>NW_021939122.1:16094556-16786777 GCF_001715985.3 Manacus vitellinus
CTTCAGTGCCTCATCTGCAGCAGCGTCCGTCCCACATGGAGATTGCTCTCCCTGCGTGCAGCGTCCAGCAGTATTAACAAACTCGCTTAGAAAGTGCGGAGGGGAAGAAGGCACTGTTTCCTAATTATTGTCCGTTAAAGCACCCTTTTTGGCTTTGCCCCTGTTACAGAGTAACTACTTTGCAACTTTAGGGGAAAAGGATAAAAATGAGATGAGAGGCTGACTCTTTGCAAACTCAGACGCTGCAGTTTGCCTGCAATATCTGGCTCAGACATAGGAAGCGGGGCATCTCGCAATGGTCGTAGGCAAGAGCAAGGTGCAGGACAGAAGCTTTACCCTTGCTCAGTTCAGCAATGCTCTCAGGTACCCCTTTTTATTCTCATTTAGGAGTAGCTTGGGAAAATTCAATAGCCAGGGTACCGTAATGTTATCTATCTTGAAGCTGCTCTTGCATCCCTTTTGCAGTAGGGTCAGTGTTTTACAGAAATATTAAATACTAAAGGAAAAGGGAGGAGGGGGAGAGACCAAAGCTAATGGTAAAGGTCTGCCAAATGTCACCTCAGTGTTACAATGACAAGAAAATACACTTTCCTTACAGCTCTCTCCCTAAGAAATTTGTTTTGAGGGATTTGACAATCTTGCAGATAAAGTGACTGCTTGCTACACTTAACTGATCATGCTCCCTCACGGCCGGCCGGCGTTTCCTCGCTGCACTTAGTAATACCTGCGCAACCTGGGTTGTAGTACATTGGCATTGATTTCCAAAGTAACTGCTTTTTAGCTGTTGTGAGCAGACATACCTGCGTGGGGGGGTGAAAGTCTTTTCCCCGCTCCCTGAAAGGATGATGGTAAAGTGCTATATTGCAAAAGACAGGAGGCTTCTCTAAATTTTGATAACTGCAGCCGACAATTTAGAAATAAGACACTTCTCACAGCCAACATGACAATGGATTTTGAGCACTCAGAAAACACCAGGCCAAAAAACTGGAGACATCTTGATCTTTTAAGACAGCTTTTCCAGTACTTTAAATGAAGGGGGGGAGCAGGGAAAGAAAAAGAGAGAGAAAAGCTGCAAGGAAAATAATACAAAGCCAGCACAATTGGCATCTAGACAGTAAAGAAAAAAAGTTTTTGAGGTTAACAGAAGGAAAGACAAAGCTGTTATGTACCCGAGGGATGCAATTTTAGTGGGAATGGAAGATTTGAGTGGTAAAGGAGGAGCGCTTGCCTCTGGGTTCTCTCTCTTCCAGCAGTTCGGCTGCTGGCATCTCAATTTGAATTGCTGGGTGAGTAGCACTTTCTGTGTGCACGCTTTCCGTCTTGACCACTGAACTTCTGATGTGACTTCTCTCCCTCTTCTCCTCTCTCCCTCTCCTTTTCTTTCCTCCTGCGTGGAATCACAAAAAAAATGGGGAGGGGGGGAGTGTGAGAAATCAAGCAAGCATCTCCAGCTGTGACCTTTGTTAGCAACGTTGTTTTTATTTATTTATTTTATGGTAATCGTCTTTTTTAGTGGGGGGAAGTGCGACTTTTCGATGCCGCTTTAATTTGACGGCAGAGGCGAGGAGCGAGCGCCGGTCTGTCGCGACACAATGGTGCAGCGGGACAGAGTTGTTGCACTCCTCCTCCGTGCCCTTCCCTCCACCTGGTTTTGGGGTTTGGTCGGCAGGGGGGAAAGAATTTTTTTTCTCATGCACCCAGGGTGGGATCGGGGTGTGTTGGGGAGGCGGTGTTTCAGAGCCCGGTGTGCAGCAGGTTTCGGGGGCTGATTTCTGGATGCTGAACAATGGTTACCAGCGAGGGAAAAGTGTGTGCGCGTGTAGAGCTGTGTTACATCCGCAGTCAGACAGTCACACAGTGACCATGACATCACTAGCTTTTCTTTTCTTTTTTTCCTTTGGGGCGGAGGGGGCCACTTCAAAGCTTTCTTCAGTTCAGTACGATATTTCCTTAACTCTGAAACCATGAAGGTAAAAATGTTTGGGTTTTGGGTTTTTTTTTCTTAAAAGAAGTTGGTTTGTGGCAGGGCACATATGTTACAGTTAAGGGGGTTTGGAGATGGAATGGTTTAACTCTTGTCATAACACAAAATGAGATTTCTTTTTTTAGTTATTAAAAGTAGTATATAGTATTTTTTATTGGGTGCTTTTGATCCTGTGTTTGGTTGGCACTCAGTTAAATTTTCTGAATTCTTCAGAAAGATCAGCTGTAACGTGAAAGATGAAAATTTTAGGGACACTGCATAAAAATGATTTCACCCAGTGTTAGAGGAATATGAAAAATAAGACTGAATGTTGATAAATATGAGATAACATGTGTTTTAATACAGTGGTTCTGTGTTCGATATCAGAAGTCCATGAGACTTTTTTTTCCTCCTATTATTATATGTTACAGAAAGTTGAGCTACCCCTCAGCCAGGTTCTGTATATTACCCATAGTTATACACAGAAAATAGAAATGTATTGAAGAATTCTACAAAGCATCACATTTTCACTGATGGTTTTGTGGGAGTCTTGAGTTTTCTGCTGTTTTCTAAGCCTGCCAGGCTTGTTGACAGAGGCACTTGATTCAGGAGGAGGATTTCTATCACTTCAGTACTCTGTGGTACCTTTGCCTGAGTAGCTTAGTCGATTTATTTACCTTTTCTTGTATAAAACAAGGGATAAAATTCTGTAGAATTCACCTAAAATGGATTAATCTAAAAGGACAGTTATTTAGATGTTTCTTCTTTCACTGCATGTTGTTGCATATTCAGGTTTTATACGGCTGGTGATGAGATCTCACAAGAGTTTTACCTTTCGAGGAATTTTTTTTACTGGGACATGGGGTGAAAGGCCTGACAGTACTGTGTAAATGTGCCTGTTACTTTTATTCCAAAATGCTTGAAAGGTGTTTCAGTTCTGATGTGCATTTGATGTGACGTTTTTAGGGAAACTTTGTTGAATTTATTGAATAAGAATTAATTGATCTGGACTTACTTAATTTCGTTGCTCGGTTGTTTTGTGCAGCATGTAATGTTTTTTTAGCACATTAAAAAATGAAAAGATTTTTTAGAGCTTTGTTATTTTCTAAGTGATTTATTATACATTTGCTACATATGTTGCATATCGGTATTGAGCACAGTCCGCTATAATTTGCGAATATTGTGTTTTAAAAACCTGTACTGAAAACTTGGCGTCATATCTTAAGGCATGTATATGCATATTAGTTTTTTAATAATGCTGTTATTACTGAAATTACCAAATACAAGAAGGTATAGGCATACGTGCTAATTTTTTTTCATATCTCCCCATTTTTTAACAGCCTCACATTCAAGTTCTTGCTGTAGACAGAAATCACAGATACCCTAATAAAAATCAGGAGCTATTTCTCCTACAGCGTATGTCTGTCTAGTGCTGAAATAAGTGATTTACAAGCAAGAGTTAAAACTGTTTATAATCTGGCATTTCAAAGAATGCTAGGCAGCAAGTAAAATTGCATGGCTAGGTATTCACACAAAACATGTAACAAATAAGGTCTATCTGGGCAATTGTGGACACTGTTTTGCTTATATTCACTTTGCTTCTCATCTTCTCTTAATTTTTGTGCTTGCATTGTTGCTCTGTGTCTCTCCCCTTTCTACCCCCTTTGTGTTCAGGACCCTTTCCCAAAGACCCGCTATGGTTTCACCAGTCTCTTTGCTCAGTGCTTGTGTATCCAGCACATCTTGTACTGGTACTGCTTAACCAAAAGGTGTTTTTCAGTTTTAGTCTAATATATGCCAAGTCTTTCTGCTTTTTTGCCTTGTTAGACATGAACGAAGGCTTGCCTGCTCTGCAGAGATAATATCTGTCTAGTAATTAAAATTAACTAAAGCATGCAAAGAAAGCACTGAGTATTTGTCATGTTGGGGAAGAAACTGTGCCTCTCCTTTTATAATGCAATAAATCTGGGCACCTCAATGCCTGAAACTTGAAGGGTCTGAGCACTGCGCTGTCCTCCTGGTATGGGAACATCCACCTGTTGATCAAATAATCTCTAATTTTGAGACTTGAGTGTAAGGCTTGGCTGGATACATGCAGGCCACAGTTCTGGGCTGTAGATGAGGTAACTGGTGTCCAAATTCATATGCCAAGGGTCAGGCAGAGCAGATGAGCAGAGTGCTTTCTCTTTATTAATAAAGCCTTAAGAGAATAAGTGAGGTAAAATCTAACTGTCATAAATTGATTCCAGGTGTTGCTGAAGGATCTCAAAATACACAGTTGTGTAGCAGGTGCTTGTCTGGATCTGACCTTAGAGTAACAACACATTGTGCAGGAGCGCAGCACTTAACTTGCATTTAAAACTCCAAGTTTCTTTTTTTTTTTTTTTACTTAAACACAGAAAACCCACCTCAAATACCATAGCACTAAAATTACAGTCCACAACAACTTTGAAAGCAAAGCGTGAGCACACTTAATAATGTTTTACTGCTAGTGTGTTTTATCCTTCTGCATCAGAACTAACAGGCGGTAATTAGATAGCTAAACCCCAGTCCTTTCCCTTGTACACTAGAGGATTTGGCGTATGCTAATTGTCACCAGATCATTTCACATAATTGCCTTTTGGCGAAATTAAGTGGAAATTTCCTGAACATCTTAAATCCTGACTTCCCCACCCCCTCCCCTCAGTACCTTCGCTCCCTGACAGGAAGGATGCTGAAAATGTCAAGCACGGTGGCTTAGTTCTCCAGCATGCAGGGGACACTTCATCAGAATTAAAGGGGGGGGAGGGCAGCAGGAAGAAAATGATTCTTTTCTTGAATGAATTGCTGGACACTTAAAGCCAGGAAGCTGATTTCGTTGTTTTGTCTGAGAGATTGCTAATAGACCACGGGGTTTTATTGGCAAGCCGGCAGTTCTTGCAGGAGCAGGTAGGCACTCACTGGCCTGGAAGTGGTCAAGGAGGGAGGGGGAAGAAACAGAAGGTTGCAAAAGTGTGTGTGTTCTGCCCCATCTCCCCTTTTTTTATTTATTTATTAAGGATAGGGTAGTGGGGGTGTTTTGTTTTTTTTTTTTAAAGCTCTGTCTAGGGAGAGTATTGTCCCAGCACATGGTTGTCTGTGCTCCTGTAATCGTTGTGTGAAAGAGGAAAATGAGCCTTTTTTTAGCAGGGCAAGTTGTGGTTATCAATGGAGGCCTTGTCTCCTGCTACAATGGGTAGTTAGCTTAGGGCAGGACCTTAGGCAGGCATCAACTACATTAAACTGAGAAAGGGCTCAGGCCACTGTATCAACCATAATGGAGCAAGGGGAAGTAGTTTTCAGGAGAGAATGCTTAGTCAGGTGTGAGAACATCCTTAAAAAAGCTGTGACTCCACTAGCTAAACAGGGCTGGGTAAAATTGAATCTTCAATTTTTTTTCGGGAAATGCTTCATCACTGGCATTGTAATTTTATGCACAGGAAGGGGATGAGTTCTGAGTTTCATACAACTGGTGGGTTTGGTTGGTTTTAGCTTTTCACTTAACCTGAATGGTTTGCAGTTTCCTTGTTGGAGTTTGGGGTGCCACCCAGAGCGGCTGCTGATGTGGGTGTTCCCCAGGACCAGAGTGGTCTTATTGATGCTCTGCTTATTGATGCTCTGCTTTGGGTGTTGGCAATCCTGGCTGGAAGCAGAAGAATATTCCAATATTTGCAGCAATATTTTGGGATTTGCCTTTACTTTAAACTTAATTTTCTGATTTGTGTCCAGGGGTTGAGAGTGAGGGTGGTGTAAGGGTGTCATTCCAAGGTAGAATCAGGGAGAGATCAACCTTTAGAAAAAAAGAGACTCCCCTTTTATGAGCATCTTTGGAGCTGCAGAGCAGCTCAGGAGCATCTGTTAGCATTTCACTGGCCACAGTCAGCATAACTGCAATAGCACCATCTGGAAAATGCAGAGAAACAATTTATAAACCTATTTTTTTAATGTGAACTGGTATTGAATGGTGCTCTTTGCTAAGCCCAGGGAGCAACTCCAGGAGAGCCTGCTAATTCAAGACCACTGTCGACCTTCTACATCCACCCTGGAGGAGGGGAAAAGGCTGACAAACCCTCTTCTGTGCTGCTTTTGTTTTATTGTATTAGGCTCATAAAAGCACTTTCAGGGCCCATCTTTCTTCAGCAGAAAAGGAAAGCAATGGGGAAACAGGGAAGAGGAGGACATGGCAAAAAGACAGGCGGAGCTCTAGCTCCATTTGTTTTCAGTGTCTCTTGATTAATAGGTTTTAAGGTGGATGGTGAACTCTCATTCCTCTGGTAGTGGAGGAAGGGGAGGGGACTCTGGGGGTCTGGGGCACAAATACTTGATCAGTCCCTCCCGTGCCATGTTCCTGGCTGTGGGTGGCAGAGAGTGCCTGCTGGACTGCAGCACATCCCTACCTCCCAAGCAGGACTGCAAGCTTTGAGTACATTTAAAAGGTCACCCAGGTCGGGGAAAGGGGTCTCTCCCTGGCTGCAACCATGGGAGTTGTGCTGGCGGTCACCAGAGTTTCAGGCTGGGCTGGGACAGGAGCATCCCCCCTGTCCTGCCCTTGGCTGCTCGGCCGGGGACGTGTTGGAGCAGAGTCAGGCTGAGGGCTTTGACCGCTGCGGTGCTGCAATGGCATGATGGCTTGTTTTCAGCCTGGGTGGCTTTTTTTTCCAGACCTGCTTTTACTAAACCTGTGCTATCCCAGTGAGGACAAACCCTCTGGTGTCTCTGGCATGTTTTTTCTGACTTTGAGTTGATACCGTGATTTTATTACCAAAGCCAAACAAGGTATGAATTTGCAAACAGAAATTGCAGTAGCAAACTCTTCCTGTTTAAAGGTTGGTTTCTCTTTGTGTGCTAAACAATACAATGTTTCATCTTGTGCAAGTCTTATGATGCTTTCAGAGACTTAGGAACTATTGATTTATACAGCATGTATTAACTTCTTCAATAAATGGGGAGTATTCATCAGTGGGGTGTATTAAATTGGGCTGTATACGCATAGAAGTATCTTTCATCCTGTTAATGAAATGTCCTTACCATGCAACAAAGACTAATACACAGCAATTTATACACACAATCCCCTGCAGTTTAAATTTGAAGTTAGATGTTGGGTTTTTTTTTGTTACCTAAAGGCACCTATCAGAATTTAGGCTAAATGGATCTCAGTATTCCTCTGAAACATTTATCAGTCCAAAATTTGTTGTGGTTTTCGTGTGGGGTTTTTTTCATTCTAGAGCTCCATTATTGTTTAAAGTTATCTGTATTTAAGCACTCCCAGAAGCATTTCAAATTCATACAGAGAGATTTAGTAGTAGAGCTCCTATGGGGACAATTTCCTCTGGTTTGCTTTAGGCAGCAGTTATCAAGAAAAGCAAGCTTCTCTTGTTTTTTTGCAATTCTTTACCATGCCCTCTAACCCAGCGTATAAGACCTCAGCTTTCAATGGAGAGGGGTGATTTATCAGCAGATGACTTGGTACTATGTAGATGCTGGGATTTCTGTCTAGAAATCTCCATTCGTTCCTGTCCTGTTACCACATGCCCTGATGCTAATCTGTTCCTACCAGTGCAACTCCCCTGTCTGTGCCTGACATAGCCATAAATGGAGTTCTTCAACTTGCCAGATAAATTCCTGCTTCTCACAATGGCTTTTAGCTTAAAACTGCCCTTGATAAAGTACTCACAAATGTATATTGGAGAAGGACCTTTTGCAGGAGCATGTCTAAGGTCATCTAATAGGTGTCTCCTATTGATGGCTTCTGTGGTTTACCTTTCACTGCCAGTGGATGGGGTTAGGACCACACTTGTTACTCAGGCAGAGCTCCCATTGACTTCAAAGGAAGATGCATGTGCAGGATTAATCCTGCTCTTCCCCAGCTTGTCCTTTCTTTTTCTCTTTCCCAAGGAAGCTAAGTTAACTTCAGGAATGGTATTTTTAAAGAGCAGCTTATTTAGCATATTGTGCATGATTAGCTTGGCTTGCAAATTGTGTGTGCTGTTTTGAGGGGAGTTATGGTCCTTTTTCCCCAGTGTGTGATAAACAGTGCAAAATGTAATGGAAACCTGGCCCTGGGTAGTGATGCAGATGCAGACTGATTCTCAGGGAAGTGGATCACACTCCTCTGTCCCAGAGAGCATATTTTTGAGCATGTATATGACAGTTTCCACCTTTCCCCCAGTACATTTTCCCCACACCTCTGCCCCAGCATCATCAGAATGCAAAAAAGTATCCTACACTTGCATCCAGTACCTTTATGAGTTTTCTGTTTGAGTGCAGGGCAGTCACCCGAATAAAAATGACTTACCTGGGGAAAAGTTTGCAGGCTTAAGGTTCAAACTCTTACTTGTTGATCTTTCTTTATTCTTCTGTTTGCTTTTTATTTTTCTCTGAAACATGTTAAGTAAAATACATCATAATGTAGCACCTGTTCTATTTTGTGGAGATATTGCGGGCAGCCTTGGTGTATCAAAGCAGTGAGTGGTAGTTTCCCACAGTTTACGTGTAACCACCTATGGTATATCTGGCTTTGGTGATAGAGGCATGTCAGACCAGCTTTCCTCTTATGTGTTGTTTCTTGTTTTTTGGCTTAAGTCTGACTCTCTAATGTTATTCTATCACTTACATATTTTTTTAACTAACCAGTTCCAGTTTCTATGAAAATAAGCTCTCTGTGGAAGACATCCCTTAACGTCTGCTAGGGTCTGAGTGAGGTTTATTTGCAATGATGTGAAGAGTTGGGAGAGTACAAAACTACAGCATGTATTAACTTCTTCAATAAGTGGGGCCACACTGTGGGTCACCTAGCAGCATGAGTTCACACAATTCTTGGCCAGAAAAAATACCTCTTATTGGAAGTGATAATTTTTGTGAACCTGATCAACTGGTCATTTGGCTTGTAATGTCATGTGTTGTTGAGTAGATGCTTGCCTCTTTGTGTGGTGTGTAATACAGTTTGTCACATGAAGCCTGTGCCAAAGCTTTCAGTTACTTTTGGAGTGCTTAGGTGTTGGTTCACTTCAAAGAAAACAGATATTGGAGTAGAGCGTCTCCTTTGGCTTTTTTAACTTTGAGAGCTAAATCATCATAATTTCTCTGATGTGAAACCACTATGGATCTGTGCGGCCAGAAATTGTCCTTGGCTGTTCAACTGGCAGAAGATCTGACCTACAACCCCACCAACACAACGTGCTGTAATGTGTAGCATTGGCTGTCGTGACCATGCTCTGTCCTGCGTGGTGGCCGCTTGATATGGGAATCCCATGTGCCACGTGTGCAGTGTTGAAGGGGAATCACCTCTTGTAAGGGCTGCAAAAAGAGATGAACATGGTGAAGGACACGGTAAAAGCTGTGGGAAGCACAAGCACTGCTCTTGGCTTGCTTCTTTTGGATGCACACTTTTTTCTGCAGGCTATCAAAGGAGTGAGCTCAATAACTGCATAGGGCAGGGGCTGGGGCTGGGGGAGCCTCATGTTGTGGGGCAGGCTGCAAGAGCCAAAGGTGCTTCACTTGACCAAAGCATGATGGAGGGACTTCTTGTTTATTCAGGGACAACAGATATTTCTTTTCCTCCTTGCTCTCAGTTTGTCTTCCCTCTTCCTTCCCCCCCAGTCTTGAAACTCATTCCCAGAGAATAACCGAATTATTTTTGAAATGCTTTTAAGGTGTGCTCAGAGCGTTGGAAGTGAGATCAGATAATACCTTCTCTAAAGCAGCACAGGGAGGATGTATGTTTGGGGGTGCTGGGGGATCAAGCAGTGGGTTTGGAGCCATCCTTGAGCAGGAGAGAGAGCAGGAGAGTGCTGGCAGACCCTGAACAGCAGCGGCGCTATCGTGGCCACCGTGCTATCACTGCTTTATTTTAATGTGATTCCTTTTACTTGATGTTAATGCAAGTTGTTCCTTACTTAAAGTAATAAAAGGAAATGAAGACACATTCTAAAATGAAACCTGACTCTAATCCATTCATCATCTAATACCAGCCTCTTTATCTTTGCTGGTACCTAATCTGGTTAAATGTCCCTGTTGTAGGATTTTAGTGAAAATCCTCTATGGGGAATAGGGTTTTTTGCAATTGGATTACTTGCAGTAAATGGTCCAGTGGTTCGCTTGTTTCAGCTTAATTTTTTCTTTGTGATCTTGTAAGGGTAAGTTACAGTTCAGCCTGCCTTTTCATTTCATTCATTCACTCCTTTTTTTTTTTTTTAAATTGTTGTTAAGAAAAAGATCTTTTTTCCCCAAAGCTAGCAATGTGACGGGGAAAACCTCCTGATATCTGCGTGATTATTCCCCCCACAAGAGTGTTAATTTCAATGTCTTTATCTGGGGGTTTTTGCCATTATTTATATAGCTGAATATTTTAGCAGCCTAATTAATCGGTATCCAGTTTCCATTTATTAGCGCTCTCTGATGAATTGATAATTAATCAGCTCTTCTAAAATATATATATAAAATATGCAGGTGATCACTTGTCAGCTTAATGCTTGCTGATGAAGGGAATACTCCAGCACTACAAAGGCTTTTTATCTGGAGTATTTGCAATGAGCAGTAAAATGCAGAACTGAAAGTGAGGACAGGAAGGGGAGAGGAAAAGACCTACAGGTCAGTGAGCATTTGGGTCTTGTGCTAATTAAATGGGGGACTCTCTCAGGCCCTCACTGAGGAGTCTGCCTGCATCTTGGAGGTGAAGCACAAGATTATATAATAAAAAGGAAAAATTTTAAAGAATTGCTGTTGCTCTGTACAGGAGCTCGACAGGTCAAAAAGATTAAAGAACCTCAACAACAGGAAAAGTGTGTGAGGAGGTTTTAAGCAAGAGGGTGGGAAAACTGCAAGGGTATCACCAAGAAGGGACCTGGAAAAGTCTGAGGATCGTGTTGAAATTGTGGCTACTCAGATTTCTATATATCATGCCTTGTGCTGCAGTGGGAAGGAATAGCCATCGCTGCTCTAATGCCTTCGACCTTTTTTTTTCTCTTGACAGTCTAACAAAGTGCCAGTTGTGCAGCACCCACACCATGTACACCCTCTTACGCCGCTTATCACATACAGCAATGAGCACTTCACACCAGGAAACCCTCCTCCACACTTACCAGCTGACGTAGATCCCAAAACAGGTAGGTGGGAAATAGTTTGGGGGGCTTTTTGAGAGGGAGTGGGTGGATCTTTCAATTTTGCGTATTAGAGGAGAGGAGTGCAGGAGATGGATTTCCCATACTGGAACACCAAAGGGGGCATGTAAAATGTCAGACCCAGACAAAATAGTTTCTTTTTAAGCCAATTAGGCTTCAGAAGGAAACCTACTGGGTGAATTTTCATAAAGCTTCTGCAGGGTGACACCAGAGTTGCATGTGTGGGGTCGTTTGCAGATGTGTTTCTTTGCAAGAATGATACCCCACCTAGTAGTTCGATCTACCAAGTGCTTGGTTTGCATGCACGACCCCGAGAATTAAACATGTACGTTCTGTGATCTGCACTTACAGAATTGCAGCTGGAATTCTAAAGGTGGTGGGTCATGACCGGTTTCAAAATGAATCTCTTTTAATTCCCCAAATCCCATTGTTTCTGTGTCAGGAGTTCAGCCATTTTTCTTCTATAATGTTGAATTTTCATCCACTGTAACTACTTAGCTCCAGCTTTACGCTTGCAACTCTTTTCCCCAATGTAAGTCTACCCAACTCTAAGTTCAGCCTGAAGGGCAGTCTGCTTGAATATAGAGCACCACGTAAAACCCTGACTAGATTTATTGGTGTTACAGAGTAGAATTTACATGTTATTCTAACTTTTTAAGAGTCCTTGTTTAACCTGAGGTCTCAAAGAAGTCAAACAGTGTCAATCTTCTTTCTTCAAGCTGCATTGAGTTCCTAGTGACAGTGGTTTTGGTTTTGTTAATCCAAATCCCATCTAGTTAATTGGAAAGTTCATCAGAAACAGAATTCATGTTAAACGAGTCACTCTGTGTCAGCTCTAACTTATGCAGATAATTTATTTAAACTACAGCCTTTGAATGACGCTGTGCATTAGCTGGTTTTCACTCCCTACGCTTTCACTGGGGCCCCCTTTTAATTGTGCCTTAATGCTATAACTTCACGTGGCTTGAAAGGAATCCATCTCACCATCCCTGGGTATTGCAAGTGAATGGCATAGTCAACCTCTCATTTAAATAATGGTAGTACAGGGAATAGCTTTTAAATGGTTATCGTAAAACATATGATTAACGTCTGTAGACTGTTTACTTTTCTTCTGTGAACATTCTTTCAAGTGTGCAAATAGCTCACTGGATGGTTAAAGCCCAGTTAATCTGTTTGGGTTTTGTAATGGAGAAAAAGCGATGTCTGCATGAAAATGTCACACAAGGAGATTTAATTTAGAGATTAAAAGCTTCCCAAGTGACTTAAAAAAATAGGTTTTAGCCATGAATACAGTACCTCTTCCTTTTAATGCTCTCTGTTTTAATTTTGCTTCTGCTGTGTAATTGTGCTCTGGCTTGTTAATTGAAAGACCCAGTCTTGTAACCCTTACTCCTCTGAGTAATTCCTACTTGCTCTTAAGGTAAGGAGCATTAATATTTAAGGCTTGTGTCTGGAGCTGGTTTCTGCTTTCCAAGTAGGAACTGCACCAGATTCAGAGAGGATAGGTGGGCTCTCTGTCCTCCCCTGCACACCTTCAACATCTACCCCTGGTTATACCAAGCATTTCCAGGGGCTTTCACCTCCACTCCTAGGTTTCGGGAAAGGTTTCCTAAGTTTGCTCAAAAGCAAACATCATTTGCAATTTTAGTGACTTCTAAACTGATTTTGGAGATTACTTTGGAATAATGCCATGTTATTGAGTACCCAGTCAGTATTTGGTCTCTTGGCTGACTTTGAGACTAAAATAACCATGAAGTTGTTACAGGACCCATCTTTCTGTTGAGCATGTAAGACAGTATCTAGTACGGCATCACACCAAAATTATAACTGAGATTTCTAAATTCTAAATAACAAAATAACTATCTCTGATTGGAGAGGTGACTGAGAGAGCGAATAATATCATTTTTTTGGTTGAATATCATTTAAGAAAATGCCAGGAGGCTCACTTTATAAAATAAGAGTGTGAAACAGCCTTTGGAAACCCAAAGTGAAGGCACAAGTATTGTAATAAAAATAAATTGATAGAAATTTAGAAACAAATGTGTTTTTTCTTTATATTTTAGTTATTTCCACGTCTCTGTACTGATGCTGCTTTATGTTCCTCTTCTGTAGGAATTCCAAGGCCTCCACATCCTCCAGATATATCTCCTTATTATCCATTATCACCGGGCACTGTAGGACAAATCCCCCATCCGCTAGGATGGTTAGTACCACAGTAAGGAGTTCCATTTTTTTCATTTCCTTTTTCTTTTTCTGATGTGTAAAATTTGTGTAAAAATATGTGTGTGTGTGTGTGTGCGTGTGCGCGCATTGAGTTTTGCCGAGCTTGTTTGCCAACTGCCACTTCACTGAGTGTTATGAATTTACCCACTTCATGAAGGTTAATTAAAACTTACGCCAGGTCATGTGGTCTTAAACAGACATGAGAAATTGGACACAGCTTTGCATGTCATCCCAACTGGCTGATGGCTTGTGAAGCATGAATTTTTAAACTCTTCTGAAGAAATGTCCTTTCCTTGTTATTGCCCTTATGCTGCGCCACGTGGGTTTTTTTCAGATTTGATTTTCTGAGGACTCAGGGTGGTTCTCACGGACCCTTTTTTTTTACCAGGGCCATATTCACTACAAATGTGCAGTTTTAAATTTCATTTGCCTTCTCTGTTGAAAGTACTTTCAATTTTCTTGTGAAACAGTAGAGCTTTGCATCGGCCAGTGAACAGGATTCCTAGTCGAGATGTGGCTGGGCAGCTGGCAGTTGGCATCTGAGGAATGGAATTTTCTTGCAAACAAGAAAGAGGAATTAGTTTACTTTAAAACTGGCCAAGAAAAAAGCTGTGGAAAGTTAGCTTGAAGTTTTGTTTTCTTTTCAGTTCCTCATATCCCACTTGCAGAGCCTTGTTGGATATGAGACTCCCTCCAGTAACTGGGTCCTTATTTTCTTTTTTTTCTTATGTTGCCCTCTCTTCAATGGGTTTATAATACATTTAAGCACTGCCTAAGCCTTTTGTGTAGTATATTTGATTTAAATACTTATAAAATCCATTTGTATTTCTGGATACAAAAGTTTGCTGCATTATAAATCAAGACTGTTACCCTCTTTTTCTCACAAATTGGGATGATTGTATTTCTTCCAGAAATGAATTGCCCAAAGCTCAGAATAGTTTGCTCCTGCTTGAGGTTGTTTGGCCAGCTGTGCTAAAATACCTCTCCACAAGTTTACCCTCCTTGAGGAATTGGAGTTGACATCCCATAGGAGAGCAGGGGGTCCCCACATACTTCCTGGCAGGTTTTGGGCAGGGAGAGCTGGTGGCATCAGAGGCTTTTGGGGCCTTTCTCAAGCACAGAAGTGTTGATGCAGGAGAGCTGGAGCTCAGACGTTGGCCACAGCAGCCCACTTCTGGCCATTTTGTGGGCTGCCTTTCCTTATGGGGTGGTCATGCAGCTTGCTTGGGTAGAGGCTCTTCCAAGAGTGAGGCATCAGCTTTCAGCAGTCCATCAGCTCTCTGCAGAAGGCTTCTTCTCCAGAAGAGCTCATCATGAGCAGAAGAAAAACCCAGAGCATTTCTCCCTGAAATCTGAAATTCCTCCCCATTTGTGGTGACTTACTTTACATGTAGGACACCTTGAACATTGGTAGAGTGCATATCAGCTCCTTTTCTTTTTCTTGCTTGCTTGCAGGGCCTAGCTGCAGTACAGCCATCTCATGCTCCTCTGTTACAGCTGCTTAGCTCAAGTTTGCACAGTAACAGCCTCAGCATTTAAAACAAACATACTCAGCTAGTGCCAAAAGTCAGGAACATGAAAGACATGAGAGCGCAGGGAAGAAACTCCTCACTGTCATTGACCTGTGCCTCATTGCTCATCTGTGTCTCAGACCTTACATCTGTATGTGTGCAGACATGGGTTTGTCCTCCTTGAGCCTCATGCCATGGCTCCAAAGCACATAAATGTTTCCTCATGTGGCCAGTGTCACCAGCCAAGTGCTAATGGCCACATCTGTCACTGGAAGACTCTCATCATCACTGCTGGTTTAAACAGGTCAATACCCATAGTGTGCTTCCTACAAACAGCTCTTACAGCTTCTCGAAGTGGTTTTTTTTTGAGGGGTGATACCATGACATTCACTTTTGGTCTAGGAGAGTAGCATGGCCAACTTCACAGAAGTAACCCAAGGTTTTCATTTCCCCTCTCATTGCTACTTGTGCTTCACCATCAAGTTCCCAACCCATCTATCCTCAGCTGGCCTGCATGTTTCTGGCATAGAACCCTCCCCAAAAGTATCTTGCCCAGTCAGATGATATATTTGAAGGACAGATGAAACGAGCAAGCCAGCACAGACAAACCTCCATCAGAAAAAGTTGTGTGTCTTTCATGAGGATGCTGTTTTGCATGTTGCTGTATTTTTTAATTATTGTAATGAGGTGTGATTGTCTATTGGTTACCCACAATACTTCTTGGGGACTCTCCCCCGGTAACTCTTGTCAACACTTGTTAATCTGACAAAAGGCTACAAATTAAGCTCTGTTAATTTAATGTTTTCTCACCGAGATCTAAATACCGAAAGAGGCCCAAAGCGCAACTGAAGTCCTTTGATTCACTGTACTTTATTTTGGTATAAATTTACATTCATTATTGTTTTCCTTTGGATGTGTAGCCCTCAATTAGTGTGATGGCTCCATTAAAGCAAGCGAGACTTCGCCTTTAATTATTACAACAAAACACCTAGTTTCAGCTTGGGGAGAGGGTCTCTATTGACATAAGCAGAGGTTATAAAATTTAATTAGCCATTCCTATCAGATTTATGGCATTCAAATTGTTCTGTGTTTCTTTCCTTTGATCCTTGCTGTACAATCCCCAAGATTTTTGTTCTGATCAAATGAGAATAAAGCTTACTGTGCAGAGAGAAGTTTTTTGTTGTGTGGTTTTTTTTTTAAACCCTTTTTTTCTTTCTCTCATTCTCTCTTTCCCTTCTCTTTTGCCAGGCAAGGTCAGCCAGTGTACCCAATCACGACAGGGGGTTTCCGCCACCCTTACCCAACAGCTCTGACCGTCAATGCTTCCATGTCAAGGTGAGTTTAAATACTGAGGTCCTAAACCCAGAGCAAATGTAACTCCTCCTACTCTCTCCGGAGTGCATTTCATCTAGGCAACATAATTCTGAAAGCGCTTTGGTGGGGTGGAGGAGGAGAAGGGAGAGGGGTACCTTCCCATATGAGGAGAAGGTGGTGTCCTAATGTTGTCACTGGGCTTCAAGGATTTGTTTTTGAGGGAGAGGTGGAGGTGCAAGAAGTCATCTTTAAAAGCCAAACTAAATGAAAGAGCTGGGAGAATGTAATGTTAAAAAAGCAAGGAGAAGTCAAGCTACCTTTTGCTTTCTCAGTGACTACCAACCAGAGCAGCGCTCTGTGTGCGAGAGGGAGGTCTCGGGAGGGAAGAGGACTGCTCTTCAAGCAGAGTTGGGAGGAAGGTTATTGCGCTGTGTTTTCCCCTACCAAAGCTCCAAACACTGATAGTCGACATAAAAGGGCCTGCTTGACCCTCTAAAGCTTTAGAAGTATATATTTCTCCCCCTCCCTACCTCCAATTAATTCCATCTAATTTTCCAGGGGCTGCTAGTTTTATTTACAAACTGGTTGGCAGCACTATGTTTAAGTAATCACTAATTGCTCCTAATGATAGTTTTATTTTCTGTTCATCTGATTTTCAGTCTGGTTAATTAAATCGGTGGAAGTTTAGACTTTCTTGATGGGCTGAAAAAGCTAATCCATTTTGATGATGGCACATAATTAAATTAGCATGCATTACATAGCGAGGTTCCACATCTCTTCCCTGCTCTGTCCCTTCCTCTTCATCTCTGCAGTTTAATATGTGAAGGTTGGTGTATAGATGATTTAAGGAGGAAAAGATTAGTGAGGGCTGGGGGGAAGCACAGCTCATTGAGAAATGGAAACCTGTACCTAAGCTCATGAGTGAATGGGTAGGGAAATAGTGTGTTGTGGGCTTTAGATAAGTAAACGAAAAGCAAAAAATTAAAATTTGTCCATGTTGGTCCAGCAAATAGAGAGACAACTGGAAAATCAACTTTAAAAAGAAATTTAGTGGACCCAGCCCTGTGGAGAAAAAATACTGGGTTGGGGAGAGAACTGCAAATTTAAACAATGATTCCCTCCCTCTGTTTAATCTTCTTAAATATCTAAAAATACTTGCAGGCATGGTGTGAGGCAAAGTAGAGCTTGATTTAGTTTAATTATTATTACAGAGGCTAGTCATTTGAGGAAGGGGGGAGATGTGGAAGGGGGGGCTATATTCCCAAGATAGACTTTATGAAAGGTATCTAGTTAAAAAGAGTACACAGCAAATTAAATACATTATTGTGGTAATGGGACGACAGAAGTAGAGGTCTATTATACTTATGGCAGTTATAGGAAATGTAGGCTCCTTGCCCTGTTCTAGCACATCCTTTGATATTCATTCCATTCAGCAGCAGGGCCAGGACTTCTCAGAATTAAGTGATGGGTCATTATACTTTAAACACCATGGAGAAGCCTAGATTGGCAATTAAACAGCACTTGCTGACACTCGCTTGTGCCACCCTGTGACCCCCTTTAGATTGAGTTGTTGGAGCTCGGGGCCCTCAGCCTGCTAAATTGGTAGCAGGCACTTCTCCTGACGAGGGCTGGCTCTGAAATCTGCCGGCTTCAAAGGGAGCAAGATCATGTATAAACCATAATGTGGGTGCACCGTGGCTCAAAAAATAAGGCAGGAATAGATGAAATGTTACAAGTGCAAGGGGAAAATGAGAGAATAATGACAAATCTAATGCAACTCAAAGCAGAATTGTTGCACAGAAAAATGCATCCCACTGCTTGTGCATAAAATCAAGGCAGGCAGATGACATCCAGTTAACAGAAACATGTCAACAGTGAAGTAAAGTGAGAGTGAGTAAGAGAGAAGCCCCTGAGACAGCCAGGAACAAAAAATTAGTTGTCCTTAACAAGTTAAGACTCATCATTATATTCTGGCTTGGAGCCATAAAAGGAGACAGTGGTGTATAATGAGCTGCTTAGAATTTTTAGGGTGTTTATTGCAATTCATGGAGTACTTGTCTAGAGAAAAAAATATGGTGAATGTCTTAGGCGAAGGTGAGGGGTGTGCACATACACACATAGCCTTTCTTTTTGTCTCTGACATAAGCCCTCACACACACACACACACACACACACACGCTCAGGCACACATGCAGAGTGATGAATAGATTTAAGATGTTTACCCTTTGTTTCAGCCCAGAAACTTCTCTCCTGGTTTCCCATAGATGGGAACACCCTCTGGGCAGGCCGTGCTCCGATACACGGTTCGAGGCGTGTTTCCTCATGCCTGCCTTATCAGCTGGAGTGCCTGGGCTCAGCCCTGGGACAGCCCTGGCCCTGAGTGGCCAGTGGAGTTGGGAGATGGAGCTGGCATGCCCAGGGATGCCCACACTTGCCTGCAGACATGTTGTTCATGGCCTCTGGGCAACCACCCTGCAGGGCCCTGGGACAAGCCTTGGCTTTGCTGTGCTGGCTCTGCCCAAACACTGAAGCCAGGACAGACCTCAACCTCACCCTCCATCCACGGTTTTCCAGACCCTTTCTTTAAAAATACTTCTCATCTCTGCCTGCATTATGGTATAGATCTTTGGAGCATATAATGCTTCCCAGCCCTGAATGTTTCCTAAGCTTAGTAATTACAGTTTGTTAGTTAGAGTGTGCTTATGAATAGTTTATAAAAAGGTTAATGGGTGACTAATAGTGATTTTTCATAAATGGTTTAGGCTATTAAGGTAGTGTCTTCTGGTTGTTTTAACCATTTGCAACTCTTCGTTGTTGCTTGTAGCATTGCCCCACTCACTTTGTATGCATGCAGCATGCTTGTAACACCTCTTGATCCTTCATTACCCCTCTGTAATATGCCTTTAATGTAAAATGGGACAGGGTTAACTGACTGGTGGGCAAACAGTGGACTCACTATGAAAAAACAACTGCTGTGAGAGGAAATCAGGAAATAATTTAGCAGAATTACACCAGACAAACACTACACAGCAGTTAAGTGGTGGCAGTGGAAAATACCTTCTGTAATTGAAATTTCGGGGGAAATTCACTTTTGCTGAATGTAATTACTGAAGTTGGAGTGCAGCCAGGAACTTAAAAATTAACACTCTTCCCCCACTTGTATTGCCATGTTAGTGAATGTCTGCCTGGAAATAAACAGGCAATCAGACTTTAGGCTGAAACCTCAACCAGCCCATTGAAGCCCATGGGATTGTGAGAGGAGCTATGGGTTCTAGATCATGTTTTTACAGCCCCAAACATAGGAAGAGATGTGTAAGTCCAATAGGAAACCTTGTATCTTGGAGAGATTCAGTATGAAAAAATGAATGACCCTTGGTAATGAACACACCACTTTCTTGTGGAAACTGCAAGCCCAAAAATAACTACTGGGCTGCAGCTGCCTGTTAAGGAAGGCTGCTGGCTGTCCTTGGAGTTTAGAGCTCAGTGAGTAAAGTATCCCAGCTGAGGTCAGTGAAGGCTTCACCATCCTTCAGGCTTTCACACAGCATGTGCCTGTAGGTTTCTTTTCCTTCACTGCCCTTTCTCCCTGTCTAGTCACTCTCCAATGTGTAAATACTCTCTTTCTCCTGAACAGTGACTGGAAGTACATTTTTCCCATAATTAGGTGGGGAGGTCACATTTTTTGCAGATTTTCTTCACCCTCCTCTATTTTTCATGAGTTGAAGTACCTAAATCTTCATCAAAAACAAACAAATAAAATAACCCCTCTCTTTTGTTGAATGTGTCTCCTTTGAGTATCCTGATCATGCAACAGTCCACCATGAAGGTAGAGTTCATTTTGCAGTGCGTTTTCATTTTTGACCAGTTCCTTGTTTCAGAAGCAAGTCTATGACCCAGTTATCATGACCACAGCACAGGATCCTCTACAGAAGCTTAACAAGTATCATCTTTTGTCCCCATTAACTCCATCTGTAATCAGCCTTTTGTGATACTTGGAAGCCCTTCTCCAATGATGAGTCTGATCTTAGTTCCATTCTCATACCCTTGTGCTATCACTGCACTCAGCTCTTCTTCCTCGCTGGTATGTGCCCACTCCACTTCCTACTGAGCCCTCATGTCAGACAAATACAGATCTTACTGCCTGCACTCTGAAGGAAGGCTTTTCATCTCCATCTTCATCCTTCATTGTCCCCTTTTCACTGGCCTTACTAGGCCCAGTAGCATAGTCCTCTGTTGAACACTGGATCTTGCCTAGGAGAGACAGTCATTCAGTAGGACATGTGTCAACTTTTTATTACTATACTTACACCATTTTCAGGGAGGTCTGTTTTTTGCCATCAGTTTTATTTTTGCCATGTTTGTAAGTTATTTAAAAAAAAACAAACCTCTTACTGTCAGTTTTTACTGTTTGCATTGTACTGTGGCTGAAGGCCCCAGGCGCTGTGTGAACAAACTTTAAGTATGTCCAATCAAAATACATACACAGGAAAATAAAGAGAGAATAGAAAAAGAAATGATACAAAGGCTCAGTTTGTGTCTTGCTGATGGTGAGGCAGTCCTGTGGCAGAACTGGGACAAGAATGTCAGTTTCCTTTGCAGCCTCAACACTGTCTTCTGTTCTGACCTGCCATGAATCAAAGTATATCCTCAAATGTATGCTTCTCTCCCAGCTACTTTTGTCAGAGGGTGGGAAGGCACTTGGACAATCCACTTGGAGATTTGTGTCTGTGAGTTTTTAGCAGAAGTAGGAATGACCATTTTGCTGCCCATTCTCTGCTTCTCTTGCCATCCCACTCTCCTCCTTCTCTCCATGCCTTTGTTTGTGAGGAACTGCAATTCTCTACAACTTGAACAATTTCACATTCTCCCTGTCAGTCCTTGCTCTTCCTACCACTGCCTTCAAAGACAAAATACTTCTGTCTAATCACCCTGAGTACTACCAACTGATAGACAAAGATCCTCAGAGCTTGTGGTGGACAATACTTCTCATTTATGGAAGTACTTCTGTGTCATCTTGTGAATGTAGAGAATGTCTAGGCAGTTGCAGGGGGGTGTTGTTAAGCTCAGTATTGGAATTTTTGAGAGAGGGGAAGAAAAAAAGAAATCTCATTATATTTCTGATACTAATGCACAATCTACTGATCCATGGTGTATCACTCCATTTTAAATCATGTTGGATAGAAAAAAATCATTGTATACTGATGACAGAAGAAGTAATTATTTATCCCACTGAGTGTTCCATATTCTTGGGTTATTTTACTTGGACCACATGATTCAAAATCTGAGATGAGAGTAGGGATTTGCAGTAAGAAAAACCCTTGTCATTTGCCAGATCACTTTAGCTTTGGCGTGTGGAAGAAAGATATTTCTGAAATATTATTTTAGGCTAGATCCCATTCCCTGGAAACCCATTGACTTCAGTGGGAGTTTTCTGAGAGAAAGGCAGTCAGTCATATTGTGCTTTCCTTATTCACTGCAAAAACTTTCTGAGACTATTGAGAAATAACAAGTCAATCCTGCTTTTGAGAAGTTTGTTCATTTTGGTTAAAATGTAAAAAGTCTGAATGATTGTGCCATGTTTGTGCTGTGATCCCGACCAGGCAATTAGATTCACAAAGAAGGATTGCACATCCCTCTGAATCCAGTTTCCTGTCCATGTATATGACCATAAACCATAAAGTTGGCAACATTTTATTCTCTTTAGAAAGTCTAGACTGTTATTTTGCATGAATTTAAGCCGTTCTACATTACTTTAATGGGTCAAAATTGATTAAATTTCACAATCTTCCCACCTTCTGTTAAAGAAATGTGGCTCAGAGATTTATTAGACACAAATATATATTTTCTTTTGCTCCATCAACAAAATGTAGCTAATGAGGCATCTATAAGTATTATCAAAAATGCATCTAGAATGTGTTGGCATTAATATTTTATTTTGCTGTCAATATACAATAAAGGATGTTATCCTAAAGTCACAACATGATTCAAAACTAAAAATTGATTCCTTGGTTGCCATAGCTAATTTCTTAGCAAAGAAATGGACTGGTGGATTTTGCTGCAGGTAGCTGAAATTCCACCTTCATACATGTTCATTCAGTTGAATTCGCCTTTTGTTAAAGATGTTAAAAATCATGATGTCTCATGTCAGTAATGATAATGAAGGGGAAGATTGGCTTTAATGACATTAGAAGAGTCATTATGTTTAATTTATTGCTAATTAATGCTGCCAGCTTTCATATGCTTTGTCTAGCTGTCATGTGCTTGTTATATGCCAGGGTTTTTTTTAATGTGTGTACACATCCCTCCCCATTCATTCATTTTTATTCTGACGATTTACACAGCTTTCTCTCCTCTAGGTTTCCTCCACACATGGTCCCGCCACACCATAGTTTACATACAACTGGAATTCCTCATCCGGCCATAGTCACACCAACAGTCAAACAGGAATCTTCCCAGAGCGACGTCGGCTCACTCCACAGCTCGTAAGTTGTTGCTTCTCTGTCTTCTTTTTAGAATACTTAAAGCATCACCTATGCATGTGGGGCTTATGAAAAGGATTAGGTTTGTGATAATGTTTTTGGTGTAAAATATTTTTTAATTGCTTTTTCTCTTGCGTTGTAATTGATTTGAACATGGTTTAGTTGACAGAGTGTGTCAAAATGATGGTAGCAGTCTTTCAGAGTCATTCTGTGGCATAAGTCAAGTTGTTATTAGTTTCACCTGTTTTAACAAGAAAGTGGCATTTTCTTGATCAAGATTCAAGTTTCTTGACTGGTTTCTCTGTTACTCAGTGCCCGATTTGAAGCCTTGAGATATCAGATACACCACAGGAGACAATAAATTAGAGCATAAATGGCTTGTTCAAAGCTGCAGAGAGCTGGTATCAAGTTAAGGTTTGAACCAAGGAGAGCCCTCATCTACCTCTGCCCATGGTGCTTCTGGTGCTTATTGCCTTTCATTTCACAGGTGATGCACAAAGAGAGCATTTTGGTTCCCACTGATGATGGGATGTAATTATTTCCTCTACCATCATGCTCTCAAGCCCTCCCTCTGAACCCGTTTTACTGGATGTCCATGTCCTTCCAAGGTTTTTGCAGGGACTGAGAGGGTACTTGGTGATATTGCATAAATACGAGATGAGTTTTCCTATAATGCTCTTAAAACTATTTTCATATAGCAGCCAGGGCAAAGGCTCTAGGGAACCTTCTGGTCCTCTTCCTAGAGATTTCTGAGGATTAATGCTAGAGAGACTGAGGGGATTAATTTAATACATTCACAAGGGTTCTCACTGTGAGGTCTCTGTTGTATCTTTACCCTTCAGAAAACATCAGGACTCCAAAAAAGAAGAAGAGAAAAAGAAGCCACACATAAAGAAACCTCTTAATGCATTTATGTTGTATATGAAGGAAATGAGAGCAAAAGTTGTAGCAGAATGCACATTGAAAGAGAGCGCAGCCATCAACCAAATCCTCGGTCGAAGGGTAGGTAACAAGGGACAAGCACAAGCATGGACTGAAACTCGGTAGGATTCACACCTTCTGAATCCCTGTGTTCTCCTGCTATTTTGATAATGACTAGGGAAATTACTAAACAAAAGCCCTTGGTTTGATGTCTAGTTTTAGCAGATAGTTCTTGCCGGTGGGGTCATTTATGGGGAAGGAGTTAATTATTAACAGTTTTATTTCAGTGTTATTTCCATGACCTGTAGATGAAAAAATTTTAGATTTTTATTTTGTCCTAAGATAGGTAGAAATGTAAATAAGAAATAAAAAAGCTTGTGAGTACAGTATCAGTGTCAGCACCTGTGAGAGCTAGAAGAGAGAGAATGCCAGTGGAGAAGGGAAGGGGAGACTACCTCTAAAGCTGTGTTCTGGCTCAGGACAAGTGGTTCAGCTTCTGGACCCTCTCCCTTGCTGTTTGTTTTTGTTTAGTTTTCTTAATTCTCCTCTCTCAACAGGAGACAAAGGGGCTGAGTGAATGTAAATGATTAGTTGTGACTCAGTTGAGTTAACTGGAGTTATAATCTGGAGTTATAAATAAAATATGAATGTCAGCATGCCAGATCATCTGGTTTTATCCCTTCTTTGTGAAAATCAATTCTGACTGTATTTATATATAAATATAATATACTTTGCTCTTAATGTGCTTAAAAAAAACCCCAACCACTAGTGCTTTTTATTTTGTCTTTTTTTTTCTTCTTCACCTCAGTGGCACGCGTTATCCAGAGAAGAACAAGCGAAATACTATGAACTAGCAAGAAAGGAGCGACAGCTTCATATGCAGCTGTACCCGGGCTGGTCTGCACGGGATAACTATGTAGGTTCCTATGTAGGTGGAAATATTTTTAGTAGTAGAGCTTGTAGAAATGTGTATGTGACCTGCTGAACTACGATCACACATTGTACACGAGCACTACTTGGAAAGCGTACCTTGGGATCCCAGTCTGGTAACAACAACGGGCGCTTCCCTCTGCGGTACTAAAACTACTGGGGATAATTCCCAGCCCTCCACTTGGAAAAGGCTTCCTGGCTGGGACTAGTAAAGTGTTGGAATTGGGGTTAACAGTAGAGCTCTGTGAAGAAAGTCTTAATTTCGCTTTTACCAACATCTGGAAATGCTGTTTGGCTTGCTGGTCATTTTAAATTTCATTAAAAAAAAATCAAGCTCCCCTAGTATGGCTCATGTCCACCAAAAGAGATGAATAATAAGTGTCTTGTACTTACCTGTGTGAGAGTATAGTGGAAAGTGGAAGAATGACTTATCCTAGCTTCAGAGAAGGGCTGGCAAAACCAAAAGCATAACTTGTTCGAAAGTCTTACTCTCAAGTGGGGCTAAATTGATTATTCCATGCTCTACTGTAGTATATTTTGATTATTTTTTGCTTTTTCATGCCCATGTTACTGTCTTTTTCCCTCCCCTCCTCATTTTTTTAAAAAGTGTATTGGAATCTGTGGTCAATGCATGGATTCTTTTTAAGATTGATTCCTCCCTCTTTCTTTCAGAAAGCTTGTTTTGTAGCTAAAAGTGGAAGAATTTTCTGTCTCTTAAAAAAACACAAGGCCAGCTTTCTAACCACTTACTAGTATTATATAGCTCCTTCCATGAAGGGTAAGCGGAGCAGATGGTAATAAGTGTTTGCAAGCCTAAGCCCATAAATTCTTGAAACATTTGTGGATTGGTGGGAGCTCTAAACTCCTTTTAATAGGATTATAGCAGCATCTTGATTTTTTTTTCTTTTAAGGTAAATAAAAATCACCTAAAACTTCCAAGATCTCTAATTCTGGAATAAACCCTGTTCCCTGTGGGTTTGGGGACCAAGAGCTCTAAGATTGATGTCAGTTACATATGTTACACATTTTGCTTTTGTTGAAGTCTCTCTCTTCCATCCCCATCCTCATCACTGCTTGTTTTACCATAAATATCCTATTTTGCTGTATATGGCAATATTTGCCTCTGAGAATCTACACTTTTACATGCATGGGTGGGGAGAAGCCAGTTCAGAGTCTGCAGCAAAGCCCAGAGTAGCACCAACTCTCTGCACTCTTCTACCATTTCAGTGGTGGAGAGTACACATGCTCACTTATTTAGCAATATGTAATTAAGGACATTTTTTCAAATCTTTGTTTTCTTGATCATCTTTTCTTTCTACTGGGCTCAGCCTTGCTCCCTGCTTCTCAACATAGTCTGGCCTGAGGCTGTCAGACTATAGGCTTGAGGTAGTTCCTCAACACTGTGCAGTATCATCATCTTGGGTGTTCAAAGGGAGTATAGGCTCGACTGAGGTTTCAGGGATGCTCATTCTGTGCAGTGACTGTGCCACTGACAGATGGGCACGTACAAAGCCTCAGTGTTTAGGACCTTTTACTTTTGTCCTCACCGTGTGAGCACTGAGAAACCCTTTCTTCTCAAGCTAAAAAGGACAGGATGAGAAAGCCGGTGCTTTCCCAGCGGCTTGATGCTGTACCCCCAAGTGACCTTCAGGGGGAACCTTCCTGCCTGAGGAGAGCATGGTATTTTTGCATCATCTGCAGAATTTATTTATGTCTCCTCTCCTGGTCCATTCACAGCTCTCCGAGTTACCCTCCTCCCTCAATGGTTTGTAGGGTTTTGAGCCCTTTACTCATCAAGCAGGGGAGTAACTTTGGGCTGCTTGAAGTGATTAAATTGTTAGGCATCTCACACTGGGGCTCAGGGATGAGGGCAGCTGCAGCCCAGGTCTTCAGAAACAGGAGCAGTACATTCAGGAAATGCAGCTTTCAGCCTGCACTTAAATAAGAGAAGAGGATTTGGGGAATCCTTCTTGGCTTGTTCTTGTCACAAGGCACATTTGCCTTCCTGAGATCTAATATAAGATATTAAGCCATGCTGAGTGTTGGACTCAGAAGTATGTAAGGGTCTAGTCACCTCACCCATCGCTTGTCTAGAAAATTAGTACCAAAGAAGTACTGCAGTCCTGTCAAAACCCGTGTTGTTTGGTTCTGCAGAGGGAGCTGCCAAAATGGTTAGCAAGTATTTATATCTATATTTATGTACTTGCATCCTGAAAATTTGTATGGTACAATGACAGAAAATGTCACAATCTGCTTGAGTCTTAGGAGGACAATCTGTGGCAAAGGCTAAACGGTGCCTTCTGCAGAGCACTTGCAAAAGTGCTGCCATAGTTCTTTCTTAAAGTCCATATATTAATTTAGCTGCATAGTCAAATATCTTCTTGTATCAGAGGAATTGAACAAGCAAGCCAGGTGATTCTTCTCCCTGTTTCCTTTGAAAAAGGTATAAAAGAAGTTAGTGGGACCTCTGTCAGTTCTTTGTTAGGAACAGTTTTCAAAGCTTGTGTTGAAAAGGAACCAGAAATTCCTGGTCCCTGGCTGACATTCCTGTAAATCAGATGTTTTTAACAGATTGTTCCCACAAGGCATTGCAGTACTTAAATACCTGGCTTGAAGAGTGTGTGAAGGGCAGATGACTCCTCACCTCTGGTCTGGCTGGCCCTCATGTGAAGAAGTTATAAGGTCTTAAATTGAAATAGCCCTTGAATTCCCAAATGAACTGCTAAAATTAAGCAAATTTATCACAGATGCAGTCTATTAATTATGGAAGTGGCCTCCTTGAGATTAAATAAAAATCAGGCTTATGATCCTGAGGCAGTTGTCTGGTTTTGGTTACATTGTTGAAAGCTGGAAAATATCCACCGACTTTCACAGAGTTACTGTCAATCTAGATCAATATAGATGGAGCAGAGTCTGAGCCTCTTGTATCTTTATGTGATACGTGGATTTCAAGATACTGTATTTTCCCTGTTCTGTTCTCAAGGAGCTTTAGGAGCAATACTTGTCTGTCTTGTCTGCCTGTCTTGTTAGACTGATGGTTGCTGTAGCAATTGACAACTTTCCATATCCCAAAAAAATTACCTCAGACGTGTGGGAGATGATTTGTCAGCAGCATCCAGGCTACAGGATTATGTGCATGTTGTTCAAAATGCCTTTAAAAATGGATGGTGCACACAGCTTTTTACGTCTCCAGAAGGATCTCATAAACCTGGAGCAGCCTGGGCAACAGGATGGAAGTTTACAGCCCTGAGAAAGAAAGGAGGAATGAGTACAGAAGCCCCGTTCCACAAGGGCAGCTTTGGGGAGGAAAAACAGGGCAACAACAAATCAATATCCTACTTTCACATTGGGGGAATTTTTTACTAATACCTTCTAGGAAAACTATCATAATGAATGTCCCAAATGTTATAGTGCATGTGACACACTGAAGCCAATCTTGACCTTCTGAGAAGGGTGCCCATCATGTGGGAGAACCTCTTGGCTTTCCTACAATACATCTACCCCTTCAAAAGTGCTATGAGATTCCTTCTTCCAAGACACGTTTGTTGTCTCTTGACCATAAGGGACTGCTGCTCTGGGGTCTTCTCACTGATTCTTCTTACTGCCATGTCTTCAAAAGTCAGGATCTCTTGTGCTGTTCAGAGTTGACACTGATGGCCCAAAAGTTGTTGCTTTTAGCATCTGGGGAGTTGTGAAAATGAAATTACTCTGTTGCCTCCACTGACCATGTTGTACTGCTCTGCAAACTCTGTACATCAGTGTTAGAAGAGTTTTCCTGGAAAAAATAGCTTTTCTCTTTTGAGCTAAGCTTATTACTTTCTAATTTTTCTATTGGAAAGCAATCACTGGGTTTTCACAGAAGTTGGACTCCTAGTTGTCCTCTCTCACACTGTTGGAGGGAAATTGAGAAAAGGATTTTCTCCTCCCAGTCAAAAACCGTAGCAAATTGCATTGTCTTGTGTACCACAACAGTGGGAAAGGGACACAGTTTAGCAAAATATTACTGGTTATTTTCATTGTGATAGAGCAAAATGTGGGAAGGCTCTTGGCTATGTCTGGATTTTTTTTCTTGTCCTGGCATTGCTTTCTAGGTTGTCAGTGCACTTACAAAACTGCAGGTTAGGATTTGCTCATTGCTGTGGCTTCCTTGTCTGCTCTAATGGTTGGGTTTTGGTGCTGAGGAACTCGAGGGGCTCAGTCTGACCTCACTCATGCACTCTCCTGCTTCAATCTCCCTCTTCTTTCCCTCCCTTCCTCACCAAAACATGACCACAAACAATTTGTGAAACTTCAGGATGCAGGAGCGTACACACACGTCAAATGTTTTTGTCTTCTTGATGATCTCAGCTCAAAAGTAGCATCTTGCAAGTCATTTTCCCCCCTCCCCAGCTGCTCATGGCTTTGGTGGGTGTTAACTTTGGGGGGAGCTGCAGTGAGGCTGTCCTAAAAGTCACAGGGAAGGCAGGCAGAGCCAATCCCGGCAGCATCTCCTTGGGGTCCCCCAAACTTCCCTGCACCAGGGGTGAGCTAGTGCTGGACTTCAATGTGCTCCCTGGGGAGCTTCCCACACCAGCCACAGCCTCACTGCTCAGTGCTGACTTTCAAGGACACTTGTTTTGTCTTTTTTTTAAATCATTCTCCTTTGTGTATGTTTCCTGCAGGGAAAGAAGAAGAAGAGGAAAAGGGATAAGCAGCCAGGAGAGACCAATGGTAAGTAAAAATAAGTCTAAATCTCTTGCTTAGTGGAAGTGTGGCAATCCTGGTGTGACCCTTCTAGGCACGGGGGAGGTGGGTACAGGTCTCCTGGCCTCAGGGGAGCCGGTCCCTATACTAGACAGCTTTTTTTTTTAAAATGCACTCCAATTATTTACGCATTACTGCCCTTCTAAAACTAGTAACCCAAGCCATTGCATGTGAGAGCCTCGTGTGACATTAGCTGAATTCGTACTTAGTAGTTGCCAAGCGTTTAACTGCAGAGCCGTAGTTGTAATGCCTATGCCATCGTTGTTAAAGTTGTCCGCTTATTTTGCGCATATGTGTGTGTGTGTGTGTGTGTGTGTGTGTGTGTGTTTGGTATTAATTTGGGCTGTACCTGTGTGTTCTGATGCATGCCTTACAGTGGTAAATCGCACCCATTTTAAATTAAGGAGGTTTGCCATTCTATATATATAGGAAATTAGAAATACTGCATAGGCAATCTCATAGTCAATTTTGAAGAAGCCCTAACTTAGTTTTTTTGAAGCCTTTGTATAATTTGTTCTTTTTTTTCAGAACACAGCGAATGTTTCCTAAATCCTTGCCTTTCACTTCCTCCGATTACAGGTGCTAACGTCATTTTGAGTCATTTAAAATAGTTTATAAACTGCTTTTTAATTTTTTTTTCCTGCCATTATAGATTTTAACATTAAACACTTATGACATTAAGAAAAAAATACCATCCACACGTTTTGATAGTATTTATTATCTATATATCTTTATATCTATTATGTTTGATAGTATTTTTTAATTTTGTTTTTTTTGTTTTTGTAACAATTGCTATTAAAACAGTAATACAGTAAAAATAACGCAAGAGTTGTACTAACTGTGCAAATTGAATATGCAGTATTTCTTTAAAGAGACTGATAAAGAATGGAAGCAAGTCAGTAATGAACCTCCTTAATCTAATGGCATTTTTCATGACTCCCACTAAGTCTTCTCACATTAGCATGCATACGCATTTTTTTATTATTATTTTAGTTTTGGATTTTTTTTTCCTTTCTGCTTAAGCCGCCTATTCATTGCAATTCACTGCCTGTACTAACTCAGCACCTTGCCATGCTTTACGTTTTATTTTCTGGCTGATACTAACATACTCATTTCGCAATCTGCTTATCCTTATCCATTCTTTTAAATACAAATTAATAAAACCAAATAAATTGAATGTTATTCCAAAAGCTGCATTATCCCAGGAGATATGATTTTCTTTTTTTTCCTTTCTTTTTTTTTTCTCTTATTTTATATCTGAGTTGAAGAAAAAAGCATGTTCAGGATCTAACTTCCATACTCAGCTTCTTTTCTTCCTTTTTCCCCCCCTCTTAAAAAAAAAAAAGAGAATAAAAAAACCCAGCCCAAATAAATATTGCCTGAAACATCCTGCTAGACCAGCCACAATGACATTCCTCTACCTGCTCTCTTAAAAGGGAAAGAAACAGTCCTTTATAAAGGGATACTGCAGCTTTAATTGCAACAGCTAATCTCAAGAGTTGAATAAAATGTGATTATCACTTTCTTTTTAACTTTTAAATCAAAAGTCAATATTTGCAATTAATAACGAGGACATTGATTTTTATTCCCTTTTTTATTTTTATTTTTCCTTATTTTTATCTTTCTCTTTTTTTCTCTCCTTTTCTCTCTTCCTCTCTCTCTCTCCCCCCTCTCCCCTTTTCTTTTTTTTCCTCTCCCTTTTCTGCTCGCTTTTCTTGAACTCATTCAGACCTGAGCGCTCCTAAGAAATGCCGAGCGCGCTTTGGCCTTGATCAACAGAATAACTGGTGCGGCCCCTGCAGGTGTGTATAGTTTTCCCAGACTCGCTATGGCTGATTTGCAGCTGGTTTATTTGGTACTTTCCCCTTTTTTTTCTCCTGCCTTGTTGCTTTGTAGCTCTGTGTTGTGATCTGGAAGACACAAGGGAGTGGGACACTGCCATCAGTTATCGTCTCTCTGAAAGAATTTTGCTTTTTTTTTTTCTTTGTTGGTTGTTTTTTTTTTCGCCTTTCTCTTTGCTGCTGCTAGCCAAAAACCCACTGTAAAACAGCATCAACCATAAGCCCATCTGATCTGTGGCTCAGCCACACTTCTGCTGTCCCAGCCTCCACCCAAGGAAAGTCACTCCCAAAGCCCTTGAGTGCGGTACCAACACCAGAACAGGCGCGTGGCTGGGTCGGAGGTTTTTTTGGTTTTCCTCTGGCTCATTGTGAAAGTCCTGTTTTCTTTCCTGCCCTTGGTACGAGGGGAGATTACCAAATAAAACGGAGGTGACTGAAAGCTAAACGTAGCTGTAGCTAAGATGACGCAGACCAAATGAGCTCTATCCACCATTGTGTTGTATTTTTTGTGTTTACCTTATGCTAACAGATGCAAATACTCCAAAGAAGTGTCGGGCATTGTTCGGGCTTGACCGACAGAGTTTATGGTGCAAACCATGCAGGTATAATACTACCCATTAGGCCTTTGGGGAAATAAAAGCAATCTGTCCTCTTAGTGCATTTGTGTGATTTTATTTTTTTAATCTTTTTTCCCCACTCCCCACCTTTCTCTTTCCCACAGCATCAATTGCTAATAATCTTTGATCTTTTGAATTTCTTGCTAATTTAATGCCATTTTCTCTCTTTCTTTACCAATAACCTCTCCCTGGTGGTAGAACTGGGAACAAGAAAACTCAAAGTCCTTAGAGCTGGCAATTTTTTTTTTGCCTTTTTTTGGTTATTTTTTCCAGATTGCCAGCAAAAATAGTGTTTAGCTGGATAGTTTGTATTTTGTCTTTCATTCGTGTCTATGCTGCCTCCAAAGGCTTTTTAAAAGGTTCTGGGATCTGCAGCACTAGTGTTTTTCTCATGATCAGAGATGTAAAAGCCAGTGTTTACAGCTTATAATGTATTCATTTTTTCGGTATCATCTGCAGAATCAAATAGCCACCTGTAGGCTTCCATGCCTCAATAAGGTTTATGTATATACCATTTTTTAAAACAATCTGATGTCTTTTTTTTCTGATTCCAAAAATAAGTTTTTTCCTAAATTTTATCCCTATGAGTGAGCTGTAAACATCTGTGCTCTAAACAAAACTAATTGCAACTTCAGTAACACAGTTTCCAGCATTAAAAGGAGATGAAAGATATCAGAGAGCCCAAATTTCGGCAGCCCATGTTCTACTGGAGTTTAATTCCATGTGTAACTCAGTACGTACTTCTTTCTTGGTGGAGGGATACCGAGTAGTTCTTTTCTCATTCCTTTTTCCTTATATGATCGCATTTGGTTAAATTTGTTGTTTCTTTATTCTGATACAAGCAGTCTTTGAATTTGGAATATTATGATGGTAGGTATTTCAACCCAAACCGCTCTCTTTGTGTAGTGATTCCTCTCCCACATTTTCCCCTCTTACTCATGCCAGTCCCATGTGCTCCATCTCATTTAGAATGTAGATCAGACGTCCATCGTATTTTGTGTATGCACGCAGTCTTGTTTGTGCTTAGTGTCGAGGAAAACACAGATCGAGGGTGGCGGTGTGTGTCAGTATATACCAGATAAGGCACCAGAAATGACTTCAACAGGTTGCATATAGTCCCATTTGAGACACGCTAGTTGGGCTCTTAGATATCAGTACCAGTATGTATGTTAAACAAGCTTGGAAAGCAGCAGTTTCTTAAAGCTTAAAGGAAGTAGGGTTCAGTCCAGAAGAGCTGGATAGCTACTTCAGTGTCAGGAGGCTCGAGTCTCATTCTAGCCAAAGACTCCCATGCTGTGTTTAGTTAGGCTCTATTCTGTGGTTAGCTCGCTGCACACTATCAGCTGATATTTGTGTAGTCTAGAGATACAGTATTTGAAGCATGTCAGACTCAGTGTGCCAAGTACCAGAACTGGGGGCACATCATGTTTGTGTTGTTTTATCTTTCCCTGGCTGCTTAAGTAAACAATATACTTTTAAAACTACATTTTATCAGCAAGGGGACTTTTTATTTGGTCTATACAGTGCTTAGGTTACATGGGAAGCATAAACCCTCTCTTAACTTACGCCAAATTTTGGTCAGAAGTCTTTGCAGCGCATCAGGGACAACTTCAGTGGTATAACCGATAGCTTTAGACTTACTGATACAGAGTTAACTGCTTTTCTTTTTTAATTTGGGGTTGTTTTTTTTTTCTTTTTTTTTTTTTTTTTAATGCATGGAGGCATTTTATCACTAGGTGTTAGTTGTAGGTATTTCTCTCCTAGTTCTGGTCCTAACCATCGTAACATTGCATTTGCTAGCATGGTAGCATTTTTGTAGTGCATCTTAGGTGCTAAAGATGTCCAGTTTGCTACTGTTATAAAAACTGAGACATCTTTGCTCACAACAGCTGAAGAAACTCTTGTCATCCTCTGTGGCTTTCACTCATGGCAATTGCAGCATTACAGGTTTCCTGGTGCTGTCCCAGGGCTAGTTTTAAGGGCAGCACAAGTGGGGTCAGGTCTGTTGGTATTTACCAGACTGATGGAGCAGCTGATGTCTTCAGAGCGACACGCAGGTGAATAATCCTCACTAGTGATTCTGAGGGGGGATGGGTAGTATTTTTATTACAGCTTTTAGGAGAGCAAAACTGAGGCACAAGTAGTTCCTTAGATTTTTACTTATTCCCCTTCACCAGAGTTGCCTGGTGTTGTTCACTTCTGTTAAAATTAGTCTTGCATGGGGTTTTGCTGTCTGTGCCTTTTGTCCCACATGTACATGTCCCACATGTACATGTACATGTACATGACCAGAGGTAGCACATGGTGGGATTGACACAGTCTGGAGAAATGTCTCCCCCCTTGAGCCATCATAGTTGAAGTAAATGGCTTTTCAGCGGCCACACTGTTAAAGAGTTTAATATACAACAGAAGCAGAGGAAGCAATCTGCTCCCTTAATACTAGTCAAAGGAAAATTACTTCAAGTAGCAGAGCAATGAGTTTAGTTTTAAAAAGGTTGTTAACTTTGCAGAGTTGAAAAGTCAGGTAGACCTGGTTTAAGGCTGCTTTGCCATGGAGGCTCTTTCTTTCAGGCCACAGAACTTAAATAATATTAAAAAAAAATTGAAATGCTGGCATACTAGATTCAAACTGCCTCCAGTTAAATAATTAACTGCCTTGTAGGTTCAGTTAAATGACTTCTGGATCCCCATCAATGAGGCAGGCAGAGCTTGAGTCTCTGCTTGCAAGTAATTTTAATTTGATGATGGAGAGGGAGTCCTGCACTCTCCAGATTGTAAGAATGCACCTTTCCACACAAGTAATATTGGTGAGCTTTGTGAAGCTTCAACTGTTCTGCTTTGCCACTGGAGCTGTACAGAAGGTCCAGACATGAACTGTCCCCCAGGTAGCGCTGCACAGCTGAAGCTAGAAAGTGGTGAGAGAGGAGAGGGGAGAAGGAGCAGCAGAACTGTCTTTAGTCAAGAGCCAAAGACTACCCGTGGTGTTTGTTGATTGTAGAAGAATTAACAGGTTCTGTTTTGAGCCCACCAAATTAATTTTTTCTGTCTTTTAACGTTGCTCTAATAAAGCATGGTTTACAGCCTTCACTTGCTGTCTTCTATCTTTCTTTCTTTCTTTTTAACATTTAAGTTGCATGGTTGTCTTTAGTTTTTTAGCATGTATTGATCTGCAGGCTAACGTGGTTAAAACTCTAATAGCCCTAACCCCTTACCTTGCCATGTGGAATGTGGAGCAGAACATGAGTCTCTGGAGGAAGGGATATCACAGCACTGGTCCCTCACTGAAGATGGTAAAAGATGGGTTGCCAGGGTTGTTCTTCCCTTCCTGGCTGTGGGACATGATATTTTTTACTTCCAGGATCAAGCTGGTTTGATCTCCCTTGTGGTCAAGAAGCATCTAACCCCATTGCCTAGATGGCAGAGCTTGGTTTAACCCAAGCACTGTTACCATACATAGGGGAGAACACTGGTGACCAGCAGTGGATTTGGGACACCTGTGCAAGTGAGGAATGTTACCCAGTGACCCTCAGCTGCTGTGCCACACTCAGGCACTTCCTCTGATGGAGTTTCTGAGCTGGGGCAATGTATCCACAGGAGGGGCAGAGCAACCTACTCCTTCACGGTGGCTTTGTGCAGCTTAGCTGAGCTTCCAAAGTTTTTGTGGCAGAGCTGCTCTAGGCAGACTTTGTCAAATGCCTTGAGCTGTATTACAGTGCTTCAGCACTTCCCATGGAAAGTGTGCTTGTGAGTAGGAGGGCTGGAGAGCCAACATTCTTAGGGTCAAGGTGACCACTGAACATCATTCTGCCAGAAGCTGTGGTTGTTCGCCTCATTATTTCTGTCCTACTGCTAGATTTGTCTTGCATATACTTGGCAAGAGAGATGGTGTGAAACTGTCATCTGTTTTCATTGCTCCTTGGCATTGTTAAGTGGACAGAGGGAGGAGAAAAGATCTCTGTCGGGTCACTTATTTATTAGAAGGTGAGCGGCTCTTGCGAGACTCTCGTATTCCCTGGTGTGAAATAAGCTCCATGTTGCTCTTCACCTTTGTACCTGTCATCATGCTTTTCACCTACTGAAATTGGATCCCACTCTGGAGTTACATGGATGGCCTCTCAGAGGAAAATTCCCCAAAATACAGATGAGCAGCTTCCCAAATCTACCACTCTCCCCTAAAACAAAAAGTAAAACTGAGTCGATTTAAAGCCACAACCTGCAGGCCATACAACCAGTTATTCTTGTTATTTTGGATCATGCTCTGTTTATCCTGTTCTTTTCCTGTTTTTTCTTCCGTTTGCTTTGTTTGTTCGTTTTGTTTTTATTTCCCCTCTCTCTCGTTCTCTCTATTATATATATCCCTCCTTTCTGACTCTTGACATTTCTGGATTTGGTGTGGTTCTTAACAGAGGAGAAAGCAATGAGCGGTAGTTTGCAGCTGTTCTTGCCTCCCAAGGGCAGGGCATCGTAAGAGACGACAGGTGACACAGGTGTAGCCCTGTTGAGTTGGACAGCATTATGGGACATCTTGAGATACCATCAACTATCCAGAGTTTTTATTTTAGAAGGATTAAATTTCTTTATTCTTTTTTTTTTCCATGGAGGAAAGTTTGCAGATTAGCACAGTGGGCTGCAAAACCCACTTATCTGATTTTCTGATTATTAAAATAAGGAAACGAGGCAGCCTGAAAAGGGGGGGGATGAAGACACAATTGGTGAATCCTTTCCAAATCTTTTAGCCAAGGGGAGGTTTCCAAGTGGGCTTGGTGCCGAGAACACCCCGCCAGACCCCCAGGATGGCACGTGGGGCCAGGGTGCCACCCATGCAGAGCCCAGAGTAGCAAATGGATGGCTCTTTGCTTTAGATAACTGTCTCCATCAGCATCTCTGCCCTCTATTCACAGATAACTCTCTCCCTGTTTCTAGGAGAAAAAAAAAGTGCGTTCGCTACATACAAGGTGAAGGCAGCTGCGTCAGCCCACCCTCTTCAGATGGAAGCTTACTAGACTCTCCTCCGTCCTCCCCTGCCATGCTCGCCTCCCCCTCCAGAGACTCGAAACCACAGACTGAACAAACACAACCCCTCTCGCTCTCATTGAAGCCCGACCCACTGGCACACCTGGTGATGATGCCGCCGCCATCCTCGCTCGTCCTCGCCGAGAGCGCTGCGAGCAAGCCCGGCGCCCTGTCTGCCGCCAGCTGCCCCAACGGGGCCCTGGACCACCCGCCGGCCGCCCTCCCGCCGGCCGCCGCCGCATCCCTAGCACAGCCCTCGACGTCCTCCTTGCATTCCCACAGCTCGCTGGCAGGGACACAGCCCCAGCCGCTCTCCCTCGTAACCAAGTCCTTAGAATAGCTTTAGCCTCGTTAGCCCTTTCGGTTTTCTTCGGGGGGATTGAATTCTGTTGGTGTTTGGGGTTTTGGTTTTTTTTTCCTTTTCTTTATTTTTTTTTCCTTCTCCTCCTCGTTGTCGTCCGCTGTTTGTCGTCGTTTCTTGGTTTTGTTTTTAATTCGTGCCATGTGGCTACATTAGTTGATGTTTTATCGAGTTCATTGGTCAATATTTGACCCATTCTTATTTCAATTTCTCCTTTTTAAATATGTAGATGAGAAAAGCCTCATGATTCTGCCAAAATTTTTATCAACAGCTGTTTAAAGTCTTTGTAGCGTTTAAAAAATATATATATATACATAATTGTTATGTAGTTCCAATAGCTTAGTTTTAAAGACTGATTTTAAAAATTAAAAAAAAAAAGAAGCAATTTTGAAGCAGCCCTTGCCGGAGGCATTGGTTCTTTATTATTTGTATTAAATACGAGCTTGCGAACCAATCATTTTACATCTGGTTTTTAAACCTTTAAGGGCACAACGAATGCAGTGCCGCTACTACTTCTTTTTTTTTTCTTCCTTGTGTGAAACAACCTTTATTGTGATGTTACTTGTTATTGTTTAAATGTACAGAAACAAAGGGTTAAAAAATGTGTTAATATACCTTGTTCCATGGTGTTGTTCTTTTTGGGGGAGGGAACGCTACTCAACAATTAAAAGTATCACAACGCTATTGGACCAGTAGTATTTATTGCTTTAGAAATTGCTTGTTGTATCTGTATGTTGTCCCTTTTAAAATGTTTTTTTTCTTCCTTCTTTTTCCTTGAAACATTGTATAAAGGGTTTTTTTTTTCCCTTAGTGTAAGCATCTTATATATAACAACTCATTTGTACAAGGTTTTTAAGTTTATATATAAATGTGTATATATATATTTTTTCCGGGATTTTGTTTTTGATTTCTTTTCGTGATTTTTTTTTTTTGTGCTATATGAAATACAGTTGCCACCAAATGGACATTTGCAGATGCATTTTTTCAAGGATCAATAGTGTAAAAAATAAAATTGCTTTAAAAGCCATTACACACAAAAAGACTTGAAAATTTAGCAAGGGAATTTTTAGCAATGCTGTTTGGAAAAATAGCAAGGTCCAAATGTCTCCCGTTCAGAACTGCAGCTGAATCCCCTGCGACATTAGGACTGTAGGCTGTGTGCAAAATTTTTATGTGCCAAAATTCTCAGTGACTTTTAACTTTCTCCCGACAACTTTATAATTTTTTTTAATGCTGTAATTTTTTTGTTCATCATGTTTTGCTGTGATGTTACATAGGTAGATATGTATGTAGTTTTAATGTCACCTATAACAGACGTGTTTGGTAGCAGATTGTCCGGAAAGCATTTAAAATGAAGAGGTATAAACCCTTAAGGGCCAAATTCTGTATATTAGATTATTCATAAAAGGAAAATCAGACTGCCACTTTTATGTACACTTACTACATACAGGTAGGTAGCAAACTTAAAACAAAAAAAAAACTAGGCATGTTGATGTTGCAAAAAACGCTGTATAAAGCTGAAAAATTGTTCATCTGTTCATTCAGTGCCATTGTAGTTGACATGAAGCGATTGTAAAACTGTCTCAGATTTTTCTCTGGTTTATTAAGATGCTAACTATAACATTTTTTGTGAATACTTTGAATGTTTCCTAACAGTTGTGATGTTACTGTTCCGTTTTATGCTCTTATTCCGATTTTCATTTTTAATGGTTTGGAAGCCATTTTTTGTAATGAATAAATGTTCATGCTGTACAGTATCTGTAGCATGCAGTTCTGGATTAATAAAAGCAACTTAGTATGTGCAGAGATGACTTGTCAACTCATTTATGCGTTGACTGCACTTTATCTGGCCAGAAAGATTTACAGGCCAAGTGGAAAACTTCCTGGAAAAAAAATCTGTGAAAATTGTGGCAAGTTGCAGCCTGTTCTAGTTGTGAGAAATCCCGTTTCCTTCGGGTTCCCATAGTACTGCCTATGAAATGCATTTGCACTGACCCTCTTCCTGCTCAGCACACTTTTGCATGAATAGCAATGATTGAAAATCCTTTTTATTTAAAGGAAATGGCACATGATTTGGCAAAAGACAAACGGCATGTGGGCTAAAGGAATGTCGTCCTTCTGTGTGAAGTGAGCCTGACTGGGGGACAGGAGATCAGGGCTGATGATAACCTTTAATTTTCAAATATTTCTGTTGAACCTGGTGATCCCACAACACAGGGCTACAAGGGTCACACAGGAGAGCCCAGATAGTTCTAATTAGTCAAAGTCCTTATGCTGGCCTGAGGGTTTATCTCCTGGACACAGATTTAAGTCCAGTTTTGCACTTTTTTTTTTTTTAAGTGCAGTGAGCCCTTGCAGCACAGCCTGTTCTTAGTGCTGAGCATCCAGCATCCAATTGACACAGCAGCGCCTGCAGATGCTGTGGGATGGGAGTGAATTTACATGCAAGAATTTTTATTACATGGTTGATTCGTTTGGGTTTTTTAAGCTTAGTGGGGATTTAAACGTAATTTCCAGGAATCTGTCACAAGTGGATGTCACTACAGCCCCAGTCATCTTGAAAATCTCAGTCAGAGTAATTCCTATGGCACTCGAGGGCAATGGAATGTAAAGGTCTCCAAGCAGGTTTGTGCAGGTACATTGCTCAGGTAGTGCACTTCAGTTGTCTTGATGGGCTCTGCAGCAAGGGTAAGTATTCTGCAGAGACGTGGAAACAGGGCCATCTTGGTAAGTCCAGTCCCAGTGCTGGGACACTGCTGTCCCTTACTGTGGGGTCCAATAAAACCAAAACTGGCTACAAAGTGTTTGCTGGCTGCAGAAGGAGTTTGCTTTGTGAGGGGCTGGGAGGCACAGGGCGAAGTGCTAAATAATGTTTAAACAATATATAGTGCTTTAAATTGCTAAAAATTACTAATTTACACGCCAGAATCCTTTTGTTTATTTGTTTGCTTGTTTCTTTAAATGTGTTAATGAAGGGCAACATAACTTGCTTCTTATGTCCCATTAGAAGGATTTAGTCGTGGTGAATTTTTTACCAGGCTCCATTTATCTCCCTTGATCCAAAGCCTGATGGTGTTTTTGTTGTGGTCTAACATTATGCTCCCCTTGACTTCAGCAGAACATGTCCCCTCATCACCCATGACAGGCACATGGGCAGTGTGGGTGGGACAGGGCTCTGTGATGGAGAAAAGGACATTGCCGTAAAGCCTTTGTGGAAGGTGCCAAATTTTGCTGTTGGTAGCCAGCAAATTGAATGCAATGCTCAAATAACTCTCCTGCTAGTTAAGGTTTCTAGGGAATTTTTTTTTTCTTTTTCCTAAATATTTTGACTCTTGCTAGAGCACGGCCATCCATCAGCCAGACACATGTGCTGCATCTCTACTGGGGATAGCTGCTCTCTTCTAAAGTAAGGCATAGTGCTCCAGGGAGATCTTTGAATGCCATGATTCAAAGTAGACACCATCAAGGTATGATTCATATATTCAGCAAAATACTGTGCTCTTTGCTCGCTCCTTTATTAGCAAACTTTGGAAAGCAGAGTCCAAAAGCACCGTTCCTGCACAAATTGGTTTTCCTTCTGTGGTGAGAGAGGCATGTGTTCAAAAGATACGCTGAACAGAGCTTGCAAGTGGTGGATAACTTGTACTGGGAACTTGTTTGCTGTGGAAAACAATTGTATATTCCTGGGAAAGCAACTGCTTGTGTTTCCTATAGGTTGTGCCATGGCTGTATCCCTTACAGGGTTTATGCCTTCAAATTTGCCTCCAAATTTCCCTTGCTTTGAGGAACTGAGCTGGGTCAAGAAAATTCCCGTTATTTATATGTACTACCTTTGTGCCCAGCAAACGACCCCATCACTCCAGGTACACTGGAAACATGGTGAAAAGACATCCCTTCCTATACACTGTAGGTGTAAAATAGGGTAACAGACCCTGGGGGTATGACCTGATCACCGTGTTCACCTCCAGATCCACAGAAGTGAGGGCAACTTCTTGAGTGGGGAGGTGACAAACTGGCATGTTCTGTCCTTGTACAGGGCTGCCACAGGACAGTGTGGAGCCCTAGTACAATAGGTAATCAACTGTAGCTATTGCTTCCCTCTGTTTTTATGGACTAAGGCAAGGAAGGAAGTCAATGTATTGCATGTTTGGGAGACATTTATTTTCTATTAGTTTTGTAAATCTCATTTTTCACTTAGTGTATGGAATTTTAAGAAGTCTAAGCAATTGCTGACTCAATAAAGCAGTGCCACATGGTTTTAAGCTTTGCTTAAAGAAAGGAAAGGCAGGAAAAAAAGAGCAATCTTTAGAGTCCTGTTCATTTCATTAGACCATAAAAAAGATGTAAAGAGAATTTGCAGTAAAATAGTTGCATAGGCCATTGCAACAATCATGAAAGCAAAATTATTATTATTACTATTATTATTATTGATGACAATACTACTACTACTACTAATAAAAAACAACATGTGTGACAGTGCTGCCCAGCTATGTCTGGCATACACGTAAGAGCACTTTATCACCTAAGATTCTGGGTAAAGGTTTTGGATGCTGTTTTGAAAGAGATACTCCAGCTAAAGACTAAATTCAGTACAGGACCAAGATTAATCTTCAGTGATCTTTGTTGGACGGGAAATCAAAAGCTCTTTGAGCCTTAAAACTGTGAATATTTTAATTTGCTCAGAGATTGTAGCAATTGCTATATTATAAAAAAAGGGTAGCTACTTTGGCATTCATTTTAAGATGTCCTCGGAAAACATCTCAAGACTTTTAAGGCAGATCAGCTATAAGTGAATGCATCCCAAGCAGCCATCATTGTCAATAGTGTCACCAACACATTTAGTGTAGTCTTCCAATCCCTGGACCAATTTTTGTCTGGGATCAATCAAAAATATAATTGCATAACTTTCATCCATGATCTAGGAGTTGTTCCTTTTCTGAGGTTGGAAATGCTTTTAAATTTGGGGTGGGGGAGTGTTAGTCTGGACCTCTAAGACATTTGAGAACATGAAGTCATGCTCTCTGTCCATCTGTTTGACCCTCTCCTGATAATTCTTGGATACTCTGGCATTTTGAACCAGATTTGACAGCGGCAGTCAAACTCTCAGAGATGATAAAGTCCCTCTGAGTTCCAGGGAAATCTCTGCCGGCACTGAGAAGAGAGGCTTTCCAGATCCACTGCTGAAGAAAAGGCAAGGATAGCTCAGCTGTTATCCATTCTTTCTGGCAGCATCCAGATGGCCAATTATCACACGTCTACTTCTGGACCAGCATCTGCACTCTCCTGCCCAGCTGGCAGGCTGAGAAGATTAGGTAGGAGACATGGAGAGCATTGGGATGTTGGAGGAAACAAGGGAGAGAGTTAAGGGTATGGGGAAAACTGGAAGGACTGCAGCTGCAATATGTAATATTATGTAAGACTGCAGTGGGGAAGCAAGGGGAGGGGAAGGACAATGGGGAGATAGGAGACACATCTGCTGGACACCAGGCCTTGCTAAAGTTGCCGCTCACGAAGCAAAGCTGCTCTGGAAAAGTAGGCGCCGTGATGTTACCAGCTCCTTGTCTCACTCCCTCAACTTAGTTGCTCGCACCAGCTCACCCATGGGAAGCAGAGCCCGGCTTGGGAGGTACCTGCTGGCAGGGGCTGTGGCTGGACAGGCTTGTGATGCCCTGGTGGGGACCCCACTTGAAAGGTCTACAGGGTGGGAAAGGCTCCAGGTGTTTCTGCAGCTCTGTAGCATGGTGAAGACTTGAGCTGAGTGTGCAAAGCAAGAAGGGTGGGGTTTTATTCGAAAGAGAAAAAAATTGTTACCTTATTTGCAAACAAGTTCATTTGTAGTAGCTTGTTCCCAGGCATTAGCAAGCACTCTGGTTTTAATCTTCATCAGAAATTGTCTCCTTTGCTCCCTTATTTTGTGTTCCCTTTTAAATATGCTGCTGGGGTATTTTTGAATATAACTGTATCTTTTTAATCTGTTCCACCCGCCCCTCCTCAGCCCCCACTGCCTCCCTGCCTGCTCCTTCTTCAAACTTATATAATGGCACATTATACAAAATAGCTAAGCAGGTGGTATTTTTAAAGACAGTGAGTGAGCATTTTTTTGGCCTAAATTTGGAATGAAACAGATGGATTTTAAGACTCTGCTTTTTCTATGAATAGTAACCGTTGTTCTCCACTGCCTTAAACACCAGTTTCAAGACCACCTCCAGCAACCAATCAGCACGCTGTTATTTAATTATAACAAAATTCTTAGCTCTGTCTGCTGCTGCATGGGCAAGTGGGGGGCACTGGATCAACTTCTGGAGCCAGGCAGACTTGCCAACAATAATTTTCCTTTTCCCAGAGGGCTGAGGGGGCCTGGAGTGGGTTCCAAGTTCTTCCTAAACTGGCTTTTCAGTTTGGGCTCCCTGACAGAGTGCTTGAAAAGGGTTATAGAAAGGCAGATAAATGCACTTCTTGTTGCAAGCTTCTCTGACAAGCCAGGCCTCCAGAACAGTGATCTCATTCCTGCCTTATTATTAGTGGTGCCAGATTTTTTCCATTAACAGGTAATTGAGTCGAAACTAAAATAAGCAAAGTTTGTTTTATCCAATGCGTTTTCTTGCTTGCTTGTGAAAGAAAAATACTTTAGAGAGGGGTTTGCTTTTAATGTTCATGGAAATGTGTTTACATCTTAGAGATTCCTCCCTGCTCTAGTGTAATTAACCTGACTGGTCTTTTTGTTATTGTTGTTTTGATTTTTAAAGCAAGGACATTGGTGAGGCTTAATTATTTTTACAAACAGTTTGAATTCCCTGGGACCAGCAGAGTTGAAGTTTCCCATTCTCTGCGCAGCCACAAGCGTTATCCAGCTCCCGTGTGTGTACATCAGTGTTATGGGCCTGGCTTCATCCATGGCCCCAGAGGGGGAGCAGGAGCAGGATTCCAACAGGATGATTCCAGGCACCACTTCCAGGCTCAAAACGAGCCTTCCCTTCCAGAGAGACTGTGGGGACACTGCTGGGACCAGCCAGTGTCTTGTTTCCTGACTTCAGCAGGATCTGTATTTAGGAGGGTGAAAGGGGCAAATGTAAAATCTGGGCTATATATACTTCTGCTCAGGTGACATTGCTTGTAGAGGAGGAGTGAAATATTCTACCTGTCCATGTGTCTCTGTGTGCAGGGATCACCTCCAAGATAATTGCCAGCACAACAAAACCTGAGCAATTCCTCAGCCAACAGCTTCAGATGTCTCTGTGCAGCCAGCAGGCCCCCTCCTCCCCCTCCTCTCCTGCAGGAGAGCCAGCCCTACCCTGCCTGAAAGGCAAAGCCCTCAAGAACAGAATGTGAAATGCTGCAAGCCCTTGGGGACAAGCATGTCCTGCAGGGAAGTTTCCACGAATGAGGATGTCTTTCTGCTTTCTGAGGCACCTCTCTGATGCCTCCCAATCTTCTGGGCTGGGCTCTCTTGGGGCCACCCTACACATCAGGCAGGGAATTCCCTCTAAAACTCAGGGACTGATGCCCAGTAGCAGAGCTGTTTTCTGACCAGTCTTGGGCATCTGAGACAGGTGCTTGTGGGGTCAGCTCTGACCTCACTTCTAGGGAAAGCAGGCGCCTTTTTTGCACCAGTGTCCTGGAGCAAGCAAAATATGTAGAAACCTTCCATCATTTCAGCTACTAGTTTATCAGGAAACAGTTAACAATGCTGAAGAATAGAAAAGTTTCGTGTTTGTGGCTTTGCTCTTTTGCTTCTCTTTTCAGCTGTCCACAGAGGTAGGTGCCTGTTCTGCTTGCCCTTGTGAAGCAGGTCATGTTTTCCAGCAACACGGGAACTTGGGCACTTTGTCCACAGACTGATATCCTTATATCAGCCACATCTCCATGTGACCTCTTCTCCAGCCCTTTGCAGTGGAGCACAGGGATGGGAGCATTACAGAAGGGTCATTAGACGTGGGGGAGGTTGAGCACGCTGAGTGCTGAGCGCAGGCTGTAGGATGGGGACTGTGGCATGTCCTGCTGCAGTGAAGACCCCACAGCCAGGCAGGGGCAGCGGGTGGCTGCAGAAGCGCTGAGCATGGCAGCAGTGTCTGCCTGCCCAGGTGCCTCAGCCTTACATCCCCTGGGCTCTGAGAGGCCAATTAGCAATTCACGGAGTCTGTTTCAGCACAAACAGGACCCTCAAATAAAACCAGAAAGACCCATACTTTACAGTCAAGTAGATAATTGTTTCTAACAGGAATTTCAAATATTATCTCATCCTCTGGGCAGGTATTGCTGGGTCAAATACCCCGAGTGCGAGATGGCAGACTGAGACACAATAACCCCAATCTGCAGTTGAACACATCCTCTCTAAAATAGAATTTAAAGAGGTTTTGGTTTGGTTTGTTTAATCACACAACTTTTTGGGGTTTTCTTGCTGGAGAATTTAGCCAGCTTTCATCTCATGTAGGTCAGATGCTGAGACTGGTCTGGCAGTGAAGCTGCAGTAGAAATCAGGTGGGTGACATGGGAGCTGTGGTCCTGTGATAGCCCTTGTCTGGGTGGAGGGTCCGTGTGGGGAAGGAGCACACCAGAAAAGGCTTGTTAATGTCTGAAATTAAACAAGATGCACAAATTACATTCCTGGCTGTCTGGGATATGCATTAACCAAGTCCCTCAGTTTACCTGGCTGTAAAATGGCTGTAAAAGAGATGCAGGCACAAGGCACACTGCCTGGCACAGTTCATATTCTCTGTAATAAGCACATTCAGAACCTTCACAGCAAAATCAGGGTTGCCACAATAACAGGAGAAAAATTCCTTCTCTGGTCACTCATCTCAAAATATTTGCTTCTCATTGGATTTTCTGGGATACTCCTTGTTGCACTAACAGTGTAGTTTGGTCCCCTGTTTACTGCAAGAATTTTGCTAAAGCAGCCAGGTGTCTTGCTTTTATGAATTTCTCTGCATCATGAGGGATGACAAAGAACTTGGATTAGTGAAAAACCACTGAACGAAATGGCTTTACTTTGAATTGTTTCATTTTAAGAAATGATTTTTTCTTTCCTTCACTCTCTAAATTTTTAAGTGAATTTTAATTCATAGATATCTCTCAGGTGTAGGCAATACACAGGTTGGGAAAATTTGCCATCTACAAACATATTCACTCATTAAAGCCTTCTGTTTAGCTAGAGAACACCCATAGTACAGATAACAACAGTACAGACCCCTCTGAACTCTCTCTTTTCTTCAGGCTACTCTGACCTGGGTAAATGAACTGAGTGATGCAACTGACTCTGTGCCTCTTTCTGCCTTCAGATCCTTTCTGTTCCATTCACACTTTACAGAGTGATCATCACCGTTGCATCTCAGCACCTCACCTTTCTTCCAAGAGCCACTGGGTTTCCCTGTTGTCCTGCATTTCATGGGGATGGCACAGTAGTGTTATCTTCACTTCACATGTTCATAACCTGACCCAAAGGACCATTTTTGGGTCAAGTTTCACTCATGTGGAATATTTGATATGCTTTTCATCAAAAACATCTATTAGCAGTGATAATACTGATACGAACTGCTTCAAGGCAGCTGTGTCCAGTAACAATATCTGGTCTTGACGAGCAGACCTAGTAATGTGGAAGAGGACATGAGGACTGGTTGTACAATATCAATGACTTTAATATCCTCATAGGTTCGGTCAAGACCTTTTACTTGGGTATTAGCATCTTCTAACTTTGTACCAACTTGTATATCTTCTTTTTCCTGGGATTAAATGCCCAAGACTTCCAATGGCAACTCATGGCCTTGGGTGTCCCATTTGATGAGGAAAGCGGTTTTACAGCAAGAATTCATTCCAGGAGGCCAGGAATCTATGTAGAATGTCTCAACTTGAACTCTAACACTGAAGCCAAAACAATGGGTAACTACTACTGAAAAATGTACAGTGATCTTACTTTAATTTAATCCTTGAGGCACATTTAGCACACTTTTGGTATTGCATGAAATAACAATATTTTTTTTGTGTTAGACAAGACAAAAGCAACAGGAATATAAATAAGCCTATATGTTAGTTGCATTTAAATATGCATGAGTTTCACTATTTCATATAAGTCCTTTGGATTTGGTCCAACCTAAAAATCATATTTTCCTAAAATTAAATACTTTGAGGGGGGATTTTTTTTTTCCTGAATATACCTGTCTATTTTTAGTGGTGATGTTGTTCTGGATAGTTTTCTTTACCCTAACAGAGGTGACTCCGCAGCACATTTCTTTTGACAAAAACACACAAAACCAACATGGATCAGTTAACACAGATGACATCTTTAAACTTGAATACATTTTTTCACTATAAACGCCACCAGTCAACTTTCGTGTAGGTAGGTTTCCATTGTTAGTTGTCAAAGTCTTCTTGAGTGGATTTCCCACTGTGTCACTTTTGTGTGAGTCAAATCAAGATTATAGGTAGCAGAGAAGAAAAAGAAAAAGAAGAGAAGGTTAGACCCTCATTTTAGAGTTTAAGAAAAATCTACCAGCAGGTTGCAGTTCGAGTTGGTAATATACATGAAAGGGGGAGTCCAAGCCGTGTCACAGGTATCACTATATTAGGCTTTCAGGAAAAAGCATACAAAACACATATTGTAGTGGTCACACACAGAGACATAAATTTAGGAACAAGATCTGCCTTAGCTTGAACATAGTCAGCTCTGATAATAAGGAACAATGGACCGAAGCTATTATGAAACGAAACCCAGGTGCCTGAATGGAGGGAGCTTTTAGTTGAGTTCTCCTGGAATAAAAAAAAGTCTAACTTTTTTTTTAGATATATGTTGTCCTAATTTTTCTCTGTTCTCACTTTAGAAGACAGATGATTTTTTTTCTTTGGTATTTGATTAATGAGCATGATTAAGATGTTTCATGCTAAAATTTTCTGGAGTAACATTTAATTGAATTTTTTGTTTCATCTTTTCTTTCATAAATCTTTTTTTTATCATTGAGATTCTGGGCGTACAAGGAAAATATTCTAAGGTACCCCCTGTAACATACATACATGGTATCCAGGATGGATTTCAGATACTTTGTAGTAGTTTGGGTACTTTCTAGTCTTACACAGAATCATAGAATATTCTGAATTGGAAGGGACCTGCAAGGATCATTGAAATCTGACTCCTGGCCCTTCACAGGACCACCTCAAGAATCCCATGTACCTGAGAGTGTTGTCCAAACTCTTCTTGAACTCTATCAGGCTTGGTGCTTTGACCACTTCCCTGGAGAGCCTGTTCCAGTGTTCATGTACCCTCTGGGTGAAGAACCTTTTTCTCATATCCAACCTAAATCTCCCCTGACACAACTTCAGTCCATTCCCTCAGGTCCTATCCCTGGTCACCAGAGGAAAGAGATCGGTGCCTGCCCCTCCTCTTCCCCTCTCAAGGAAACTCTAGGGTGCTATGAGGTCTCCCCTCAACCTTCACCTGGTCGAATAAGCCAAGTTACCTCAGCTGCTCCTTGTATGGCTTCCTCTCCAAACCCTTCCCCATCTTCATAGCCCTCCATTAGGTGCTCTCTAATAGCTTTATATCTTTCTTATTTTGCAGTGCCATTACTGGTGCAAAAATAGCTCTGGAAGTGTAATATTCATTAATTCACTTAGTGAGACTGTCAGAAACAACCTCAAGGAGGAAAAGACAGCGAATACCTAAACCTGAGAAACAGCGTGATTTATGCCAAAAAGCACTTGTTTGACTCTGTCTTGAACTGTGTGGGATGTCAACAAGCTGCTGAGATGTGTCTAAGAAAACTGGGAGAGCAGAAGCCTTCAGTGGAACCTGAAGAGTCACATACATAAGACTGATGGAGGCAAAGTCCATGTTGTCTGCGGTATCTGATGATGTCACATCTCCAGCTGTGGTATTTGCAGGTAAGTTTGATTTTCCTCTCATTCTAGGTTTGAGACATACATGCATATGTATTTGGTCATACTGAAGGCCCTTTCTCTTTGCCTGGGTGATTATCTCACATGATAACCAATTTTATTATTGCTGGGAATAAACCAGCTTAATATGAGAGATTTGTCCTTCATTTTTGTCTTAATCAGAAGCAAACAACTTCCAATGGAAACCAGTGGTCCTCTTGAAGTAAGCATGGTCTGTCCATACCAAGAAATACTGCATTCCCAGAGATTTGTGTAAAGGCCTGAACATTGTGGGAGCCCACATCAGGGATTCAGTAGTGTGAAATGATGTTCTTTTAACCTGAGGAAGCAGTCAGAATATCTGGAGGACAAACAAGGCTTGTATTTGGGTCAAATGATATTTCTCTCCCCTGCAGAATCAACGGCAATTACTAGATTTGCATCAAAGTTTTAGTCAGTGAAAGGTTAATAGTATTAAGCACAAATATTTTGGCCTATTGTGCAAAACACAGAAATATTCAAGGGTGTTTGTACTGAGACTTTTGGCTGGATGTCTATAAAGATGCAAGCAAGAAGCCAAACATATGTTATGGTGTTCTAGTCTTTGATTCTTAATCATGTTCTGTGCTTGCATTCAGAGGTTTGCTTTGGGACCATCTCCAGGATGAGAAAATATGACAGAGAAATCAAACACAGAGGTTATGCATAACGGTGTGGTGTTCCTATGTGAAGGGGAGCTTTTGTAAGCACTAACATTATTCTTCTTTTGACAGCAGCCACACATTTTCACTTGGTTTATCTTAACTGGGAATAACCCCTAAGACAGGATGTCTCCGGGCACTTCAGAGAAGTGCTTTTTGAAGGTAGAGGAAATACTGTTACAGGGGTGAGCCTCACATCTCTCCGACAGTTAACAATCCTATAAATACCACTGCCGAGTGCAGTGTGTGTCCATGGCTGGTCTCAAGTGTAGCTGCAGTGCCTGGCTCGTGGCACAGTAATATTCTCTTCATCTAGGAACATTCCCCAGCTTTACTAATACTTGGGTCCCTGAAGCAGACAAAAGCAGCTCTGACAGGCCGTGTAGAAGGTACTGGCTGGGCATGTAAAGTAGGCAATATGTCATGGCATGGGAAAAATCAGGTACCAGCTGTCACAAAGACTGAAACTTGTAAGCTTCCCAGGAACAGAAAAAGATGGAAATTAAGGATTTAAACTGGGTTTGGGTTTGCTTTAATCTGACATTATGGTCTTCCATGGCTATGGAACTTTTCAGGAATGGCTTTCGTATTTTCTCAAGGTATCACCCTTTTACCCTTTCTGTTCAGCACAAAAGAGTGCTTACTTGTAAGCTGAACTTACCTTTTCCTTCCGCTTTTCTATCCTCTTCCTTAATTTTTAATTTTCTTCTTAACAAATTAAAATACCCAAATGAAGAAGTTAAGTAGTATATGGAGAAATGCAAAAATTAACTGAAACCCATTGGCCAGTTGTAAAATGCATTTCATCTCTTTGCAACTTTTTGCACTTTGGTAGTTCAGTAATTACAAGGGAATGTACTTCACTGGATAGATCTCATATCTGATATGTCTGAAAGGAAAAGCCATGAAGTCAATGGAAATATTTCAGTAACCTGAGGTCAAGCTGTAATTTCCTGAGAAAACAGAAACTCAGTTTCTTCTCTTCCAATCAGTCTTGTCATCTCTTCTTCCTCACACGTGCAACCTAATTTTCCAAGGCACATTTCTGTCTTACGGCCACTGAGGTACGTGGCAGGTGTAAAAATCTGATCTATCAGCTGTTGAAACCAATGGATTTTCATAACAACTTACTTTGCGTTGGGATATAAATTGGTCTCTGTGCAGAAAATGTCGTGAAATATTGGTCAGGAACTTGTAAGAGGAAAATGGAACTGAATTCAGGCAACACCCTGCACCAACAGAGAACACTGAGAGCAAAAAAGCAGAGGCAGGAAGAACATCATCTACTGACCTAATTGGAAGATAATTAAACCAGAAATAGCGTGGGGCAAGGAAGAGGCCAATTAATTCCATCAGAAGGATGTCGTCTAGCAGTTGAAGACAAGAAGGAGACCTTCTATAAAATGGAGATGAATGTGGCAGTCTGCCAGTCTATCACAGTCTTCTTTTATTTAAGATGCATATTAGTATCTTATATTTAAAATTAAATATTTATAGTTCTGTTAATAGAATGCAGGAAGGAGGCCTATTGCAGAGATTAGTCTGTAGTAGAAGTTGTCCCTTGATGTAAATTAGATCAGTGAAGTCTGGAATATTCATGTTTGCAGTCTTGTCATTGTGTTTTGGGGCTGCAGACTCGGGTGGCAGCTAAGATACCTCTAAGCACATTATTCTCCTCTGCATGAATGTGTGTACCTTTTGCTTTCCTGCAAAGTGTTTTGTGTATATCGACTGTTTTGGGCTTCAACAAGTCTTTCAAGGGAGTCTTGTGTTGTAGCCTCCATGGTTGGCAAGCCAGTGCTGTTATTCCCGTTCTCCCACATGGAGACTCCTGCGGCTTTTAAAGGACATGCGGAGAAGCAGTGCCAGCTTTGTGAATATATAGCTCCACCATTCTTATTAGATTCCATGAAAGATGAGAATAGGCTCTTTGATGCTTTCAGTGAGTGCTGAGGCCTTTACCAATGTTGTGAAAGGTTGTTAGAGAAGAGCTGGGGGGCCAAATTCAACTGGTACTCATGGCAATGGTCCTTGGGATGTGGAACTAGTCCAGGAGAAAATGTGAAAACGGAAGTGATTTATATTGAAATGAGGGTTATGAAGACAGCAGTGACCACTGAAATGTACACAACAATAACTCAAAACAACCTCTCTGGCACACTCTGCTGTGCCATCTTTTTAACCCTGGAGGAGGCAACTGGGAAGAGAGATTTAGAGCAGATCTGTGGGACTGATGAGTGAACGGATCTGACTTCTATCTAAGGTGCTTCTGGGTTCTCATCAGCCCTTTTCAAGGTGTAAAGGGAAACCATCTTGTTCCTCTGTGATCTGCTCCCTGGGATACAGATAGCAGGACAAAGCAGTCATTCTCTTTTTCTCCCGTGGTAAGTGGTCTCTGCCCTTTTGATATTAAATATATGGGGTCTTTCCAGAAGGGTAGTGCAAAATGTCAAAGAGATAATGTATTTAAGCATTCATCTAGTTTGCAACCATTTTATGCCCACCACACAAAGACATAGAAGGCTTCTCACTTATTTCTCTGCACTCATCATGCTGCCATTGTGGGACCAGAAGATAATGAGATGAATAGGAAGCATTCCCACAGCATGAGCAATGTAGGAACATCATTATTAATGTTCGTACAAAATATCCCATCTCTACATGATGTCTACATATCTGAGATACATCCCTCTGCCAGATATAAAAAACCATGCCCATCCAACAGTGATCTGTTACTTAATGGAAAGTCTGCTCAAATTTCAGTTTAAATTGCATTTATTATTTATGTCTCAAGTACAGAGTGTGTATACTGAATATGTCTTAATAGTGCTAGAGGATTAGTAGTTTCCATTTAAACAGGCAGATATTGGCCCACAAGGATGTTGAACGTGCCCATATTCAATATTTAAAAATTGTAAAAATGCTTTGAAATCAGTGCAAAAAAAATATTCTGATGAATAACCTCTTCTATGTATACGGAGGTGCTCATTTTCATGTGACTGGGGTCAGCACCTGCAGCTTTGCTCCTAGTCACTAGTCCTTTTCCCTCTGGCTCCTGGTGGGTTAAGTGAGCACTCCTCCTGGGTGAGTGTGCTAGCCTGAGGGCATAAGCTGTAAGGATGGGGTTCAAAGGGATGTGCAGGAGTAGAGATGGACAGTTACATGTGTGGTGTTGCAGGTGATGCACACAAGGGTGGCTGCAGTGGCATTACCTGCAGGTAAACGTTACACTAGATAATAATAGTTTGATTTTGGTCATCTTTTTCTCTTTGTAGCTAGTAGGGACAGTTTTCAAATATAATACTGAGGAGACATTTTTAGTAGTTAATCTCTGACATTTGTTATCTGTGATTTGATCACAAACAGCTCGTTGCACACACTCAGCAACCCTTGTGTGATGTCTCTTGTCCTTGCTTGGGTGGGTTGCTTGCCACCAGGTAGGAGTGTGTGCCCGTTGCACTGCAGATCTCACTGGCACAGGGAATCCAGGTGTTTGAGTAATTCATTGCCAAGACATTTGGACTTAGCTGACAAACTTTTTGTTTCAGGTTGGTTTTTTTCTAATTTTCTTGGAACAATGCAGTTTATCTCCTCAAACTAATTCATTCATATTCATATTTTTTATAGTAGACATCTTGAATGCTTTAGTTAAAGCTGTACCCAGAAGAACACACTGGAACAGATGGGAGAAAGAGCTAGGAATTTTCTTGATATTTTATGGGTTGGACAACAACCACAACCTGATCCAAAAACTTTTCTTATTCACAAACATTTTACTGTCAATACACTCCTCAGGAATGTACTCAAGAGTTGTTTGGGGACATGGAAAAATATTTACCTCAGCCTTCCACAATTTATTACTTATTGTTTGAAAAAGTTGCCTCTTTTCTCTGCCAACATTTATCATCTTGGGAACATACTGGAATATAGCAATGATATTAAACAATAATATGCTCTTTGCTGGGATAAAATAATATTGCCGAACCACTGCAGAGGAAGCCAAAAAACACATGTGAAATGGTTCCTTTGGAAGGGCAAAAACTCTCAAAGTTTGTTAACAAATAATTTAGCTGGTGGTGCAGACATCAAATGGCTTCGGCAGGACTTGCAAAGCTATTCTGAATATGCATTTTCCCTGGAGTGCTGGGGCACAAAGCCACTGAAATGAAGGTTAGAACCATAAGAATAAGAATCCTTCACCAGTAAAATGTAATTATATATATACATAAAAAAAGAAACAACTGGCAGAAGATTTAGGGAAAGAAAGAATAGACTGTGAGCCTTTCAACATTTCATATTAATTTAACTTCTATTTGCATGGCCCTGAATTAGGCACTGCCTTAGCTTCTGGGTGGGGGTGCCTGTTCAAGGTTCCTTTTTCCTTCTTCACCGTGGCTGGAGAGGGAGAGACTGCCATACCTCTCCTCCAGTCATCCAACTGCTTTCTTAGCTGAGCATTTCTTGCACATCCATATGTTTTCCTCCCCCCACCCCCAAAAACAGTTTAATACATTCTTGTTTGCAGAGACTTATATGTGGTGGAGCTTTCCCATGCAAAAAAAGCACAGCTACCAATGCTGCATTCTTTAAATATTTCCCTAAAATGCCTGCTTGCTGAGTTGCCTATGAAATACTTGATGAGAGCTACATAGTCCTGTGTGTGTAGTAAAATTCATGTCCTCAAGGACTTCCTCACTGTCTCGTTGTGCTTGCCTTTAACCTCTTGTTGTAGGACACCTAGTAATTTTAGGGGAGGAGAGGTTATCTGTACTGTAGTGCCTCAATGCAGCCTGCTACAGAGCTTCCTTCATAGCCCATAAATTTATTACTACATGAAACATTTATTGTTGTGAATCATAGATTAATTTAGATTGGAAAAGACCTCTAAGATCATTGAGTCCAACCATTAACCCAGCACTGCCAGGTCCACCACTAAACCATGTCCCCAAGTGCCACATCTACACATCTTTTGAAGTAATACCTCAGGGGATGGTGACTCCACCACTTCCTTGGGCAGCCTGTTCCAAAGCTTGACAACCATTTTAGTGCAGAAATTTTTCCTAATATCCAAACTAAATCTTCCCTGGTGCAATTTGAGGCCATTTCCTCTCACTTTGTCACTCGTTGCCTGGGAGAAGAGACCAACCACTACCTCACTACAACCTCCTTTCAGGTAGTTGTAGAGATGAGATCTCTCCTGAACCTCCTTTTCTGTAGACTAAACACCCCCAGCTCCCTCAGACACTCCTCGTCACACTTGTGCTCCAGACCCTTCACCAGCTCCACTGCCCTTTTTTGGACACACTTGGATCAATGCAATACAACAGTTAATCCAAGATGTATCTTGATTATCCTCCTCCTCTGAGTGAACTTCAGCTTGCTCAGCTGGGTGTCAGGAGCTCTGTGCTGCTCAGCAACTGAACCTGACACCTCCCAAACAAGGCATTTCTAGTTGGACCCTCTGTGGGTCCCTCTGTGCTGCCCCAGGAGGCTGGAGGTGTGCTGAGACAGTTGAGGGGACCTCAGTGTGGAGAGGGCTGGGATTTTCCCAGGAGGTGATGGGGTGCAATTGTACCATTTCAGCTGATTGTGCACCCCTTTCTGCACAATGCAGGGTGTGTTATTTTACCTTCTAATGACTCATCTGTCCTATGGGTGCCCTCGCATGCATTGAAGAACAAATACAAACTTTTATTCCCTTTTGATGTTTGCAAAGGAGAAAAGAGGAGGGAAAGGATCAGCATTGTGCCTGGAGGAAGAAGAAACAGCATTAGAAGGGATGAGTAAGCTGAAAGAGACAGAGCAATTCTCAAAAAAAATATTAATAACTACTAATAAAGGCACATTTGAATACTGAGTTTAGGTTGTGATGGATCCAAAGAGACCTGCGTGTGCTGGAATTGTCCTGGCCCACCTCTGAAGTGTTGCCACCTGAAGGGCAGGGTGCCCCAGTTTCTTGAAAGTGCACTCTGGAGTCGACACAAGGTGCGAAAAAAATCTTTGAACCCTGGGTGCTTTGCCCAACTCCTGTTCCTTTATTAGAAGCCCAGAAGCCAGCATGGAATAAGCAGGGTAACAGTACAGCATGGCACATTTTTATAGCAAGGCCAAATCTTTATTATGCTTCTTGGCCCAGTTTAGTGGAGAACACTGCTGGGCCTGATTTCAGTTTTGATATCATACACCGAGGCTGCAGACCCTTAAGAGTACAAGCTGGAAAAAAGAACATAGAAAATGTTAGGAATGAGAAAAGGCCATTCAACACATTGATGCTTGTCTCTTGTAATACAGCGTTTCCCCCAGGATAGCATCTAATTGCTTCTTGAACGAGCCCACTGTCTTTGCCTCAACAACCTTGCCCAGTAGGCCATTCCAAACATTTATTATTCTTTGAGTGACAAAGCACTTCCTTATGTCTCCTCTGAATTTGTTTTTTGAACTTCCATTTATGCCCCCGATCCTGTCATCTATGCAGTATCAAAAGTAGTAACATGCATTGATATTATCCATTCAGCTAAGATTTTTGTATACTTCTGTTAGACCCCCCTTAAATGTCTTTTTTTTTTTTTTTAAGTTGAATAGATTGAGGGTTTTTTTCACCTTTCAGTAACTTCTACAATTTTATCCTGGAACCAAGTTGAGCAAAAATATTTGTTAAAACCTGACTTACATTAGACCACACTGAATGGATGTATAAAGTCTACTGTAGAAACACATTTCTGTAAGCTTTTTTTCTCCCACTCTTTTGGAGACTAAATTATCATTTAGTTTCCCTGATGCTTGTGTTTGGTTATTTTGACAAAAGTAACTAGGAAGAGGGCAAGAATAAAAAGCTTGATATGAAAGTTGGAAAAAGCTGATGATCTCTAAATGTTTTCATTTAAACTGTGGGCTTCCCCACCCACTTCTCTTTCCCCAAGTATTGGTGTTTTTTGAAAACAGATTTGCTTATCATATGGAATTTTCCATGTGATAGTACTTTGCAGAATCTATATGAAGAAACGTCAAAATGCATCTGTGATCCCCCCAAAAGCCACAGAATCAGACAGTCACAGGTTCAACCCTCATTCACTTCCACAGCCAAGGTGAATAGTTCATCACCTTTTTGGATGAAATTCTATAGCATGTGTTATGCAGGAGGCCAGAACTGATGATCTAATGGTCCCTCCTGGCCCTAAATAATATCTACAAATAATGACTATAAATGAAATATGTATGCCCTACACAAAGTCAAAACCAGCAGGCTTTGGGTGGGAATAAGAAATTCAGGAAAAGAATTTTGCCTTAGCCCTTTCCAGATGCTGGACAAACAGCTACTAGCGTTAGCCTGATGGCAGCCGTGGCTACTTACTCATTGTCTCTTAAGTTGTTTCATTATATTAAGAATGTGGGATTTTTTTTTAGGCCATCTGTAAATCTTTTAGTTTTCTCTGAATTCCTTCCCAATGCATTTCTAGGAATGTGAGATCCAAGCAAGATGTGCAGGTTGTCTCTACAGCACTTGGCTGAGCTGAGATTATTTCCTCATGGATTCTTCGCAGATGTAAACTGTTCCCACAGCATCTCTGAGTTTAGCATCATTTATAGTTTGGAGATGAGTTTGTTGGGCATCACCCTGTGTATTTTCTGTGCAGGTTTGCACAGTGGGATCCAGACACGCTGCTGGATCATTGCAGCCAAGTGCATCGTCCCTCTTTCCCCTGGCTGGGACCATAGCTGTCTGTCAACCCTGTGCCAGTGTTGTGTAGGACTATACTGAATCATCTGCAGGTAATGAGGAAGTCAGCCCCATAGGTCTCAGGAAATTATTTCTGCTATTATACTACCAGGGAAAGAAAACTGACGTATGAGATGGTAATTATTTGGATCATGTTTCACTTCTTCTCTGAAAAATCTGAACAATATTTGCTTTACTCCAGGCCCTGGGAATCTCCCATGATTTGTCAAAAAATAATTGTTGGTGGTACAATAAGTTTGTTGTTCAATTCCCTAAGTGTTCTGGGTTTTATGCAATGTAGAAAGCTGATTTGTTTATATTCCTATTTTCTCTATATTCCCTTACCCATTCTTTGTCATTATCTTTATTTCTACAGGTTTATTTCTCTCCAGTGTTTTCTAGTTGTTCAAACTTTGTGTTTGTATATTTATTTAAAGGCAGATTTCAAAAGATTTCTGTCTCTCAGTTTACTGAATGATTCAACTTCTTGCTAGTACTTCATCTCCCCTGGTATTTTTCCGAACGCTCTTGTTCTCCTTACCCGTCTAGCTAGCACTAACCTCTTTGGTCTCTTAGCTACTCATGTCTGTTGCTCACAAACCTCAGAGTCCTGGTTTTGAACTACAATCCCCTTATATTCGGCATATCTTTGGACATTATCTGCTCCTTGTTCTACACCTTTTTTTTTTTTTGTAGAGGAATTCTGAGGCTTGTTGAATTGACGTATTTTTAGAAGTCTGGTACATTTTTCTGCACAGATAGATTTCCATTTTCTCTCCTAAGAGGGCTTCATTCCTGCCCCACACTGGGTAGGAATTCCCCCCTGCTGTGGGAGCTGGAGCTGGGCTGGAGCCCAGCGGTGGTCACTACCAGGAGAGATGATGCAGGGGCAGGGTACCAGCCTGGGGCATGGATGAGCCCGGACCAAGCCTTTCTTCCATCACAGGCTTCCCCTGAGGTTCTAGGGAAGTAATTTATTCTTTCTGCTTCAGCACATCTGTACTAATCCTGATTTAAACCTGCCTTTACCATGTGCCTATGAAGAGACTTTTAGAGGTGGTCGAAGGTGTCAGGCCCACGCAAAGGGCTTTGCAGTCCGAGTGTCGCTTGGCCCAACATGGAATCACCGTGCTTATGTTCCCTGTGAAAGTCTTCCTCACTTCTCATATAGTGTGTGAGTCTCCCATTAGGTGAACCTGTAATGCAGAAGACATCTCTCAGTTCTCTGCGATCAGAGCTGCCAGGACTGAAGAACATCTCTAGGAGAACTAAGACCATGATAGCTCCATGTCCTGACAGAAGCAATGCAAAAAGGGTGCGTGAGGTTTTGTTATCTTTGGCTAGCTGTTCCTTCCATTCTGTCCAGTGTTTCAGATTGCTAGGACTGCTTGTCCTGTCAGATCTACCAAATATAACTAGACCATTCACTGGATTTAAACATTTTCAAGTGTTTACAACCACATCTCCTCCCCAGGGGAATCTCTGAGCTGGGCTGCTGGCTGTATTGTCTTTGGCGAGGTCTATAAAGTTTCTGAATTTATGCGCTTAAAAATCAATGAGCCTTGGTTAGACAAGAACCCAAACATTGTGACTCCGCTCCTAGGATTTCACAGGGATTATGTGAGATATAAATAAACCTTGGTTTTGTAGCCTTCAGAATCTCTAACAAAATTTTTTAAGTCCATTTAAAATTACAGGCCAGATATGCCATATGAATCACGCTTGAAAACAGAGGTCATCTTTATGTGGTAAGGCGTGAGGAGATATTTAAATATTAAATGAATTGTAACCTAGGCCTCTGTAGCCTCTTGTAGCCAACAAGAACTAGTGACAGAGTAGCCCCTGGTAATGAAAAGATTGATTGTATAAATATTATCATTCAGCTCTGGGCTCTTCTGTGCCATGTAGATCTCGTGTCCAGCTTGCTCCCCAGGGCAGCTGGGTGGCAAATGCAGCCATGCAGACATGTCCACAGCCAGGCCAGTCCTCTCCACACAACGGGCAGCATCAATGCCAACTTTCTCCTCCTCTGGCCTCCAAAGGCCTGTTCAGGCTCTTTGGAAGTGAAATGAGCAGAGTTTGGGCTTACACTTAAAATGCAGCCCAGCCATATCTAAAGGAGCACACTGGGACACCCTCACCTGGCGTGTGCCATGTGGCCAAAGTCTTTCTCACAGGCTGTCTCTCTCTTCTGCAATATATTTTGTCAAGTTGAAGCAAAGAGGATTCTCCCTTCTCCTTTGAAGGAGCCATAAAATAGGCATGGCAACATGGAATAAAAACCAGAAGAAAAAAGGGAGACAAGAAAGACAAGAGAGAGAAAGAAAAAGACTGAGACGGAGAGGAAAAAAGGGGAAAGAAATAGTTGTCTCAACAGTCAAGGGAACAGGTGATGTGTCATCTCCCTCTCAGAATAAAGAGGTTGTGTGGGAAGGGGAATATGACAGATAATATATCAAAGGAAGTGAATTGCAGGATTAAGATCCTGACTTTGCTTTGTCAAATTTGCAGGTGATTATTGTATAACTCTCTGCAGCTCTTCTCAGTGATGGAAATGCTCTTCAGGTCCTCACAACATACTACTACAGGTAAAAACAACAGCTCTTCAGAGAGATGCTTAGCTGAAGTAGCCGAAGGCTTCTTAAGTCTCCTTCAGGCTTCTTCCAACACTGGTACCCATTCTGTGTCATCTCTATGTACTTGAGATATATTTTCCTCCTGACAAAGTATACCTTGAGTTGCATTTTCCAGACTGAGAGTAAAATGAGAGCTCAAAAAATACAGTGTGAATCTCTGAAGTAAAATTTAGTTCAAATTTAAAATTTTCAGTTGGTGTTATAATAAACACACTTTAGAATGATTATTTTGATATCAAGAACTAGGGATAACTCCTATAAAATAAATCAGTGAGCATATGCCAAGCATGGCCTTACAGTAAGCATGCTTGAGGAAGAATTCATCAGCGGTACACCAAATTGGGTCAGACCTGACCCCAAAACATTACTGAAAGCCATGGATAAGTTTTTACTGATAGCAGAGGATTCCTGAGCAAACCCTTTGACTACAGCCTTTTTCATAGGTAACTGAGATTTGATAGATATGAATGCTGAATGTTGTGGACTCTCAAAATGTGACCAAAGGATTTACTGTGATGGAACAGCAAAAGAGGAACTTGACATGACCAATGGCTCGATAACAGTCAGGAGAATTGCCTGTCCATGTAAAAAGGATATTGAAGAGTGAAAGAATGCATACAAAGAAAGAAATAAAGTCGTATTTCAAAATACTGTGACCAAAAAAAAATCTCAATCATTTAAAAAAAAAAGTCCCAAATAACTCTGAAGGGAGGTGTTTCAGTTTTTTGTTCATTGCTCAAAAATCTAGTCAACCTTTCATTTATTTTTCTGGTTGATCATCTTCTCTTTTCTTTCTCCTCTTCTACCTTGTGCTTTTTTGGTGACCAAGGAAATACAGGAAGTGATAGAAGAAGAGAATAAAAGGAAAAAACAAAACTAAAAATCCCAACTTAAAAAAAGCTAAATATTTCCAGGCACTCTGACCATGTTCCATGTCTGTTGGAAAGGAAATTACTTCAGAGTGCTTTGTGGGCTTTTCTACCCCTGATTTTGAACTCCAGTAGAAATGGGGCTTGGAGAACCCTTGCACAAGTTAGTACATCCCAAAGGTGAGACATGGAGTGGGACTGGCTGGGACGTGGGAAGGGCTTCAGTTACAACAACCCTGGGCACAAGAAATGCATAAAATCTGCATAGATAAGGATTTGTACTCAGGAAATTCTTCACTTTTTTTTTTTTTGATACAGCAGCTGGTCAAATAAAGATATAACTTCTGTCCTACAAATCAAGTGTATTTAATATTCTTATTCTGTGGTAGATAGAGTATCCTTTGTGGCATCGTCAGACTTTCATCTCCTAAAAATCAGTACTTTCCCCTGGAAAACAGAATAAGTGTTCAAAAACAGAGGAGAGGATTATGTTCAGTATGACCTACCTCTGTCCAGGGCTGGCAGTGCAAGCCTGGAGGGAAAAGTAGTTTTTGCTAACCAATCTGAAACAGTTCATAAACATTGAAACACAAAATAGTAAAGGAAATTTATAACGGGATCTCTTTTTCTCTCTCTCTTGGCCTTTCCCCAACCCTTACTGCTCATCTTTCATGACTTTAAAATGGCAAAAGAAAGAGAGAGTTGTAAATGGAAGACAAAATCAAACCAAAGCAAACCTCTTAAAAACAAACTCAGATCCAACTTTTGCCCTCCAAATCAGGAAAATTCACAGCTCATTGCCATCAACAGGGATTCCAGACGAGGCATATCCAAATGGGAACTAAGTTATTTGAATGAAAAATTCAGCCATCCTCCTTCCTCTACCTTCCTCCATCAGCTCCCTGAACGGGCACGCAGCAAGAAACCTCTTCGGCCTCATAATGTTTGAAGTGAAACTTTTTGGGGAATACTGAAAGTCACTTACAGTCTCAGGGGAATGGTGATCCATTTTTTCCACCCTCCCTTCTTTGTAGTTTACTTTCCCCTATATACTTTTTTCTTACTGCAGCTTTTCTGATCACAGTATCACAGTGACTTTATCACCGTCACCTCCTCATTGTGAACCAGCCCATCCCTCGGAGGCAGAGAGCTATTGTGGAAGTGGTAAGTAATTTGTTTTGTTCAATGGATTTCTTGTTATGCATGCATGCAAAGCCACTTTTATCTCACATTTAAATTTGTGTTTTCCCTCTTATGATTGGTTTTGTGACATCAAAAAGCTTTCAGCATCTTCAAAAATCAAGAAGAACAAACTCTTAGAAAAATAAAATGAAAATAAAAAGAAATCCTTCCTAATACATGCAGCATTTCAGTGCAGCTTTAGAAAAGAAGAGATTCACATGGGATACTGGCTACTAACGACTATGGAAATATGCCTGATTTTTTGATCTCTAGGCCCAAACATTATTCATTTTTTTTTCCTTAGCCTCAAACAATATCTTCAGATAGCCCAGGTAAAAGCAAGCCAGAAACAAAACAACATCATAGAGGAATTGCTTTATGCAGATACTTTCAGCTACGCTACACAACTCACATTGTCTTTGAACCCAGTGTGATGAGAGAATGATTTGAGACTCCAGGGACAACTCCTGGATATGTTTTTACTTCAGCATACTGTAGTGAGACAGAAATCTTCAGCTTAAGAAGTCTGTTCAGCAATCTTCTGCTTTTGGGGGGTGTTTATTATTATTTCTGTCTCTCTAGTAACTCTTTGGACAACGTTGAGAGCTGAGGTCAAGGAGCAGACACATTGTACATATGAGGTTATAGAGAGTCTCTTTAATCTTTAAGAAAATGTTTTGTCCATGCTTATTGGGAGGCTGAGAGCAGGAGGGGCAAAGTCCAAGACAAATCCTCTTCCTCAAAATCAGAAGTGGCTGTAATTGTTAGGCTGCTTTTCGGTAAAGGAGACACATTAATCTTTTGATTTTCAGTCAACTGCCTACTTTTCTAAGAATGCTTTTATCAATTGACTTTTTGGGAATTGGTTAGAATTTGCCTAAGTATCTATTACGAATTGAAATATTGAACCTCAACATAAGTGAATTGTGCATATCCTATGGAGTCTGACATGCAGCACCCAGATTTTTAGATTCAAATAACTCAAGGAGAAAGGCACTCGAAACACAGTCCACAAAATGTCTTTCAGAGGTTGTCTGAGAAATTGCATCATACACTGGAACATTTATCTACAGTTCTATTTGTTTCTGTAAAATTCAGGTTCTTTCTAGAGGCAACTGAACAGCAGAGATTTTTAAAAATTTGATCCTCTATGACATTTCCCATTCAACACTCATTCTTTGATGAGGAGGCGTGGACCATAGGGCAAGAGATCTTCTCTGAAGCAGCAAGGCATTGCAAGCAGCAGAGGCCCTGCTGCCTCCCAGGCATCCTGGCTCTCCAAGTCATGGTGAATAAGTGATGCTGCCTGGGACATGTATGCTTTTAATAAAATGCTCTTTAGTGTGAAAAAAAACAGAACCCTGTCTTGCTGAAAATTTACAGTTATAAAGCTGAAGTCACTTTATTGACCAAAAAAAGAGCCCTTAGCAAAAAAACAGGCAGGTCAAGTTTAAGAATGAGTGTGATCTTACATTTCACACTGAAGGACAGACCCAGGATACAGAGACTGCTATCCTACACTTCCAATAAAATCTTTTGTCTTAGTTTTTGCCTGGGACAGGGGATTTTCTTTGCCCCAAGGTGGGAAATATTGCACTCCCAGAACTGTGGCAGGAGCAGGGGACTCAGGCTCACAGCTGCTCGTCTGACTGCCTCCCCTTACACATACACACACATAGGGAATGCATCTCTTAACATTTGATCCAACACAGGTGTGCATTGGGGCTCAAAAAATGTACAAGAAGCATCACATAGTGCAAAGCAGAGGTGTGACCTAAATTCTGTGTCGTGCGCCAGCCAAACTCCTTTTTTAAATTGTTCACTGTATCCAAGGCAGCCACAGAAAGGAGAGATCTCTGCAATAAACAAAAACTTTATTGAGGATAAATTCCACTGCAAGGATACTTGTTTTAAAGTGACATGTATGTTTTGTTTTCCCAGCTATCTAACCTGTGAGGGATACTGAGACCCTGCACCCAGAGCCGCAGTGGTATTTACGTACCTAATTCTGGCAAATGTGTTCCTTTCTAGTTTCCTAATGAAATCAGTTCTTCCCTTCTCAGCTCCTTTGTGAATGTGGACTAAATGTACTAATCATCCTGAGAAAGGGATTTTGGGTACTGCAGGAGACTTTCCACTGTCTTGAATGGGAGCAGGATTGAACCCTCACCGCCTGATTAGGAAGGTAATTTAAGGCCATTACTAGCAAAGGCAGGAAGAAGGAGGTCTTCCCCCCTCCAGCCCCATGCTCACTGCTGCCCTTGGATTTTAGGGGCTTTTCATTCTGGCAAATATATTTTATGAACCTGATGTACACTTAGCTAGAACAATCCCACACTGGGATCTAATTTCAGACCTACAAAGGTTGATTTATCCTTTTTCAGGCTATGTACTCATTTGAACTAAAATTACCCTGCTGCCAGCCTTCTTGGTAGCAATTACATCTAAAGAGAGAGAACCACTGAACTTCATGTATTGGTAATGGTCTTTCCATCTATATTTTTCCTTGGGGATAAAGTTGTATGGGAAAATTAGACACATTAGCCTAGGAAAAATAGTGAACAAAAATACATGTTTAATACTTTTAAAAAGTTTCCTCATGCTACCAATTAGAGGCATTACTTAATGCAGGTATTTTAGCATTATGGTGCCAGTCTGTATGTAAAGCAGAACAAAATAATTTTTGATAGTTATTTAAGGGCATCCTAAATACACTCAAGAATAGTACATTTTAATTTTCAATAATGCCAGCAGACTCAAGCATTCAGATTTTAGCATAACCAGCAGGAAAACTGTTTGATGTTTTAATTATGTCCCAGAAAATGCTGAATGTGTTATAAAAGAAATCTGAAGAGGGGAGGGGGGAAAAAAAGGTTTTTATTACTGCTCGAGAGGAAGGACGTTTTACAACATAACATTAAAAATGTAAAATGGAATAAAAAAGAACTCGGATAGTCAAAACTTTGTCTGCAACAAAGTAGGCCAGAGAAGCACAATAATATGTCTGTTAGAAGCAGTCGGCAGTGAGAAGTAAAGGAGAGCATTTACATAGACATAGGGCTGAAGGAAAGGAAAAGCCTTAAAATAACCCCAGTCTCTTAAATTATGTTTAAGACTAGCCAGAACCCGGTAACCATTCCCAACAAGGTGTCTCGGAGGATTTCAGAGTTCCTGATTAATGTGGTGACCTACTGCTCTCTGATGCAATGCATTTAAAACCCAGCTGGGTATTCGCAGTCGGGATGAGGCTGTTGGGACTTCCTGGGGCTCTATCCTGCTGGCACTGGGGTCAGGCTCCACAGCAAGACTCAGGAAAAGTGTCCCCAAGGGAGGGGGAAAACGAGAACCTGAATTGTTGGGAATGAATTGAACCAGATGTACAAAGCTCCAGCAATTCAAGCAGCAATAGGAAGTAGAGGCGAGAGGGGGGAGAATTACTGAGGTTTAACTCTTCCTTCCCTTAGCAGGTGGAGAAGGAGCATGAGGGGGACAGCCCTGGGCAGTGTCACATCCTGTGGTGCTGCCCAGTGTCCCCAGTCAGGGACCAATGGAGGGTGATGGATGGGGCAGGATGGTGATGGCTGAGGCACGGGGGTGTATAGCCAAGCTTTTCCTCTGCTCATCATGCCCATGACAAGCACAGAACATGTGGCCATTTCTTGCACACACATATATCCACAAATCCACTCATTTCTGGCACCGAACTCTTTAATTTTCCTACTCCTGTGAGCTACCTTAAGAAAGTGACATCTTCCATTTGGTTCAGATATATAATTTATGTTGTGTCGATACATTTGTATCCCAAGAAATGTTTACTTCTGATTTTTTAAAGACATTAATACAGTAAATTTGTATATATATACAATAGACATGAAAGGCTGGTCCGTGATTGTACTATATACATACATTTTAGTGCCATTGATGCTTTAAAAAAGCCAGCACAAAGCTTGCTGCAGCTATGGCTTGTTAAAAATACCCACCCTTTATTGATAAAATCATAAATTATGTATCTAAACAAAACAAACAAACAAACAAAGGCCTGTTTGATTATGTAGTTGATAGCGTCAAAATGATGAAAGATTTTGGAACCAGATGTCAATGAAACAGTGCTGTGAAATCTCCTTCAGCAGAATGGTGTTTCAAAATGCCCAGTGTCATGCCTAGGTGTTATGATATATGTTTCTTATTTACCACTTCAGTTCTTAGAGCTTCTATGTTTTTTGATATCTTGACTATTTGCTTAAACTCTGTATGCAAATACAAAGCTGGAGTATTAAGACTAAAGAATAACTAGAATTCCAAGATTAAAAGTGAGATGAATGTCTCTTGTAAATGTGTATTGATAGTCTGATTTTAGAAGCTTTTCAGCAATGATTAAAAAAATAAAAAACCCCAGCATTTTAAAAGAAATAGTCCAGAATGCTTTAAAACGCATGCATAGTAGAAAAGCCTTCCTCCAACTGTAAATGAACCTCACAGTCTGATGCTCAAGACAAAAGTTATTGTTAGAGGAGCAGTGAAGCCCCAAATGATGCTGTTTGAATCCTTTCCCCTTATTGCACTCTATTCTCTTACATCCTTTTTATTTTATTATAGCCTGAGCAAGCTACAGAGGATTTGTATTCCCAGTAACAATTCAGACAGAAGAGGCATGAGGAAGGTGAATGCTCTTCCCCGAGGCCAGGCAGATGCTCCATGCCCAGGCACAGTTTCCCAGTCCCTCTCACAATGCAAAGCTGTTTCTCAGGCCACCTGGAGACACAGACACCTTTAGACTGCAGCTCTCAGGTATCAAAATAGTCCCACAGCGTCAGGCATCAGGCTGCTGGTTTATTCTCCCCACCCTCTCATCCCTCCTCTGTCAGAAGTGGAACTTGTTACCAAGAGAGCAGCTGGCATTGTTATTCGATACTGTAAACTTTCACCTTTTGAATAGTATTTCTGTGTCGGTGTCGAGGCTGGAAGTCTAAGAGTTCAGGGAGATAAAAACTTGCTTGACAAGCAAAGCTTTTTCTTTAAAAAGGAAGAAGAAGAGGGGGGGGGGGGGTAAAAAAAGCTCCAACTCACAGGAATAGGTGCAAGTGACAGAGGCTAGAGACAAAGATTAGAAGTGATCCTGAGCATGTCATTGGAGGCTGCTGGGAGAGTGATCGGCATCACTGTGGGCCCCACTGCTCACCCCAGAGAGGAGGCAATCAAACACCTGTCAGATGGTGCCCAGTCTGGGAGGTGGGAGGCATCAGCCAGAGAGCTGGGAGAAGATGGAGTGCTTTACATTCTACTGCTTCCTATGGCCTCTATTGCACTTGCTTCTGGTCATGGCTGGAGAGGAGGCAAGGTTCTCTCCATGGCCCATGGATGGGCTCCTTGGGCAGAGCGGGCAGGGGTGCAGCATGGGGGGCTCCATGCCTTCCTTCCAAATGATGCTGAACAACCCCCAGGTGCCACACACGGAAAGCAGCTATAAATCACAGGTCACTTGCAGGCTGTTTCTCACTTTCTGTTTTTGTGTGTTTCACCTTTTTTGATTTGTGAACCATGAAGTGTTTTCCAGAGGAGTATGTCCCTTTTAAATGCACATTCCTTAAGTGCTGTACAGCATAAATGGACTTGTTTTTCTTAGCCACCTCTCGCAGACACCTTAGAAGTAGACCACAGAGCTCCCCAGAGATCTGCAGACCCCCAGGTTGAAAACTAGCACTCTAATGTTAATCCTTTCAGCTGTCCAGTCCAGGAAATGTGATTATTTTGCAGCTGAGAGAACAGAGAGAGCTGAAGCCAAAAAGCTGGAATTTTAAAAGTCCAGCCTAGGAGCACAGTGACCATGGGTAGTGAGGGGTAGTTTTTCCTTCATCTCTTTCAGATGCTATTGAAATCACTCCCAAACTGTTCCTCTTTCATTAGTTGTCTAAACTCACATCCATAGGTGCTAAGTGCTGACAAATCCCTCTGACCTCAGACCCACATGTGCCTGACCACCACCTATGAAACTCAGACTCTTTTATTCCTATATGAAGCAGTGGTCATAACTGGGCTGTGAAAGGAGACAATGTCAGGTTTTGGATGAGATATTGAGTTTTTAGAGATAGTTGCTGTTCATAAACACTGGGAGCATGTCTCCGCCTACTCTCCAGGGATTCCTTTCCCTTAAAGTGGAGCACAGTTTGAACACTTTGATTCCTGCAAGTGTATTCAAATTACATTTGGCATTCACAGATTTGTAGATTTTTGAGGCCAGGAGTGCATTCTTTTTTCACCCGTTTTTCCCTGCATTCAACCCAGTAACTTACATCTGACTAGAGCAGAGCTTTTGTTTGATTAAAGCACATCTGCCAGAAAAGCGTTCAGACCTGATTTGAAGACATCAGGAGAGAAAGACTCCACCTCTTCCCTTGGTGGTTCATTCTAGTGGCTAATCACCCTCAATGTTAAATATTTGTGCCATTCTTGCTAGATTAAAGAGCATTGCAGTACGTGGCATTCCTATGAGATAATGCTTGCAATGAAGTAACCTTTTAATCTGCTTTTTGATAAATTAAACAGTGTGAGATCTTTGGGTTTCTCACTGTCAAACATTATCTACAGTCAGTAAATCATTTCTGTGGCTCTTTTCTGAGCCTCCTCCAATTTTATAATGCCCTTTTTAACATGACAACTGGATCTCACAGTCTAGCATATGCCTGCCTGGGGTGTATTCTATAGCCTGCTTATTCTTTTCTTTGCCATGAGGGTGGCAGTCATCCCACCCAAGTTCAGCCAAACCAGAAGTCCTGGTATCTAAAAGTCAGCAAATTTCAGTTTCCTCCGTAGTGAGCAGAGATAGGTGGACACTTCTGAAGGTCACATTTTCCCATTTATGCAATTTTGCTTCAGGATGTATCAAAACACCTTCTCTTAGAATTCTTCCCACCTTGCCAAGAGACTTGAGTGTTGCAAGTGCCAACCCCACATCATCAGCATCCTCTTTTGTCCCTCTGTCAAGGTCTCTGTTCTCCCATACCTGTAATCAGCAAAGACTTTCAGAGAGCAGGTCAGAAATGTTTTCAAAGAGAGGAAAATTTCCAAAACCAATTTACGGAGATGTTCTGATGTGGACATAATTTTTACTGAGACTAATTCATATGCATGAGGCTTTGATGTTTACTAACTGAATCCACTCAAGAAAACATCAGCTAGTTGCAGACCTGTACTAGTCATTGCAAAATTTCGTTAAGTAGAAATCCCATTCAGTGATGACTCTCTGTTGACAAGTGTATTTTGGAGATCTGCCAAGTAGCCAGCTCTTCACCCATTCATCCTGTGCCTTATCAGTATTGCAAATACCAATTTTTCAAATGAAACAGTATGTGAATTAAACTTAACAGCAATTCCATAATTATCTTGCTTAAGAAATTCATTATAAAGTACCTCTAATCTTCATTTGCATTTTTCGGCCTTTTTTCTTACTCCTTTCAATTTATTTTGATTAATTGGCTCTTTTGAGCCAACTACATATGTTCCTTGCTTGGACTCTCCTGTTTGTATCATTGGTACAACTCTAGGTGTCTAGTGACCACCGTCTTTCATGACTGTGACTAATTAACTCCTGGCAGTCAGGAACGATGTACTGAATCTGCGCGTTTCTCATTAATGGAATTATCCTCTGTACTTCTTTTTCTCTCTCTGTCTTATTTTGTTGAGAAATGAAAGTAACGCTTTATTTACCAGCTGCATGAGACCTCTGGCATATGCCTCCCAAACTGAGGACCCCCTAACAGTGTGTTTCTTCCCCTTGATGTGCTTCAGACAGATCTTAAGGAGTAACAAGTCCTGTTTTCTGGTTTGATTTAGTGGTCTACAAAGTGTCCTACCACTACCACCTCCTGAGCTTTCTGAGTCAGCTAGGTGATTGAAGAGGCACTCGAAGTTCTGGTGTTCACTCGAGGCTCTCAGTAGATAGAAAACCAGATAATGGTGCTTTAAATGTTCATATCTCACCTCCTTTACCCTTTCTGTTGTTCGTGAATGGGATGAGATGGTTCCAGGAAACAGCACCACAAAGTCAGCAGCATGAAGTGGATGATGATGTGGTGTCATTTCCTGAAAGTCTTCTGCTGCTGGTATTCCGTGAAGTGTCTTGACAGTGTGATGGAATCCCGCAGCTTCTTGTGCATCTTCAGGTAAGTGCATAGTGTACCCACAGGGCAGCCAAATCATAGGATCAGAGGACTTAAAGGCAGGCAAGATCTGTCAGATCACAGAGCACATGCCCCTGCCAGTGAGTGCTGTCATCCCCACTGCAGCACATCAGATCTCAAACAGATATCACAACTGATCTCAGCTAAAGGGCCAAAGGGAGCTGGATGCATTTTTTTAATTTTATTTTTTTTTTGTATTTGAAACCTAATATTCTCAACTGTTCAGAAAGACCTTTTGCTGTGTGCTAGTGGATGGAAAGCTGAGTCCAACACTTAAGTCCAATTGCTGTCCTGCCCTGACTAGTGGTGAGTTTGGGTTTACTCCCAAAGGGGAAAAGGTGCCTCAAAGCAACCCACTTTTCTCACCTCTTCCTCAGAGTGAGTTATGATGGAAATTAATAAAGTGAGCCTTTTCTCCTCATCCAGGAAGGTGGTTGTTTTTTTTCTGAGACAGCCTTTAGACAGTGCAGACAGAAATCAATCCCCAATGCCAACTAGAGAAAAGAACACAAAGACTCTGAAACCTGTGGCACAAAATTCACAGTGATCAAAGTCAAGTACTTTAATAGCTTTGAGGCAACCCCCCCAAAAAAATACGTTGTCTTTTTTTGGCATCTCCTCTGCTGGTGCCTAGGACGTGGCAGGGGAATGGGAAGGTAGACATGTTGATGAATGCCATGATGACAAGGACAAATCTCTGAGGGAACAGCATTTGGACCGAGAGCTAAACAGAAGGAATGGAAAGGAGCAGAAGTGGGAAGGCTGGATGAGAGAGTGCACAGAGGGCAAGAGATGGGAGCTGGGAGGAGGAGATCGCTGCAGAGGAAGCAGGAGTGGTAGCCAGGGAGCCTGACTATGGCTATAGCTTTAGAAAGCCCTTGAAAAAGGTTGGTGGAAGAGGATCAGAAGGAGAGAAGCAGGTATGTATGTGTGTAGTGAGCAGACAGGAGCAGCGCAAAGGGGCTGGCAGGGTGAAGGTAAGTAGGGAGATGCAAAGTTGTAGTCAGGTCCGTGTGAGCTAAGTCACAGCTCACCTCCATATCCCTTGGTAAAGCACAGTTCTTCGCAAAGATATGTTGCGGGTGATGCCCAAAGACTCATTTTTCTGAGCTGGGTGAAGCCATGGCTATGCTGACTGCTTGTCCTCTGACATCTCCAACCTGTCAAGCTGTAGTGTCAACAACTTGCCAGTCATGCAGCAGAACTGCTGTCATGTGTTCTGTGATTCTAACACAGCAGGAAGTATGCATTCAACTCCAGAAACAGCACAGAAACTCAGTCTTGAAAGTCACAGTGCATTCAGTTTTCTGCCTCTCTGTGCGACTTTTTGTGACACGAGTTTAATTCAGCAGGATGTTTGCAGCGAGTGATTTTTACTCTCCCTTCCTGGGATTCACTTAGAGCCTTACCTCTGACTGCTTTGCAGGTCCTTATCTCCTGCTGAGCTGGCAAAACTTCAGGTGAGACAGGTCTCTTGAAGCACAAAATTCACTTCACATGGCTGCCGAAGTGCCTTAGGGGGTTTGGGCCATTCATCTCTGAACCAGAGGAAACACTTTGTGACCACAGGTATCAGTCAGAGAGTTGGACTTCTCTATCCCAGCTTGCAGGGCTACTGCTATGATCCATTAGGAGTGTACCATTCCTCAGGATTGAAGACAGTTGTTTTGCAACAAGCAGTTTTGGGGAACTAACAAATTGGAAAAAAAAAGGTAATAAAAAAGGGCTTAAGGTACATAACAGGTGGTGTGACCCTTTGACTTTTATGGGGCAAATTTGGAAGCCCTTCTCCTCCGGCCTGAAGTACATTGAGCTGAATAACCCATGACAGTCAGTGCAAATTATGGAGATTTAAGCAAGCTTCTCTGTATTTGTGTGAGGCCTGATTGTTTCTCCCTCTTGCCCCATATTATTTACTGTACAAATCCATTAGCATTGCTTTTTCTTGCTGCATCCAAGATACTGCAGTCTATCACTTGAGCTATTCACATGACATTTTATCCTTTCTTTGGAAGACAATCTTGTCTTCAATCAAAGACCTCTTGACAAAAGGAAATAGGAACAAGAACTTGAGACAGCATAATGCAGCAAAGTGCTTTCTGTACACCTGCATAATACGATTCAGTCTGCCTTTACTTTCACAGTTATGCTGAAAGATTTCTCTTGTTTACATTTGTTTGTGTTTGCTCTGACCCATTGCTCATTTAACCTTGAGGTTCCCTTCATTCCTCCTTCCCCCCACTGCTTCCCTCCTGTATAGCTCCAGCAGTTATTATTTTCTTTGTTGGTAGCAGTGTCTGTAATTGTGTTGCTGCAGTTGACACACAACCATTTCTTTGGTCTTATTTCATACCAAGGAGGCTGAGTGCAACAGTCAGGTGGGTGTAAGTATTTTAGATGATTTGTCAGACAGAATCTAGCGTCTCATTTTTAGAACATCCTCTTTAGGGCCAGTGATGAAGGGCTTTAGGTTGGTTCAGGATTTTTTATGTAATGAAAGAATATATTTGAGGAGAAAAAATGCTTAAAAATCAAAGCTATAATAGGATTGATGGTGCAGCACTGGAGTTCCAGCAAGGTCTGTAGCTGGTTTCGGTTGAATCGCGTTGTCCTTTGAGAGGGTGCTGGACTGATTCCCTGTAGGAGACTGAGGGAGACAGGAATTATTGTCTTCCTATGAAAAGGTAACTCTTACAGCTCCCACAGGGCAGGTGGAAGTCATGTTGTGTTATTGACACCCACCTCCTTAGGATGTTCCTGTTACAGATCTTGCTTTGGGTTTCACCAAGGAACACGCTGAGGACACATTTGCCATGTGCCATCTCCTCTCTTTTTCAGACTCTACTGGGTCTTCATTTGTTTCCCACTGTGGCTGGCATATCTGTGGTTACTTCGTGTTTTCTCAAATTGATTTGTGACAATTTATTTGCCATCTCGTGTATAAACATAAAATCCTAGGGCTGATTCAAAACAATTTGACTTTGTTGGAGTCTGTCTGCTGTGATGAAATAAGGTTTTGTAGGCTGGTTTCCTAAATCATCTGAGAGGTAAAATGTGGGAAAGAAGTGTGAGGGCAACTCCATCAACAAGCATGTCTTTCCTTGCAGAAAAGTCCCTTAAATCCTCTGATCTCTACTTTCCAATTGTATAAGTGTGCATCCACTTCTGAAAGAGCTGCAAAACTTTATTAATGATGGCATATTTGTTTGAGATAGGCCTTCTCAATGAAGGCTTACTAATGAAAATATACTATATTTTCATAACACTGTGTGTCAGCAATATTTCAGTGGCCCTAGGGCTGGTGTTTTTGGACTTGGACCATGTCACCATGTTAGTGCCATCCCACAGACTATATCTTCTCCCTTTTCTCAAAAGAAGAGCATAATAAAATTTAATCAATCTCCATCAAGGCCAGGTTGTATGGGGCTTTGAGCAGTGTGGTCTTGTGGAAGGTGTCTTTGTCCATGGCAGTGGGATTGGAACTAGATGGGCTTTAAGGTCCCTTCCAACCCAAACTTTTCTGTGATTCTGTGAGTCTTCCTTCTTGTCCGGGTACAGGTACCACCTTGGCACAAACTCATCATTGTTCCCTGCCAACGAAAGAAGGAAACACTGGTCAGTTTTTCTGGAGCTCTGAAGAGGCTTTGATGTGGCTGATCCTTCCAACAACTTCACCTCAAGGTAAAAAAAATTGTTAACTGATATGAGACCTCCATATGCATATTATTGGATAGGTCAGGCTGTTCAGTGAGCAAGTATCTTGGAAGATGGTGTGCCCTTGAGGTCCCTCAGGCAGGAGGGTCTGTGAGCAATCTAGCTTGGGAAAAGCACTTTTAGAGTAAAAATTAGAAATTAGGTTGGCGAGAGTGGTGAGGAACTTAAAAGTATGTTAGAAATACCAACCCCTGCTTTGTTTAGGAGCCTGATACAGCTTTAAACACTAGAAAATGAGTACAGAACTAGGACTGTGGTGCTGTCAGGCAGTAAGCTTTCTCACCTCATGGTAAATGGTACCTCTCTACTGTTACCCTCTATTCTCTCATTTTATAATTAACACTGCTTCTTTTCAGTAAGAAAATGCAGATTATGATGAGTTGTGTATAGCTACCAGCTCCTCATCATTCACCAGGTCAAAAGGAAGAAAAGTCACACAATACTCATCATCTGCAACCTGGGGTTTCAAGGCTAAAAAATGTAAGTACCAACTTCTTTTCCTAGTATCTCCAAAACATTAAAAAGCATCTGTTTTTTAAAGAGAGGATATTTCTGGAGCTGCTGTATGAAAAGACAGAAAATGAGCTTAACCTTGTCAGTAGTATTTATAGCTGATGTTTATTTGCTAACAGAGTAATATTGAAGGATCACCTTTGTGATGCAACACACAAAGTTTAAAAGCAACTTCCCAAATCTTTTTTTGCCCTGCATGTTGTTCTTAGAGAGTAGCTTTAAATGTCCCAGTATTCATTGCTGCCTGTGTGCTGGCATCCTGAGACTGCTGAAGCCCTGTAATAGTGGTCAGGAGTTACATTGGATGGTTCCCAGGATTTAGGGTGGAAACCTCAAACGACCTACAATTTTCAGTATCCTTGATGGTGAAACCTATTTCCACTCACACAGTTGTCAGGGTCAAACCTGTTCAGTCACAGTTGTTGGGAATCCTGTAGATGATTCATAAACCCTGCTCACCCCCTTGGTGACCATCATAATCTGTGCTCCAAATTTAATCTCAGATGGCAATTTGTGGCAGGAATTATTACTTCCACAGGAAACAAAGAATGAGAAGTTGGTAATTGTGTCCACTAAAAATCCCAAGTGACTTACGATTTATGGGACAGTTTATTTACTCCTCACCACTTGTGTGTATATTCCTGTTCAGTATAACCTGTGACTTGACAGACACCCTTTCTACCTCAGAGATGTTTGCATTTTGATAGTGAAACCAAGTAATTGGTACAAACACACTATTTCTAATACTGTATAGTCTCTGGTAGTCTGTAATAGCTGCTACAGAAGTGAATCCCTAATGATGATGTCCTTATTTGAACGCAAAATCTGGCTGCTGACATTTTCTCTGTGTTGCTTAGCTCTCTAATTCTGTACTCTGTAAATTTACTGGAACTATGTTATTTTCTACCAGTGACAGACCTGCCTCTCTACTCTGGTGACTGAGGTACAAGCAATTCAAATCTTCTGGGTTAATGATCCTGGACCTTTGTTCCTCCCTTCTTTCCTCTCACTTTTTCCAATGGCAATGCCACCCACTACTTGTACATTTTTCTGTGATCCACTGACTCTCTGACTCTACATGGGATAAGACAGTATTATGCATCCCTTTACCAAACAGCTTGACATAGAAACTTTGAGGGAGGCAGGAGAGCACTTGAAGTTTATGTGTCTCATCATCTGTAGGTGCAATTGCAGGAGCACCTGTGAATATACCTCAGTATTGTTTTGCTCTGGATGGATGGACTATAGATGCTTTGGAGAGACAATTTGTAGCATAATCAGAAAATAATAGAGTTTTTCTTTTCTTTTTCCTTCCTTGCTTCCCTAGCTAATTGTTTTTCTGCCTTTAAACTTACCCATAGATTTATAATCTCACCTTGGGCTTAGAAGCCAACACGAAAAGCACTTACCCACCAGGTGGCATTTTCTCATGTGTCCACCCTTAATTCTAATACAAATGCTTTGTACATATAGTTAGAAAACTGATGACCAATAAAGTGCACCTGTAGAGCAGAAACTTGACTGTTCTCGATTCTGTTCTAATTATCAAGCCTCAGAGCAAAAACAAGGTTTCAAAGAAAACTTTCTGTACAGGCCTCAATAGAGTTAAAGGAGAAACATTTTAAGTTGATGAGCTGACACTTGTAGAAGCAAATATATTAAATAAATCATGATTCGTTTTGGGGCTAAATCTGACTTACATCAACTCTGGAAAAACTAGATCCTAATGAGTGACAGTTTGGTGTTTTCTGTCACTTCCTACAGTAATGGCCCCAAGCTGACACTGCTCTGTGGGAGTCTAATACTTCTGAACAAAAGTTTTTTTGGAGTGAGATAGACAAGGTAGAAATCCCAAGGTGACTGGAAGGAATGTCTAATGACTGGAAAGACATATTTACTGGCAGACTGTATGTAAGCTGTGACAGTTGACAGGGCTTGATTGTAATAAATATAGTTGATGAAGAGAAGGCTGACAGGTGAGGACAGAGAGAGAAAAAGAGTCAAAAGATCTGCATTGGCTGAACCCTATTAATGGTAAGTTGGTAACAAAGCCCAGAGTCATAAAAGAAAACAGGTATCGCAAACTAATGTCCAAACAGCGAAATGTGTAAGACTTGCAGGTTGCTGTAACGAGCTCAGATTTGTTGACCTTTCTTCTACCTGTTTTATAGGTGGTGTTTTCAATTGATATTTCAGCAGGCAGGCACCTGATATTTTTAAATACTGTGTATGATTAATCATGTATCAGAATAAACCCCGATCAAGATCATAATTATTACTTCAGTCTCTAACTTTTGTTGCTTTGATCAGAGTATTTGATGTTGGAAATTGTGCCTCCATGTACTGTGAAGGAAGAAATCTTGCTGGAGATCCATTCTGTTGAAAACAAAAAGAATTCCTGTAAAGGATATTAAGCAACATAAACCCTGAAAGTATTTCTTTAAATGCACAGGCTCACCACACACAGACACACACATACAGACACACACACACACACACACAGATGAAGTGATTGACCCTGAAAATGGAAACAACTGTGGCATATTAAATCATGATACTTTATAACTGACTGGTCAGAGTTTCAACAATAGGATTTCCAATGAGCTCTGCACTTTCTTCCCCCAGGCAAATGTCACACACTGAAACTAAACAGGATCTTTGTTTTTTCCTTGTTCATCCCCACGTGCTGCTTTCTGTGCCCAAGATACAAATCTGTATTCAAAAATACCTTAACCCTTTGGAAGGGCAACCCTTCCTCTTCATGCCCCAGGAGAAAGGAGTTTTGTGTCAGTTGTGAGATGCTGGGGACATTGTGCCTGCTTTGGCACCAGGATCAGCCTGTATGTTTGTTGCACTCTCATTTTGAAAGGGAAGAAAGGGGAAAAAACAATCATTAAGGAATATCTACCTGGAGGAAAGCATTCTGGAATTGCACAAACTTAATGTAAGGGTTAATAACGAGGAACATCCCTAGTTGGGAATATCAAATGAGAGTTCTAAACTCTGGAAATGTGCCTATTTAATAAGTCCACTCACCTTCCTGTTTGTATGAAACACAAAGGAATTTTTGTGAAATATTTAGACAACTAAAATATTGAGAGAGCTTTTCTTTTTAAAAGTTGCTGTTACTTTTAGTGGATCCCCTCCTTTCCTCTTCACCAGATGACACAGTCTCTTTAAGTGCTGCTGCTACTAAAAGAATTGTGGGGAGTGCCAAGGGAAAAAAAAAAAAAGAGAGACCATATAGTCACACTACAAAGGCTCTCAGGGTAGCACAATACTTACATGTCAATCACACCGGTGCTCCCTCTTTGCCGGCTGCCTGTCTCCCATACAGCACTGGATCCAACCACTCTGCTTCTCACCACCACCTCTTTGGAACTGTAGGATTCAGAGCCATGACTTGTCAGCATGGGAGTTGTCAGCCTAATTGGCACATACACACACTCTTTATGCACTCCTCTAGTTGTCAGTGACTGCTTGTGCACGTATACACACATTATATGTAGGCATGAGTGTGTCCTTTCAGGTAAAAAGTTCTTCACACGAGTACACAGATGTTTTATGGATGGATATTAGGTTAATGGTTGCACTTGATGATCTTAAGGGTCTTTTCTGACCTTTGCAATTCAGTGACATCCACAGATACCCATATACTTTGTACACTGGTGTACTGCATTCCAGGACACACATGTACACCCCATCTACTGTCCTCTGGATGTGATGTCAAAGTAAACCTGTAGTCATTTACTTCAGTGGCCACCCCTTGATACTCAGGCAGAAGAAGGGGCATAATTATATTTAAATAGAACAAATACACTTAATTATATATACATATATAAAAAAAATTGCAAACACATACAGAGTTTCTGCTATGAAACCCAGCCTCACAAAGTCTGAACTCCGTGTAAACAAATTTCTTATGCACTGAAGGCCTTTAGCCAGGCAACTGGAAGCACAAGACAAAGAAAGTGATATTTAGCTATCATGGAACACTTATTTGTTAGTTAATACATGTTTATGTATTTCTGTATATACTTTACCTATTTTTTCGTTTGGCTTTCTGCAGAGACTTGAAGCAGAGACTTTCTTCAGAGACTCACAGCTTTAAGCTGGTGAGAACATCCAAACTTTTTTCACTCAAAAAGCAGTGTTGGAACCAAAGCATGTGGCTGTGTATGCCTTGCCTTTGCTTTGTCATCTCTTTTAGATTCCAGGACACATTCAAGGTCAGTTCCTTGTCAGAAGATGTAAGTATAAGACAAAGCAGGAATTAAAATCTTCAAGGAGTGTATCTTCTTTCATATGGAAATCTAGTTGAATTCAACATGACTGTGACCATTGTCTGCATCAGGGTCGGGCTTTCATTTCAACACCAAAAAGGTTAAGAGCTGTGTTTTTAAGGTGAATATAGCATTAACACAGGACACATTTTTTTAAGTGTTTGTGGTCTGATCAAAATACCACTGAAAGTAAAAACTGAAGTCAGATATCAGGGAAAACTCTCTGAGGTTAAATTCATAAGGAAAGAGAATATTCTCCTTCTGGAAACTGCAGATGCTCTGTAGAATGAGTTGCTATTTCTGAGACAGGGTTAATCTTGCATCTGCAAGACTTTTCAGTGAAAATTGTCCAACAGTTCTGCCACATATTTTGCATTTTTGAATCTAGACTAATTTTGGATAGCTTCTGAGAGACCTGTTTCCCAAAAGGGCAATAATCTTCAGTCTGTTTTCTGTGGTACAAGATGTACTATGAAGACCTTAATAAAGGTTCTGAAGGCTGTGAATCTCACTCGAGATGAAACTTGTCCAAGCCTACACTTGAGAGAAGACTTTCGGAAAGAATAAAACCAAACTGCCCTTGTCCTAAAGTCTGAAGTAGGCCAGGTCCTGCATAGTGGTAAGAATAGTTTTTAAAGGTCTCTTCATGCAACTGGGATAGGAAAGAAGATTCTTGAGGATCCTTCTATGTAGCTTCTGTTCTGCACTCATCATGTGATTTTGGATGAGGATAAGCACCTTGCTCAAAAAGATTTGTATCTTTCCAAGTTTTGCACACATTTTTTTGCTGCAGAAATTGTTTAGTGTGTTCAGATCTCTTCCTTTGGTTTACACTCTCTCTACAAACATTTCACAGGATGGAAAGAAACCACCAAACAAAAAAATGCCTTTTGTATCATGACTATAGAATTCATAATAATTTAAACTAAAGCTTCAGCTAGAAACACAGTTATGTGTGGCACCAAGCACAACATGAGGGATGAGTCAGTAGCACTGACATGAGGTTTACAATTGTATTTAAGCTGTTAAGGAAAAAAAAGTGGTTTTGTTGCCACAGTAGGTGCAGGATAATGTCCAGGACTTCAGCTGCAAAGCTACTGTTTTGTCTTTTGCTATTTGTTCATAAAAGCTTGCCAAGTGCATGGACCCTCATTAAATGCCTTACTGTTGTAATAATGGCATGAGAACACCCAGCAAGGTTTTTTGTGCCGGAGGAGACTTCTGTGAGAAAGAGAAGCAAGTACATGATGCTGTACTTTCAACAGACAGCATTGAGAGCTGTGTTTGGGGACTGATGTGTCAGCTGCTTATCAATACAGCTGTGGAGTTGAATACATCAGGGAAGCTTTAAGAAGAATGGGAGAAATAGAAAAAGCATGGGAGTAAGAATAATGGGATGAAATTATTTCCAGTGGTAAATGTGCTGAAACAAATGTAGTGTCACCAAGGAGAAGTTTGCCCTGTTGTATTCCAGGCTTCTCATTTAGGTTGATTACATGGCAACATGGCATTGATTTCTTGAGCTTAGGACAGTTGGCAAACTTGACTAGACTTAAAACGAACCTCTTTGATTCTGTCTACAAAATTACAGCAGATTTGATAAAGTAAAGATGTATCCTTTGAAGTATTCCCTATCAACATAAGTGCTAAGAACACTTGAGCAAAGGAATTTTAACAGTTTTGAAAGCAGTAGCAGAAGAACATCAATGAGGATTGCAGCTAAGGGCATGCCCACAAGGCACTATACTAACTGCATCTATCCTGAAGGCAATAAGCAACTGCTTAAGATTCCAGACTTTTTAAAGTTCATAGTTCATCTCATAAAAACTTTACTTGAAACTTATGATAGGTTTTTGCTGTTTGGGTTTGTCTTTCAGTATATGACCCCAAGAGGAGGCCTTACCAAGCTGATCTGCATATAAGGACATGAACAAAATTTCTCTTCTATGTGTTTCACATGATGATTGCAAGGTGTGAAGTGTGATCATGTCTTGTTATATCCAGTGTTATGAGCATGGAAGATATAATTCTTCCAGACATTTCAGCACCCAAAAAGCACCAGCCCGAATGATTTATTGATTCAAGGCCACATCACGGAAGAGAACAGGGCTGTCCTTCCCGTTGTAAATTCCTCATGAGTGCTAGATTTGAGGTTGCCCGTGTTGCTGCAAGAAGTTTTTCCTTGAGTAGGAAACAACATGAAGGACAACCAATGATTCAGTGGCAGTTTCAGTTAGGCCAGGTATCTACTTTGCAACTCTGATTCTGCTGGCACATCAACATTGATTCTCCTACTGCTGTGGACAGTGCTTGTGCTGTGTAACTTGCTGTGGTCTTGCAAATTTATCATCAGCACAAGGAAGAAATAACAGAAGGATCTCGACAGAAACAAGATGGAAACAGCAAAGAAGGTCTGAGTTGCTGGCACTTGGAAATGAGTCACTGAGCAACTTGGATATTTAATTTGGGTGGTAAAGGAAATGTAATTAAAAAGTTTTACTTTTTAATGTAGATTTCACACTGGTGGTACTTGGTAGACTTCAGTGCAACCACAGAAAATTAGTGATAGCCACAGTTATGACAATTAGTATTCTTAAAACATGATCATGTTATTGCAGCTTAATGAACTACTGTATGTCAGCTGAGCTGTGGGAACTGGCCCTTAGCTGATCACAAACATGAGCTAGTGAGTCAGAGTAACACCCTTTCAGTGAGTTTTAAGCAAACATCACACAGCCCGTACTTGCAGAGGACTAATAATAAATACGGTCAGTTGCTGGTGCTCAGCTGGTGAGTAGAATGTGATTAAAATATACCTGACTCCTTACAGAAAAAATGGGAGAAATTTGTACTTTTTGTTTCTAGATCACATAGCATGCTTCCACAAAACACACAGTTCACAAAGTCCCTACTCAGTTGTACTTCCCCAAATTTGATGAACGCATTGTTTCCACAATGGTGTTGTAAGAAAAAAATGTAAGAGTGACTGTGAACAGAGAGCAGCTGAAATGGATTCAGGAGTAGCAAGGCGTGGACAACTGTTTTCACCACGAGCCTGATCCAAAGGCGGTGGACTCACCAAGGTGGTTTTCTCTGTTGACTTCAAGAAGTTTGGTAATAAACACAATTTCCCACAGTTTAGTTAAGAAAATGTAAGCCAGGAAAATATTATTTGTTCTGAAATATATTTTTCCTGGATGTTGTGACACAGCTGTCTTATAGATGTCCATAATAATAATTAATAACAGAAACACACAAGGGGTAATGGCTTTAAACTGAAAGAGGGTAGGCTTAGATTAGATATTAGGAAGAAATTCTTCACTGTGAGGGCAGTGAGACACTGGAACAGGTTGCCCAGAGAAGCTGTGAATGTCCCATCCCTGGAAGTGTTCAAGGCTTGTTTGGAAGGGACTTTGAACAACCTGGTCTAGTAGAAGGTGTACCTGCCTACAGCAGGGGGGCTGGAACTAGATGAATTTTTAGGTCCCTTCAAACCCAAGTAATTCTATGATTCTATGAAATTAATAATTTTTTTGACCTTTGTCTTTTTCCTTCATCTGCCTTGCTCAATACTGACGTTTTACTGCTGATTAGGTATCACTTTATTCATTCATTTGAAAGCTAATAAAAATTGGCTGATTAGACAACCCCAGGCAGCACATCTTAAATAGTCATTAAACAATCATTACAGATAGAAACAGCTACAACTGGCTTCTGTTGAAATGCTGCTTGTTATTATATAATCCTTTTTCAAGTCAAAATGAATGCATAATCAAAGCACAAAGCAAACAGTTTGAAAGTTCTGAGCTAGCTGTGCAAAGCTATAATGCATCAACGAACCTCTAAATTAATGCTCAAATCAGTAGATGAGCACTGATGTACAGCAGAAGAGGTAATTGAGGAAAAAGTGTGGAACCACGAGCAGAGGTGAAGTAAGCTTCTTCTGAAATAACTTTAAGTAGAACCCTACAGTAAACCCTTGCAGCTTTGACCCAAAGACTGGTGTCAAGGAGCAAAGATGAGCATGCAGTTCTGGTGTGTCCTATTGCTATTACAGATACTTTTATTTACAAAGAGCCGCATTAAACTTTGCAGCTGAAGACACACAAACATTGAGATGAATCCAGTACAGGATCAAAACAGTGTGAATTGACCCTTATCCGATAACATTTTTGCTTTTAACAGACTCCTTAATGAAAATTAATAAGGAACCCTCCAGATAATAAGGATACATTCTGATCCTTATTATACTGGTATAAATTTGGAGCAACTTCAATGAAACTGTTGGAATTGCTCTGCATTTACAAACAGTGCAAATGAACACAGAATGAAAACCAGAGACTTTGGGAAGACATAAGCCAATAATTTGGCTTTCTGAATTGAGAAGATCACTTATTAATTTCTAGTACAAAATGTCTGTCTTCTATTTAATAACATTTTTCTTAAGAGTTCTTGCTTAATCTTCACATATTTTGCATGAAATAAAGGATCAGGATGTTTAAGTTTCCACCCTGTAGCACCTGCAAGTTACAGGCCAGAACCATTTGCCTGATTGAGGCAACACAAGAGTCATTACCACATAGGGCAGCTGATCTTCCCCCCTTAAACACCTGCAAATGCAGGTCATCTGGGACTTTGAACCTATTAGGGTTCTTATAATTGAGACAAGGGCAAAAGAGTTTGTAAAATGGTACAGGAACAGAAAGATGAGAGAGAGGCAGAGAGAAGGAGAAAGACACTCTGGTTGGATGACAGGAAATCATATAACAATATTTGCAAGTGAGCTTTGGGAGCATGGTCTTTGTAATGGGGTTAGCTAATCCAGATAGTAATAAGGATAGGAAAGTCAGCAATCATAATCATATTTAATGGATTCCAGATGGAGAAATATAATTGTTCTCATTATCATTGTGAAAACTCCAAGGAAATACAATCCCAAGATACTTTACCTTGACAGGCAACCAGGAACAATATCCACATCAAGTCATGGGTTTTGTAGGTAGAGTTGTCAGTTATTTCCTTTTTGTAGCATTCCCTTCTAATGTTATGGTTTGATTAACCTAAGACATTTTGATGTGAGTATAAAAGCTATGTTAATGAAATGCCTGCTTAATTGACTGTGCATCTCTATACCATATGATGTGGTGGCTTACTAAATATGTTGTGGAATTAAAAAGAAAACCCGAAAGCCTTGTATATCATGAGACTTTTTCTTTGTAATGTGGTTAAAATGAAATATGACTGTAAGCACAGGACTTTTTGGGTGCAGCTGTTCTTTTTGTTTGGGTTGATAATTGGAACCAGTCCCATGGGCCTATTTGATGTTATCTCTTGTTTAAAACTAAACTGTCAAAGCTTATCCCCCCTGTGTACTCAACAGGGAGTAGTTCTGGGGAAACTTTCTTCTTAAGTATTTTTAACCCCTCCTCCCCGCACGCATTCTCTAAACTGAACCAGGGCAGTCATGAAATGATGTCTTCCCAGGAACACTTGTACAGCAAAATATTTCTTTGTGGAAAATTGAGCCTTTTCATGTCATATGTCTTTGTAACAGGGGCCTAAAAGAAAAGATCCCACAGCAGAAGTCAGATGATCAGGGTGTGATCTCTCAGCTTTGTAACAACTTGCTTCTGTGCACAGGGTGTCCTGCGCAGCATCCCCATGGCATGAGAGGAGCTCAGGGTGTGGGGCAGAGAGGCACATGCCTCCCACAAGATGAATCAACATTTGCTCCAGGAACAGCATAACTGGGTTTCCGTGTAAGTGTGACTTTAATGTGCCTGATCCTAAGCTAATGCATTCAGGAGACCTACCAGTTGGGCTGATGGTACCTCAATTTTCTGTGAGAGTATTTGTAGTATTTAGATGTAACCTCAGAATATTTAGATTTGCTTAAGTTCAGGAGAAGTTAGACTCTGTGTTTTGGTTAGTTTCTTCAGTGGCAGGTGGTAGGCATCAAGGAGCATGCCTCCTGCAGTCCGGTGAGGAGATACTTCGGGTTTGTTTCAAACCTTTCATTTTCCTTTGCGGTTATTGGAAGTCTTTGGAGTTACGGATTTGAGACAACACAATGGTGTGATCTCAAATTAACAGCACTAAAAAAAGCATCATTCTTTTGGCCATAGGACCAATGGGTCCTTTACTCAGTCTGCTTCCGTTTCAGCTATACTTTTGTCAAAAACCCTAAGGCCTTCTATTAGATATTTTTGTTCATACTGACAATTTTGCCAAGCCTTTATACACATGCTATTATGGTTCCCATGGAGCCAATTTTAATTGAATAGGAGGAATGAGAGATAAGAATGACTTATAGATGTCATTGTCATCTCCCTATCTTGGACAAATGAAGGAGGGACAAAACTTACAGGCTTGCTGGGTGTTTCTGCCCACTCTTACGCACCCTGTGTCATGCACTGCTCTTCTTGAATGGCCCATGTGCAGAATAAAAGAACCTTTCAGCTATTGCATCACAGATTGTTTATGTGCACTATTCACACTCACAGTATTTTTGAAAAAGATTAGCCTGATAATACATTGGTTTCTCCTCCAGCTGGCATATGCACACTGTGGAGATGTTGCAGTGGCCTGCAGTGGTTTTAAGCCGTGTGCTGGTCCTATGTTCAGCTTTCTGTCATACAGCATTTCTAATAAGGGACAAACATCTAATGCAGGCTGTGATCTACTTTCTTGGCCTTTGTTGCATTAGATCTTGTCTTTGTCTTAGCACTCATTGTCACTCTGTTTCCCTCTAGTCTTTAAGACCAAATGCAGCAGTGTCTTCTCACCTTCCACAAATCCATCTGTTTCTGTCCTATAGACTCATGGCTGACCACCTGCAAGAGCCTTTCTGAGTAAACTCAGAATTAAAATCTGCTGATAGCTGTAAAAACAGCAAATGAGCTTCCTATCTTGTGCAGCACTCAGTGCATTTGAGATACTTCTAACAAGCAACCACTTTGCAGTCCACTTTAGAGAGCAACTGAGTGGAGTGACTAATTACAGGTTGCAGGTTGATTTTGTGTCCCAAGAGAGCAAAGATGCTTGTGATGCCTCTTCACAGAAGAACAATGGCCAAGCGATAGGTCCCTCTCACCATCACAAACTAATCCCTGTAGACCTGTCATGTGTGAAATGGAGAATGACTCTTAGGTCCCTTGAGGGATGCCAGGACTCAGTACTTTGTAGATAAATGTAAGTTTCTATTTAAAACCAGTACTACTGGGACTAGATGTAAGAGTGGCTGGAAAAAGCCATTTCTAAAAATACAGGAAATAACTATATGGTTACAGAAGTGAATTTCCAGCTGTGGGTAATCATATAACTCACATATTAACAATGAGAATCCACTGTGTAAGGGGGAAAAAAAACAATTCGCGTAAGTTTGAAAGACAATAGGCCAGTTCCTGATCAGATTGTGGAAAAAGAAGGAGCAGAGAGAATATATGGAGGGAAAAAAAAGCAGGGAGTTGGTGCTTTGCTACAGAGGAGCCAGTGGAGAAGGCAATTCTAGAAAGGTCAGTAAGGGCAAAGGAAAACATTCATTTACAATTAGGAGATACTGCTTGTACAAGTGAGGTTAAGAGTATGCAACTGAAACAGGAGGTCCCTTTCCTGGAATGTCCCATCTGTTTATAGGTTCAGCTGTGGAAGCAGCAGCCCCAGAAATAAGTCCAGTACAATCCATACAACACTTAGCATAGAAGCAATTTTGAACTATTTCTTATTCTGGGCTGCCTCTCTGTTGACAGAGAACTGATTAGTCCACTCTTATTATAGGTGGGAAAATGGAGGCATTTCCCCTTGTCAGTTATTGAAAGAGACTATTTTAATTAGTCATCCAGACTTCCATTTCCTAACAGGCCTTTTAGCTGCAAAGACCCTATCTTACAGAGTTTTCCTGGTGTGTTCTGGAGAAGTTCATTCTGTCATTTTTTTTGTCCCGATCCCTGCTGTTGAGAACTTCAATCTTCCCTTTTTCTTTCTGTGTGCCTCTCCAGTATCTATTCCTTTAAAATCCTTCCTAGTAATTGTCACTGTTGTTCTAAGCAATAGTAGATGGTTTTGATCTGTGCAGCTATGTAAAAACTGTGTTCTCAACCTGTCTCTGTATCTGTTTTTATTCTTCAGTGTTAGAGCTTAATTCTCATGAATTTGATCAGAATAGTTGCTTTTGTGTAGTGGGACTAATTTTAACCAATCATCCAATTGTCAAGGGTTTCTCCTCTTATTTCAAGCAGCTTCTTTATAGTATTCTCTTTGGTTCTTCTCTACTTTACAGCAGAGGTTGTGCAATAACACCACAGAATTATGGTTATTGCTGGAAGGCTTTTTCAGCTCTAACATGCTTTCCTCCTCAGAGGAGGGAGACATACTTGTCTTAATAGAAACATTGTGGCTCATTTTGGTGATTCACGCTGCTCCTAGGTCCTCCTGTTGCAACTGAGGATTTGCTTATGGCTTATGCTTCTCTACTCTTCCATAGCAAGCAGAATCCTTCACTCTACTAATCTGCAAGCTTGAGTAAATCAGGTTAGTTTTAGCCACTGACAAAGGACTTGATTCCAACTCGCAGAAAGTCAGTGACAACATCCTACAAGTTTATATGAACAGTAATTCCCCCAAAGTTGGACAGTTATGCCTGCAATTAGTGGCTCCCCCACTTCACTTTCCATATCTCTATTATTACAGTGCATTCAAAAGCTGTTGTCCATCTCACCTCATCTGCAGGACCAATGTAAAAAAAGCCCTGCGTACAAAAATCCTTCCCCTCTCCTCTCCCTCTCTTCTCCCTCTCCTCTTCCTTTTTTCTCTGAAAAGAATCTGAGAGTGGTATTTGTGCTCAGACAGGATAAAATCCTTTATGCTACGAAGCATCCCTAGAGATGCCTGTCTGATTACATCTTCTGCCCTGCTAGGGCTGCCTGCAGATAGGAGTCGTAGTACTTACAGATGATACTTACTAACTTGATTCTCAGCAGAGTTAAAATATTGGTATCGTGCAAAGATAAATCAAAGCAACAAATTTTTTCAGGTTTTTTTGTTTGTTCGCTTGGGTTTGTTTGGTTTTTTTATTTTTATTATTTATTTTACCTATAGACAGTAACACCATTCCAGCCTACTCTTTTTAAGCACTACAGCAAGACCCTGAGATGCAATGACAGTGTTCAGGTAAAAAAAATTCAGTGTCTTTCATGATTTAAGAAAGAAAAATAATTTTCATGACAAACTAATTTTTCCTTCCACAGTTTCTCTAATATATATGTCTCCTCAATGGCATGAAACTTTCTATCTTCTGCATGAAACAGCAACATTTGTCAATCTTTATGCTTATCAATTGCTTTTGGAGCTGCAGATTGGATCAACCCTTATTTTCAGGGTTTTCTGTAACATCTCAGAGACTGAAGGCATAGTCAGACCAAAAGCTGGGCTCAGGGGATCAAAGGCTTTTGTGGACAAAAGAAACATGCCCAGGACTGCAAGACCCAGTAGAAAACTGGAGAACTGGTAGCACTGGGTGGCGGTGGGAATGCATTCGTGTCTTCAAAGCCAGCAATTTGCGGCACATTGATGTGGACTTTAGCTTGAAAAAGCAATATCACTGCTCATTTCATAATAAAATTGTTTATTTGTTTTAGAGGAGTAACACCTAGAGAGCTGGTCAGAGATGGTAGGCAACACATGCTCAGAAAGGACCGAATTGAGAAACAGGCAGTGTCAGTACACCTACACTTGCCAGGTTTCTTTGACTTTGACAGCTTATTTTCCAGTTTTTACAAATATTACTTTCTCCGGGGTCGCTGTATGAAAGAGCTGTACAGAGTGGAGGGGAGCTGTCTGGACAGCTGCTCCTGCAGGACCCTGTGACCAGAAGCCTCGTGGATGTGCCAAGTCCCCTCCTCCGGGCTCCATCCATATGCACATCCATGTTCCCAAACCTGCTGTCAGGTCATATAATCCTGGGTGCCACTTGAAGGAAGAAGTAAATAAACAAAGAAATATACAGTTAGATGGAAGTGGTGATGTTTTACCAGGCCCTCTGCTCTGGTAGCAGGACTGCTGGAGCTTTATCTGGGCTCAGTTTCTTTTGGAGCCCAGGGGAAGTGGAGATGGTGGTGGTGCAAGCCCTCTTTGTTTCCACAGTTGACAGCAGGTCTTGGGGCTGCGTGGACCCCGGCTGTTGCATGCAACCTCTCATGCAGCTTTCTCACAATGCTGCTCAGAGATGTTTTAATGCATTTTAATTCATTTTAGTGTATTTATGTAGTGCATTAGAGGGGTGTTGGTTGGTGCTGCTGAGGCATTCTGATAAAATCAGTGCATAGGGACTTTTAAAAAAAAAGTGTTTTGAGCCAACAGACCATAACAAGCCTCATGGTTGTGTTTAGAGAGGCAAATGAGTATTCAGGGACTCTAAAATGTGCATATTACATAGCTGCCATGAAAGCACATGAGAACTCTGGGTACACCTTGGAGTTACAGCATGAGGCACACCAAGTACCACCTTGAGATACTTTTGGCACTGCAAGGAGGGTATTGCAGCCTTGTTCACATGTAACAGACACGTGCTGGCCCAACACATTTCTCTGTCCAGCACATTTCTCTGTGGCCATATGTTAGGACAGCCATACAGCAGAGCACACCCTCGGATGCCACCCCAAGCCCATGGTGCACCTCTGACTCCATTGTTGGCATGGGGGGGAAGCTGGAGGTTGAGTTTTGCAAGGGTATATGTTCCTTGCCATGAGAGGACCCACATGTGGATGACATCACTTCCAGGCCTGGCTTTGAACAAACTGAAGGCTGAGAGGGATATTAATCTGAAGGGGGTTTATTTTGGTTTTGTTTGTTTTTAATTTAGGTTCAATTATTATTGATAGAAAGCACTCAGAAGCCAGTTTAAGAGCCATACTTCAGCTGCAGCTTGGTCTTTCTTTACTGTCTGCTCTGGTTCTGCTTTATACAGTAAACTGGAGGTTAAAGCAGGTCAAATGTAGCATTTGCCTGCACTATTGGGGTTTTTTTGTTGTTGGGTTTTTGTTGGTTTTTTTCTGATTGTTTGTTTTTTTGCTACTGTTTGCTGGCTCTGACCAAGTGCAGGGAAAAATTGTAAAGCTAAAATGAAACAGAAATCATACAGGAAGCAAAAATGCTTGCAAAAGCTGCTAAAACCAAACGAATACCTCTCAAAGGAACCGAAAGTATGCAAGGTAATGCAGGAAACATTAACATAATATTATCTTAACCTTGTAGATAAGATTATCTGATGCGTGAAAATGGTCATCTTTTGTATTGATTCCACCGTGCCATGCAGCAGTTCTTAGGAAAATGAATAGGTCATTAAATGTTCATTACTTGATAGACTCTAAAGCAGAAAAGATGTATTAGCAAATGAATTAACTGCTTTGTTACAGTTTGAATATATCATTAACGTGTATGTTTTTCTCACATGTGAGAAGTGAATTGCATGCATTTGCAGGGCAGCAGGGTCTGTAGGCTTCTGGGGAGCAATATTTGCTTAATACTTGAGGGACATTTACACTTCTAGAAAATTCAGGTAAGCCCTTGTCATTTGTCTGGTATCTAGGAATGAAGAATTTGGTTATTTATTCATTTATGAAAATTGTTGTAGGAGAGCTATGCCTTGTGGGATGCCCTATTTGAGAGCAGGAGTGATGTATGGGCTGCAGGAGTCCTGCCCCAGCCCTGCTTGCCCCTGTGGGAAACACCACTGCTCCTCAGGGAGACCGAATGGGAGCTGGGGGAAATGCCCATGCCAGTATAGAAACAGCATACAAAATAGTTCCCACTCCCCAGGCTGCTGGAGGGCTCAGCATCACAGCCATGGCCATCTTGATGCTCCAATGGGTCTGGTGCCCTCAGATACTGCCCACTTTTCCCAGCCCATGGGTGACCCTCACAAGAGGGTCAGTGGAAAGCTGACATCACCTAACCTTGCTCAGGGCTGCCCAGTGGAGAAAATGCTCGTTACACACTGCATGAAACAATGATGTGGTACTGTGCTAAAAATGCCAAAGGCTTTTCTTGCCCTATCTACAGGATCACTCCTACCTGTGCCAACGACAGAAGGGGGGGCATTTTTTCTGTCATTCTTTTAAAAGCTAATAAGGCTTATAATTGCATTTGAAGCTGCTTTTCAAAGCCAATTGTGTCCATGCCCACTATGACTTTAAGTGATATTATAAGCGTATTAACCAATTAAGTGACATATTACCCAGAGGGACAGTCAAGAGCATGATTTCGGCTCACACAATTGTTAGAGAAATCCCAGGCTGCAAAGCTGGATAGCAAAACCATACCAGGAAACCTCTGCCGACAGTTCTGAACGCAGCACAGCTGCAAGTGTGAGCGCTGCTCAAGCTGTAGCTTAGACGGGGCCTCAGAGACTAATAGCACTGGCTCGAGCCAGGCATTGTGCAGGCAAGAGCTGAGCAAAACTCCGCTTTGTAGCTCACTCCTAACCTGCAACACCACCTGCTGTTACAATGCACGGTGTCTCCTCAGCAGCAGAGGTTGCTGCGGATATGCTGAGAGCAGCAAAACAACTTGGTCCTGTAACCCCCAGAATCCAGAGGCAGGGTCTTACTTGGGAAATGTGAGTAAGGATGTTAATTGAAAAGTGATCAGGGCTGAAAAACAAACATGGAAAAATAGGTATAAAATCCTTTCTCCATCCCCCTCTCCTTCCCTTTCCTGGTTCAGATTTGTTAAGTGCTAAACCAAAACCTAAGGGCTCCCGCTGGCTGCCTGGAGGGAGGTTTTAACCGTATTATCCTTCATCTCTGGGGTAAGGTGAGGTGGTAGCTGCCCTTTATAAGCCCTTTCCTGTGGAAGTTCTTGTACTCTCCCAAATCACCTAGCTCCTGGCTTTTCCCTCCCTCAGTTCCCACTGCTCCTTCAGTAGATGCTACCCTGCTGCAAGCCCTCAATTTGTCTGGAACAGGTGAGCTGAGGGAGCTTTGGCTCTGTCCCTTAGTTTGCTTTTCAGCACACAGTTAGACAAAAAAGAGTGGGACAGACTAAAGTGACATTTTCATCTTCCTCTGCTCCAGCAGACAGGGACTCTCCCTCTGTGGGTCATCAGAAAGTCAGCAGGGACTTCTATCCCAGATGAACATCCCCATGACTTAATGCCTTCACCGTTTCTCTCCTGGGGTGATACCATTTATGGGCTTTTCTCAGGACAGGGTCTAATGTCTCAGCCAAGTGCTAAATCAGTAACAGAAAGATGATTTCATTCTTCTGTTTAATTTAGGTTTCACAATCTTCAAGAATATCACCCTGAGCCTTCTCTCCCCAGTTCCCAAACTGATTTTTATTGCTCTCCCATCACTTTTTCCTCTGGGAAGCTGGGCTATGATTCTGCAGGAATAAAAGAGCTCTGCACCCATGCAAAGCCCATTTTCTTGGCACAATCAGGAACTAAGCTGTTTGTCCACATTCAGCTTTAGATTTACGTGGGACAAGAGGAGCTGTGTTCTACAAAACAATGTTTTCACCAGAAGTCTGAGGACTTTCCAACTTTGGGCTTTATTTGTATTTTAAATTTAGCATTTGCAGATGTTTTATAGGCATCCAACTATTTCAACAAAATGATCACTTGACAATATTATATTGCTGAGCCTTGAATTCTGGCCAGATTGCTTTGTTTACATAAGACCACCTGCAGCCATGGTATATTTTGTGACCTTCTATGGAGAAACAAAATTGAGAGTAGGGGAGCATTACTCAGGTCTTTTTCAGTTCATGAATGAAGCCCACTACAACATGTACAGCGGGGTATGAGAGGGAGATGAATTAATCATGACACACTACAGAGAACGAAGTGTTTGCCATTCATTTAACAGTCAATCAAGTATCTGAGAAACTATAGGCCCCTTTGTGGTACAGGAGCACACGACTCCATCCCAGATCTACCAGCAGTGACTCAGTGGTGGGAGGCATAATGTCATGGGTTATTCCTGTTCATTTGGCCTGTTGCAAATTTCCATGAAACACCAACGAAGAAGAGAAAAAAAAAAAAAAGAAAAGGGAAAGGGCCACTCCCAGGATGAGCAATGGTAAAGTGAGGTGAGCCTTGCCAAATGTTATGTGTAATGTCAAAGCATAAGTACATCTGCCCACCTTTACCTTCATGCAGAAATTAAACACTGTCAAACAAGCAAGGCACTACAGAACGAAAAAGGCAAGACAGGAACGTTTATTAGAGTTTTGAAGAAAACATCCTTTCCTCCTGCAGAGGTACCAACCAAACTACCTTGTAATGTAAGTGCGAGATGAAATGTTAAACACTGGAACTTCTTAGTCAACAATGTATGACCTTGTTTTTGAGCAACCAAGCCACGGGTAGAGTCCAAGTGGCTCTCTGCAAGAGGTGATTGCACTCAGAACCAGCCAAAAATGTTTAAACACGTCAAACCTGATGTTGCAAATCTTATTGCCATCTGGCAATAAGAGCAGCCTGTTTGTTTCTATTACAGCTCATAAGGGAAGAAGCTCCTTATTAGAGTTAGTTCACAATAAGAATTTATGCAGCAGCTCCAGTCTTGTATTTTTATGGTTCAGATAAAATAGATTATTCCAATCTAAATTATTTGCTAATTTTGTTTTGCCCGAACAGTTCATAATCACTAAGAAAAACTAAAGCCCACCCTGGTTAGCACATTTTTATGTGAGGCAATGCTGAAACAATTTATCAGAATTTCCACTCATCTTTAGGGGGATGTTTGATAGCCCTGTAAACTCAAATCATGGTCGTTTGTTTATTTTTTGTGAAAACACAATATGTCATCCTTACTGCATGTCTGATCTCTGCTGCTTTAGCACAGAATTGGCCCTGATCCTGCAACCCTTATGTATATGACTGGTTATACAAAAAGCAGCCAAGTCAGCAGGACCCAGAGGACTGTTCCCCAAGACTTGTTTGCTGTGTGGTGATAGCAGCTCTTGCTCTTGCTTTTGTCTCTGCAGAAGACTTTTGACTTTCAATAGGTAACCACAAGGTTTAAGTCAGGTTGAAAAAACATTTCCTCTGGTCTTTCCTTCCAGCCATCCACAGCAGTGTGAAACCTGGTGACTGTGATCTTTCCAGCTGTTCTGTGTGCCAGACAGTTAGATGAGGGTTTAGAAAGCATACTGGGAGACGAAATGCATCTCCAGGCCTTGAGGGTGTTTTAATTCTCAGCCTTGGCTGTAGGAATGCCCTGGGTACCACATTGTGAGTCCAGACTGAGTTAATTGGGTGAACCTATTGTGGCTGCTGGGTATCACTTGGCAGACCGGGCATGGGCCAGTGCCACCCTGCCTTTCTCATAAAAATCATTTCTCTCCAGCCCAATGGCCTATTTCCCCTGAAATGATTGTGTCTTTGATTCATGACTTCAGTTTACTGAAGTCTTGCTCCTTTTACAAATATCTTTCTTACGCCCCCTTCATTTCCGTTGCCATCTTAGCCTGGAAATGGACCTTGATTGTTTCAGCTCACATACTCTGAGCAGAGATGAGCTGCAGCCAAATCTCCTGTCTTGGGCTAATTAATGACACAGTAGCACAGTTTCTCTGAACAAAAGTCTGTCGCATTCCCCGAGTTCACATGTTAGCCTTTGTATGATCTGAGACATGACAAAGCACTACCCCAAACCTGTCTCTCCATTGCTTGTATTTCCCATTTAATCTGTTTCTCCTTCCTCTCTAAATTCTTTTCTCTGTCTTTCAACAAGTGTGAAACAATTTCCTCTTTTCACAGGGGCCTAGTGGCAAGCAGATTAATGAACCCTTAACACAACACGGAATGCCGCTGCCAAAAAATGTATGAAATGCATTCAGCAGTCCCTACAGAGCACTGTGTGAGGGACAATTACAGAAAACAAAAGCTGCAGAGCAGTTCACTTAGGTTTCCAGCAGTCTGAAGGGTTTGGATCAGAAGTAGGGAACTACAAAATTGCCCCAGACTTGTTTTTTTTAATTTTTATTGGTTAGCACCAGGTATGTTTTATGACTTTAAATGCAGCAGAAGTCAGGTCAAATGATAGGAACCTGCAGCCTCCTTCATTCCTGGTGTAACTACTCTCCAGTTGATTTGACATCAGGGATAAATTTGACTTGCACTATCCCCTGACATTAATGTGCTTCTGCTTGAGATCTCTGTATTGTTCTGAACTAGAACTTAATGTTTTATATTTCAGAGGGTTTTAGAGGAGATATCCTTTGATTTCTCACTGGCCTTGCCAGCTCCATGTTAACCCTGCCCAGTGACTCTGTATAAAATATTTGGAAAATAGCTTGCTTTCTATCTTCCCTTCCTTTTGCTTTTTCCTTTTTCCCATCCCCCCCACCGCCTTCTTTAATGAGCCTTTGTTGGTCCAGCTTGCTCTCTCAGTCTCTTAACACACTTGTGTGTGGAACACTAACTCCTTGAAATGTGAAACAGATGGATGAAGTGTGGGACTAGCAGATATTTGTTTTGGAACAGAGCTGCACATCAGTGTCTGTGGAAGAATTTCCAGCAGCTGGGTAAGCCTGCTGAGAATTCCCCAGTTTGAGTACAAAAGAGAGTCCCCCAAAGAACTTTTGGCGGTCCCTAGATCTCCCCCAGGAAGTTTTTGCAGCTCATGAAAAGCAGACTTTGCACTCCCAGGTTGACATATGGTACTTCCAAGTTCAAGTGCTAAAGGTGAAGTTATTTTATTCTGGGGAGCTTCAGGCATTTTGTTTGCTTGTTTGCAAAATGCTCAAGAAGCAATGCAATTAAAAAAGCTGTATTAAGGATGTTTTAGATTTCAACACCAGCTTCCACCCTAAGAAATAAAATTATGCTTTGTAGCCACTAATGACTACAGCCTCCCAACACTACGGTGAAAAAAAGCAGACTGGTTAATCATATTTTGTAGGTGGGAACACAGAAGGTGAAATCCAGCTGAAGTCAAAGGGAAATTTCCCTTGATTTCATTAGTGCCAGGATTCCACTGGCTGTGATTAGGAGGCTGAGTCTGCAAATCCTTACTCAGAGTCTGGCCATTACACAGACAAGCAGTCCATTGTAGCTGTGCACTCACATAAACAAGACTGGGAATAGGTTCCCAGACCTATGTTTTTATTTTCAAAACTGGTCACTGATTTGGGATGCCTGGCTTGAGGCACCTGAAAAGGTTTTTTCACTGTCAAGGAATGTTTGTGCCCAAAATCCATCAGAGCTGGACCTGAGGCAACACCTCTGAGATGTCAGTTTCGATTTAGAAGTCACTCTCATAAAAATTTGACTTTCCTTTATCTTTCTCTGAAAGGCCAAGAATAGCAGACTCAGGATTTGGGGTTCCTTGTCCTTGGGACTGTATGTAAATTCTTTACATTTATAATTTAATTTGGGGGTATTGGGAACACAGGATGGTTATCCTTGTCTACCATGTGTTGGAGTGTTCCCCCAACCAGGCTAGTAGCCAGATGACTAAAATGGAATATGCCCACAGAAACAAGTGGGCAATCCAAGCAGGATTCTCAGCTCTGCAATCAAAATTGTACCATACAGCTGCATTGGGCAGCAGCTCTGCTAGCCATTAAATTAAAAATAAGAGGCTGAGTCCAGTAATCTCCTCTCACAGATACCAGGTGCTCCAAACCCTGAGAGATTAAAGATTTTGGGGTTTTGGGAGTGTGGCATGATCTGGGCTGGCTGTAGGTGCTCACTGTTCTGTGGCAGGAAGCTCTGCCTGTCATGAGGTCTCCAGTTCCCTGGGGTTGTGAGAAGTAGGGAGGGACCAATTTCTGAATGTGTTGACATGCAGTTGTCATCCATATGGGGAGCCAGAGCTCTGAAGGAAGCCATTGAGGAACCAGCCATCTAGAGCCTCCTTTTCTTTTGGCACTTCAATGCCTAAGACGATTTCCTGAAGGAGACATACCCGCTCTCATGGAGCCCTCCATCACCAGTGCCCTGCAAGGCAAAGTTGGTGCCCAGCACATTGTCTTTCATGACTGTCCTGTGGAATCATGTCAGTTATATTTTCACAGCCTAGTTCAGACTCATGGAGGTGAGCCACATCTCAGATGCGGTTCGTCTTTTTGTCAGCTTCAAACTGGGCTGTTATGTATGATATTAGTCTGTTAACATAACTTATTTATAAGGCCAAAGAATGTGAACATTTTATGGGAGATGGAAAAGGTCCTTGGACCGGAATCAGTTTTGGGTTTGCTGCTTCTTTCTCTCTTTTAATATGAAAAGATAAGAAAAGTTATCTACTTCTTATGCACTAAGGCAAGATGGAGATGCTGGAGAGCTTGATGAATGACACCAAGTGCTTTCGTGAAGCCTCTCTATGGATGGTAAATTCAAAGTACTCCCTAGATCCCAGCACACCCACTTCATTCTTTTTGAAAGTTTTCGGCTTCCATGCTTTCATGGAAATAGGTGAGTTGATGTTTTCCCAGTGTATTCATCTCCAATATCTCTGAAATTCTGGACCTGAGTTAGGAAAGTAGGCATGGACAGGACCATCAACTTCTCTTCCTCCTTCAAAATTTTCCACCAGGCAAGGGGAATAACTGGGGTGTTTAAACTCTCTGAATGAAAGATTGTAATGGTCATAACCACCTAATTTGTCAGATACTACCTTAAAAACAATGTTTCTATTAAAGGATCTTCATTTATTAAAAAAACCCAAATGACTGAGTTTGTGTCTGGGCACAATAGAATTGATATTGCTTCTAATTCTGGTTGTATGTATTTGACTACAAGTGCGTAGTTTTTTCCAGGTTGCCCTGGTTCTGTTAGGGTGCTTAGCAGAAAATAATTGAAGAGCAGAGCACTCCATCCTTAGATCCATCTTGAATGTTAATGAAAAGAGAGTTTAACTGTTTGCTCACTCGAAAATGTGCTTCTACCCAAGCGTGTTGCAAATGGAGAGACTTTTTACAAGAGTATGTAATGATAGGACAAGAGAGAATGGCTTCAAACTGAAGGACAGTACATTTAGACTATATGTTGGAAAGGAACTCTTTAACGTGAGGGGGGTGAGGCACTGAAACAGGTTGCAGAGAAAGAGTTGTGGATGCCCCATCCCTGGAAGTGTTCAAAGGCGGGTTGGATGAGGCTTTGAGTAACCTGGTCTAGTGGAAGCTGTCCCTCTCTGTGGCAGAGGGGTTGGAACTATATGGTATTTAAGGTCCCTTCCAACCCAAACCATTCTCTGATTCTATGAAATGCAAGTCCTCTCATAACTTCATTATGCAGAGTTCTAGCATTTGGCCAAATCTAAGCTCTCTGAGGCAGCGGTTTTCTGAAAGACCATCTTCCTATCTGACAAGTGTGGCTTCATCACTATGAAATATTTTGCAGGAATGTGTCAACTCTTACGATGTTTTCAAAGATAAGAAGCTGAAACCAACAATTGTGACACTATCATTCTATTTTAGTAATTCTGAAACGTTTTGTTACAATAAGAAAAAAACTTTCTTTCCTTCAAAGATAAAAATGCTTGCTATGTCACTGGCATTTCAATTAATTATATTAAGACTCTTAGGTCGTATTAACAACTGTTAATACTATGGTGATGTTTGTACATGTAATACTTAACAGACCTATGTTTGGTGTCATTCAGATTAAATATCTCAATGGTGCTCATTATTTTTTTTTAATAATTTCCTTTCTGTGAGAAATGTCTGCTTTTGGTTCCAAAAGAGAAAATAATCACAATGCCAGGATTTCCCAAAGGATGGCAATTCTGCTCCATCACTATCATCCATATCATCACATGAGGGACCCTCATTCAAGACTAGGAGATATGGACTGGTTCCGAGTGAAGTACGGGGTCCAAAAGCCCCAAATCCCCAGAAGCTCCAAAAGCCCCAAGAGCCTGCAATCAAAGTAGAAGGCAAGGGTCACCAGACGGACAGAGGCAGATGGAGAACTGTAAAGAAACCAGGAGACACAACAGGTCAACCTGATGGCAGCAGTCTCAGTGATTTCCTCTTCAGCTCAAACTCAGAACTTGCAGACCCATGTTCCTTTATGTTGTCTTTAACACTTTCATGTCTGGCTGTGACCCAGGGAAGCTCTTTTTGAAAGGACTGGACACCTTTAACCCAGGTCTTCTAAGAGTTCTGGATAGGTTTTTGCCTTCACCTCTGTGAGGTTAGATATGCTTGATAAGAGATATGAGGCCCCATGTGCAATTTCTCTCCTCCCACGTGGCTTTCCTATGACATGAAGGTTATGTCAGAAAAAGTATTATGTATGTACAGTAATTGGTAGTACATATTTGAAAAATGCCAGAACAATGTACATTTTTTAAAGCAGAAAGTTTAAACTGAAGATCTGTGCTTTATATAGATGTAGCATGCATGGCTGACTAGTATCTAACCCATGACCAAAAGTTTTGGGCTCTCAAAGAAGATTGAGTATGTAGCATTGGTCAATACCATTAAAACACTTTTATTTTCCTATGACAAATGACCACGGGGAGCTAGAGATTGTGTTGTCTTACAAGGCACAAAGGTAATTTTTATGCCTGTAAACTTCTTTCCCTTGAAGGGATTATTATCAACATTATTTGGCCAACAGTGAAAAAAAAAGCTTATGAGGGAAGAAAAAAAAAGGTGCTTTACAGTTTTGAAAGGCTCTGTGGAGAGCAACAGAGTTGATGCTGGCAGCATTGCTGGCAGCATTGGACCCTTGAACAGCAGGAAAATGTGAAATTTCTTACTACATGGACGAGCCATGTGAAAAACCAATATAGACTCCAAGAATCGAAGAATATTCACTGGTGTTGTGTGTGCCTGGTTTGATAGCATTTCAAATGACATTTCTGCAGGTAACACTAGATTTCTTTCCAGAAACACTGTGCTATAGGAACGCATCCACACATCTTCACTGATAGTTCATTCCCTGGTGGAGTCTTCTGGTGGGTATCCTATGGCAATGAGAGATGAAAACTCTGAACTTCACTGGGGTTGACTTTGCTTCTGTGTGCAAGTTTCCTCTACAAATTGATTTAAGGCTGATGAAGTGCTGACACCAAACTGGATGTATTTCTTCAGTATCTCTTAAGCTTCAGCCTAATGCGACTTCAGTGAGAACTCTATCTACGTGAAGGCTTTAGTATCATAATCCAAACCATGGTAAAGTCAGTTCTGGGGTTAACTATGTCACCCAATCAACCATGGGTACTGTCTGCTGTGTAAAGAGACAAAGAAAAATGCATCCATCCACAAACTGGAACTGCTGCATTCAGAATGCCAGCAGAAGCTGATGTTTGAGTGTTTTATGCGATTAAATGTTAAGAATAAATTAAAGACTGTTTCACTTTAAGTCTACTACAGGAACTTGGCAGGTTGAAAAAGATCAATTCATCACCAGAGATTTTCATTAAGTCAGTTATGATGAGAAGATGAGGACTTCTACATCTTTAGATCAACAAAAGGAATAAATTATTGTAATAGCTGGAGTTTAGAATGCTCAGCCCTTGCAATGCTTTTTAGTGGGACAATAATATGCAGCCAGGGGACCCCTGGTGGTCTAGTGGTTAGGATGCAGCACTCTCACCGCTGTGGCCTGGATTCGATTCCCGGTCAGGGAAACTCCCCCGGGCAGATGGAGCTCGTCAGCCCTGTAAGGCCATCCATCTAAGAGAAGGTCACTCTAAACAAACCTATGTCCTGAGGACCTCACTGCCACTGTCCAAGCTCGCTCGGCCCCGGCAGATGAACCTCAGGATTAAAGGGTGGGCTCAGTTCAGCGCACACTGTGTCTCACCTAAAAAATCCACTGCGCAGGCTCGAAGGGTAAAGACCTTTCCCAAATCTTCGCTTGCGAAGACTGGCCATACAATATGCAGCCATCAGTTGACTTGAAAGTGCATTTTCCCCAAGAAACCCCAAAAGCAGTTGAAGCTAATTAGGATTTAGTCTGTTTTATTGTACATTGGTGCTTGGCTTGCATGCCATATCTCTTAATCAGGAAAAGCTAGATGAGCTGTTTAATTACATGGAAATGTTCCTCAGGATTGACGTTTCACTCTGTCAGACTGAAAAAGAAAGATACATTCGTTAGAGAAATAGCAACTTCTTATTTTTTGAAGGGTTTGTTTTAGGAAACTCCATCCTCCGAAAACCAAAATCAGCCCTGGAGATTTGCACATTTTCTTGAATGAGTGCCTCCTCCAAAGTGTGTCTACATGCCAGCATTTCAAAGCAATTACCAGAGACATTTTAAAAGGAAATCAGGGACATGTTGAGGGAATGGAGGGAGATAGTTTTCATTCCTCTTTACATCTTGGGTTGTGTTGCATGGACACATAATGAAATTCACCCCTGTGCAGAAAGTCAGCACAAGGCAAATAGTTTTCACTTAAACCTGAGGGCTTAAATGATGAGAATTAAGTGGTGAGCAGGTCCCATGTCAGCCCTCAGCACCATTGTGAATTTTATTAATCAAAGAGGTTTTGTGGTTCTGAACTAGCATTATCCCACTAATGTATCCAACACAAAACAAAGACCTGTCTGATTGGGTACAAGTTTTGAAAGCCAGGAGCATTAGATGGGGACATCATGTCTCTTGCTATAAGTTTGGGTTTGGAGAAGATTCAGGTTTGGGATTTTCTTAAATTTGGGTTATACAGGTTGAAGTTCTGATTTGAGCTTTTGATTTCACTGTATTAAAAGCAACTTCAGTTTCTGCTTCTCATAGGACGTGTTCCTGCTCGTGGCCACATTTTTTGTTGTTTTTCACTCAAAACACTCTTCTCAGTCAGTCGATGATCCTTATGGGTCCCTTCCCACTCGGCATATTCTGTGATTCTAATTCTGTGAAAATATATTCTCTAGAGATATAAAAGGAGGACAATGGAGTTTTTGTTCTTTTTATTAAAGAATTATTTATAGAGGTTCATGCCCCTTTCACTGCTTTAAAAGGGGAAAAAATGGGGTTTCACTTTTCTTTATTTCTTTCTCCCTTCTTATTTGTTACAGATACAAAATCATGGAGACATGGGTACTAGAATATGGCTAAATATAATAATTGCATTTGCAACTAATACCTGTTGCCTTGAAGGTTACTAGGCTACTACCTAGGAAAACTTCTTCAAGTTTACTTTTTAGTGAGCAATAATAGACTCTGGTAGGCTCTAAAGCTGAAGATGTCTGTAAAGACTTTCTCTGTCTTTAGATTTACTGGGAAACTCTGTAGGGCAGAAGTACAAACTTGGCTCTTCTCTAGAAGAAGATAAAGGGAATTAGAGCAGCTACAGAAGACACAGCACCAAGCCCTGTTGGCACACCAGGACTCAGCCTTTCACCTTGCAGCTCCCTTAGACACTTTTCAAATCCACCAGCTGCGCTGGAGGCTGCTGGTGCTGCAACCCTTGTAATTAAAGTGTTCCCAACCAGCCCCTCTGGGATCTAGATATTACAGGGGAAAAAGTCTCTGCAGCATCAAACCTGCCATGTGGGACAGAAATCTTCCAGATCTCAGACCTAACAGGAAGCCTCATCCTTGCTGGCTCTGCAGTCCCAGGATGCAGAAGCTCCAACCCAGCAAGTGAAAACTTGTCTGTGACAGGGAACATGAGATGGCTCCTGTGAAAATGCAGGAAGTCATGCCACTATATCCCTGCCAGGACTGCCTGATCACCAGTATCACACAGCAGAGGCAGGGCAGCTGGGCTCCCACACCATGAATAAATTAGGGAGTCAGGCAGAGTTTTCATGGCTGGGGCCCATGGCTGCCATGGCTGGGGAAACTCTGCCAGCTTAACAGTGATGGGAAACTACTTACTTGAGGTAAGTCCTAAGAAGCAGGCAATATTCATGGGTAAGAAAGCTTCAGAAGGAGCACCTCATAGCTTTGGCCACATCTCACCCAAGCAGCTCCGTTCAGTTTAGAGGCAACCAACCATGCAAGGAATCGTGGGTTTGTGAGTGCTTTGAGCTGCTCCCATCATATTGATACACCTCCTGTCAGCCATCCCAGGCTCACTGAATATGGTCTAGATAATGTTATTTTTAAAATATCTCCATTATCTTCAGGAATAATAGCATGTGAATGAAGAAATCAGTTTCCCATGGTGAAGCAAAGAGTTTTTCCTGGAAGTTAGGATGAGGAGGAAACAACCTCAATGAACAAATTGATCAGGCTTAAGATAACAGGCATTTCTGTCTAGAGCACTTCCATTTGTTTTGCTAATATATCTTCATATCCAATAAAGAAATGGATAATTCAGCAATGAGTCATAATAAGGAATAACAAAGCCAAAATGTATTTATGGCCAATTTTTAGGCAGTTAACAGTAATTTGAAATACTGTTCTCCCAGCAGATACTCTCTCTATTAGTGTAATTCATGGAAACCCCAGCAGAAAAAGAAATGTAAAAATTAAAAGTATTTGTGAGGCAAAATCCCCCATAGGAAGACTGGACTACTTCATTCTATTAGCATTGTTACTTTTTTTTTATTGACTTGTCCAGGTACATGTGCTGCTTTTAAGACTGAACTTGCTAAAAGGCTGAACTATATACCTTTAAGATAAACCACAGGGAATTAGTATCTAATCAAGCAATTGATTGTCCGAGCACTGTTTGTCCATGCATTACACAGACAGGTAACCTCTCCAGACATTTCTTTTTTTTTTCCCTTTAAAAGATTGTGATTTCTTTCAGTAGTCAAGCCCAAACATTTCATGTGATCAAATTAAGAAAATGTGAGATTTTGTGCAACTGGGAGGCATAAAGAAGAATTGCTACACAGACAAATTGTTTTAAAGCTTTCTAGGGACTACACAATAGCTCTGGGATCCCTTGTGTAAAAATGAAATAGCTACACCTTAGGAATATAATGGAAAGATATTATCAACTGTGGTTTACAGGGGATAGAAAGAGGATCCAGCCTGACTTCCCACAGGATATGTGAATAATCTGTGAGAAAGACTGAGCCCATTAAGGGTAACTACACAGTGTATGCTAAACCTTGATAGATGTTATACCCTATTGGAAGTCATCTACTTTTCTTTCTGGATAGCCTTTTAATTTATGCTTTAATATAATCTTTTAAAAATAATTCTGACTGTACTGGCACTTCTGACACACAGACCATCATTTCAAATCCTTTTATCAGCACATGTATCATTTTGTCTCATACTAGTAATAGGATGGGAGTCAAGGAATATCTATAGTTTCACCTCATGCCTCTTAGCAATAATGGAGTTATGTGTTGCAACAGAATACTGCACAACTCGCTATTCATCAAATGAGGCCGGGGTACTGAAGAAATTTGCTCAGTGACTGCTTCATGTAAAGAACATGAACAGACTTGGGGTCAAGCTCAGGGCTGCCATGGCTCACTGAGATCCCAAACCCGTTGGTTGCAATTTTGTCCCCTCTGGTGTTTTCCATCGGTCCCCATGCACAGTGAATCTCTGTGGCTGGGGATGGAGCACTCCCCTGCATGGGGAGCATGTTCCCTCTGCTGCAGGGTACAGAGAAAACCCAGCTGGGATGAGCCAGTTCTTGTCCAGGCTCTTTTACTGCTGGTTGTGGCTGCAGATTATGTGGGAGGTGGCATCACAGCTATCACTTTGCAATGAACTCTGCTCTGTCCTCTGAGTGTCTCCAGGGAAGGAATCTGCAGTGGTGGGTGTTGTGAGTGGGACATGCAGGGTGGGAATGTTTTACTTGTCCTGTTCCCCTTGCTTTCCCTGTTAAATCTACTCACACTGGGGCTACCTGAAGTGCTTCTTGGCTCAATGTGCTGGCAGTGCTGTCACATGTTCTCACAGTTTCTTCAGGACCTGGACAGGGCTTGAAGTGCACAAGAGAGGATTTGATCCAAGGACATCTCCTAGATTCAGTATTAATTTAGCCAAGCTCTTTTGTCTGTATGTTTTCATACCTACCTCCCAAACATCCAGGCATCCTCCTTTCTTCATTTCTATGCTCTCCTTTGAATTTGTACCTGCTTTTCTGAACTTGCCCTTCCCCACTCAACCTTCCAGACCCACCCTGCCAGTATTTCCGCTGCTTCAGCCCAGCACTGGAGATCCCTTCCTGCTCTTTGATTTTCCAGTATTCCACATTAATTCCAATGCTAACCATTTCCTAGGGCTGGGAAATGTCACCACAGAGCCCAGGTGGGGAGACACTTCTTTATTCCATAGGACAGCATCTGTATGACCTGATCAGGATGGGAGGACTCAGATGAGGAGAAAAACATATGGTGCAGGGGAATTGTTGAGAATCAAACTTCAGCATCTAAAGAATCTCCATTTAAACTTCTGGAAGTTTAATTTCTAAAAGATCCTCGACAGAGTCAAATTTGTTTTCCATCTGCAATTAAAAAAAGTAAACTTACACAGTTTTCACTAGTAAGAAAAGAAACAGGGTTATGAGTTCATAACCCCACCTGAGTGCCTCTGTTCCTAAAAGAAACATCGTGGGAACCAGCAGAGCATCCTGGAGGAGAAGTTTCCAGAAAGCCACTTACTACAAAGATAAAACAATGCATATCCTCCTAAGCCCATTCAGGGAAATGGCTAGGTCATTTTGGTTAAGTTTTTACACAAGAAAAATCGGCATAAGATGGACATTTGTTGGATATAATCCATCCTAAACAGCTACATTTTGGGGAATCTAGAACCTACAAAAATCAAGGATTTAGAGTGCGAAGCTCAGCAAAGTTTATATATTTACTATATCAGATATACCAGCAGCATTGTATCTTTGTTCTCACAGATTTCATTAAAGGCCTTTGCTCTAGAAAGTCTTAAATACAGCTGATCAATCTTACTAAAAAAACAAAAAGCCCTATATCTGTGCAAGAATATTATCAGTAGGAATTAAAAGCTAAGAGTTTGTGGCCAGCTCGAGGATTTGGTCTCTTTCAATAAACAGATTTTGATCAAAGCTGATTTTCTAATCTGGTGCTTGAGAAGGAGCCTTTGCCCCATGATGATGTTGAGGTACCTGTGAGGAAACATGTTGGTCACGTAATCTTAGTTTGTCATCATTTCCAACTGACAAAATGTATTGAAAGACACTAAAAATATGTGTCACAGTTTCTTAAGAAACCTTGTTTCTTGGAGCTGATTGCTGTAGGTTTCTCCAGGTCCATTAGATGACTGTGAATGAAGTTTAAAGGTTTCCCTTTTAATAAAATGGAGGCCACATGATGCTCTGCAGAAATAAGACAGTTGTGGCTAAGTGGGAAAGATAGTGGTTTATTCCTTCAAAACTGATGCACAAGGCCCATCAGGTGTAAACATTAGGACAGAAACTTGCACCAGGGAATATACAGTGATGCATTACAAAAAGAAGTCTCTGCTGAAGTCAGTTGGTGGACAGTGTGTTCTGGAACTTTGTGCAGTCTTTAAAACAGGTGCTAGCAAAAAGAAAGGAAAAGCCAGAGTCCAGCTGACAAAGGCAACACCAACTGGGCAAGAAGACTACTGGCAACCTGCAGAAGGAAAGACAAAGAACAACAGAAAAATATTGATTTATTAGTGTGAAATGAAAAGTATATGGGCCAGGTCAGAACCACTTGTTTTCCTGAGGAAGTTTGAATTTGGTTTGTCAATTATTTGCAGTGGAAGTAGATGTTTTCAGACAGGGGATGAAAATACAGAGCCAGTGGTTCCTAATTTTAACAGTGCTTGCTTGCTAAGCATTCTTTTTTTACTTTGATTTCATGGCACTTGGATAAGAAGCTGTAGTGGCCTTTCAGATTTGAGGAAAACCAAATAAATTGTACTTCTGCTTGTTAGGACAAAATTTGTAGAAGCCATGTGTAATGCACATCCCTTTGGAGAAGGGAGGTGCTTGGTAGAAAGAAGGCAGCACGGAGGAATAGTTTCCTAGTGACAGAAACCAGTATCTCCCAGTCAAGTAAGGACTAAACCAATCAAAAAGTGTGAACCACAGATACCAGTGTATAATTCCAATCTTTGTACAGTAATAAGATTTTATGATCACTGCTTTGAAGGCTGCACTCTGGTCAAGCAAGATAAGTGCTGGCAATTTCCCTGAGCCTGAATTCAGTAAGATATCACATGTCACTTTCAACGATGTTCTCTGTGTGCTGTGTTGGGATCAAAACCTGGACTAGAGTGTATCACACAGATCACATCATTTGTTAGGTGATGGTGCAGTTAGGATGGTACAGTCTATTTCAATATCAGGAATATTCCAGCTTTGGACTTTCGTGGGTCTGCAGCTATAATTGCAGTGTGGTTTTGAAGAAGTTGCAAAGACCAGATTTTACTTGGTGTAAATTGCCACAGGAAGGTGGGAATTCATCTTACTTATACACAGCAAAAAGGTTTAAGGTGCAGAGGGAAACAGTCTTTGCAATATTAGTAAATAAATAGATCAAGCCCATGTGGGTGCTGCCCTCTCCTCAGCTCCCTGAATGGTGCTTGACTGCCAATGAGGTTGAGGACCATCTTCTTGTCGTATTTTCAGCGGGAGCATGCTTCATAGCTGGATTTGGGATCAGACATGTCTAAATGCTCAACAAACAAAGTTGTGTTTGAATGGCAACATGGGAGTAGGCATTTCAGGAATAATCTGCTTACTCAGTTCTGTGTTAAATCTCTGGACCATGACAGAAATCAGCCAGCATTACACACTTGTGAACCAAGCTTATAACCAGCAATGAGTTTAAAAGCATCCTCCTATCGAAGAGGAGTCTCCTACAGTTAAAACTCTGTAAAAGTGTGCTCAGTTCCAGATTTTGCCACAACCTTCCAAGTAAAATAAGACAAGTTCCTCCAACTCTTTGTGTTGTTTGGGTAAAACTGGGCTCTTGTGTCTTCCATTGTCTCTTCCTTTGGAGGATGGGAAGAAGAAGCACATCTTATAACACTGAGAAAAAGGGAATGATCTGGATTGAAACTGCTAGTTGACACCACAATACAAATAATAAGTACTTAAGCCTCATGAAAATGCTACTGAGTTCAGTTGCAATAAATTAGCACTACTTATTGAAGCATTTGGAAGGCTTTTCTTTGCACTAGAGTGATTAAAGCAGATAAATAAGAAGCCGGACAATTTTGTGTGTGTGGTTACTGTGTCTTAGGGCTGCCTCTAATAGCCTCAGTGATCTTTCCATCATTGTTAATGGGTATTTAATTGGGATTTATTTCCATGGAATTTTTATACCTTCAGATCATTATAGCGCTGAGGGAATTTTATAGCCATGGGGATCAACATGGTCTCTCTAGAGGTTCTGTTTGATGAATGAAGTTGGAAAGAGTTGATATATAGTTAGAGACCATTACCATTTAGAAACACAGGACTGAGAGCAAACCTTTTCAAAAGGATCCTCTTTGTCCTATGCTGTCTGCCAGTCATCTCTTAAAAAAGAGTATGATGAATGCATCCAATCTTTTCTTCTGTTTTTAATTGATCTTTCCTCAAAATTCAATATCCTTTTTTTAATTATTATTATTTCAGAGCAGTAAAACTAAATGGAACCACCATCTGTGGAGGAGACAGCTATTTCATTTTGCCCCTATTTTTCCACAGCTTATAAGAGAAAACATGAGTCACAGATAGAGAGAAAGAATAGCTGGAAAATGGCAGCACAAGCATGTGATTCAGGAGAGGTGAAAACAATTCTTCTCCCTTCCACATACTCTTTGTATGACCTTGGAACGTTACCTGCTTTTCAGTGGAAAAGAAGAAAACTGGTGTTCTTCTAGTTTGCTACTGAGAAGATCAAGCCAATATTTAGGACTTTGAATGAATGATATGTGCCAGAAAACAACTAAGGCACAACAAATACAGTTGATCTTGTCCTGTGGCTTCTGCAATAGGATTACCCAAAATAATCAATGTATTTCACCTACATTAGTCTGTGTGGATGGGCTACTGCCACATATGTGCAAGTTTGGTGTCTTAAATGTTTTTAAAAATTTGAAATTAATAATTCAGCCTTTATGACAAATCTGTATCTTGATAATGCCATGTTTCCCCCCTTGTTTAGCCTTTAGCTATCCCTTGTTGATAGAGTTGAGCTGAGTCAACTTCTTTTCTCTTGAATCCTTTCTGTCTGTCTTCTCTAGTGGTTCCTGTCCTATTCATGTGTGATGCTTGGGCATATGCGAAGACTACTGGAAGGACCTTGTCATGAGCAGCCTCTATTCCTCAGCACAGCTTTGCCTGGCAAGTGTTTAAACACCAGCTTCCATTTGGCAAAAGGTTTTTTTATTCTTTTGGCCTTGTGGATGAGCACTTCAAGCAGATTTCCTTTCTTTTAATTTTTCCTAACTTTTAATTCTTCCTATATTTTGACCTGAGGAAAGGTGTTCAGTGCATATATCTTTAGGCCTTTTAAATTATCCATTCTTAAAATTATTTTTATATTACTGCTTAGGTTCTCTGCACTGGAGCTTTTACATTCGAAAATCCACAACCTGATGTGAATTTTGCTATGACAAGATCAGTTCCAAAGTCACCGTCTGCAGCTATGTTTTAACTCTTGAAATATTAATGCATTATTATGGGTCAGGAAATGCTAATTACAACCTCTTTTCTTACCCTTACTATTTGCACTATTTCCTTGCTTTTCCTCTGCTTTTAGCTGAGTCCCAACCAGGTCTCTTTTTTTCACCAGGAAGAAACCTACAGTTTCTTGTACTTCAAAAGCCACCCCAACGTCTCCCCAAGCAAATCTAACCCCTGAATCCCACCTGTGCTTCAGGTCATTTTAATTCTTAAACCACTGTGAGGTCAATCAATCTGGTTTGGCACTTGTTCCTTAGGCACAGCATCAACATATGGTGCTTTAGGCACACAGGCACACGGGCTCAGTGAGAAACCAGCTCCATGCAGCAGGAACACGCAAGGACCAGTTTTACAGGGAAATCCTTCCCTGGGGGGAAAAAAATGAATCCTCAGTTTTTCAAACAATGTCCATGTCAAGGCATGGGACAGACAGAAAGGCTCAGGACACAAGAAGGTAGGAAACGTGGAAACTATTTTTTCTTTCTCAGAGGCTGTAACAATAACTATGTATGGGTTATAGTGGTAGTATGCCATGCAGATAGATATAATATCACAGCCTGCTTTTAGAGCATATTTATACCACAGCTGTGTCAGACTAGAAATTTGCCCATGACTCAACCACCTCTGACTCTTCCTTTCTGTAGGAATAATTTATCTACAATTCCTTTGTGCAGCAATGCCCACTCCGTTGCACTGTGCCATCCTCAGATCACAGATTGGAGCATCAGAGAAGCAGCATCCCCTGCACAGCTGCATCCCAGCATGAGTAGGACTGCACTGTGGAAAAGGGACCCAGCAAAGTCTCCCAACAGCCCTGATCTAAGGAGACAAGACAAAATAGGGGCTAGATCACAGGTGGCTGAATTAAATCTGGAATAAACTGTAAATATTCACTCAAGAAGGCTGCAGGAAGAAGAAATTAACTCAGATTTGTCAATCCCAGCCCTGGGTCCAACCACCACTAGAAAATTTTGGTGCTCTTGTCTTGGCTCCATGCCGTTAGACAGGTCAGCTGGGAAAGGTTGTAAGTCACCTGTGTCTTTCTTTGTGGGGTGCAATTTATGTAGTGGTGGAATCATTCACAGTCCTTGATGCTTTGCTGCATAAACATTTGGTGTTCGGGGAGAACTCAGCTACTTGTGATGGGGAGCTCTGGAGGACGCACTGCATCTGGCTTCCTGGATAGACAGGAATCTTTTCATGGGGGAAGTCTTTATTCTTACTCCCAGGACTTCAAAGAACATATAAGGGAAAAGAACATTTCACATCCTTTCTCTGGTGCTGATCAGAAAGGATGCAGAACAACACGTAGTCAAGTGAGTCAAAAACACAAGCTGTACAGGAAGAAAGGTTTAAGTGGTCCTTTCCTAAAAATGAAGTTCTTTTTTGTGGGATAAAATGGATTTTTAAAGTATCTGTCTACAATTGGAAATATTATACAAGTATCCATTATGTAATTGAATAATAGCATAATCTTCCATAATGACAGGCAGAAACCTTCTAATGTTTGGGACAGGACTGATATTTCGTTCTTACTTGGATATCTTTCAGATCCATTGTTATGCAGTTCTTTACATGATGTTTTCTTTCTTCCCTCTTTGAAATTCATCCATGTTAACTGGCTGTATTTACTCTATTATTATGCTTCCTCGAACGTGTCTTTTCTTTATTACTTATGTCTTGATAACATTCCAAACATACCAAGCCGTGATGCTCTTTTATCTTGCTATTGCAAGTTTGAGCTTCTGCATACAGTTCTTGTACCTCTACACCTGTTAGAGCTCACTCCAAACACAGGATAAAACTATCTCCATGCAAGGTGAAGCAAAGGTCTTTGAAGGACACAGGTGAACTTTAGTGAGGCTGGTTATAGGCTTACAAGGAATTCTTCCTTTCAAGGGTTTGAAAGGATGAGAAAGGCAACCCAATGAGTAAGCACGTGCAAGTTCGATTCCTGAATCAAATACTCCATTGGCTGTTGAGTATACTTTGCTGTAAAACTGGTTATATTTGTCCTTTAAACACGCTTTTGATAGAAATTTTTGTGCTAATATGGGTTGCCTTGTTTCTTTTTTTGTTTTTCCCCTTGGCATTGTAGCCTAATTTCCAGATTAAGAAAAACAAAACTGAAAACCAAACAGCTACTACCTTTCACTGAATTAGTAATATGTTCAACACTAATGGCATTTTTCATCTTCCTTTCAAATACTGTTATACAGAGTTCATCTGTAGAAGGGTACTTTGGTGGGTGGATTTATGGGGGATACATCTCTTTTCAAAATTATGGAAAACATCTCATTTTATGAAAAACCCACAAATCCCTTGGGATGCACAGAGGCTTTAATTTCAAAACTGGACTCCCTCTGTCCACTTTTCTTAGAAAATCTTCAAGCAATCTTCAGATTTTCAGTGCTGATATTTGTAATAGCTAGTAAAAGAAAATGCCCCCCCCTTAATTTTTTTAAACACTGAATTATATACATATTTGAATGTTCGCATTTCAGTGAATTGCTGACCACAACAACTTTTCTGTGCCCTGGAAGAAATTATGAGCCTTTTTTTCCCAGCTTCTGGTTCACAAAGTTGAGTAAAATATTTTCTCACAGCATTTGGTAATAACATAAGCAGGTTTATCCCATGTTTGGGGATTTGTTTAGCCATAGGCTAAATTAGATTGGCCACGTGTGGCGTTCAGAGTGCCACAGTGGGGTCCCTGTAACACCCTCTACAAGTAACAGTGTTGCACTGCTGAAAAATGAGCGAGAGGGATGAGGTACGGTTTAGAAGAGTTGATAATTTTGCAGTTTATCTGGTTTCTGGTGGCGGCAGTGGTTGTTGTTGTTGTTTTGAGTTATGTGTACTACGTTTGAAGAGAAAGCCAGGACTGGTTGGAGCCTTAATAAGAAATAAAAAAATTGGAGGTGAAAGGGCTCACTGATAAAAGAGCTGCTTTCATTTACTGCTCCAGGCATCTGCTGTAAAGGAGCCAAAGCGAATGTGCGAGCATCAGAGACAGTCGCAGGAGGGAGGAGGCAACAGTCAGAGCTGTGAGTAACTGTACATAAACATAATTTAAATCAAAACAGCTGAATAACAATTTAGAACATAAAAGGAAAGAGAAAAGGTGGAATGAAGTAAAGAAAAACAAACCCCACAAATCGACCACAGTCAAACGAGAGAGGAACATACAGGAGCGGTAAATGGAAGACGAAAAATCAAGCAAAGCCATCAGGGTCCGATGGTTCATTCCTGTGGTACCCTGCGGTTCCCAGCTCAATTACTCAATAAGGTCTCATGCTTTCCAGGCCAAGAGGAGCCCTGAAGTACTGAATCTCTCCTTCAGGCTTCTTCTCTTCAAACACAAGGCTCTTCTCAGCTCAGCTTCCCTATACTTGCCTCTTTATGCTGCTTTTTGTGCCACCTCCCAGGCCGTCTGCTCTGTCAGTGATGCACTGTGCTCACTTCTAGTGCTGCAATCATTCCCATTTGCCTGGAGCCACTTGCACCCTTTTCAGGCAGGTCCTTCTTTCCCCCAGAACCACTCCTTCAAACATTGCTTGCTGCTGCTCAGCCCCTGCTGGTACTTGCCAGTGGGAGACAACCAGTCTCAGTGCATTATCACCTGTCATCTCGCCATCTCAGGGCACTGCTGTTGTCTCTTTCCATATTCACATAGCTCCTTTTACAAAGCAGTTTTCATCCACAATTAAGACTCCTAAGTCCTAATGCAACACCTGCTGATGCTCCGTGGCCGCTGAGGCCTTTGTGCCTCCTACCATTTCTCAGTTCCATCCAGTATTACTGTCTGGTGTGCTTACAAATGAGGAAGCACAAATTTGGATTTTTTAATCCTGTTAAATAATTGGCCTTGATGGTACCATGTGGCAATGAGTGTCACTGATGACTCAGTTTTAGATGTGTTTTCCTGGTATTCTTATCAAATGGGGAGAGCAAGAAGGACATTGCCAGGTCGATGTTGTTAGTGGAGAATGCTGTTGACAGGCTTCCCAAAGACTAATTGCCCACTCCTTCAAATCCAAGAGATGTAGTTTTGATGTGACAAGGACCTCTCTTTGTTCAATGTCTGGAGAAGAATGGCAAGAGCAGAAGGAAACAGTAGGATAAAAGAGTGTCTCAAGCAGAGGCTGTTACACTATACTTCTGAGGACGATATTAAAGGCTCTGCAGTAGACCTTCCACAAAATGTCTCCCTCCTTTGTACCTGGAAGAATGAGGGCTTAAACCACTTCCAAAATACTTGGAGTTTTACTTTCTCATTAGTGCAAACTTAGCTTTGCTTGCATGTTGGGCATGTTCCATTTCTCAGGTTTGTGATATGAAGAAAAGATAAGAAACAGATACAGTACTATTTCCCTCCCTGATCTATATGTCCAATTAGTCCATAAAAGTTCCTCTCTGCTAATTTGATATCCCATTTTCCAGCTTTACCAACATCTGAGCCATCTGATATGTTTGTGAACATATAGCGGGATGAGGATGTGTGACAATATTTTTTCCACAACAGAAATGTGTATATTTTTGCATGCATACATAATTAAAAATGGTTGAAAGTGACTTTGATTAAGCTTTCTCAAGAATTCAAACTAATGTTAATCATATTTCAGGAGAGATCATGCAATAATATTTTCAGCCAAAAAAAAAAGACTGCTTTGAGAGAGCCAAAAAATAATTACCAGATTGTGACTGGAAACATTTTGCTGTCTTTTCTTTAACCTATAATAATAAGTGACCACTGTCAAGCAGTTACTAAGATAAATAATGCATACTAGCAAGGCTAGAGAGAAATGAAGAGTCATAGGCAAGGAAGGAGAATATTGTTTCATCTCAGAATTGAAATGGAGGCCAAAACCAGCAGGGTGGGAAGCCTGTTCCAGATGGCAGGAGCTGCAGAAGCTATTGCACCAACAGTAGCCAGCTTGCAGGAAGAGGCAGAGGAAAATTATCAGATTTTATCCAACAAAGTATCAGGTAATGTGAGAGGGGGACTAACCAGTGCCAAAGCTCTGATGGATGCTTCCTGAAGGGGATAGTCCTGCAGTAATTGGGAGGGTCACTGTGACTCAGAACCATGCGCTGCAGGGGAGGTGGGGGAGGTAAGGGGGTTAACACTTTTTTCCTAGATGCAGCACTGAGTCATAAAGCCTTTTTCTTTTCTTTCTTTCTTTTTTTTTTTTTTTTTTTTTTTTTTTTTTTTATTGTAAAGTAAAAATTATCTGGCGTGTTCTTTTTCCTGAAGATTTTGAAGAGGACATTTTGGAGACACATTTCACAGAGCTCAACAGACAGTCCTATGTCAGCTCAGATCTGCATCCTCGGGCAACTCCCCCTCCCCTAGACAGGCTTCCTGCAGCCAGAGGACACCATGGTCCTGCCTGCAGACCAATGGGACCAGAATAAAACCAAGCAGAGGAGATAGGGTTTATCACTGACATCCCATCTTGTGAAAGGGATTAAAGGAGTGCCCAAAGTCATCCATGACAGTGGGGCACAGGCTCCAGCAGCTGCAACCTGGTGTTCCAACTATGGGGCCACATTTCCTCTCCAGCAACCTACTGAGCCAGAGTCACTCTTGGGACCCACAGGTAAAGGGATAAAGTCTGCAAAGGAAATTAGAAGTAAACTATGCAAAAATTGCTTTAGATGAGTATACATCCTCTTGTATCCTCTGTTCTTATCTAGAAAATGCCAAGTGTAATAAGGAAGCTCCTACGCATCACACTGGCTTCCAGCACGTGGAGATCAACTTCTCATGCGGGGGGGGGGCATGCAGGGATTAAGAAATTTATTAAAACTTAAGGTTTCCAATGTGCATGGTCCCCAGTAGGGTCCTGCTAGCACTGCTGACTGCTTAGGCTCTGAACCCAGCTTGACCTCTTACAGAGATGGTCATCACCCAGAAATTTATGGCCAATCAATGTGAAAGTAATGCTGATGCAGAGAGACATTCCACAAAATTTGTCTCATGTTGAGGACTCAATTGGTCTTAAGATTCTTTTCTGAGTTTGAATTCAGGTAAGATTTGAGCTTGGAGCTCAAATTCAAGTCACTGTTCAGTGATTTCAATCGCAAGATGTCAAAATCTCTTGTGTTCAGAAAACCCCTCCCCAGTACTTTGTCATGCTTCTGTCTCAGAAACCAGTTAAAACTTTGGAACCAAACCAGCCAAGTCAGTGATTTACTTTTACTTCACATAATTTTAAAGAAAAAGGGAAATAAGCACTAGTTTTTAAAGATGCCAGGCTTAACAGTTGGTTTAAAAACTGAACAATAAACATGCTTATTAATTTGCCACACAAGATACACACACTGAATCTGCATTGGTTATTTGGCAACATCATGAATACTCCTTTCAAACTGACTTGATGATTAAACACTGTTTAGAATAGCAACCGATCCTGCTGAGAAAAATCTGACTTTTAGGACTAATAGTTTCTTGCTGCTCACATTTCTCCTTGAAATTCTGTTCAGCTTTTGGTCTAAATTCTTCATGGCAAAAAACATTAAATGAAAAATGCATTTTGGGACGATGCCAACATCTTACAAAGTTATGATGGCTTTTTTTTTTCTCCTGTTGTTATTGGTTCTTTGAAATCTAAAAATTATTCTTATTTTTAATTACAAACTCAGATTACCTGATCAAAATGTAAGTTTTCTCCAATTCACACAGCTATAAACAGTTCAAGATTAATAGTATTTGACTAATTGGTCAATTAAAACTATAATTTTACTTGATGGCCAACAGGAAGAAATAGAACAAGGGCTCAAAATGTTCAATGAGCTGAAAAATCTGTTTTGTACCAGTTCTGTTGATCAACCTTTAAGACCAGTCTCACCCCACTGAAGCGAATAGCACACTGTCTGCGTTAAAGGCCAGCAGTTTTCCGAGCAGATTTTTTGTGTGTCACCCCCAATTTAGAAAGCAAGCTAACATACAGCTGACACCAGTTTTTGACCAAGGCATTTGTAGGGAAGGAGAAACCTTGCTGCTCTTGATCACACGTATTTTAAAGGCTGCAGCCTTGCAGTTTTTCAATAGCTGTGTTTAGTGCTGCCATCTCGGGGAAATCTGAGAGGAATAAGGTTATTAAAAAAAATATTAGAAACAGCAACCATTACTTTTTTGGCAAAATGTGATGATAAACAAACAGAAAAGGTCAAAAGATAAATCAGAGTTGCTGAAGGGACCTCCAAGACTTCACAAGTTTTTCTATTCACCATTTACCGCCTCAGCTCTGAATTCTTTTGCCAAAAGTGATACTTTTCTGATTTAGTTTTTTACTGTTGTGGGCAGGAGGTCTATAAATTTATCTTTACAAGTCCTGGTAGAATATCTATGTTGTATAGTGTAGGTATTTTTAGGTTTATATATAATACCCATGTGGTCCACCTTGGCAAACAAACATTCCTGAAACACAGGTGATGACATTGGACTTTTAATTACTGAATGAGTGACATATCTTTGAAGAGAAATAGGACTGATGACACCAGGTGACATACTGAAAAAAAAGGGCTTCTAAGCAGAGCCCTGCACAGAGAGTCTGGGTGCATTTGCTCCTCTGCTTTTGAATTATTGACTGATTTGAACAACAATGTTTCAGGCTAACTGAAAGAAACATTAATCCTTCCTGTAGCCCCAAAATGAACCAGAAAAATCAAACCATACGAGGAATTCATTTCAGGTTGGGAAAAAAAATTAATTTCGTTTCGGCTGTTATTGTTGTTTTTCATTCCCTCATAAGGGGCACTAAATTCAATTTCCAAATTAAATTTTCTTTCAAAGTGAAATATCCAAACATTTATTTCAGGAATGTCAAAGGGAAATGCATTAAAGCTTCATTTATAGGCTGGTTTAGGATGATGTGTTGAACTTAACCTTGATTCACAAGTACTTTTGCTTGGCTTGGAAAGGAGCTCATTTCATCCCATTATGCAGAGCGCTCCTCTTGGAGTTACTCCAGCATGGGGAGAAGTGAGGGGATGCTGAAATGTCAGGTTGTCTTAGCCTGACACTTGGCACCATCTCCCACAGATGGTGATTGATGGCACACACCAGGTGTCAGGGGACAAAACCAGCCTGGGTGAACATTCAGTGACAGGCAGGTGGCCAGGCCGTTTTGCTGCCGTGGCAGCCCCGGAGCATTCCTTTGCAGTCACCAAAGGCAGCACCTGTTATGATGTCCCCCCTTGGCTCCTGATGTCCCTCCTTGGCCCACAAAGTCCTCCCTTGGCTACTCTTCACCCTTGATGGTGTTGACAACATCATTCTGGGCCCCAGGAGCTCCAGTTTATAGGACACTGATGATGTCAGGGCAATACAAGATCCCTCCATCGGCAGATTTAACCCCTCATCCTGCAGGACAGCTCTTCTCACCTGCTCATGGGTGATTTTTGCAAGCAGGCTTCTGATATTTGTCCCATACAAAACATGAGAAGAGCTGCCCAAGAAGAACAGATTTTGCCCTGGCCAACTCTTATAGGATGAAACTCAAGGCAAAGAGGTGCCTCTATCTGTCTGTCAGCCTACACCCCCTGCCACACAGTTTTTACTGTTGACTCTTCTATTTTTTGTCATGCTCTCTGCTTGTTGTCTGAGATGAGATGAAAGATTTTTAATAGTGATGGCATACAGCTCTAGAGACAAAAGGGTCTATTCCTTTCTTATCTTGGATGTGTTAAAAACACTCTACCTTCATCCTGCTACGTTCAAAAGGAGACAAAAGTGAAACGAAGTGAACAATTTTTCAGCACCATTAATAAAACAACCCCAAATGATATAAAATAGCCTTGTTTCACATGACAAACAATGTACCCATGAGCTTTGGCTTCTCTCATGAAGAGAGAAAGAGAAAACCTTCAGAACTTTTTCTGGGCTCTCAAACTTCCAGCGCGGTTCGTAGGGGCTGTAATTTAGCCCCAGGCATTTGAGAATCTACTTTGTGTGTTTTGGCAATGACATGAAAATGCAGAGAGAACTGTACATCTTGCAGTTGTACGCTGAGCTAGGCGATCTGAGGGGCCTGTCTATAATAGAGGAATCATCTTTTCTTCAATGAAGTGCTACTATTGTTGTAATCTTCAATAAAGGATATAATGGATGCATTCATGTGGTGGCTGTTGTTTGTGTGTGATTCTTTCAGCGTACAGCTAAGCGCACAAGAGTCTTTTAAACTCTTCTCTAGTCAGATCCAGTAGTGCTAGCATTTTGTGCCAAACTAGGTTGGTTTTCCCCCTGCAAGATTCTCTTCCTATTATTTTTGGATAAAGCCAATTGACCATGAAATACCTCTTTATTGTAAAATGATATCTCCAAGCTCTCACTGTGGGATCACGGGTTAAAACACCAATGTAATGCGCACTTGCATGGAGGTGCTGTTGGTATAAATATTCACCTTTCTAAAATTAGTCACTTTGGCCCATTGTTGACATAATAAGAAACTGATATTTGTCAGAGACCAGTAGTAATGCATGAAGCTGCATCTGCTTCTGTGTACCATAATGTTATATATAGTAATTTTTCATATAAGAAGTCCAAATTGAAGTTAGGCCTTTCATGTGAGTAAACAGCATTCTCAGGCCTTCATAGGGTGACCTCAATAAAGTAATTTCCTTCTGTTAGATTATAGCACAGGGCAGAGGAGAAGTTTTCAAAGACAAAAGGCAACAGTTGTGCCTGGAAAGGCAGAAATTTGCATAAACCCACACAGTAATGGCACAAGCAAAACATGATTTGTGCATGTGTGCTTAATGTGTGCTTAACGTATCACAGATAAAACCACTGATGTGTGCTCAGATAACTGGCTCTGAAGGAGGGGTGAGGCCTTGAGGAAGGATGCTGAGCCAGGGTGCAGCCAGCAGCTACAAGTGCACAGGATGAGGCTTATGTGGGCCATGAGAGGATGCTCATTTTTCAATCATAAAACAACAACAACACTTTCAGAAGAGGGTAGGGGAGGAAATGTTACCTTGAATCTGCTCTAAAGAGCTTACTTCAATCAATAGACCTACATTTAAATAAGTTTAGATGTAATTATCCGTTACAAATCTGGTTTTCTGCCTTGTTAGTCAGAGATTCTAGGCACTTTTATTTAAAATTTGTACTAATCTCAACCTCATTTAACTACACAATGTGAACAGTTTAGGAGAAGAGGGAAAAAAAACAAGAAAAACATAAAACCTTCCAGCATCTTTTCTTTTTAGGCAAGTTGAAAATGATGAGTACCTAGCAAGGTTTTTTCTCAAGTCACTTTTTAAAGATTGTTATTATCTTTTCATATTAAAGTTAACATTACCATATGCTGTTGAGCTTTTGTTGATGGCAATGCTTAAACTGGGATGTTGTTTCCTTTGGAGATTCTTACTGCCAGTCATTAATTTACATTTTTTTGAAATCATACAGCGAGTGCTTTGTTGATGCCTGTTTTCATTTTGTTTCTCTCTCTTTTCAGGTCACACATGAGGAGTTTTTTCAAACAGTAAGTTAAGACGATGGAATGAAATCAGTGACATCTGCCACTCATGCTCTCTTCCTCCATCCTGTTTACCCATAGCCCCCCCTTTTTTCCTTTTCTTTTTGTAATGCTCATCGTTTTCATCCCATTCAAAGACCACTCCCTCAATTCTTCCCCCTAACCCCCAGTTTCTCCAGTAATTACTTCAGGGAATGCATTTGAATCTGAATCTCTTTCTTTCCTTCACTCTCTGGCCCTTTTTGGCTACTGGTTTGGGGATGTCTTAATGTTCCCATTTGAACTGAGATGTCTCCCTTCATAAACTTCAGTCATGTCCATTTTTATTTCATCTCTGAGGAAATCAAAGATCATGTCATGAAAATGAAGTGTCCAGCACTTAACATGATCCCACGCTGATTGTTACAGGCTTCTAGGAATTGTCCTACTCTCTGTGCTTTTTGTCCCCTATTGTGGTTGGCCATCTCCATACCAATCTAAATAAATGAAATCTAATTAAAAAGAAAAAGGACACAACTGCCTCACAATGCCCTCCTTAAAAGCTGAACAAATAACATTGAATCATGTCCAGCAGGAAATTTATGAGGCTGAGAGTTAGGGTCCCGATCCTGAAATCTTTACTCATGCACTAATCCTCACGCACTTGATTTATCCTTTCAGCTTCAGTTCACACAATGACTCATAAAAATAACTGATGTAGGATTGGGCCCTTCAGAATCTTGCAATGACGCAATCTTCCCCAGTGTTTTCTTTCATTAATGTGATTTTTAACTACTGACTAGGCAGGCAGAGAAATATACTCAGAATAGAGATTTTTTTAAAAAATCCTTAATCCAGCAAGTAAAGAAGGTAGTAACTTGTCAGAGAAGGATTTGATCCAACAGGTATGCATTTTAGATTTCTTCAGTAATAGATTTGTGTCTCCTGTATCAGGACCATTGCCAAAAGGGATCATCCTATTGTATTACAGCATGGATGTTCCCCATTACAATGCTCAAAACTGTCTATTTAGGACAAGTTGCTAAAAAAAAAAAAAGAAAAAAAAAAAAGAAAAATCCTTCTTTACTAGTATTGCAAACTGTTTGCAACACAAATCACCACCAAAAAGGAAACAAAGGAAATTCTAGACTACAGTAAAACCTGATCCGTTTAGTATATGTCTTTAAAACTTAATGTGCACAGTTAGGATCCAGTTGAGTGCTCTGTCGCTAAAACTTGGATTGAAGCAGCCTTGCTGTAAAGTTTCTTTCCTGGTGTCATTTTAAAGTGAGAAGAGGCAAGAAGAGAAACAAATTGACATGTACTGTGATAAATTCCTGTAATGGATTAGAAACAGTGCATTGCTCTCACTGAAGTCAGAAGAACAGAACCATTTGGGAAACGGTTCAGAGATGCTGGCTCTGGTTATTTCTTCCAGTGGAGGAATAAGAATGCTGGAAACTTGCCTTGTGTGTGTGTGATCTGGACTCAAATCCCTCTGGAAATGCATTAAAAAAAGGGAGGTCTTGTTGCTAAAGGGTATTGTTTGGAAAATTACACAAAACAACAACCAGCCAAAGAAACTGCTTTTGTAGATTATGGGAAATATCAGGAATGGATAAAGTTATTCACAGTAGGCTGAATTCTCATGTCTATCTTCCTATCTGAGAGTGAACAAGAAGTAAATTTAGGATTTATTCTGTTCCTGGCTCCCCAGGTACCCAGCTCAGGAGGTCCTGTTAGGATTTTATAAAGGGCAATTTTGTGGACCACTGGAGAGGCAGAAGACTGCTTGTTGACTGGTTGTAACCCCATTTATTATGTTTTCTTCTTCTGTTTTGGGATAGTATATTTTGGTATATTTAGGAGGTTACCCTCCAACATCTGCAAATAATTTTCACACCAAATGATGGGAAGACAACCCTCAATTACACCACTGATTCCTACCCTGCTGTTGAAAACAGCTCATCTGCATGTGTGCACCCCACTTACTGCCTGACTGTGGAAAACCTACTGATGGGCTCTCCTCCTTCATGGCCCCTTCTGCCAGGGTGTCTCTTCCTCAGGGCTGGAAGCCCACAAGAAGGAATCCAATTTCTCCATTTCTCTGCCCCTGAACAGCTCCTGTTCTACAGGAAAATGCACTTTTCTTGCTGTTTGCCCTGACTTGGGAGGAGGTTTTGAAGGTTCCACCACTGCTGATGTCCCATTGCTTCCTTATAACCCTCCCAGTGTATCACAACACCCTCTGTGAGGGAGATTAGAAAGAGCTGTTGCTTTGTTTGGATTAAAATACAGACATTTTGCCTCAAACTAACAACATGTTGTAAAACCTGAGGAAGGAATAGGACAAAGGAAGAGAGGGCTTTTCCAGAGCAAAGTCTACCTGAAGGATCTTAATGGAGGTGTAAAACTATACAGGTGTGATGTATCATCATTATTTATGAACTAACCTCCACTCTGTCTGACACTGCCTGAGATATCATTCTACTGGCACATGCAAAGTGATGCAATTCTTTGGTCCTTCCCTGCTGTAAGTGAACCCACAGCCTGAATGGGACATCTGGGGACCTGTTTCCAACACGTGGAACTCACAGACCAAAATGTACAATGGCAGATTAGAGGTCTACTTTGAACAGGCGTAGTGGGCAAAATAGTATTTCTGGAGAGGGATTTTTACAATGATTTATAACCAGCATGCTAGATACACACTAAAAAACACACGATGATTGTGGAGCCTAATGGAGCACTAAGATACCATCAATGGAAAAGCAACACACGTTTTCATACACGTAACACAATCAATAACAAGCACTCCTTTAAAATAATCCTCTAAGCAATTTTTACCCTCTGCTCACCTGCACGTCCACATAACCACCACATTTGGGGCAGAGGGAAGGGGAAAAGGCCAGCACCAGGCAGAAAATGAAACTATTGAGAGTCAGAGTAGCACAAAATCTGAGCAAAAGCAGGACTATGGTGAGGGGTCCTACAGGGCTGGGGAGAAGGGGAATAGCAGCGGGAAAAGCCTCTGGGCTAACCTGGCTTTTGCGTCACCTGAGTGCACGTACTACCCACACTGCTGCTGAACAATGCAAAGCTGGAGCACTCAGACAACATTTGCTACTCATGGAGAATTTCCTACTGGCAGCAGACATTCCATAAAGGTGGTATGGCAGAGCTTGTGGCACCGGATCTCTGGCAGATACAACCAAGGGTCTGAACAGCATTCCACTTTCACCCATGGCCACATGCCCTGGCTTCTGTAAATTAGAAGGGGTTGCCTGCTCCCTGCTGACCTGAGAATGACTTCCCTTAGATCTAGTGTCTCTAGCAACAATGACTTAAGTAATTTTAGTGGAAGAACTGCTCTGATGATCCCTACTTTCCCCATTTTGGCAGTATAGAGGAGCTGTCATCAGGATTCATCTAACCTACTATTGTACACTCCCTCCCCCTTTAAAATAGAAAAACTTCCTGCTGCTTTCCTGTAAGTTAAATACCAGGGATTTAGGATGAGCAGAGCAGCAAATCATCTGTTGGCACTTGCTTCCCCTCTTTCCCTCTCCATCTCTCTCTGCAAGCAGCATTTCCTCCAGCACTGATTTATATTTGGTTCCACAGGAAGAGAAGCCACCAGGGAGGTTTCAGCCTTTGACACCACAGTCACAGGAGACCTGAAGCTCAACTCATGCCTTGCAAGAGCAGCTGCATGGATGCCCAAAAAACCCCAGCCTACCTCCCTGTCCTCACTCCCACCCTGGTTCTTGAGGACTTTGGTGTTTTTTGCACACTGATGGTCCTGATGGATGGGAAGTAAAGCCATCAATGTCACCTGGCAGTATATCCTTTTCCTCTAACCTGTTACAGCTGGGAACCCATGGTGTGGGTGAGTGCCCAAGGCTCTGCTACAAGATAATGGTGCCTGCAGCAGTGTAAAGCTCTAAACCCAAACCCTTTGCCTCTGGGTACAGTGATTGAATGAAGAACCAGGGAGCTCTGAGTTTTCCTCCAGACTCTGCCTTACCTTCAATAATGACCATGCCAAAGTATCTCTTATGCCTGAGCTTCCTAACTGACCTGTGCTATGTGAAAAATCCTTCAAGATCTCCAAGGTGCTTAAAAATATCAACTTGCTCTTAATTGAATAGAATTAAGAGCCTCCTGAACAGAACACAGGTGAGCTCAGACTGTATCCTATTTTTAAGAGAAGCCCTGGGCATTTGGAAGGTGGTTTCTGCTTCTTTCATCAGTGGTGAATAATGACCTTGCCATCAAAGGAGCAGTTTTGATTTGTCCATCCAGGCAGATAACCACAGCGCTACATATGATGATCATGCTCTTTTATTTTGATGAGGCGATGCCCACAGCCAGCTGGCAGACAGCTAACATTGTTGGCCACGGTTTGGGTTGAGCAGGTAGATGAACAACAGGGGTGGGCCAACTGCAGAGCTTGATTTTCATGCAGGGCATGCCTGGCTCCCACCCTGAGGCTGTCACAGGTGACCTGGAATGGGCTCTGCTGTCCAGGAGATGAGCTGCTTTCAAAAGTGAAGCAGCTGCTGTCAGCCCTGATTGTCCTACAATACTCTCTGGGAGTTCTACCATTACCTACCTTTGGGGTCATCTTCCATCCCTGAAGCATCATGTACCCTGGTATGTGCCCTGCTGTCTTGCCTGTACAGTATGGGATTGCTGAGTAAGCAGCTTTTGTTTACCTTTTTAATGGCTCTCCCCTACATGTCACTATGGTAAGGAACAGAATCCATTGATCAGCTCAGTGTTCAAGCTGACAACCTTCAAGCTTTTGACTTGCTAATTCTCAGCCAAGTATTTCAACTATCAGAGCTCTGGATAGGGTATGTGGATACTTCCACTTGTCTGGTCTGACAGGTGGTCTTGAAAAAAACAGGTTTCCTAGCTGAACTTTCATTCTGACTTAAAAAAAAAAAAAAGTCAGTCTCAACTGGACTCTCTTAGGGTCTGTTTTATTTCAATAGGGAAACAACTTACTAATTAGGGTAAGACTCTTTAAGAAAATATGTTTTCTATTCCACTGATAGTCAGTTACAAGCGATAACACTGTTAAATGTAGTGCCTAATAAATCTAGAAAAACTACCCAATAAATGTAAGTAATAACAATGATTAACAATAAATTAAATGCAGAGAACTAGGAATGTACCACATTATTTTTAACTAGTCTGGTCCATCGGGTTCTTATTATTCAGTTTGTCCTCCACACCTGGAGTTTATTAGAGTGTAATACAAACTAAACAGTCCCTCAGAGAGGCCATTGGAAGGGCTTAGTATAAAACAATATACAAGTTTAATAGTTGTAACTGACCTTTTTTTCTTTTGCAAAAACGTATCTTGGTAACTTGATGCTTAAGGAGATGTAATGCTTTTTTACATAATCCTAATGGATAATTTTCTTTTTGGTTTAGTGTAGATTATTTTTATTCACTAGACAGCAAGACCTATGGCCAAGTCCATGATCCCTTATTCTTCCAGATATAGAATAGTTACTCAGGAGTATTTTTCTTTCTTCACCCATTTAAAGATCAAGCAAGCAAAAGGGTTAATGCTGTAGGCTCTACAAATGATGAAAGCATACTGTTAGAAATGACTAAACTTCACCAGAGTCATGCCTGGTTAAAGGTTTTAAGCAGCTTAAAGTTCAGGGTTGTTCGGGCTCAGGTGGCTGGTTTTTTGGCACAGTGCAAAGATAAGGTTCATTTGCTGCAACATGAATCCAGGCCTGACCTTTAAACACTTCTAAAGTTGGACTAGGGGCATTGACTCAAATCAGTGTATTTTTTTAATACATATCCATGAGTAACATAATGAGAAATGTTGTTTGTAGCTGGACTTTTGAGATAGTTTTCCTTCAGATTTTCATTTTAAAATGTTGGAAAAGTATCATTGTCATTTCTTCCTCTCTTTTCCTCCTCCCCTCTCCCACTTCTCTTTTGAAACCACAAGCTATGAGCAGTAGTAAATCCACAAGACAAAAGATTCTTTTCTAATTTGTTTCCCTGAATTTCCTTTGTTACACTTATGCCATCTAATGGACTACAATGTTTTTCAGTCCTATTCCCAATTTTTCAAATAAAGCATACTTTAATGTCTCTGAGGTTTTTAACTGCTTTTAAAACTTAAAAATAGTGGTAGGAAGGAGGTATTTTCCCTGCATAATGACCTGTAATGTTCTGGGCTCTGTTTCCAGTACTACACTGCCTCTGCACACATACCAAACCAACACTTTGTTTCAGACTAAAAATCCCTTTGTTTAGATGCCTTTACACGCTCCAGACCAGAACTGCTGACATTGACACTGCAAATTAGCCCATAAAACCACAAAGAACAGCTCAGAAACAATTAAGAGAGAATGTTAAATTCAGACCTATTCAGAGGTGCAAATAAGTCAACTAACATATGGAATCTGGAGCAGGGAATAGGAATGTTTCTTTATAGTCTACTTTATCTTCAGACCTACTCATCTTGCAGGATTGGCTCCAATTCTTACTCACTCAAACAGCGATGCCAAAAACCACATACAGCTTGCTCACTGTAAGCCATCATTTTATAATCAAAACCATTTTTATTTTGATTCACTCCCCCTTCATTTTAAGGGATGAGAAACTATTCCTTGTTTCTGCAAATATCATCTTTGCTTCAAACACAGACTTGTTCAGTTGCTTGATAAAATGACCAGGCAAACACTACAAAAATAACTTATTTTGAAACAAATAAAGGATAAGATCATTTGCCAAAGATTTTTTTCAGGTATGTTCCTGTTTTGGTTTGATTTACATTTTTTTTAAGTATCTGGCAGGAAAAAACCTCAGAAGGAATAACATATTTGGATAATTTTGTACGAGCAGCCAGGGAAAATGGAATTTGCTGTTGCACCAGGAGGATTTAACGTAATGGCTTATAAAGCCATTGGCAAATAAAGTTGGAACTGTGACTCCAGTTCTTTAAATGTGATATGGTCCATATTCCTAAAAAGTCAGAGTTGAAAACTAAAAAGCACCACAGATCCCATGGTGCTGTGTTTCAGTGAAAAGCCAAATGTAAGGTGCCGTCACAAGGGGAATACGTGCTTAGGTTGTGTCAGGGAAGTATTCTAAGACAGAACTGTCCCTGGCCTCCCAAAAAGATTTTGGTTGCCAGCAGGTTTTCCTGACCAATCACTGGATCACAGAATGGGTAAAGTTGGAAGGGACAACTGGAAATCACCTGGTACAATCTCCCTGCTCGAGCAGGGTCATCCTAGAGTACATTGCACAGGATTGTGTCCAGATAGTTCTTGAATATCTTCAGTGAGGGAGATTCCACAGCTTCTCTGGGCAATCTGTTCCAGTGCTTAGTCTCTCTCACAGGGAAGAAGGTGATGTGCTGCTCTGCTTCTGCCTTTCCACTATATGAAGTGTTGGATTCACAGAGAGTTTTGGGCTGTCCGGTCACGGGGGAGCAGGGTCTCCCCACAATGCTTGTGGTTCTCACTGTTTTTTGTGGGTTAGGAGACAACACGTGGCTGCAGATGCCTCTTGCTGAAATGATCCAATTCACCAGTGTCCTCGGGAGTGTGGCTTCAGCTGGGGTGCCCACTGTGGCCTTATTGATGTCAATGAAAAATTCACCAAAACCAGGAGAAACTTGAAGGGTCTTTGTTGGTTTTGCTGTCACTTCTCCTCCAATGAGGATAACATGCTGGTTTTGTAGTACATGAATCTGCTCTCATTTACACTGATTTGCCTTTATTCAAAGAGGAAATCCTGGGTTAGTCTGACTTAAGGTCTGTCCCTGGGAGCCATCCCGAGTTGCTTAAACAAAGCTGTGTTCTCCAGGCTATCATTTACATAACCGGATGTCTGTCGTGCTTGATCCATGTCCTCATCAATATGCTTAGTGCGAGTGTTATTTGATTTGATTTATTCTGCTTTCTTCGGAATCATAGATTGATCCCACATAAAAATTCCTGGGGAAATCAGGCAGTTTTTGTGTAGCACTACATTTTCACTGCACTGCAGCCCCCCGAAAAACCATAGTCTGAGAAAGAAAGGTACAGAGGCTGAGAATCAAAGTGGAAGGCTTCCACAGTAAGCTGAGACTCAAATAAAAATGCACAGACATAGGTAATGATGGCTTGGAGAGGAACCGTTCTTTTGCAATTGAATGTATCGAGCATCCAAACAAACAGTAGATTGTTTCTTGGTTTTCTTTTTTCTTTTTTTTACATAACATATCTTTTGGGAGTCAAAGCCCTATACATAATTAAGGAAGTTTCTTTTCTAACCAGATGCATTGTGATGTGTGCTCTCTAAACAAAATAAATAACCATTACAATATGAGAACCGCAGGGTCATTTTATCCCTCCCCCTCTCCCTCCGCTTTGAATTTTCTCTATGGAAAATCAGACGCCATCCCCACTGCCTCCTAGGAGCAGCACTGTGATCTTACAGACTCCAGCATCATGGGAGCCCCTGTGCTGGCAATCAGGCAGCAGCATAGACCATCTCTGGAAGGAACAAAGAGTGCATAGAGGTGGGAGACTGGGCTGGGAACCAGGGAGCCAGAGTATCTCTGGATGCCCTCCTTCCCAGGGCTTGTATTGGCATAGAAATGATTTCTCCATATTGATTCCTGCCCTTGTTCATGTGCATGTCCCATGAGGGTGTTTTTGCTCTGCTTGAGTTTGTGATTTTATTTGTGCAGGGCTTGGGTATCTAATAGAGAAAAGTGATACCCAGGAATGAAATGTCATTATGGTGTGACTGGATTGGCATTTAAGAGGCATAAGCATGATAGGATCTGCCTTAGAGGCAAAATTCTGCCCAGATCAAGGACTGCTTTTCCCTTCAGTGCTCCTAGAAACCACTGGCCCTCAGAAAGTATTTTAATGGTGCAAGCAACAGGCCCTAGTAAAGACAGAGAGCAGCAGGGCACATGACAATAAGGAGAAAAACAAGTGCTGCTATGGCCCAAGTGAGCCTAGGAGTGAGTCTAGCCATGCCTATGAGAACACTGGTTACCTGTGAAATTCTCCACCACAATCACTGGGTTTGGGGAATTAATATGACATTTTAAAGAAAGATGAGAAACCTGGATACAAATTAGTGTTGATGCAAATGAACAAAAAAACCTACATGGGCTGCATGGGGACTGCCTAGAGGCACAACACTTCTGAAAACCAAGCTCAGGCGTTTTGGTAAACCCTGCTGTCCTTCACACGTCACAGGCTGGGGTTCTCCTCTCTGTGTAAGCAGTGTTGACTTGTATGTTTTGTTTTTGTTTGTTGTTTGTTTTTCCTGAGGTATTTATGCAGAGAGCTCCTACCCAATGTTTAAGGAAGAAATACCCACAAAAGTTAAAATCCACCCTGGGGCAAAGACTCTGCTCTTGCACTTGCCAGATGTCTGGCTCCAGTCCAGGCAGTCTGATTTCCAGGCTGGGCTTTAGGGAAAGAAAGCAGCCCTTGGGACTAAGCATGTAGGAGGGCTCCTTGCAGTGTCTCCCACAGGCTAGAGGATGGGGGAACTGATGGATGATTTCTGGGCTGGGTTCAGGCCAACTGACCTGTGCTCCTGAGAGCTGGAGTGGGCTGCACCACAGAGGCACTTCTGGCAGAAATCTGCACAGCATGTGGACACCATGTTCTACCAGCTGGGGTGGCTGATGGACACCAGGGTGTCGTCCACAGGATGGAGAGAGGAAGGTCTGCTCTTCCTCCACAACCTTGGTTTTTCAAGATGGATTTTTCACATCAAGAGTTCCTCCCTCACCAAGCAGGATGTCTGTGTCCCGCCGTGCTGACCTAATGCTTTCATCCTTCCCTTGGGCCACAGACAGCAAGGCACCCAGATTAGACAGTGGGAGAAGTCCCCAGTGTTCCACAAATGCAGAACCAGAAAAGACTGGTGGTGTTAGGGCTGCAGCATTTCCCATCCCCAAGCTGGTCCTTTGGTAGTCACAGGCTGGTAGCCTCAGGTGGCTCAGTGAGCTCCAGAGCCCATGCAGCTATAACAGACTGGCTAATGATGTACTTTTTCCTTTTTTTTCTGAACCATGTTATTTCAGAGCTTGAGCTATTGGCTCTCTCTGGAAGCTGTATCCAAGGCCAGTGCCACGGCACTGGCATGATCTCACAAGAAATGCTTTGTATCTTTTCAACATTGTAGCAATGGTGGGAGTCAAGGCACGTCCTCTCCAACCCTTTCCCCATCTATTTTCATAAATATGTCAGGGTGACCTCAGTGCTAGCCTAAACCAATCTACTCATTCCCACCAAGCCAGGAGATTCTCAGATTTAATTTACCAACTTGGAGACTTTTTGAGGGAGAGAGATATCTTCAGATGAAACACTGTATTTCAAGATGATTATTGTTACAGTTAATGGGAAAGCAGTTTATATGAAACACTCTGTTCTCTCTGTGTCCCACACTTCTACAGGACATTCTGGATAACTGGTACCATAAAAGTGTGCTTTTGGCAGGATTCAGATAGCAATAAAGTTAAGCACTTTAGATTACAGCTAGGAGAGAGAGGGGGAGAAAGGAAATTCCTTTGAAAATTATAATTTCAACATGATAAAGTTGGCTGAAGAATTGCAGCAACAGATAAAAATTAGCCTTGGTAAAATGCTGTGACCATTCAATAAAATAGTGAAACACTGAAATGTGCAGAAAGTGTTTTACCATGAATTAAAGTGCAGAGAGTTCATCAGTGAGCAGCAGTTAGCTAATGACAAAAGCAGATCTGTGAGTTTAGGAAATGTAAAGAAAACTTAAACCTTGTAAATTTTTATGTATTGCCCCTTGCACCAAAATGTGAAAACCAGGTTAAAAAAAACCAAACCAAACCAAACCAAACCAAAAAAAACCAAACCCAAAACAATAAAAAAACCCCCAACCCCACTAAATATGTCTAGAAAAGATTTAGGAGATCTAGCCAAAAGAAAAAAAAAGAAAATAATTTTGAAGAAAATCGCTATTGATATATTGCGAACAGAAATACTGAGACATAGAAAAATACTCATTTTTGATTCTCCTGAATATAGTTTTTATTCCTCAGTTATAAACCAGAATTTTTTCCACCTCCTTTTGGCAAGCCCAATCTGCTGAAAATATTGAATAATAGGTGTGTTTTATAGTTACATCCTCAGAAGGACACTTAGACATGACAAAGACAATTTTATCAACTGTCTGTTGAAGTCTACAGGTAAATGTTTGCCTTAGAGTCAACCAAAAATCCAGACCAGTCTCTGGAAGAGCAAAATATCTAGAATCTTGGAATTTCATAGCTTGTTCATCATTTTAAGAACATTCTCTTGGAAGGCACAATACTGGAAAATCCAATCTACAAATATGCCTTTAGGATAGACAAGAGAGTGTTTTAGGCGCTAAGGCAACAGTTGACTAAACTGATTTAAAAGTACATTTTTTGTGTAGAGGCAATGCTAATACATCCCAGCTTATGAATCTGTTGGTTTGAGAGGTAATTTTGTGCGATATGAAGTTCTTGAAAAAATTATTGAATATTTCTTTTTAATTTTTTTCCCTAATTATTAGCACCATTGACATCCTTCATTCATAAAGGAGAAGTCTCTTTGACTGATGAACTTTTAGAGGACCGTATCTGGCTTCAGGTAGTTATAATTTAGATGCAAAGTCTTAATCTGGCACCAAGGGACCAGAGCTGCTCCATGCATTGCCTCTGCTGATATACTGGCCCTCAAGAAAATGAAGTTTGAGGCCTCATCCTCCTTTCTGCAGGCAAGGCCCTCCCTGAGGTTGGCTCCCCTCCAGTGGCAGAGCATGAAGCACCATCCAACTTCAGTCTCTGGCTTGAGCACTGTTTCCTGTGATGTCCCTAAACCTTTGACTAGTTGAAATGATCTGAAACATGCATGGCCAAACTGTCAGCACCTTGCTACCAAGATCTCCCAGATATTAAAGCACATTCATCTCTGAGGAGCAGTTATTTTGGATCAGGCAGAGATTGGCTTGAGGGAACTGCAGGACTGCCTGCCTGACTGCCTGTTTTACTGTCCATGCAGAGTTCCTTTAAACAGTCCCTTCTCTGTAAAGAAACCACGTAGAACCATAGGATAACTCATGTGGGACACAGCGCCATGATGTCTCTAGTCCAACCTTCTGCTCAAAGAGGGTTCAGCAATGAGGTTGGAGTAGGTTAATCAGGGCTTTATCCAGTTGCATTCCCCAAAATTCCAAGGATGGGGACAGCTCAGCATCTCTGTGCATCCCACAATTTGATTGTCTTCATGGTGAAAAAGTTTCTTCTTTCAAATAACATCAATTGTCTCTTGTCATCCTGCAGTGGCTCTTACCATTGTAAGGTCTCTGGACCACCAGCTTTGTTTTATCAGTAACATCCTCTTGGGTACTAGAGGAGGTTAGACAACTTTGGAGGATGTAGAATGATTTCACACACATGTACATGGTTGGGATAACTGAAAAACTAATCAAAGTCTACTGGGAACCTCTGGAAATGCATTAAAGCAAACCTGTCCTTTCCAAAAGTGTGGCAAGCTTCTCTTTTTCCATTTCCCATGCAGATCTGTTGGTGGTCAAGCCTGGGTGTCCACCGCCATGTGCCAGCCAGGTGCAGACTGATCTACCCACGATTCTTAAGGACATGCTATATTCTGCAAGATTCCCTGCAAATGTGCCTGGCTGGGGTCTGTCTAAGATAACCACAGCTGCCAGCCCTTCCTGACTGACCTGCAGGTATTGGGGTTGGCTGTCTGATCAGCTCACTGAGAGAGGGTTTGTTTTCCTGGTCATCTTTCAGGGACCACTGATTAGTCCCAAGATTGCAGAGGTCTCAACTTAAAAAAACGGGACCTAGAATAATCAAAATCTCCTTAAATTTGAAGCAGGCATCTGTAAATCACATAACTCTGTGGATGTCAAATCTGGCCTAGAGGACGTACATCCACCTCCCTTCCTATATAATATACGGTAGCAGTTAACTGTAATGAGTGGTAATATAACTCAAGTGCCAAAGGGATTAGACATAGAGGGTTCAGCATAAAACACGATACTCAGGGTTTATTCTTTTTTTTCCTTGAATTTTAATGTGGTGGGCTGAGGCATTTACATTTAATCCCATTGTTGTATATACATTGCGTTATTTTCAGTCTATAAAATTTATATTCCTCCTCAATTAGATTACAGCTGAACCAAAAAAGAGGGGATTCTGCTCTGCGAATGCCATTCCAGTTCTTACAGAGCACAGGCAATTGTCACCTCTTTCCTCCCCTCACCCCTCATCTCCCTCACCCCACTCCTTTCCTTAACTCAGCTGTGCTGCAGCACTTGATCAATTGCAACAGCACTAAAAAAAAAGTTAGTCATACATGATCAGCAAAATGGCCCAAATGATGTCATCCATCAAGATGGACATCGCAATTTGCCAACTATTTTCTCATAAATCAAATCATAGTCCCACAAGGAAGAAGAGCAGCTCATGAAGAGCCAACATGGCAGCAGTTATCGGCAGACTGAGAGAAATGCTCCCTCAAGTATACAGTAATTATTTTTACTCGATGGGAAATAAAGAGGGGAGAGATGGTAGTGTAGAACTGGAGAGTGTCTGCCTCACTTCATTACTATTCCCTAGGCAAGGGGCGCAACATATGCTTTTCATTGTAAAGCCAATAATTTTGAATCTTGGGACAGGTGAAAACTTAAATGACATTTGCAAACCTTGATTTATTTCCCTGCTTAACTCTGGAACATGCCTTAGATTTAGCTCTATAAGTTTCAATAGATTAGTGGCCAGTTTCACTGAATTTGCAGTGACCTTTAGCAAGCCTTTTCCTTTTTTATCAGTTAATTAAATATTTTGGGTACTAATAATGCCTTACTGAAACTATCCCTGCTACCTTTTTGTGTACACATATGAAACAACAGGGGGATAGCATGAACATTTTAATTTTTTATTGAGATGATCTCTTGCATTTTTTCCCCCCTCTCTTTCCCTCACTCTCTCTGTTTTTCCCCTCCCATGCGCAATTTTACTTGCTGGAAATCTCATTAAAAGTTATTTATGAGCTGCTAGTGATCCCGTAAGGATTACACCTAATTCAGTCTGTAAAGCTTTTGAGTTACATTGCTTCCCAGGAATAGTCCCTACAGTAAGAAGGACCACCTTTCCCATTGTTTGACTTTCGTTATCAGTAGTATAAATACTTCATGAGAGGTTTCTTACAAATGCAGAGTGGCTCATTGACAGGACTTAGGCACCAAGTGCCATTTGGTATGTTAAGATTTTGCTTCCTGATTCTTTGGTTCATGCCATTTTATATGTGGGGAAACTCATGATTCATAAAGGTGACATCATTTGTGTAAGACTCACAGAAAGTGTCAATAAAAGACTGTTTCCTTGAAAATAGCCTATGGTTAATAATGTTAGGATCTAGAGTTGTAATTGCTAATCAAATTCAATCTGCTAGGGAAACTTCAGAGGGGTTAAGGATTCAGGGAAAACATTCTTCATCTCCCTAAAAGTGAAGAATTTTTCTTTTTTCTTAGCCTCTAATTTTATTTTCGGGCTGCATTTTTAGAGGTTTTTCGGAATGACAGTGAAAATGTATCTAATATGTCCTGACTATCACATATAGCATTAGATATCCTGATTTTTCTGGGAGAACATGGGACGTTGTGCTCTTCTGTCTTGATCCAATTTACCCCTTGGGGTAGTTGTCATTATAATAATAACAATAAGACAGCGAATATAGGTTTCTTGTTTTCCTCCAATACTTGGATAAGCTTAGGAAAATATAGAAATCGAATCACCTGTCCAGGGTTGTAGTCAGTAAGTATGGATTGGGGAAATTAGTGAGAATTAGTATCATTTTTCACTAAAACAGGCAGCCACCTTATTGAGCTGAGATGTTGAAAAGGCGACAGGTAACAATCATTGCAGAAGATCTTTTCTGACCACAGACACACCAGAATGTTTGGGCATCTGATGCTCTTAATTATGAATAAGCATCTGCTAAATGTTAGCATTTACAGCTCTCAGGCCAAAGAGGGCCAGCTTATAGTGCTAGAGACTGTGAGCACAGCAAGAAATGATCTCTGCTCCAGTGAGAAAGGAAGCAGGAGTAAAAGGGAAGTGTGATCCTCTTCCTTTACTGACATGAAGTGAAGAGGCTATAAATACCTTCACCAAGGTGAGTGAAGTCTGATGGAGGGATGAGAACTGAACCTCAGTCTCAAATCCCAGCCTTGACCTGCAGCCACATAAAGCCTGTCCTTCCTCCTGCCCCTGCTAATAGGTTTACCCAGCCCACCCCGTGAACATCAGACACCCTCCCAGGTCAGCTGCTCAATACAGGGAGAAATTTCAAGGGGGAAAAAATAGCTCACTTGGGATGAAGCAGGTTTTGTTTCATCAGCTGTCAGGAAGAACTCGTGCATTTGTTTGAAGGAGAAGTGAAGACAGGAAGAAAGTGAGATGAAATCCATGTTATTTTCTAACCAGTCAGGGAGAAGTAGGAGGTGGACAGAGACTGAGATGACCTGGTTCATCCACCTTGCTTTTGAGGGTGGCCCTTCACTGATCTCAGCTGTGCAGTCCTGGAGCTACTCTCTTGTTCATCCTGACCCAGGCTGATGTCCAGGAAGTCACTGTGGAGTGCAGAGAACAGCATGTAATATCTTACCAAAAAATAAAACACAGAAAACTCTTGCTTTCCTAAGAGCAGTAAAGGAGACAAAGGGGTGAAGACAGAACATATAACCTAACTAGGGATTTGCAACCCAGACTACAGAAATGATGAAACAATGTTATATCAAGACACTCTAGGGAATCACTAATAAAAGAATAAACAATTTTAAATGTTGTGTCCTTAATTAATTGTACAGCTCTGGAACAAAGACTACATCTCCTCAAAGTTCTCAGTTTTCCTTGTAATTTAGTACAAAATCAGCAGTAGGATTCATAGTTCACTCAAACTGGAATGCCACTTGGCGCCATTTCACTCATAATTGGATTTCCAACTTTTCAAAATAATTCATCTTAAAAAAAAATTGTTGTTTTCCTCCAGGCTAACAGGAGCTAATAAAAATGGAATATTTCCTTTGTTCTCTGCAAATTGCATAAAAATCACACATATTTGATTAAGAAAACAAGAAAAAACTTTAACTGTATCCTCACAAAACCACTCAATGTTACCCATGACAGACTTTATGATCTAGGTTTAAGGGCAGCAAAATTTTGTTTGCTGTTATCGGGAGAGAGGCTGTGTTGGCTGATGGCTGAGGCAGGACTCTGGGAGTCCATCCTCCCAGGTTCCCCATGACACTTGCCTTTGACTTGTGATGGGAAGGCCATGTTGGCATTGACTTTGCAAATCCTTAAGCAAGGTAGTGAGAAAGACTGTCAGGTGGATTAGGCATGGATAATGCAAGAGTGAGCTGGATGGGGCAGTCCCTGGGTCTCTTGACCAGGACTTATACAATGGGACACATTGGATTGATGCTGGCCCTTATTGTGGTCCACATAATCATTATTTCTAAGGTTTTATATAATATTTTTTGTTATAGGGAATTACTATGTTAGCAGTTGGGCTAAGAACTCATAGTTGAGTCCACAATGGATACATGGCTGGCTCCATACCACACTAGTCCTCCCTCTTCTTGGTTCTGGGCATATCTGTTCAGAGAGAGAGACACAGACAGACAGACAGGCAGAAATTGTGCTCCTGCTCCAAAATACCAGTTTAGAGGATCCCATCTACCTCCGAAGCCGTTGTTCCAGCTGGATCTGATGGCTCCCAGAAGTCAGGCAGAAGTCCAAAGTCCTCAAATTACGGCCAGATACAATTACTAGCTGGAAAAAGAGAACATGCCAAGAATATATAGAGGTGTGGAAGCTACTAAAACTGGGGGAAAAGGATAAAAAGAGGAAAAAGTTCTCTTCCTGAAAAAAACCCCAACACAACAGGGTTTTCATGTGAAGAGCTTCAGGTTGCTCTGTGTGCTGAAAACATCTCTCCCAGCTTCCTGAGAGCCTGTACATGGCCTGGAGCAGATTTGCTGGTTCTGGACTCCTAATGAGTCAGGCTGAAATCTGCTTAAAATTTTCCTTTACTCATTTCCTATGACTCCAAAAGAGTCTACTCTCCACAAGATAGAAGACTATCTTAATTACAGTCTCTCCTTTCCTCTATACCCCTAGCATGCTCTGCTCAAATTGATGTGAACATTAGGGGAGGCAGTGAGAGAAGAGAATTTTCTTCACTGTCTGTAATCCATCTCCTTTTGGCCAAATGAAGCACAAATGGTAAATCCTTACACTTCATTTATAAAATGGGTTTCCACAGCTATGGAAAGCTGAAGTTGCTATTGTCATTGCTTTTCATCTGATTTCCACTAGGTCTGCAGGGTCTCCCTGCCAACATGACACCCTAAAATGAATGTGTAATGTGACTGAGATTGGGCTAGTCATGAACAGAACTTCTTCACAGCGAAATGATTTCTTTGCATTTATCTTCACAATATCTATTTGCCATTTTTTTATTCAGTGCCATGTTCTGTGGCAACCATTCCTAGTTTTCTGCCTATTATCACTCCTAGAATTCTTTTATCTCTCTTGGCTTCTTTCCATTAAATATTACTAGCACTGGAATATTTTTCTCTCAGATCTTGCATTTCTTCTACTTGAATCTAATTTTGTTGTGGTTTTAATATTTGGCTTGACAGAGAGGCAATTTCCTCTGTTCACAGGATGAAATTGGTTTTGTTTTATTGATAACTCTGTTCTTTTCTTCTATCAAATAACCATTACACATTTTCATTTGGTACAACTGTTCAGCCACTTTGCATTGGCAATAACTAACAATGAAAATATACTGGTAAAAAAGTGGCAAAATACTGGTGAAAAAGTCCCTTTGCCAAGCAATTAAAAAAAAATTATAAGTTTCAATCTAAATCTAATCTAAATCTAAATTAATTAATATGTGCTAAAGGGAGAATTCAAATATGTAATATTTTAGTGTTTAAACACTTTAGTGTTTAAAACTGTGGGGGTTTAATACAAATTGTTCTAGCCTCAGACCATAATTTTGGTCAAAAGCTTGAGGTTTTCACAGGGAAGAAGAAAGAAATTTGGGCTATAAAGAGAGTTTTCTGTACACAAGTGTACATCTGTACATATGCACATATATTTATTCTGTGAATAGTTTTTGGAGCATCTGTTACAGTGTGGCAGTGCCAAATATGTTTCATTTCTGTCTGGAAGGAGACGGTTTGCACTCTCTATGTTTTTCCAGTGGCTGTGCCAGTTAATGTGCAGGATTACTCTGTCTTTCTCCTACCTCTGTTTAGTTTTTATCAAGCTGAACAACAATTGTGTTCAGCTGCTATTTTGCATGTAAAATAATCTTTGCACAGATGACTGCGGGTCAAGCTTTTCCTTTCACCGTGATTTTAATGTTACACGGTAACATTTCATCACCCCAGCGTGTTCTGCTGCCTGAAACACTTCCCATTCACCCAGGGCAGAGGAGATGAGCCTTGCTGTCAGTGTAGGATGTCGCTAATGCATCTCTCTCTGTGACCAATCTCTGGCTTTGGGAGCTGTGCTGAGACAGATCCTGCTGGATCTGCTGTAGCCATTATCTGGTCAAGATGTGCACTCCTGTTCAGGCAATAGAAGTTGATATGCTGGGATGCAGCAGCTGTAGGCTTCACCACATCCTGGAGATCGTGAGCTTTGTACAGTCTCACAAGCAATGGCAAGGCAGTCACAGATGTAGGTCTCTTGGGTCGAGTGGTGCAAACAGAGCAATTTACTGTGGGAGATTATGGGGAATGTTTGGGACATCAGTTAGCCTGCAGGATGCGTATAGAGACGTGCTTCAAATGGCGGAGACGTAGCTGCGTAGCAATGACCTGGGAACTGTATGCATATCCTGGATTTCTGCCGTGGTTGTAACTGGGAAAGCACAGGTTGAAAGGTCTTCTTCACTGCCATGTACACCCAAAGGATTGCACAGGACTGCTCATGTTCCCTCTTGCACATTGGTAGGGCTTGCCAGAGTGCAGTGGCTGATGAGCATGAGCACATCTGGGTCACACCAACTCCAGAGCAGGGTAGATGTATTTCACTGTTGGTTTGTCTTCTGTGCCTCCACATTCTTGCTCTACTCCTCCTCTCCTGCCATGGGGAAGTCCCCTGGATAGCAACAAGGTGCTCTCTCACATGGCTCACACTACAGATCATCATGGCACTTGGGGATCTCTAGGTGCTATTATAAAATCGATGAAAAAGCAGATGCTTATGGTTAGTCCAAAGGTTATTCTAAAGAGACAGAGTACAAACAAAAGATGTACAATGTGACAAAAGGAAATGGACATTTTCAGGTGGGAAACCATTTCTCAATGGTTTCTGTGCCCATAGCATCTTTGGTGATGACTGAGGAAACTTGGAGTTTGCCATTGCCACCTCTGCTTATTTTGGAGGATCTCTGAACTTGGAATCCAGGCCCAAGGTTGGAGCATATCATGTGCCAGGGCTCTGCCTGCTCCACAGCAGGGGACTAGTCAGCAGTGGAGCAGGAGAAGTGAAGTGTGGTAAAAAAAGCAAAGTTCTGTGGAAAATGTATAGGGCAGCGGAAACCTCTCAATTCCTTTATTTGCATGGCCAATCAGTTGGCCTTTCTGCTTGCTCCCCACACAGCTAAGCTTATATTATTTATTTTTCACATCACTGCATTTAAATTCAAGTGTAGGAGAGGGGAATATGGGCATTTTCATTTGTTCAGCATATTTATAAAAGGCCTAGAAATGAACATGTGGCATCAGATGAACACCTGGCAATCAAAGCAGGGAGACCCAGCTGTTGCCTTTGTAATTGGAATTACAAATTCACTCTTTCTACCATACCCACATCACTCATGAAAGCAGAGGAATTAGCTCTGCGTGTATATGCTTGAGAAGCATCAGCCAAAGACAATGTTTGGGCTATCTGCTAAAAAAAGAAACTCTCCTTGCCTTTTCCTACAAGAAGTGATAGTTTTTAAGGCAACTGTGCCTGCAACTTCCATTTACTACAGAATTCTGTGTCTTTTCTGCAGGGCATGCAACTTTCAACAACTTTGCAGTTTCGAAGTTGAACCCACTTCATTCCTGACTTCCCTCCAGCTGATCTGCGCCGTATCCTTCTTGCTCAAGTTCATAGGTCTCTCTTCTCCTCTGGCTTGTTTAGCTGCTGAGTTATTGAAGACCACGGGTAATGAAAGATGCCTGCGTTACCCTCCCTTGCACAGTCTGTACTTCAAGGCATCGGTCAGGAATCCTATACGTTAAAAAAATAGGGAAGCAAAGAAACAAAGGCATCTTGAACATACATACTGTACCTAAGTGAAAAGAAAGACTCAGAGCCACCACTTGAGAACGTGTGAGTCAATAAAATTTTATAAAAGAAGCCCACAAATCTGCCATGGAAGCTTAACCATTGCATGCATCTAGGATGAGAGCAATTCATTGGTGCTGAAGTAGGACCTCAGTAGTGTTCCTCTTATCTCCCATGCTGGGATCCTCTATTTAAAACATATGGAGGAGGCTAAAGTTCGTTACAAGTGACTGCAGTGAAAATAAAGACTAAAAAAAATGCTCACGTGCACACATACATGTGCACACACAAACAGATGCGAAGAAATTAAGATGGATTTGCAGAGGGGGTTGTGCTCACGCTAAAGCACATCTCCAGTGGTGTAGGGTAGAGGGGACTGGCTTCTCTGGTGGCAGCTGATAGACATTAGCACTTGAGCAGTTCACAGCCTCTCTGTTGTCCCTGCCGTAAGATTTGTAGGTGGCTCTCTGCCAGCCACCAGGCTGATGGGTCAGGGGTCGTGACCTGTTGATTTACTGAAGTATGATCAACTCACACAAATTATCGGCGTCAGAGAGCCCTGACAACTTCAATATGATGAGCAGTGAGAGCAATTGTTTGTGACATGTGAAAACAGCGGGAGAGTGCCACTGGGCACAGCGGGAGGGGGGCTGCTGACGGGGCCGCGGAAAAGCTGGGGGCAGCCGTGGTCCTCTCTCCCACCCCAGAAACCTGTCTCCTCTGGCTGGGGCCAAGCCGAACCTCAAGGTCCCAGGGGGAAAAGGCATTTTCTCAGGCGGAGGTAGAAAGAAGCAAGAGGGATTAGAAACTGTTCCAAGGGATGGCTTGGTTGTTTCTTTTTCTCACTGCTGTTACATTCAGTGCAAAGACATGTTGAGGGATGAGGGCTTTAAATCCGATGGGAAGTGCTAGGGGATTCAGATCTAGGAAAACCCTGGAGCTGGTGCTGTCTGTGAGGTTTAATCAAATGGATGTACCAGCTTCTTCGAGTTATCTTTGGGGGCTGTTGTCAAAATCTTTTTTTTTTTTCCCCTCCCTTTTTCCCAGCTTCATTCACATAGGAAAAATTTTGCCTGGGGTGGGATGGGAAAATTATAGCTGCTGGGCATTTTGCCTTGATCCATCAATTCCTCTTAATCGACTGTGCTATTCAGATGGGGGCAGAGGACAGCAGAGGTAGTTGAAAGGATGCGGGGAGTGCCGAGGGGTTAGAGCAGGGTGGCAAGTGTGTGTGTGTGTGTGTGTGTGTGTGTGTGTGTGTGTGTGCGCATCCTCACATTTGCGCAAGGAAGAAATCCCACAGTCCAGGAGCAGGATTAGTGTCCGAGGAAATCTGGTGGTTGTTTTTTTTTTTTTTAAGAAGCTATAGTATTCTTGCAGAAAATGTTCTTGCAATGGCTGTGCCTGCTGCCTCCACAGCTGGGCAGCGCTGGCCCTGCCTGGGGGAGCACGAGAGAAGTGAGGACGGACATGCAGGTACCAGAGAGCATTGTCAGGGAGGTGGTAACCCAAGGCTGACTCCCATGCCACCATCTCCTACTGCTCTGCCTGGTCCCCTGTGCATGGCTTCTCTCACAATTAACAGAAACAAACATGAGCTATTACCACGTCTCAGGGTGTTTTATTCACAGTGGGCATGTTGTACCCAGCCCATTACTGTGTTTGTTTGAATCAATTTGTTTATTTTGGGAAAGGAGATGCACAAAGTAAGTAGAATGATCAACTAAGCTATCAGTTTTTCATTTCTTATGAAAAATCTACAGCACAAAATAAATTTTTGTAGCTACTAGAGTGGACACAACATATGAGCTGGCAGAGGTGAAAAGTCAAGACTTTTTTCATCTATCTTTACCATAATGACCTCCTAAGTATTTTGTGTATATATAGAAAAAGGCAGAGGAAGCCAGTGCTTTAAAATATATATGCCTAACCTTGGGCTTAAACCAAACAAAATAGTATTTAAAGAAATTGTGAATAAATTATTTATTACCCTGGCCAATGGTTGCAGAAATGCAGTTTATATAAAAGCATTATAATTCCAGCCATTCTAAGTACTGGGTTTAGAAAAAATCTAAACCTCTTAATGCAATTTTAATAAACCTAAAAAAAGTCATGCTCTTGTTTCAAGCTGAATAGTTTGCTGTTTCTGAATAATAATCATTCAAGACCTAAATCTAACCACAAGAGATTAGTGCACAGATGAAATATACTTGCTGGAAAACCCTTAAGAAATAGACGTTTGATTCAGGATCTGTGTTAGTAAAACAAGATGTGATGGTTTAGAGGGATTGATGTTAAATAATAGAAAATGAAGACAACTAATCTAGAAAGAAGAGGTGTGACTTTTCAGGAGGATTAATTAATAAATTAATATCTGTGTGCATGGATGGAGTACAAACAAGTCAATAACAGTTCATTATTCCCTTAAACAAATACGATGAGCAAATCCTTCCAAAAGGAAGTAGAACTATTTGTGCTCAAGATCATGTGTGAGCAGATGAATGGGTGGATGGATGGATGGATGAATCAAGAGATAATATATGTGAGGTGCAGAGAGACAGACACACGTGCACACACTCACACCCTTACATTTATATAAAGTAGATTTTTCAAGTGTAGCTTTTATTGCACTCCAAGGGTCAGATTGTAATACTCTACCATTTAATCATATTTTTGTCTCACATAAAATCTTGTTGTGTTTTAGTGGGTGACAGATTAAGTTATGCTACATCAGGAATAACTAAAGATCACTTCTTTTCCACATCCATTTTTATCGCTTGAGATATTCATTGCTTTTTCTAAAAAAAAAACCCCACAAAACAAGCCTTTCGTCAGAAAATGCTGATTTCTTGCATCAAGGCTTTCTATGGAAAATGTTTATGTTTTTGCATTTTTAATTAAATAGGGTTTTTTTAATTGTTGGAACATAAGTTTCAAAACAAAAAAATTCCAGATTTTCAGTTCAAAACAAGATTGTTTGAAATGTACGTTAATTAGCATACAAAAATAACAATCCCAGTACTAAAATGAAACGTCTCAGAATGATCAAAACACAAGCAGGTTTCCACAGCCCTGAAGTGATATAATTTTTTTGCTTTACAGAAGTTTTCAGCCTTTTCATTGTTTGTCAAAATGAGCAAAAAATATTTTTTAAATACACAAGAGATTAAGAGAACAGTATTTTGCCCAGTTTGAGAATACTATTAAGAATAAGTAGGAATATCGGAGGCTGGACAGAATAAATGAATAAATACATTAAAAAATAATATATCAAAGCAATCTGGTTTTGAGCAAGAAAGCACTTCTAATTTAAGGGTCAGCAGTTTTGATATAGATGTACAAATATTCATGTGTGTATTAAAACAAAACCAGTGGGATATATAATTCTCTACACACATGCACATCCACCCTCTCTAATCACTTTACTTGATTTTTGCATTTGGCTTTTTTGTGATGATATGCTGCACAAATTCATGTAGAAACTTCATAGCTAGAACAATCACCACAAAAAACTGGGTTAATGATTAATTCTGAATCAAGAGTTATAAGCACTCATCAAGGTAATACATGATACAACTTAGCCATTTCCTTTCCCTTTTCAGTTTTTCAAAAGGGGCAAGGGAGCATGAAGAATAAAGCCAGGCATCCTTATTTGGTTGAAATAATAGCCAGTATACCAGAACTTCAGACAAATCCTTCTTGCTTTCTTTCAGTGGCCTTAACCATTTTGATCTCATTTCATCATTGAATGGACCCCTTAACAGAGGGTGACCCCATATTTTAGGACTGAAAACATACACCTTGTTAGTGTGAGTTTATTTTTTTGTTGTTTGAAAAGTGGGCAAATGTAGTCAAAGCTCTCACAAAACATCACAAGAGGCTCTTTCTTCTTTCATGGCACATTGAACATGTAAAGTAATCATTGTTTACAATACAGAGGCAGATAGCAAAGACGTGTTTGTTGTCTCATGCTGTACCTAATTATGCATTAGATTTTGATTTCGGCTGCTTTGCCTTTCCATGTTATTTTAATTTTGAATGATGATCACTGAAGGGGAAAAAAAAAAGGAACAGAAAAGACAGGATGTGTCAGCAAGACAGTGGTCCCCCCATGCAGAGCACATGTAGGCTGGACCTGGAGTACCGTGCTTGGCACTGGGCACCTCATTACTGCAGGCAAATTGGAGGAGTCAGGGATGGCTGTGAGCACGATGAAGGGGCTGCTAGGACTGGCTTGAGGAGAAAGATTAAAAGACTGAAATATGTACAGACAGGGCAAGTGACGGGGCAGCCCTGCTCCCCACGCAACAGCACTGTGCGCTGGAGAGAGGGGAGTCCTTTCCAGCAAGCCCAAGGGAGTCTGCTGCGGAGAAATGGAGCAATACGGAGCATCAGGGAGACACAAGTGAAATCTCAGGAGCTTCTGGATTTGGCTGTGAAAGAACAGTGAGCCCTGGAACAGCCTCCTCAAAGAAGCTGCAGAAAGTCCTTCACTCAGGATGTTTAAGTGGGGCTGAGCTGAATGTGATGAAGTTCCCAGAGGGAGAAATCCTGGCAATGCCCTGGGTACACCAGCACACCATTCACGTTCCTGCCTTTTGTTTCTCTGTCCCTCCTAGTTGGCTTTTATTTACTCGTAGCATTTACAGAATTTGAAGCTTCTTAATACTAAAATTTTTATGTGCCTTTTATGTGCTCTGAAGGACCTTTACTCCCAGTCAGGGAACTCTCAGCCCCCCAGCCCCATCACTTCCACTCTCAAAGCCAAGGGATTAATGGTAGTAGCCTGGCACAAATGTGGAGAAATTCAGAATGGGGTGATGAGAACAGCACTAACTGACTTTTTGCCTCACTATCTCCTCCAGAGGATCTAGTTAGTACAGGGATGAAGTTTCAAAGAGGGTTCCCATGCTTGACTCCAACTCTGACCCTTATTTGACTGTGCCATGGATTCTTCTCAAACTGCAGCCCTTGAAGTGCTGCCAAGGATGTTGTTAGGCATAGGCAGCACTGACCAGGATGTGTTTAAATACTGCAGTCATGTGGGTGCGTACTGAGACTGAAAATGTCTTCCATCGGGCAGAAGCAAGATAACAGTGGATGCTTTGGAGTAAAAAAATGCCTGAAAGAGCTTGCAATGTTAAAGATTTTTTTTCTAAAAAACTCCCAACTTTTTTCAACCATCTCTAGTAAGCGTATTAGATGAAGAGGATTAGCATAAGAAATCCCACTCAATGCAAAACTTGTAAATATTGAACAAAACCTGACAATTAGCTAGGAACAAAAAGGAAAAAAATATAACTACAGAGAAAAAAACAGTTAAAAATTAATTGAAATTACCCCCAAAACAAGGGCATTCACTGATGTAAAACCCAAATATCTTGAGACAGTGGAAAGGAGAGATCAGACATCTGCATACAGGTATTAATAAATAGATACAAAAAGAAATGAGAGCTGTGTGGGGGTGATCCAGAGACCTAGCTTCCAAAAATGACAAAGCTACTACTAACATAGGTATGAGCAGAGAGTGGATCAGGCCCCAAGCCTTAAGTGGACAATCCGGAATATTGCAAATCACTCTTGGGATCAAGTTACATTGATGTCATCTAATTACAGATAAAACTACAGAGTATTTAACATCTCGTTAATTTAAATACCTGGGGCCATATCATGACATCAATTTTTAAGTAGACGTCCCCACTGATATCAAAGACGAGTTCACACAATATGGCCCACGTAGCTGAACCTTAAGGGACAAAGCAGACAAAGAGACGGAGAGAGAGAGACGCAACAAAATATTCCCCATTCTTCCACTCCCTTTTTCAAGCTCCTTCCTTTCCCTGTTCTTGGCTCAGTTGTGTGCACATTTTGTTAGCTGGTGTGATTTCAAAGCCATCATTCTATAGGGATGATGCTGAATCAAGTTTGTAAGAGGAGGATCTTCAAGCTCAGTTTTAAGCTTCCTTACCAAAATGAGGTATTCAGTAGTGAGAGGGTTATCATATTTCTCTTTCAAGCTGTCAGAGGTTGTCAGAAAGATTACAGATTTTAACATTTGTTCTGTTTTGTTTGGTTTTGTTTCTGATCCTGACTAGAAAAATGAGAGAAAATGCAGATACTTACATTAGATATGTCAGAGAATATTTTACAATTTTCTTGACAAAAACTGGGTTCTTTATGAAAACATTTTTTAAGATCAGATTTTTAATATTTCTAGTCTTTTATTTTTATTTTTTTCCCAAAACAGTCTCAAGCGAAATGCAACAGAAATAATGTTGCTTTTGTTTTTTGAGAGTCAGAACATTTCAAGCACTTGGTATTTTGATTTTCACCACTTTTCTTCTGCTTTCTTTTCTTGCTTACTACCAATTAGTACAGATTTATACTATCATTTCTATGGTAATGGTTATAGTTTCCCCATCATCTCCCATTTTCCTTTGTATTTTTGTTTTACTTGTGTACCTGACAGAGAAACCACTTTTAAAAGTTACAAAAGCAGTAAGAGAAAGAAAACAGAATGGTTGAGATTGGTAGGAACCTTTGGAGGTCATCTTGCTAACCCTCAAACAAAATATGACAAAGCAGGGCTTTTGGACAACTAATATTTTTCTCCCAAATCAAGCTTTAAAAAATGAGAATGGTACCAGCAGATTTTGGAGGATGAAATTATTTTTTGTCCAGCTTCTCTTAGTAAACTTGTGATAAGGACAGGACAGGTGTGCAAATTTCATAAAACTCATTCTTTGACTACAGTGAACCTGTTCACACTTCTTCCAGTGGAAGACCCGTTCTTAGGTTGTTTACTGTGTAGCAGCAATATCGCCCACTGTGTCTGAGCCTACGCTTCAAAACTGGATCAGGTGTTTGTCCTTTACTTTGCCTTTAAAAAATACTCAGGAATACACATCAGATTGTGGCCATGAGTTTTCCCGCGGAGTTCAATGACTGTTCACAGACACAAAATTAAACCCAGGTTGAAGTATCTTGCTAATCAGACCTTAAAATAAATATAACCACATAGACTTGATTCAATTTCCACTTTAGCTGGAATCAGACACTGAAATGTGCTCAGACTGTTATAAAAAGAAGGAATTTGGTCTTTGTCAAGAAATACAAACCCCTTTTTTGTTATTTAGTTCTACACTTTAGATGAACAAAATATAGAAAGCTCTCTACCTAAGTTCTTGAGGAGGTTAAGATACCATATGCTGAAACACCTCTTCTCTCCAAATGGGAATTTATTCCAGGGCCTTCATTAAAGTTGAAGGATTCAGTTCTTATCACATAATAATACAGGTGTCACTAACAAAGTAGTTAACAGAATAGATGGTGGCAGAGAGGCCACACTGCAAGAATAAGACATTTCCTTTGACTCTCTAGACTTCTGCTTTGCAAGTAAAATTTCCACAGTAACTCAGATGCCACATTCTTTTTCTCTTTTGATATTCAGAATGTTTCACTACTACTATGAGAAAACTCACTGCCTCTATTGGGTAGTTAGCAGGCATAAGTTTTCTCTGGGCTATCTTAGGAGAGCTTCATGTTCTCTAACTTCTGTGTTTCATCAATTTTGGAGTTTTACTTTCTACAAAGACCAAAATGATGAGCATGAACCAAAGCCTCTCCAAAGGTCAACCAGAACTGCTGGGCTGCAATGAAGTGTCAAGTGACTTTGTCATCCCAGAATGAATTTTTTTGACTTTCTCAAACATTTATGAAGCTGTTTTGTAAACTTTAATCGTGACGATATTTTTCACTTTCATATCATCACTAATTTTGAAGTAAAGAACAAAATGCATTAGTGTAAAGATTTAAAACCAATTAGTGATTTGGGTCCTTTTAGTTTAGGATATCAGGATATTCAGCATATGTTAGGAGTGCTCAGCCTCTGCAGAAATTGTACCCCTTTCAGAAGTCACTAGGAATGCTTCCAAATTTGTTAGATAAGTTAAACGTAAATGAATAATGCCATTAAATTTGGAGGAGAAAGTACCCAGTGGCAGAAGCCTTCCAAACCTGGTCTGTTCTCCAGGGCAAAACCACTTAAGTCCAAAGTTAAATTCTTGTTTAACGATCCCGTTTTATTTTTAGTTCAGATTTTAATTTTGATCCTAAAAAATTCCCTTCCCTTTTTTCCTTTTGTTAATTCTCCAAGGTTGTGAGAAGAGAGTCCCAAATATTTTGCAATGTGAAGTCCAGGGTTTATAAATAGCAACAGTGCACAAGAAATAATCAGAAGGTTGCATAAATCAGACCCAGTCTGTGGACACCGATGGAGTCTTTCCATTGACTTCATCACGTTTGGAGTAGGACCTAACATAGGAGGTTTTTACTTTTATTGGACATCTAGGGCTTATTTTGGAACATGTTAGTAAGAGGTAGGATGGAATTAACTTGAACAGAAATAAAACCCAAAACAGCCCCATTGAGAAACTGAAACGTTTAAAGAAATGGGCTGAAGGTTGAGGCCAGGATTACTGTTTATCAGGGACAGAGACCACGAGAGAGGAAGAGGCTGCTGAAGTAAATACTTGAACAACAGAGGAAAAAATTTTAGTGAAGATACAGACAATGCAAGATCCACAGAAAAAGAAAAATGTGCTGAGAGAACATTAAGTGAAAAACTCAGGAAATGGAACAAAGGAAGAAAGGCAGAGATTCAAAGGTCACCTAGGAAAGTTTCTGAGTTGTCTGTATACAAATGCAACAAGCGTTAACAAAGGAACCAGGGAAACAGAGAGACCAAGAGGCAACTCAGATGGGATTCGATTGATCACTCCTTCCATGAACATTTCTAGGTATTTATTGTATGACACTTAAGTGCACAAGTAGCTGCAGACACATAAAATACTATCAAATGTTCCAAAATTACAGACAGGTTTGCGTCATTTGCTGGGTGTCCCTCTTCAATGGCCTGCAGCAATACAGTGGTGGAACTGGATATCTGAGTACCTGAAATTGGGAAAGCCTGCAGGACCTTGTCATTAAGGATCTCTGAATGGGATATGTGCTATGGACCATTGTCAATGGAAACACTCTTCTTCCTACCCTGTTTTCCCTAAAATAACTATTTTCAAAATAAACACAGTCCCAGGCTCCCTACTCTGTTCTGAGTGGAGAAAGTCCAGCCATTAGGAACTCTCTTTCAAAGTCTTCATTACTTCTTCCTCTCCAGAAGTCATTAACTATGAAAATGAGGAAACTTAGCCACAGCTTGCCTGGATAGAGCTGTAGGGGATTGCAGAGGGCCCTATAAAGAGAGGCAGTTATGCCTTGGGACTGTGGTACTAGGAAGTTTGCAGCCCTTTGAGGAGGGTCACCTCTCAAATCTGTTTGATTGACACACTAGCAACTGGAAAAGCTTGAAAGATGGTAATGGAGTACCATATTTCAGTGTGCTCCCTTTGCCAGCAGCAGTCATGTGGCTTGCATAGGTTGCAATCAAAGGGAAAGTTTGTGGCTTAGTCTTCTTGCATTGTAATCATGAGTACCCATGCAACTTAGAATAATTTCCACTCATCTATGTGTTGACAGACATATTTGAATATGAATGTCCTTTGTCTTCCCTCTTCTAAAGGGAAATGTTTATTTTAGGGGTACTTCTAAAAAAGGTACTTGTGCATCTGGCACTGTTTCAGCTCTCTGTATTTCAGAAGAAGCTGTATTTTGAGCTCATGGTACAAAAGTAGTTAAGCATGACATTCCAAAAAAATAACAGGCATTTCTTAGTTATACTGTTTTTCCTTGTGTGCTCGGCCTGAGGAGCTGTTGCTAGTTCTCTGGCTAACCACTCAGAAGTATTTCAAAGGCCAGGAGAAAGGATGAATCAAGTCAGTAACACTGACCACAACATCTCAAGATTTTAGATATAAAGTCTGATTCTCATCTGTCTTGCCAGGCTATATCTCACCTCACAGAACACTTGTTATCGAAGTTTCCATTCAGGAGCTGTACTTACCCTGCTTCTCATCCTACCTAACTATGATATTTCTGTGTGAAATACATTGTTATTATATTATTAATACGGTCATTTCCCCTCCCAGTCCTTTGTATGTATCTTGGTTAAAGTTACACCCTGTTGAGTTTCCAGTAAGCAAGTGTGGTAATTCAGAAAGGGTATATTCACTCTGCTTCAGTACTGTGTGACTGTCTCCTTAGAGCTGGAGGAATTTGTACTGGAGGCAACCTTTGATTGATGCACAAAACCAAAATTCTATGGTTTCACCTGGCAGTTTCAGCAGCACTTACTGCTGGCTTCTGTTTTGTTACCATTCCCATTAATGGGAGGAGATGCAGATTAACGTAACATTACAATTTAAATTTTTAAGGTGCTTTTGCCACTTCCTGCAAACCTGAAGATGTAGTGACTGAAGTCCTACTTAGGGTCTTATGTTTTGATGAAGTAAAGTCTTCCTCTGCTTTCAATAATATGGTGAATTATTAATTTCCAAGAAAGTGGTAGACTGTTAAGGCATCGCTATCTTTCACACTAAAATTATATAATTCAGGCAGAAAATACAGAAGATACCCATTACTAAAACAATGGAGATGCGAGTTCTTACATGTCTCAGTTGTTATGACTTAGTTGTTATGGTTTTACCACCATGAGTAAGGCAGCAATGGGGAATTGCTGCTGTAACCATTGGAACATCACACCAGCTGTGCTTCCGGGCGTGGCACTGTCAGATTGCAGGGAGTATGGAAAAGATGCTGTCTCATGTGGCTGTTTGGTCTATGCTGTGACTAGACAAGCTCACCCAGCTACAGGAAGATCTCAGAGCTGTCTGTGATTCATGATGAAAAACTACCCAAAGTACTCAGCTTTCCACAATATAGCCAGTTTTCCTGGAAATTCAGCCTATATTTTGGCATCTATATTAAACACTTTTAACCTTTGTACTTAATTCTCAAGATGCCAAAATTCCTAGTTCCTGAAGCACAGGGAACTCTTAGCACTGTTGATTTGAATCCCAGATTCTTGCATCCTGTCTAGAAAGCAACAAACTTCCTACTGAAGGAAATCTTTTAGCTTTTACCAAGCTTCACTGGTTTTTTAAATCTAAGAAACAGAAGCATGTTGCTTAAATGAATCAGTCTGCATCTGCACCTCCCTTTCTTGGCTGAAGCTAACATACTCAGAGTAGTGTTGTACTCTTGTTTCCTGAAGACTTGGTTCACACATGCCCTAACTTAGTGATTGTCAATAATTTTGGAGTAAAATTTGTTGCTGCTCACTCTGAGTATGACAGTCACATCTATTCTGAAAAACACTCCTCCACATCTAATGCCTTTGAACCTAACTATCTGTGGTTCATGAAAAGTAATTGGGGTCCAAGAAACTGGCTATTTAGTTCCACCTTTTCTGGTCTTGAATGCTGCAGAGTTTTTGTTTTAAAACAGAATGTATTTTTAAAATTTACCAGAGTATCTGGAATTTGGGATAGATTTTTTAAGTGTATGTTGAATTTTGAATATACAACTATAGAATTAGATTCCTTATTCACTCTTAAATACTATATTTTTTAAAATAGAGGAAATGAGAGTCAGTGCTGACACAGATATGCACCAACATAATTAAGAGTTCTTAGTAATAATGTTGCACACAGTAGTTCAATTTCCAAAAAAACACATTTAAAAGACACTGTATTCTTCCTGTACAAAATCTTTTTGAGAGCAACAGTTAATGTATTTGGGGATAGAAGTTTGGCAGTAGTCTACACTGATCTGTGGAATATCATCCCCTGATTTTTTTCTAATAGATCCTGGAAGTAAGAAAGTAGAATCTCTTAAATGAGTTAAATATGAGAGAAGCAAGACTCACCCAGCAACCCATCCCATGGAAAAAACTCGTATCAGAATAACTGAGATGAGCTGATTCTGACCCCTTGATGCTGGGGTATTAGCTACAGACAGGCTCACCTAGCACCTAAGGCTTTTGAAACAGAATACAAGGCTGTTCAAATTGAGGGTGATTCAGACGCACATCAATGAGCTCTAATCACATTCACCAGGTGCAGAAACCCACCAGCCATCAGCTGACAAGGACCTTAACATGTCCTGTGCCTTGCCTGCAAGAAACTGTATCACCCAGCAAGGGAGTTACTAATACTTCAATGATGTGTCTGACTAAACACATTTTGTGCTCAAGAGAAGGGTGGGAGTTGGAAGGATCCTCTTGATCCAGATGTTTTTCAAAAATGCTTTGTGGCAAGGGAATCTTTCTGGAAGAGGAATGAGAAAGCATTCTCATTCCTTTAAAAAGAGGTAGACTGGGGAGGGGAGGGTGCAAGGAAGTGAGAGGGAGGGTCAAGACAGCACCAGAAGAAGCTGGCTTTGGAGCAGAAACTATGAACTGAAGAAGCATGACATTGTATTTCCTTGTGTGGAAAGTCCTGGTAAGAATTTTCACGCCTGCAAGTATTGAGTTTGTACTTGACAGCTTGTGAACTGTGACTGCCAGTGGAGCAGTGCACCCAGTAAAGGAAATCCCATGGCTTTGTCCATACCCAACACTGTAGACAGTGCTCCTCTGTGCGTTTCCCTCAGGAAAATGCCACCAATCTCTTACTTCTCATAGGATGGTGTTCTTACCTCAAACCAGTTGTGATCAATTCAACTGTCCTTCTAAAGCTGTCTTAACTGAATTGGAATGAATTTTGTTTCTATACTTCTTGACATGTGTACGGCAGGTTCAGCTGTAAAGAGATTCCAGGAAACAATGGGTTTAACTGAAGTAGTGTTAATTTTCTTCATAGTACCTTACATGGGGCTGCATCTTGGATTTGTCATGGAAACAGCATTGATAACAGATGTTTTTTTACTGCTGAGCAGTACCTACACAGATCCAAGGCCTTTTTTGCTCCTCACCCCACTAGCAAGCAGGCTGGGGGTGCACAACAAGCTGATGGAGACACATCTGAGACAGCTGACCCCAAGTGACCACAGGGATATTCCAGGCCATATGGTGTCATGCTCTATATGTAAAGCTAGGGGAAGAAGAAAGAAGGTGGGATATTAGGAGTGACAGTATTTATCTTCCCAAGTAACCGTGATGGAGCCCTGCCTTCCTGAGGATGGCTGAATGCCTGGCCATGGGAAATAGTAAACAAATTCCTTGTTTTGCTTTGCTTGTGTGTGCGGCTGTTGCTTTCTCTGTGAAACTGTCTTTATCTCAACCCACAAGTTTTCTCACTTCTCTGATTCTCTGCCCCATCCCACTCAGAGGGAAGTGAGCGAGCGGCTGCATGGGGCTGAGTTGCTGGCTGAGTTAAACCACAGTAGTGTTCTTAATGCAGCAGCTCCTTTGGTCTGCTGATAATTCACAGTCACATTTATCAATCCAATAAGAGTTTCCTGGAGTTTCCAGAGACACAGCTTAGCCCGGTGGTGCTCCATTGCCACCTGAGCAAAACAGGCAGTGGGCCTGTGTGTACCCACCACAGACTGGCATGGCTCCTTTACCCCCATGCAAGTGCAGTAGTATTTCTCAGCCTATCACTTTTATTGTACAAAATCCTCTCATAATCCCGAAACTCACTCTTTTCATACCCTTATAAGAGTTTGATAGGGTACTAGATTTCAGTGAAAGTTCATTTGCCTTTGGTTTTTTGTTATTGTATTTGTTTCAAAAATCTCTTTGTCATCATTTTCACATTCTGTTTCCATTCAAACAAAGAGCAGCTTTAGATGGGGAAAGAAAAGGTCAGAGGTTACTTAGAGCATACCAAAGAAAATAAAAGAGTAGCACATATACAAATGTTTTCATCATTCTGGCCTGATTTTGCAATCTGGGACTATGCTCAGCTTTCACTAACATCACAACTCAGGGCATGCATCCCACTTGCAATTGTTTTCAATAGAAGGCAAAGGCAGATAGTTCCTTGAGATACTCAATCCTTTACAGATGCTTTATAGGACCACAGTAACCACAGAAAGTCCACATCCGAACTCCATGCTATTTTCTCTCACAGATCAGAGCAGATTTGTTACTGATTTCAACGGAAACTGTGCAAACTATCTGAGGGAGTATTTAATTCTTCGTAACATGACATAACATAACAGTATGTTGCCATGAAACCCCTTACTGGGGCAGAACCCCACTCCCACACACTGAACCAGAGATCTGCTGTTGCATACTTCATCCCCGATTAACTGGTGGAGTTTCCCAGATGTTCAGCACCATGTACCAGTATAAATCGTGCCACTGCTGCTAAACTTAAGAACTCTACTTTCAAGGACCAATGATTTTCACAAGCAATAAAGCTGAACGTATTTAAAGAACATCTACATACAAGGTCAAATACATCCAATATCCCCTTTGGCAGTGACTGAAGAGTGTATGTCAGTGTTTAGGGACTGGAAAAGACCTTTGGAAAGACTTGGAGAAGTTCCTTTATTTTAGGAAAAAGGCAAAATATTTTCTTCCCAAAGCCGATATTTTCAGCCCTCTTATCTCTGCATGCTGAGGTTTTATTTTCTTTCATTTTTCAAAGTGCAACTGCCTATAGAGGTGCAGGATCACGGCAGGATGCTTGCTCTTTCCCTCAGACCTGGGGATATTCCCAGTTCACAAGTTGACCCAGCAAGAACCTGTTTAGGAAGCTGTCAAATTAGTGCTCCTGAACCCCATGGCTCCATGTGCTCATTTAAAATGCTTTTTGCTAGATACAGCAGTACAAGATCCAGAACAAAGAGCTCTTACGTATGTCCTAAGAAGTTACATTCTTGAAAGCTGTGCATGGTCCTGGATCTGTATTAAATTTCTCCTAAGGTTTACCATCCAGTCATCATGAAATCCAATCTCAAAAACTTCATATGTTCTGGAAGTGGGTCCCATACATAATCAGTCACGGTGAATTACTCACCGTGCAAATGTATGTAAATTCATTCCCACCACTTAATCCAGAACCACAGATAGAGCTGAAAGTGTGCCTTGCTGAACAAGGAATATAAAGGAGTGGCGGCTATCTTGCTTAGATTAACTTTATATGCCAGGCACAGTTTGGTTTTTTGATTAATATGATTCTGCGAGAAAAAAACTGAGTGAGTTGTGGAGCATCTGTGATGCCTCCTTTATTTATTTATTTTCCAAGGTCCCATAGTTTCCACTTCTTTCATTTACTGGTATTTTTAGTGTGCTCAGGAGTTATTTGGTAAGATATTCAAGATTTCTAGTGGGATTTCTTCATAATGGACAGATTCTTTCTCTTCATAATGATAGCTGAGTTTCTTGAGAGCAGAGAGACACTTTGTTCTTTGTTCTCAAGGAGACAAACTGTTATTTCTTTCCCTGAAGAAGCTTCTAATATGATGGGTGAAATATCAGGAATAATTAGACCAAATGGTGATGTAAATCCCACTAGAAATGGTGCATCCATTATTTCATTTTATGCCTATCGCTCCAGTTTCTGCCTGATTTAAGTCCACGTGAAGAAAGCTGTGGGTATTCCCTTTATAAGAACTACAATAAATTTCTTCATTGAATATTTACTAGCCCTGAGTTGCTCCTTTTTTGTTGGACCATCATTACACAATTAAAAAATAAGAAGGTAATTTAGCTGTTTCAAGGGCTGGTATTGCTTAATTTCAAGGGAGGGGGGCTGACAGTTGAAAGGTTAATGTATTTCACTGATTGGGCCCCTGGGGTTCATTTTCTGAAAAAAAAAGCTCTTTCAGTTTTTATTAAGAAACTCATGTAATGAAAAGGGGAAAAGCTTCCCTCACTTGGCACATGCGAGACAGTGACTGCGGGAGCCCAGGTTTCTCTTCCTGGCTCAACACGCAGTCATCCCCTTTCCCTCCCTTCCCTGGATCAAGGGGAGGGAGGATGTGCTCTGGGTTTGGCATGGGCTTTGCTGTGTCCTGACCCATCAGCACAGTGTCCCTGTGGAGGGACAAGTCCTGCTGGGAGTGACATGGGGACTGTGTGTTGTCCTTGTCACAGCTCTGGGGATGAGCAGAGGAGTGAGGGGCCCTGAATGCTGTGTGAGCTATGAAAGTCCCAGGAGCAAAGTTGCTTATAGGTGCCCATCTTGTAGGGCTGGGTGCCATGGACACCCTGTAGTGACCCAGGGGGGCCTGTTGGCACAAAGTCCATCTCTTTTGGCTCCAACAGAGTACTCTGGCTTCACAACCCGACCAGGCTGCAATGTTGTGTTGGTTGACCAGGAGGAACACCTTCTGCCCACCTGTGGCTCAAAGGCTTCATTGACCTCTGGCCTCAGATCAGAAACGTAAAATGAGTAGAGTACTGTGGGGAATGAGAAGTTAAACCAAAAGAAAACTCTGTCTGCATTTTTCTTGAGTTTTACCATTGAACCCACCCCCAGACCCTTTCCCTGCAATGCTCCTCTCCTCTGCCCCTGCTCGCTGTTTGTTCCTTAGCACAATCTTGAGCAACAATTGACAAGCAAATGGTTGTTTTTTTAAGGTTTAAGCAAATGCAGGGAAATACCCTCTTCACACAATTAAATGCATTCATGCTAACACAGCCTTATGATTCACACACTCACTGAAAAGCTGATAGCGACACGGTGTTTTACAAGATAACAATGCTTCATACGAGCTTGGCATACATGTGCTAACTATTAGTAGGGAGAAGAGATATCAGTTATATAAATTACTCAGTGTTGGTTATTCCTCACTGCAGTTGCCATGAGAAGTTTCTTGAGCCGAGTGTGAGTGGACTAAGTCTTTCCCATTAGGTAAGTTAGCATGCAAGTGGTATTGTTTGACATAATTTAACTTGCCTGATTTTAATATCTGCATCAGAAGATTATAATCCACTATTTGCAAAACTTCCATAGTGCTGATGTCTCTGGCTGATATTTTTATTTTAATGAAATCCCTGAAACTCAACATTTATAGGCACAATAAGGCAGTAAAAATATAAAATAGAAATAAAATAATTTGCTTGGGTTGGAAAATTCTGAACATTGCAGAAAGGCTTAACAAAATAAAACAAAAATGTCTCTGTCTTCAAGCATCTAGAAGAATTGTAAGAATGTCCCTTTATTGTCTTTTTTTTGTACCCCCTATAAAAATTGTTTCCCTCTCAGCCCCTAACGAGATGTTTTTAGCAGCTTGGCTATCCCAAATTACCGTGTGAGATGGGCATGAGGAGTAATGTGGTTTTAGCTTGGGGAGTTGTGCTGGGGCTGGAGTCTGCGTGCGCACTGGGGAGGGAGGCAGGGTCGGAGCGCTGCCTTTGCTGTCGGGGACTCTCTGCTGGCTTTTGCTCTGTTTATTGATATGATTTCTAGATTGAAATGGCTTCGGAAATGGGGATAGAAAAAGTTCTGTCTCTCACCTACAGTGAAGAATTTGTATTATTTTATTTTCACAAAATTAAATTGCACAGAAAGGAATGAGAAAAATTATATTTTATTAAAGAGAGAGAAAAACCCCCGATTACTTAAATAAACATAAAAGTAACCAAAAAACCCAGAAGAACAGGCATATCTACACATCCAGTTGAAAAATACTTTCAAAATTCATGCAGATATTTTGAAGTTAATACCTTTCTGATTCCTAGTTTGGCTGTACTAGATTCATGGAAGTATAATGCCTTTGTTTTCTGTAGCCTGAGCTTCAGAAAAGGATTGCAGTTACATGGAGAAATCCCATATCCTGCTTATCTTTCTTCCATAGATGTGATGGTGTTCTAAAAATAAATATGTTAAAATTCAACATATCCATAATCCTGGAAAAATTATTTGTAACTAATGGATAATGATGACCTGGGTAATTAATGGAATAAACAGAGAACTAAGATAAAGCTGTGGTAAATTTTGGTAATGAGCCACATTCAAAGAAACCAGATGCCTATATGCATCATGTAATACAAGTGAGTGTTTTTTTTATAGTTGTTGGTGTTAATTTTAGAAACTGTTAAACACCCTGAATCGGATGACTGAAGAAATGCTTGTTCCAAATGCTGAGCTGTCGTCCCTGGCTCTCATCTCCACATCCAGTGAACAGAACCTAGGAAGAAACTGTTATAAAATCCAACCAAAGATATTTCACCTTTTCCTGCAGCCCTCCACTCACCATCTCAGTGCAGCAGGAATCTTGAACAGCTGTAGAAAAGCCTGTTTTTCAAGCTATCACGAACCCAGTTTTCTCAAACAAAAATAGTTTGGGTTTTTCTTCTAAAAACAAAAAAAAAAAAGGAAAAAAGGAAACACTACAGTTTCAAAGATTTGAAATGAATGTACAGAAAAAATATAGCTTTTGTTCATATTTTTAAATACAGTCTAAATAACGTCTGAAGAAATAGTTACTACAGCTTTAAATATCGGTTGCCAAGTGGTAATTATATTGTTTAATTTTAAGTCATACGATAGAGTTATACCACCTGACACTGCAAACATTACGCACAAACACTTTTTATCATGAGAGAATGTTATTTTAAAATGTAAAAAGCATCTTTAAAAGCAAATTAAAAAATCTATTTTTATTATGGATGTGAACTTTTCTTATCTCCTTTTCTGAAACTTATGGGGAGCTCTGGATTGCACTGCCAACTCATCGTGGTGAATAACCCCTAAATTTAGCTTTATAGAGTAAAATATGTTTATATAAACATATTACTCTATTGATACAAAGCTGAAAGTTTTTTATGGGTATTAGAGTTAAATCAACTATCAGTTTTCTTCTAGGGAACTTCTGGTAGGAGAGGAGCTTCTCAAGGAGTAATCTTCTGTAAATCTGCAAAAACAGCAAATAGGTAAGGCAGCAAAATTGCTTAAGAATGGTAAACATTACCTTAAAATAAAATGGAAATCCCCAATAATCTAAAAGGCTGGCATGTTAATAACGCTTGAAATAGTTTATGATCTGAAATGTAGCTATGCATTATTCTGCCCTTCCCTCCTGGTTATGGAGCTGTTGTTTACAGAGTGCCAGGGGCATTTCTGTCTCATTATCAAATACATAAATAGAAGAATATGCATTTAGCGGGGGATCTATTTTATTGTCAGTCTTCCCTTCCCCCCCTCCACCTTACACACTCATGATATTTCTTGATGTTTTCTCCTCCCTTCTGCAGCCTGTATATTTCTACAAAACTGTGTAAAAAAAGCATAAAACAAACAACATCTTCAACTAAAAGGGTACAATTTCTAAAGCAGGAGCTTTTTATTTAAAGCTTCGGAGAAACATTCATACTTAAGACCTTTCTCTTTTTTCCCCCTCTACGTGAAGCATTTTTTTATGTAAGCTTATAATTTCCTTTAAAAGCTATGTTTAATACTTGCCCTTTTTATTTTTAAATGTTCGGAGGGGGGGAGGAGGTATCTTTAATGCTAAGCTGTGCTGTGTATTTTTTTAGGAACTAGCATCCAGCTCCTGGGTGACTCAGTGCAGAGGCTCCTGAGGCAAGTCAGGGAAGCCAGGAGCATTCACTCCAGCATTTGCCCCAGTGACAGGAGTGGTTCCATTCCCTTTTCTCAGGCCATGGGTGCTGTAAAGGAAACTGAAATGTCTCTGATGGAGCCTTACTTGAGCAGGGAGTGCAGAAGCCAGCTTGTAATGCTGGGTTGGATTCAGAGACACCCCCAAGACAGTGGGCTCAGTGCTCAAGGGACGCTGACTCTGACCCCAGTGACTCTGTTCCTGGAATACTCAGCCTGGTAAATACCTCAGGCCCAGGAAAAAAATATGTTGAAGAAGAGTATTTCTCTGAGGAAAGACTAATGGGATCAGACCCTAAATTATTATCCTCATGATATCTCATAGATCAAACTATGGAAAATGTGGAAAGATAATTATTATATATATATATATGGTTTTAAGGTTAGAAAGTTAATGTCTCTCAGGTATTTTTTTTAAAGCAGTTTTTATGAATATTGAATGCTGTAAATGAAGCACAAAGCAAAAGCTGGATTTCATTTGTTCTGTTTTTGGTAAAGGATAGGGATTTTTTTGAATACTGGAGTTATTTCAGTTTTAGGAATTTAAAAACTAATGAAAAATCGTTTTCTTTCTGGTAGGTCGTGTATTCAATTGCCTCTCAGTGGGAAGTAAACGGAGTCAAGAGCGTTTTTCTTCGTTACTGTGAATGTCTACTGTACTTTATTTGTGAAAGTAAAGATAAGGAAGCTGTAACATAGTATTTGGAGGAAAACGTAGAATAAGGTTTGAAAATAACTACATACCTGAAAGCAATATATCAATATGAATTTAGCCTACAGGAAATCTTTACTCCTCTTTTTAGAATCTTTTTTTACGATAGGTGTTCAGAAAAAATACTGTATGAGAAGTGACTGTGACAATACGCTGTAATTCTTAGGTTTTTTACTTGTCTCGACGAAAGGTTCCACATTTATTTAGGTTTCGTATGTGTGCGTAAACCAGACCACATCTCTATTTGTATATCTCACTCTTGCTTTCTTAAATGATTTGCCTGCTTTCCCCTTAATTTTAGCTTGATCTATGCATTAAGAAAAAACAAACCAAACCAAACCAAACAAACAAACAAACAAACCCCCAAAAACCCCACAGAGGTATTTTCTTTATATGGTTAAACTTGTTAGCCTGGACCTCGGGAATGATAAACAAATGATAAGTGCGGTACTTTATCTAGGCAGACACATTCGGCTCTCGTTGTGCTGCACTGCCACCTTCCGTCCCCCCGGCCCGGGGCCGCCGCCGCCCGGCCCCGCCACTCCCGCAGCTCCGGGGAGAGATGGATTCATAGGTCTCCAAGAGCTTTCATTTCTATAATTCTGCTTCTATATTGACAGGCCCTTTACAAATAATTTGTTAGCAGAATCTCTGCATTAGCTGTATCATGGAGTTTTTTTTATTATTATTAGTATTTATTATTATTATTATTATTATTATTATTATTTTATTATTATTATTTTAAAGTAATTCTTGTTTTCAGGGTTTTAAAAATATTTGGCTCGAAGCTATTTATTCCCCTTAGACGGCCATATGGAAAGTTTGATTGCTGCTATTTATATTCTAAAAGAATTAATGTGTTTCAGACTGCTCCCTTTCACAGCAGCCCAATCCCAAGCTGAAGGAGAAGCATCTGGCACAATAGAAATTGTCACACCACAAGGCTGCAACTTCGACTGGTGAGACAAGGCTTCCCTTGGATGTGCAGATCACAGAGAAGAGACTGTTTAAAAGGACACTGCAGCTACAAGGCAGTGGCACAGCCATGCTGTTGCAGGCGATGAGGAGCCTCGATCTGCGGGAACCAAAGGCAAAGAGAAACACACTCCCCTGGTGCTAAACTCATTGTGTATCTGGCCAGAGCAACCTTTGCTTATTATATTTTGAGAGGAAATCCCTTAAACACACTGCCCGCTCAAGTCCAAGGCCGGTTACACTAATGGGGGTTCCCTAACTCATGTCTCATAATGGGGAGGTGGTCAGAAAGGAGGGGTGCTGGATCAGAAGGGGGTTGCTCTTGGGCTGCTGTCACAGCTCCCGGCTGATCCCTCCAACAGCTTTGGTCCAGGTGCTCTCCAAAAGCACAGTCCTCTTCACCACAGCCTTTGCTCTTTACTTATTGACTCCTCTTGCCAGTGGCTCTTTGATTTCAGGAGGTCGAGCGGAAGGAGAGGCAGAGGAAGGCTGGAGAGAAATGGGAACTCTTCAGCACAGGAGGTGGACCGTGTTTCTTTCATCTTTACCAAAGAGGAAGGAAAAAGCCTCAGGAGGGTATTCCCAGGGAGGAAGTAATTCCCTTTTCTTCCATCCAGCAGGAGGGTGCATCCTACCTTCAGCTCTCTGCTCCCTGGCTCCCCAGGCCAGCGGGGTTACATGCCGCCAGGTCTGACCACACCACCCCAGAACTCCTCCATGCTGAGCAGATTTAAAGGTCCTCACAGCCCCTTTGGGGTTTTAACAAGACTCACCACCCACTGCAGACTCTGTGGGATGGGCTGGGGATCGACACATGAGCTCCCCAGCATGTGCAAGCACACCAGCTTTGGGTGCTGGGACCCTGCCTCGTGTTGTCATTCTCGTTTTCTGAATAGTAAAAGAAAGCATCAATGTACCTCTGCCCAAGGCAAACCCTGGCAAAAAGCCATTGTTCTTCATACCATCATCTCAGCATCAGAGACTTGGAGGATGGAGGGGATAAACTTGGTTTATCCTGACCCCCTCTCCTCCAGAACAGAGCCTCTGCCAACAGCAGTAGCAGCAACAGCAGTATCAGACAGCTGTGAGTTCACCTCCCACATGAAGGCATTGCTTTGCTGCTTACAGAAACATTATTGTTACATACTAATTTCAGGTGGAAGAACTCATGTGTGGGCAGGCATTTCTCCCAGCATTAGAAGACCCTTTTAAAACAAAAATTAAAAAATCCCAAAACATAGAGATGACTCCCATGCCTGTTAGGTATCTACAACCATGCCTTGGCTACTACTGTTGAGAATCCAGGATTTTTCTGACACCCAATTAAATTAGTGTAATTGGGATAGAGTTGCAATTTCTTTGCCTCCAGCTGTGAGTCATAATCTGTTTAGCACCTGAGTGCTATTTCACTTTATTTTTAGTGCTTAGCCCATAGTTTGGAAAGGGAAAAAGCAAACCTACATGTCAGTCAGGATTTTGGGAAGGTGTAGATTACTTATCATTAATTTAAATGTGGCATTTAAATGTCCATTCACAGGTGGTTTTAATGCTTTTATTAACTTCTTTTTTGGACTTTGTAAGGAATACATTTGAAAAAAGAAATGCCAAGGACCTTGAACTACAGGCCATGCCAATAATACATTGCTGTTACTACATCATGGGAAAAAACTGTAAAACAAGAGAAGAGGTTCCAATGAGGGGAAAAAGAGAACTTTATTATAATAAGGAATGATAACAAAAATGAAGAAAAAAATTATCAGTACCTGGTCTTGTTTGGGCTACCAGTTCAGCCTACAGTACATTTTGAAATGATGAATTGGCTGGAGAGAAAAACATATTCCAGATGTTTTTTGTCTTTGTCTCCAGTATTTACTCCATCAGGCTTTATTCAGAGCAATTATTCAATGGAAATAAATGATATACCAAGTGTGATCTGTGCCAAAAAAATTACTGATTGTATCAGGTATAAAAGGGAAACTAGTACTGGGGAAACAGCTCAGGATAAAACACAAACTAACCAGAAACTTCATCTTCAGTTCAGATCCTTGGTTATGACTCAAACCAACCAGCCTCAGAAAAATGCCTCTGAATAGTGGTTGATGAAAACTGTGGGCAAAAATAATTGTGATGGATTGGGAAACCAAGGCCACAAAAGTGTTGATGTACTGGGGCTGGGAGAAGAGGGAATCCCCCCCTGCTGAAGTGGGGCAGAGAAACACCTGTATGAACCTGCTGTGTCCTGTTGTGTGGGGGTGGACACAGGCCTCAGTTTTGCTGGAGTCAGTGCTTGGAGACCAGTGCTGTGGAGCAGAGGGTGGAAGGCTAGGAGGCAACAATGCTGGGCTGGCTCCAAGGATGTGGGAAAAGGGTCTCTCCTGCCATGGCCAACGTAGCATTACACAAGAGACTTTAGTGCCAGATCCTCTGATTCATCCCCAACCTAAAGAGGTTTCATCTGAAATGAAGATTTACGGGCATCAGAGATGGAGTAAGTTATTAAGGTAAACATAACGTATTGACTAATAGGACATGTCTAGTAGTGTCCCCACAACCAAAGTGGTAATAACAGCAGGTCCATGCCCCTCCAGATTGTCTGTTACAAAAATAACAAATTTCACAACTCCTCAGGCAACTTATCTAAAGGGATGTTTATTTTCGCAAAGCAAGACTGAATGTCTTAAAAAAAGAGCCCCACCTCATCTTATCCATCTATCTACACTCACCAGGGTGAGGTTTACTTTAAAAACAAAATAACCGAAAGGTAATTGCACATAAGTTTAGCCTTAAGATATTTTAGTGACACTTACAGGGTGTGGAACAAAACCCCTGTCACTAAGTTGATGTCTCTAAAATATCTGCCAAAACAGCTCTTTAAAAAGGTATTTGCACCTTTATTTAGTTCCTTCTTGTGAGGAATGTTTACTGCAGTCCGTAGATGTGGTTATGTCATGTTTCCACTGTGTTTTCATTCAGTGTTGCTCTGTATTTGTGGTTTTCTCATTTGTGACAGTCTAGTAACTGGAGCCATTTGTACCTGAGCAAATAATATCAAATCTGAATACTTTATAAATATTTACAATATTTGGTGTGTCTCCCACTCACATCAAATGCAAAGTATAAAAAGCAAAAACAAACAGAAACAAACAGAACCTGTGTTACGTTATAATAAATATTTACTGTATGTACTATTGACTAAAGAGTCCCATACAGCTATTTAGGAGGCATTGTTTCTGTCAGGCTGTTCTATATTAAAACACTCTAAATGAAGCTGTTTGAGAATAAAAATGTGCATGTTAGGGAGTGATTGATGCATATGACTTATTTAATTTTTCTGGCAAGGGGAAGTGGTTCTTTTTTTCTCCCTGCACATGTGGGTAGTGAATTAGGCAGGAGCCTGGGACTTTCTGCCACAGCTGCAGAATTCATTGGAGTGAGGTCCCAGTGCAAGACTTGGGGGGGAACACAACTCTTTGGGCCTACTGGTTTTAAGCAGAAATTTCAATTGCAAACAATCTGCACTGAAGACAGGGCAGGCAGTGGCAGAGCAGCAGCCGTGTTCCTCATGTAACAAAGCCAGCCTGAAAACAGGGAGGAAAGAAATGTAAGGTTCATAGAATCATAGAATCATTCAGGTGGCAAAGGACCTTTAGGATGACCGAGTCCAGTCATTAACCCAGCATGGACAAGCCCACTACTAAACCATGTCCCTAAATGCCACATCCATACACCTTTTGAACACTTCCAGGGATGGTGACTCCACCACTTTCCTGGGCAGCCCATTCCAATATCTGACAACCCTTTTGGTAAGGAAATTGTTCCTAATATCCAATCTGAACCCTCACCTAGCTACAACTTTCTTTAAGGTAGTTTCAGAGAGCAGAAAGATCCCTTCTCAGCCTCCTTTCTCCAGGCTAACAAACCCCAGCTCCCTCAGCTGCTTCTCTGGACTTGCTCCAGCCCCTCAATGATCTTTCTGAAATGAGGGGCCCAGAATTGGACACAGGATTTGAGGTGTGACCTCTCCAGTGCCAAGTACAGGGGGACAATCCTGTTCCCAGTGGCCACACTATTGCTGATAAAGGCCAGGATGCCTCTGGCCTTCTTGGCCACTTGGGCACACACTGGCTCATACTCAGCTGCTGCCGACCAGCACCCCCAGGTCCTTTTCCTCCAGGGAGCTCTCCAGCCACTCTGCACTCAGCCTGTAGCACTGCAGGGGGTTGTTGTGACCCAAGTGCAGGACTCAGCACTTGGTCCTGTTGAACCTCATCCAACAGGCTTCAGTCCATCATTCCAGCCTGTCCAGATCCCTCTGTAGAGCCTTCCTGCTCTCCAGCAGACTGACACTCCCACCCAACTTGGTGTTGTCTGCAAACTTGCTGAAGGAACACTCTATTCCTTCGACCAGATCATCAATAAAGATATCAATAAGAAACAGAGAAGCATTGCAGAGCAGGGAGAAGGAAGCTCTTCAAGCCATTTGGTTTCTCTGATTTTGAGGAATAGCTTTACCAAGTCCTGGACAAGCAAGGACTCTTTAGAGTGTCATCAGATCCTACTCCAGGAGGAAGACTAGATTTGCACCTGAAGGCTTGGTGTCATGAAGGACCTCCAAAGTTTTATGAGTCCTCTTGCCTCTGCAGTCAATTTTCTCCTTTTGTTCCTCTCTCACGCAGGAGCTTTTATCTTTTCTTCTAAGACCATGGTATTTTTCTAAGTTACCTCTCCCCAAGCACCTCTAATCCTTTGACATATTTATTCATACAAGACTGCTATATCCCTTTTTCACTCAGACTGATGCATCACAGATCACTTTAAGCCTGGGATGGAGTTTGGGAGATCTGGGTTCAATTCTAGCTCAGCAGTGCCCTAGCCACCAGCGTGGCTTCCTCTTGTTTTGTCCATTCCTTGTCTGTCACAAATTGGCTTGTATTCTTAGCCACCCATCTGCAAAGGCTTACTGACTTGCTTAACTTTAAAGAAGTTTTTTGAACCTACATCCGTAAGCAAAGTTCAGTAAGCAGCTGTAATTTTCAACCCATAATTTGCCACAATTCAGCTCCAAGGCCAATGTTTTCTCACTGATTCTTCAGAGAGGCTCTGAGCAGAAGTGGTGTTCTTAGTGTTTGTGTCTCTCTTGAGATGACAGGAATAAACAATATTCAGAGGAGGTTTTCCTCTGCTCCACTCCAGTTAGATCCCTACAATGCAGCCCTGAGGGTTCCTGGAATTTGAGGGGGAAGGGTCCTTGGGTGATGGGCATATGAGCATCTTTGCAAATGGAGGAGCTCACTGCTGCAGGGTGTGGTGAGGTGAGATGAGTTGGAAAGGGGGATGTCTTAGGAGAAGGATCAAGGGTTGCTAGTAGATACAATACTCTGGACAGACAGTCTGCAATCACTGAGTGCTGGAAAAGACTACAGAGGAAGGAGAAACAGTAGGAGAAATCCTGCCCTGTTGCTGGCATGAGACTCCCTGTTAGACACAGCTAGACCTTTAGTCTTGTTCTTATGTAAATGAACATAAAAGTTCTGCTCTTTGTGTAGGCTGTGTTGCACATAGCTGCAGATGCATCCAAATAATTTCCTCAAGCAGGATTTTCCAGAACTATTCCTTCACCCACCTCCTCAACCTCTTCAAGTTGATTGAAATACAATTCTTGCAGCATGGGCTCTTACTGGGTACCCTCTCTGGTTTTGCATCAAAATCCATGTTTGAGTAAAAGAACAGTACTTTAGAAAAAGAGATTTGGCCTGAGTAAAAACTTGTAAAAACACTGAGATTTAGTTTGACCTATTTGTAAAAAACACGGCAGATCCCCTGCCTGAGAACAACTTAAATTGTCAATATAGAAGTTAAAAAGCTCATTTCAATTGGAAATTCCAGCTAAATTGTTCCCAGTTAGCACCAGAAAGGAATGCTTTAGACTAAGACAAAACAGATGCAGTCTGTTAGGTTCCCATTGTATGAGCAGCCTTCCCTTGCAGGGAGGTAGGTAGCTGTGCACAAAAGACCCCCTCGACTTGTAAACAGAGATAGAGACTACACCAGCAGTTTTGTTTCTTCCTGGGACTCTTACAAAGTGGATAGGTCAGGGGAGGAATAAAACCAGTCACCCAAGGACCAGTATCCAGGAACATATGAACCCAGAAGGCTTCAAACACTGGAAAAACTCTCCCTCTAAAGATAGGCTTGTTCCTCTGCCAGGCACAGGTTTTGGTGGCCATTTCAAGCAATGTGCTTGAACCACCACCTGCCTGGAGAATCAGAGGCAGCTCGGTTGCACTGGGGCCCTCCGACAGTAGAAAGCAGCCCCTGAGCATGCTTCTTGCAAAGACTGTCCTTCAAACTCCTCACTCATTTTAGTTTTTTTCCCTGCAAGACCTCCATGCTAGCCCTACTCCTCCTCATCCCCAGATTGCTGGGCAATGTCTTTTTTGCAGAGCACATTGAGTACTGGAGGAAACAGTTGGTGTTAAAGCTCCCTTTCACTTGCATGAAGGACTGGATAGAGCTGATGCAGGATACAAGGAGTAGAAGAAAAAGGAATTAAAGATACTTTATGGTCTCTTCTCCCTTCTCCCCCATATTTGTCACAGTCTCGGAACGGGGAGTTGTCTACATGTGGCATCATTCCAGATTAACTACTGATGAATTAATTCCTTGTGTGTGTGCGCTCCTATATCCCAAAATAAGAGTGTGTTTTTTGAAATCTCTTACCCTGGAGAGTGCAGCTTCAGAGTAAAGGGTTTTAAAGTCACTGGTAAGAGCAAGAGTGGTAAACTGTCATTGTAGGATTGGGTAATATATGTTTAATCTGGTTTAAACATTTTGGCATAATGCACTTTGTCTGTTATTAACTGCTTGTATGGATGTTGTCATGGGGTATAGCCAAGAGAAGCACTAGGTGGACACCAGGGGCCAAAGGAGATATTGCCTCAATCATCATAATATAAAATAATTCTTAAGCCTAGGAAGTAATCTGCATGATTACCCCAAACTAACCTAGTCCTTGCACAGGGTCTGGGCAAGGAATAGCGGTGCCATGGTGATGCCTTTTGGGGCTCTGCTGTTAGGGAATGGAGTCCACATGCATTCATATTGCATCAGTAGGCACCAGTGCAAATAACAACCGAATAGAAAATATAAATCCTAACTTGCACACAATACATTTAAACATATTTTAGGATACATAGAGTTGAAAAATTCTGGGTTCTATAAACTCCTATTAAAAGAAAAGTTCCATTGTTTGAAAAACGTCTTAGAACTGCCCCCTCCTTCTACTTCACCTTACTGTTTTTGCAAAGGAAGTGATTCCAGAAGCTGTAAAAATGTGTCAGTTTTGTTAAATGGATTACCTCTCATCTTGTGGCACAAAAAAATGTGCCAGTGGCAGTGAGGGACTGAGCCCAACAGGTAGTCAGCAAAGACTGTGCTAGGTCACAGCTGGTGCAGAGAAGAGTGCTGAGGCCTGATCCATGGTCCTTCAGGCAGGTGGAAGTCTTGTTTGAAAAAACTGTTTAGGCAAATTAGTACTTTATAAATAAAGGTGTCTTTAAAGAGCAGAATTGAATTGCAGGTCACTTTTACAGGGTGTTCCACAAGCCCTGAGGGTGAGCACACACCCTTCAGAGAAAGCAGGCTGCAGGGGACACAAGATCAGCAGTGGCAGAGAGGAGCCTCCCAAGTGCCACAGGCTCCAATACTTCCTGAAAACATGACAGGATTTTAAAGAGTTTGGGATGCCCTAGCCTGTGTGTGCTCTCCAATTCTAGTGCATCTCTCAGCTACTGTTCCCAAATGATGCTGTAGTTCTCTAACAGGCTGTGGTCACTACACCCTTTCATTTTGCTGCCTTAGAACACCCTAGGGAGAAAAAGTCAGTTTTAGTGAGCATTGTGGAGTTATCTGAGCAACAGAAAGGACAAGTAATAAAGCACTCATTTACTTTGCAAGCAGAAAATTAACTGTGCATGTGCATATGTGTGTGGGTAAATTCTTCTAGTGCTGTCTTTGTCAAGTACTGTTGCAGTTTGCCTGTAGAGAACATATGAGTTGTATATCACTGTTGCAGCAGAGAAATGTGAGAAAAATCCTGTCTCTGGATCCACTTGCATAGTGGATCCTGAATACCATATATGAACATGTCTTCTTCTAAGGGCACATAGTTTTTAAGACATGCTTAAGGAGAGCATCTTTATTCAGTTTGCAGAGATGGGGAGGTCCCTTCTTGCAAGGGACATCTCTGGTACCTGAGATCAGTCCAGGACTTGGCTGCTGGTGCCTCAAGCTGTCTGACTTGGGCTTTCTCCCTGGGCCCCTTCCTTTGTCTCTTCTTGAGATAATCAGGATGTTGAAGATATTTTCTCATTCATTCCCATTGCCAGCTCAGAGCAGAGAGTAACCAAAATGAACAGCCATGCTGCAGATGTCTCTCTCACTGCTTAACAGCTCTTTTCTCTCTTTCTGTCTTTTCTACAGAACTGCATTTCCCAACCCTTTTTCCCTTGAGACACCCAGCTGAGCTCCCCCTATAAGTGTTTAAATCCCCTGCTGTCAGCTTGAGCCCTGCTGATTATCTGGGTCGAGGAGAGCCTGCAAAAACTCAGTGCTCTGAAAGTCTCTTTCGCTTTTCACCTTCCCTTCCCTCCTTCCCATTTTCCACTGCATCTGGCCCCTTTTGTCTCCATTTAAACCAAATCTGGCTCATGAAGAGCATTGCCGGTGCACTCCATGCAGAGCGCGCAAGGGTTTCTCCAATGATTTGTTGCATTACCTGGCTGTGATGCATCATCCCTTAGCCAGAAAAATTCATCAGGTCTTGCTTTGCCTTCCTCTCATCTTCTGTCTCACATCCCCATCTTTTTCTTCCTTTTCTCTCTCTTTTCTCTTTTTCTTTCCCTCCTGAGGTGGTTCCTGCCCCTGGAGCTGTGCGTGCCTGTGAAGCCCTGTGCACAGCTGTGTCCCTGACATACTTTCGCACAGCATCCGACAGCGTGTGAGAGGTTCACTTACAGTGGCATGTGCAGTATGTGGCCCAGATGTTGCTGCCATCCCCTGAACTTTCTCATGCGATTTGTTACATTGCTGATAAAGGTTATGGGCTTGAGATATGGAGGAGGTGAAAAAAAGGCTAACCCTGACCCTCCTGAACTCATCTTACGCTCTTGTGTGTTCTGGTTTGAGAACCAGTGATGGGCAAGGGGAGATGTTGTGTCTGGAGGTGGATATACTCCATTTCAGAGAGGGACCAGAGGAGGCTGTCTTTGAGTGAAAGCCTTAGTTTCTTCCCAAAGCACCTCTCCAGCTCTTTGGGCACTGTCCTTTCCTGGGCAGCAGAAGGGGAGACTTTGTCCTTCCCAGCTCTCTGTTTTAGTGTGTAGGAACAACTCAGCTGACATATTTATAGGTAAAATCTCATCCAATCTCTAAGACACTCTTTGCCAATCTCCAGCATGTCTCAAGAGATTACTCTTTTTAATAAGCTTGCAATTTGGGTCAAGCATAACCGGGAGGAAGAGAGGGTTAACAACAATATCTCTATAACAGAAACCTTCCCTACAAATACCAAAGCAATGAGGTAAAAAAAGAGTTTTTCAATAAAATCCCTGTAAGATTTAACAGGGGCAAAAATAATGTATTTTCCTGTAAACTCACTCTGAAAAAAAGACCAGCCTGTCTTGGAAGAAATTTCTGAAATATATTCTTCCTGAAGCAACTATTCTGCTTGGAAAAAAAAAAAATCAGTCCAAACTGTTAAAGCCTGATCAAGTAGGTTATAAGCAACCAAACCAGGTCTTGTGTGGAAGAGTCTCATTCAAGCTTAGCAATGGGTGTTGTTAACAGTGCCAGCTATAATACACACACACAGAGTTCAGCATGTATCTCCAGGATGGTTTTTATGACTGATCAAATATACTTTCCTTGAGAAGTTGCCTTCCAAGTCATGTGCTATTGCTGTGCAAGGCATAGAAATCTCCCCTGGCCTCGCTGCATTCAGCAAGTCAGGGCTAACAATGGGAACCGTGTTCGTCCCAAGGAGGCCACGGCGTTCGCAGGGAAGCTGGGCTTGCTGTACAATGTCAGACACATTTTATGGGCTACATTTTTCAAAACACCGCAGGCGGAAAGAGGGAGCATTATCTGCTAAATACTCCAGGGAGGGCCTTTATGGATTTCTCAAGGGGGCTCAGAACCACCGATCTGAAAAGATGTTAAAGTTCCATTGTGCGCTTTGCCTTGCCTGATTTGCATGGCTGAAAGAGGGGGTAAGAAAATGGACTCTGTGTCAGAACCTGAGACAATAGACAACGGTCAGAAACAGCCTGAAGTTTGTAGGAAAAAATTCTTTCCTCCATTTTGTCTTTGTCAGCATAGAGTTTGGCCTGGGGACTGTAGGATTATGTCTGAGGGTCAAGCCAAGAGGTTTCCACCTCTGCTCTTCTGGGTGACACCAGTGCTTCGAGAACACACTGCAGGGAGGAGGAAAACTTGTTTCAACTTCAGTGGATTCCTGGAATGTGTAAAAGTCCTAACAAACACTTTTAGTAGGTTATTCTCCTAATTCTTCCACAAATTACATATTAATAACTTTGTTTGGATTCGGACTACCTAAAGCTTAGCAAAGCTGGTATTTTTTAACTTGCATGTCGGGTGTTACCATGTGCCGATTCAGGGAAACAAAACAGAAGGTACTGGGCTTGCCAGAAACACAAATTACCAAATAACAAGTGACTAATTAGGAAGGTTTTTTAAGAAAGATTTCAATTAGAGTGCATGATCATTTGGTAGCCAGCGCTGGATCCCTTCAACATCACATGGACCTCCTCTTTCAAACTCCTCCTCCTCCTACTTAATAGGTTGTAAACCTGCCTGTTTCTGTTTAACCTAACCATGAGCAAAACAGGTACAGAAGTTTTGGAAAATATTCCCTGATGAAAAACTAGGGAAGAGCAGCTGCAGATGACAAGCCTCCTTGATAAGCAGATAGTAGAAGAGTTGCCAGCGATCTATGGGCAGAAGTGCTGAGCAGAAGTCAGGGTGGGTGTGCAGGAAAAGCAAATCTCTTCCTCTTCGGTCTTTACTCTGCTCTACTTCTTTGTGTGAAAAATAATGCTTTAACCTTATTGAGCAGACTGCTTTGAGACCATGAAGAAAATACAGTGATAGGTGCCAGTAAAGGGAGGTTATAAACATCAACAGTAAACTTTGCAAAAGAATCTGAGAATAATTGGGCAGACAGACTTCAGTGGGATTTGGACACCTGTCATGTTTTCCATACACAGGGGATTATTTTTTCCTTAGAAGAGTGAAAAAATGAAACAGCCCTCAATTAGAACCCTAAAAAAAAAAAAAATAAAAAAAATTGCCAGATGAAAACATTTAGTTCTCTGGAAACTTCACGTAGGGTGGAAATGGTCCAGGTACCACTCCAGAGTCTGGACCTGGTCTGAAAGTTGATCCCATGAAGCCCACCAATGTTTCTTCAGCAGAGATGGCGATTAGTGAGGTCTTTGATACCAGAGGAGCTACTGCTGGCTCCACAGCCTCCCCACGCTGCCCAAGTGATGTACACAACAACCTCATGACTGAGGTTGGAGCTGTAGGTTGGCTTCACTGAGTCAACACAACCCCGAGGAGCCCCCAGACTGAAATCCAGTCCCTGGGAGTTTGATGGTTGGGCAAGCATGTAGGACACCTCCTTGTTTCATGATAGGCAGTCCAGAGCTCTGTAAGAGTGTCCAGACTTCATGTGGCTTCCCTGTACTGAGCCCAGACACCAGTCTTTGCAGGGTTTGCACTTGGCTGATTTAAACCTGCCCACCTGCTGCTGCTCTGAACCTCCTTTTGTAAAGAGGAATGAAAGGTACCGTTTCACTTAAGCCTGCTTCCATGAAGGCAGAATAGAAATTGTTTCATCTTCAGCATTTCATTAGGTCTCATAAGAATTACATAAAAATCCCTCTCACTGATTTTCCAAGGAGAAATCTTTTGCCTTTGTGTATTTATGCTTGCAATGGATGCAGCCCTAAAAATGAGCTTGGATTTATTATTCATTATGTTTATAATGGCACAGATGTGTGCAGAACTGAGCAATGGGGAGCAGCAAATCAGCCAAAACTCTTCTCATTCCTGCTCTTTTTATAATATTTTCTACCTCATTGGGGAATATTAACTGTTACAGAGTTTCTGCCCAAGAACTGGCAGACCAGAGAAACAAGAAGCAAAGTCAGGTTGTGAGATGTCTATGTAGGTCAATATCTTCTTTGGGAGAAATGCTGGAATAAGAGATTTCAGAATTTAAATTACATTTGACTATTATATGTTCTGTAGTTCATACCAGAACCTTACCTTTAGTTTAGTCTCTGGACTTTTTTTTTAGCCAAAATATTTAAGTAAACATCTTATTCTTGCCGAACAAAAAGACATGAAATATGACTTTTTATTCAATGTTGTAGCGCAATATTTTGTGTTTCCACCATGTTTGTTAATAATTTGCTTAAAATTTTCAATATTCCTGTGAATCTTGAACAGTGACAGCACACTACATTGTGACCTACACTTCATTTTTAAATACGAAATCCAGATAGGTTTAAATCCTTCTTCCTCCCTGGGAGCCAAGAACATGCCTTGACTGTGGAGCAAGAGATATTTTATTTCAGCAATTCTTAAATGGAGAAACACCCAATTGATTCAGTAGCAGAAGTGTGAAATCATTTACACACAGAACAGCCAACTGAGGCCATAATGCTGCTGCTCCTGGAGTGTCCATGCCTGAAAACAAGCCCGGCTTGTCATTTATAATCATTTTCTACCCTCTCAATAGACAAACAACGCATTTGTCAAAATCTTGTGCTGATGCTTTCAGATTTAGTTCATTAGCTCTCATTGTGTCGGTGGGGATGGATCACTGCAGACCAACACCAAACAGACTCCTTATTTTATATTAATTGTGTGTCAGCAATAACAGGGAAAATATATCTTTTCCTCTCATTTCATTATATAGGTTCAGGGTATTTTGTCAATTCCAGAGACCAGAAGTAAATCCTCTTTCCCAGCCTTACTTATGTGTTTGTACTGGGATCCAGACTATTTGTTTGATTTAAAGACCAAGTTCCCACTTCTGTTTCTAAACTCTTTGTTCTGGCTTACTGCTAGAAAAGCCAGAGATCGTATATCTTATGGGTTGATTTACCCCAGACACCACCAATGCAGTTGCCCCCTGAGAAGAAGTATCCTGAATTTCTTGGCTACTCTTGTCACCTTAGGAAGAATTTTCTGTTGTCTCAGACCTTGTCCACACTGGAGATTCAATGCTGAGTTTAGTTGCAAAACTCTAGTGTAGATACAATTTCACTCATCAGACCATGCTTCCAGCAACACACTGTCAGCTTTGGAAGCTGGGAGGACAGATGCACTCCTAGTCTGTGCTGATACATTTAGGAGTGTGCTTCAGCCTTGGTAGAGGTCATGTGCTCTTAACAGACACTGAAGGATTCTTTAAACCAACACGAGTGGAAAAAGGAGGTGGTGCTTTTCCTAGTCTTTCAAGTTTTTCGAGCAGCTGACAAACTCCAATCTCTCTGAATTATTCTTGTCCTTTCCTTGGTTTAGTTTCTCTAATTAAGCTGGTAAGTTGCATCCATTGCCCCATCTCCCATCATGGCTGCAGTTACACTTGCAGGTGATATGTTCTTGAGTTCTCACTGCCATGCAGAAGAGGGCTGTGGGGAGGACCTCCTCTCAGAGGGCCTAATATTATTAAAAATAAATGTGTGGGGTATATCTACAGTCAAAAATTAATTCACTTGGCTAAGCCTTAAAAAGAAAAAAACCCCTCACTCTAGTGATAGATAGCTTGAGGTCTCTGAAGCTAACATGTTTAACAAGGTCTATTAAAAAAATCACTTAGCATATCAACTATCATATTTCTAATGCATGCACTGCTAAAGGCAATATTAGTTTTTGTGACATGTTTTTGTAACAACGTTCTATTCAAGGATGTGTCATCTCTTCTGCACACTCGGCAGGGAGGGCCTTCTTTGTCAGGCAAAGATCTAGGTCTTAGGTCTGACTGAGGGAACCCTCTGGTCAGCACATGCAGCAATCTTCCCTCTCCATGCCCAGCTTCTTTCAGGGAAAGGCTTACAAACATGTTGGAATCAAGGCATTTAGCAAAGCAAGATTCAGACTTTTTAGGACACTTTAGAGTATTTTGGGCACTTACCAAAGACAAGATTGCTGCTATTTTATCCACTGCTATGTTCAATCCATGCTTCTACTCTTACGGGAGGAGGATGTTTGATAGTTTAGAAGCGATACATGAAAGTTTAGAGAGATATTACATGATTTAAAAAACATGACTGCCAATCCAGCAAATATGAAACACTTCAATTGTCCTGTTGACTATTTTGTCATGTGTTTATATATTATGAATTCATGGCTTATATTTGCAAGAAGTTTATTTTCTTGTCTCTCCTGTACAGGGAGTTTTCACTTAACTTTGTGCAATGATGCCCTGCTCATCTTCCGAAGTGGCCACAGTTAATTTAGAAACCAGTCATGTACATGAGGAGCTGGAGTGATTCCTTCCACTATGGTTGGCACTGCACTGGTCAGAAATGAACCTCTACATGACTTTATGTGACTACATGACAAACTTCTTGTCCCCTTTGATTAATGGAAACTCTAGATGAGAAGGTAACTTATATTATCATTAGATACTTGGTGATCCTTATTGGTCCCTTCCAATTCGGAATATTCTGTGAGATGGGTCACACTTCAGACTGTTTAGCTGCAGAGTGTAACCACCTCCACTCTGCTCACATAGCTGAAAAAAACCAGTTGTGGACCAGTTTTTGGAAACATCCAGAATTCAGCCAAAACTCAGCTCTTTTGCTGCTGCACAAGTATTTGAATCAGGAGTGAAAACTTCGCTGACAACTGTTCAGTAGAGAGGAGCGTGTCTACACTGGAGAACAAGAAACAGAAAGAAACCCAGCAGTGCCAATAGCTTCACCTACTAACAACACAAATATTGAAGGCTTTCAGGTCAGACACTGATGGAAAGAACTTTGAACTCAAGAGATACCATTTGCTCTTTTAATACTCCTTCTGTTTAGAGGACTTGGATTTCGAATGTTTCTTAAAACTTTGTTGATTCTTCCTTCTCCTAAAGTAAACATCACCGGGATTTTTTCCTGGCCATTCAGTTCAGAAGTAACAAAAAGGATATGCTGAGTGTGAGGCCTGTACACATTTCTAGAGATAACATCTGCAATGTGGTTTTATTGCCATACCTGCGTCTGGTGTTGGAGTTCTCACATAAGCCAAGACACCACTGGCTTTCATTGGTCTTCTTGCTAAAATTTTTTGCTTCAGTGGGAATTATTCTTGGGAAAAGACACATACTCTAAGTCCTTGAAAGTAAGAGGAAATCCCACGGATCCTGTTTCATAGTTTGTATTTAATGGTGTTACATTAAACGTGAGAAAATTCTCTCCTGTAGTCTATCAGTGTATATATAGGATCATCAGACTACAGTCCTGGAAGTTTTATGGTTGGACAAAAGCAACATTTTCTTGGTGGAAATGAGTTAAAGCAATAAACAAATAAAAAAGATTTTATAAGAGAAGGCTGCATCTAGCAGGAAGTCTGGGAAATCCTGATTTAATCTACTGTTCTGGAGGGATTTTGCCAAATGGACTGAAATTCATGTTGTTTTAGTTCTCTGTTCCAAAATGCACATGCAGTAGCAGGAATAGAGCAATTATCCCATCTAACCAAGAGCCAGGTTTACTTGAAAGAGTTGTCAGTTTGTCCAGCAAATCATTGAAATTATGGTGAGCATAAGAGAAAGTGTAACTGAGGGTATGCACACCTCTTAAAAGTGCATTTTTTAGCTTGAAACCTCACAAAAACAGGCTTTTCTTGTGAGATTTGATCTACTTCCTGCTTCAAACTAAGTCAGCAAAATTATAGAGAAAGTGTGTTTGGGTTGTAGTGGTGTTCCTAATCTTCAAAGAGATGTTTGAAATATTTTGCCCATTATGATAACTGTCTAAAACTTTTGTGTGTTGAACACACTGTAGCAGTTTTATAGTACAGGATGATATCTTTTGTCCCAAACTAGGGAAAAAAAGCAATTGAGGGAACGGTAGGTGGTTGAGTTGTTCGGGTACTGGGAAACACAAACTCCAAGCCCTGGAACAACATCATTCTTTTACCACCTTGCTACAATTTTACTTCTACACTTTGAAATCTTTACATCCCCCCAAAAGTAAAATAAAGCTCTTTTTTCATAGATGGGAGAAGTCACTACTTCTGACCTCACTGATTAGAAATTACCACATTACTAGAGACACAGAGTTCAAGTGTTGAGGGAAAGACTCATGACTGAAGAAAACTTCAAGCTTTCTCTGGCTGAAGCTTCACATAATTTATGACCAGGAACCAGCCAGACCTGTTAAAGGTTGGTGACAAATTAAATGACAGCCATGCAAGCTGCCTTTTTGTAACATATAATCTTAATACAACGCTGTTCTGTTCCATTATGGAAGCTCCTAGATACTGTTACTGTGCATACACTGGTAAGAATTTAAATTTGCTGAAGCAAGTAAATTAATTGGAAAACAGAATAGATTGATTCTCCATGCAATTCTTCTATATATGTCCCAAACTAATTGATTTCTATCAACTCTAGCAATATCAGATCCTTGTATTCACCCTGTGATATTGATCTGAGAAATGGCTGGAATTGTTAAGTTCTAGCAGTATTTGAACATTTGAAATGCTGAAAAAAATGCCATTGAAATTTATTGCTGTTTTCCCTTCATCCAGCTAAAAAACTGATAGCCATTTCTGGACAGAACAGGGGAAATATTTTATTTTCCTTTCTTCCATGTCCTGCTAAACTAGTTCCAGAGGATAAATTTTGTTCAGAGAGGAACAGAATACTGGTAACCTTCTTATATTAGTTTTAGGATTATAATTTTTCACATATTTCAGAAAGGAAGAAAACATGTAGCAATGATCAACCTAGAAGAGTTCACTGTTCTCTGTTCAATCTTCTCTGTTCTTCACAAATCCTGTTCCCATTGCAAATAGAACATATCTATTAAAAAACATCTGACTTATGTTTAGAAATTGTTAGTGACAAAAATTAAGCAAAATTTTGCTCACTTTTCCCAATCCTGACAGTTTGAAATGTATACCTGACTTTAATCTGAAATCATCTAACTCTGAGCGTTATTCTTTCTTGCGGTGCATGCCCCTGGTCTAGCAGTCTCAAGCTCCTCTGCAGCAGCAGCAAGGAAAGGGAGTTCTTAAAAATTTAGTTACATGTACCTTAAAAAAAAAACCAACCACAGATCAGCCTGGAAATGAGGTGCTTTTTTTTTTCCTTTTTAAAACCAATCACCACCACATTCCTATAGTTATCCAAACAGCAGCCCATTATATAGTAAGCACTCAATGGTCCTTATGAGAGCTACACAAAAGGCTGATCTTTTCTAAGGCCTGTAAGAATTTATCATCACTGTCATCCTTAAATTTACTCTTCTATTGGAATTTCCTCCTTGTTTGACAACTGCTTTTTCCTTCCATCTATCACAATTTAGAGTGACTAATCAGGTTAGTCACAAACCCTTCAGAAATTTACCCTCCAGGGCACTTCTTATTTTAGCTTGAGGAGGAAAGCTTTTCAATTCACAACATTTAACAGGATCCTCTATGCAGTAGCCAAGAGGATTTCTCTCTAGTTCAGATTTACATATGCAAATTATCCAAACATCCATTCAGTTCGGCCTTTATACAAAAGGATGAGATTTAAGGAAAGGAAAATGATCTGGAGATTGCAAGAGGAGAGGGCAGTTCAGGAGATCTGTCTCTGCTCTGCTACAGCATCATTCCATGACCTGCAGCATTATAAAGTGGATGTTATAAGCTAGACATAAATAGTTGCCAACTAATTGGTCTATAAAGCAGATAAAACAATTATTATCAAGTTTGTTAAAAAGTACAGTCCATTTCAGTGAAGGGAAGCAGTGAAACTGCAAACAACAACAACATTCATTTAATTTCTTAGACATCACAAATGTAGAGGATGCAGTTGTAGTACCTGGAAATTTTGAAGTCACTGAACTGTAGAAAAACAGATGGGTAGGAATCCCTTACTCAGTTCTTGACAAATGTTTATCTAATCCACAGATTCCTGAAGTGCAGCCCATAGATTTTTCGTTTTCTGTAGAGCACATCTAGGAGGAGGAGGTGTGTGTATGGGCGTGTCTCAGGCAGACCTAAAATCCCATTTACTGGTCTAAACCAGCTGTATGTGAAGCTCTATGAGAAGCAATGCAAGGAGTTCACAAACTGGAAAAGACTACAAGTTAATTGTGTAACCTATGCTTAAAGACTTCCAATGATATTAAATCACGCAAGCTCACAAGATAATGCATTTCCGGTCTTTGCTGCTGCTGTAAAATACTTCATCTAATGTCTAACCTTCACTTGAAGATCATTATTTCTTGTCCTGCCCTTGTGGCTATGAGGAATAGCATGTTCCTTTTCTCTTTGCAGACCTCTTTTACATATATGAAGAGTGAGTACCAAGAAATTGTTCTACAAATACATTTATCATATGATGAAAAGAGAAAGGTATCACCAGATAATACCAAGGGGCAAGGAGTTTAAAGCCTTTTTTTATATTAGTGTTCATTTAAAAGATCAGTTGAGAGTAGGAGGTTAACAGGATTGGAAAATAATTAGAAAAAGGATGGGAGTTCAGCACAGAAAAAGGAAAAAAGTGAGAAAATTAGATAAGCTTCATGTTTTATAATTGGCTGAACCTGATGAACTTTATCCTAGAATATTCTGAAAGTGGACTGAGGTGATCTTAAATACCTGTGGTTATCTTTGAGAAGCCAGGAAAAACTAAGATACCAGAAAACTGGAAAAGGGTAAACCTATCTTCATACAGAGAAAGGGAAAAGAGAAGAACATGGGAATTACAGACCAGTTTGTCTATATTTTTCAGCTCCAGCAAATATCAAGCAATTTCGTTGTTTAGAAGCACCTGGGAAAAGTAAAAGAATACCAGCCAGTGTGAGTTTGTCAAAAAACCCCATCATGTAGTCTTATTTTCTTTAACACAGGAGTGGTGAACAGAAACGAAAGTTTGATATTGTTTAGGAATTGATCATGGCTGATAAGGTGATAGGCCTTAAACTGAAGAAAGAATGATTCAGAATGAGCTGATAAGAAAATACTTTAGTAGTGTCACTCATGAAGCAGTAAACCAGACTGCCTTGGGAGCTTGAAGACTGTGCACCGCTGGAGATCTCTGTGAACAGGTCAAAGCAATGCCTATCAGGAGTGATTTAGATATTGCTGAGATTATTTCAGGGGAGAGGAATGAATTGGACAACCTCCAAAGATCCCCCTTAGCTTTATTTTTTCTGTGGTTGTCTCTTGTAAACCTACTCTTCTCTAGACAGAATAAGCCTCATTCTTTCTGTCTCTCCGCATATCTTCTGTTCTCCAGGTCTCTGATCACTCCTGTTTATCTCTCCTAAATGCTTTACAGTTGCCTCACTTCTCTTCTGCACTGTGATATTAAGAATTATCAGGTAGATGCTCTCAAATCTGTGGCATGTGTCAGAACAAGAGGGATGGAGGCTCCACTGCACAGCCCCTTTCGCCAGAAAAGCACGGAAATTTATCTTTAGAGCAAAACCTACCCCAACCGAACAGTTAATAAAAAGTGGATTTTTTTTGCCATATCTCTGTGTTAGTTCATATAAAAACACTCCTTCATTTCCTGCTTACCAGCTGACAAAGAGATGTTTGAATACTCCAGTACTTTTGCAGATCTCCCATTCTCAGAAATTTCATATTTTAAGATAACATCAACATTCCTCTCTGCCCCTGCTTTTTCAGCCTGAAGTGAGAGGAGTCCCAGCAACAATAAAGCTAAAAAATAAGGACAAAATGAATTACTATATTCTTCTCATGGTACAATAATGGAGAAAGGTCCCATGTTAGGCGGGGGAATGCATGTCACTGTTTCAATACTTAAGAATCAGAAGTGATTCACTGCACAGAGCAAAATAGCAGCTGTGTTCAGATCTCAGCCATTCACTGGAGAGAAAGAATAGTTTTCACTCATAAAAATGAGTATGTGTCTTTATTCTGTCATGGGATAATGAGGCACCTTGGGCTTGATCCAAAGCTCCCTGAAATCCAGAGAAAGACTCATGCTGGCCTCTGTTCACCCTAAACCAAAGAGGAGAATCTCTTGGAGTTGGAAGAGCTTCCCCTTGCTCTTCTTTTTTCTCGACATTCAAGTCCCACACCGCAGCTAGGCTGCCCTATAAATGAAGACCACCAACAAATAAAATCTGTAAGGCTGGCAAAAGGATGTTTAAAGACATGTCAGCAATTTAAGCTGCAAATCTCAGTGTTTGCAGACACAATATGCAGTGTAGATATCCAAGGTGCAGGTCCTGCCATGTTATCCCACAGCAGGTGACAAGTCCCCTGGCAGCCTCTGGCCTTAGGGCCACCCACTTGCAGCAGCTCCATATGCACAACTGCATGGGGGAAAATATGACACTGTTCTGCAGCTTGCTGATCTATCAGAAAACAGTAATTTCTCTTGGAGGATCAGTATCAGGTCTGATACTACTAGTATCAGATCATTCTTGATGAAAACAGCAGGAACGAAGGCAGGATTGCCTCTTTTGGTGGAAAACTCCCCTGGCTTGATCTAAAATCAATCCTAAGGCTGAATTGCCTTGAAAATACCTAACCATAAAACCATAAACTGTGTTATTTATTACTACAGAGTTATCACTGGAAGACCAAGAGCCTGTGACAGACCTTGCTTGTAATATACTGCCAGAAACACCCTTCTCAAATTTTTTTTTAACTACTGTTTAGATCATTTAAAGAAAATAGATTAGTTAATTCTTTTCTGTTAGGACAGAAAGAAAACCTGTTCTACCAAAACTCTTGAAGATGAAGAGCTCTGGGAAGTTATAGAGCAGTAGCCCTGTGATTACATTGCATCATAATTTTGCCTTTTGTTTTGGAGGGTTTTTTTGTTTCTTCTTTTTTGTTTTTTTTTCCCCTTTAACTATTCGTCTTGAAGAAAAATCACAAAAAAGGAAAGAAATGAAGAAATTTTACCAGCAGCCTTTCTTGCCCCAGCTCCACAGACAGCCATCAGACCAGATGAAGAGCCCTGGAAGGATTCTGCACTCTTCTGCCAGAAGCATTTGAAAAAAAACCATCTGGGCTCCTGCAGAACAGGGCACCATTTTTGAAAAGGTCTCTGCACTGAGAAAGACAATTGATTTTCTTCTTTTGGCCTCTTCTCCATGCAGCAGTGTTTTGTAAAGGCAGAGAAACAGGGAAAAGGATCAAATTCAAAAGGGAGTGTTAAATATTTCACCTTCCTCTTAGATAGGAAAATCAAACATGACATCTCTCACCATCCAGAAGATTGCTTCTGGCTCTTCTTCTTGTCTTGGATTTTGAATTACATCTCATGCTAAAAGGTTTGGGGCAAGGAGGGGGTAAAATTAGAGGAAAACTTGATCTGGAGACAAACTTTAACAAATACGGAGGAGGGAACTTGGTCTTATAGCTGGGATATAACGCTGGGTTCGCCCCAGTGATTTCTCAGGTGGTGGGTAGCTCACTTCTTTCACTGAATGCTGGGATCCCAAAGTAGAAGGTATCCAAAGATATTCCCAGGTTTCATGTTTTTCTTGTTATTTTAAATGAAACATGCAAACCATGCCCAGAGCAACACTCAGCACTGTCCTGGATTGCTGCTGTGTATGCCTCATCCCCATGGCCTCCATGCTGTCCTGAGTCACAGGGTCCAGGGAAAACCCAGATTCAGGAGGTGAAGGTTCAACCTAACAGCTGAAGGGAGGGTGTGCTGACTGCCCAGCAGTTGCCTGTCAAACAGCATATTTTAGATGCTTGTATCTAGGTGTCTGCATCACACAAACTACCAGTGCAACTGGAAATAGATGTTATTCCTTACTGGAAGCAAAGCAACACCCAGATTGGCAGAGTCCATTCTTGTAACACTGGAACAGAGAGGCTCAGATGAGACCAGCCACGGGTAGCTTATGCCATGGATGGAAAGATGTCCCATTGCATGTTAATCACCTCATCACATTTCACAGTTATTAGCCTTTGATGGATAATTCCTGTGATAGTTGCAGAACTGAAGCCACATCAGGAAGTCACCCAGAGTTGTTCAAAAAATGGGATGACTTCCTCTAATTTGCAAGAGATGTCAGTTTTCTTTAAATCCGCCACTTTCTTTCCAGGTCTGTGTCTGTGTGTGTCTAAGTGTCTGCAGGGGAAGGTGGGAAGCAGGTACAGTATGGAGTTATTTTCTGCCCTTGAGATGTTGCCGGTACATTTCTTGTGAGGACGTTGGCAAATGTTCCTGCAGACTCTGTACTGTGAGAACAATCTCTGCTTCCTCTGCTTTTTGCCAGCGATGGCCTCTTATTTGGCTGCAACTAGACTTTTTATTACTGGAAATTGTTGGATGGAGAAGCAGGAGATGTAAGAAGGATGAAAACATGGGCCCTTTGTACCAGACTGCATTTGTTTTGTTTTGAGAGGCCTGAGCATAGGGAGTTGGCTAATTTGGCTTTAAGAATTTGTTGATCTCTTTTTGTGCATCCTCACGCCTGTGCAACAAACTTTATGTTTAGTCTTCTGCACACTCATATAACCATAACTAATATAAATACAAATACAAATATAAATATAGATACCATGTGCATCCATATACAAATAAATAGATACAAAACAACATCTATGTATATTTGAGGCTTGACTCAGTACTAGATGTAGATGCTGTAAAACTCTATTTCCCATGGTCATAGATGATTCAGTGCAGTTTCAGTGTGTGCTACCATAGGCCATAGCAGGGGTAGAGAGTAAGTGTATGGGTCAGAGCCTCTTGGACAAAGAAATTAATGTCTTGTGTGCCCATGGTGAATCACTTTTTCAAGCTGCTCCCCCACGGCCAAGGCTCCTCTGGTTCCTCTCCTACTCCATGATTGGAAGTGTGTCAAACATACAACCAAGTTACCATCATCTCCAGCAGGAATTTCCCACCCAGGCAATGTGCTGTGACTGCTTCCATGCTCCTGTGATGACCCCGCACAACCTTAACCTGGGAGAAGGAAGGCTGAGTTTTAGTGAAGTGATGAACAAGGACTGAATCGTGCAGGTGTTGTATTCCTCCAGGAGTGCTTGTCTTTCATCCTCATGGAAGGAATGGTCCCTGCTCACTTAGTGTGTCTGAGTCCAGTTCTCAGTCTGAAATCTAGACATAGCCATGTCTTAATTATTCAATGTCAGTACAAGACTTTCACAATCATTTGACAAGATCACACAGCAACACTCTAGAAGGACTTTAGAGGACCAGTGAGTAGGACTTTATATATATGTATATTTTTTTAATGGATGCAATAGTATTTTTTCCTTTTGTCACTGTCTAGAAAGACAATGAGGTTTTGTTACTTCAGGGGGAGGTTTGCAATTCACTCTTTTGCTCTCACAGTAGTGCAAATACCTCATCTTTCTAGGTCAGTTAAGACCCTTGATAGTGTTTTCTTACGGTGGTCATTCCTTAGCACAGAAATACTTTATCCCAAATGTTCATTAGGTATTTGAATGAAATAGTCCTGCTCAAACAAGCAAAAAGCTGACAACTTTTTCATACTGGTTGTTCTATCCAAACCTTCCTTTTAGGTTTTGTTAATGTAGATCAAAGCCTGTATCTGAACCCTGACTTGTGTTGTGTTGTCTGCTAATGCAAGGCTGCTGTGCCCCAAGATTTGAGACTGCTGGCGTCCCCTCCAAGGAGAGGGTGTCTGGCTTAGCTGGGAAGCCTAGCTCTACTCTGTGTATAGTTGAATTGAGATGAAGAGGAAGCTCTCAAGCACCCCTCAGGCATTTCTGCTTAGTTTTTACCAGGATCCACCTTTGTCTGGTGCTCCAGTCTTCCTCAGATCTTCTAACCCAAGAAATTCTCCATTACATCTCAAATGAAACCACAATGTCCACTTTCTGTTCTGTTTTAGACAGAATCTTAACACTGACCTCATTATAAGCTGTTTTTAGGCACTGTAAGATGGGACATGGATGTTCACGGTTGCAAATGCCCACTGAATGTTTTTCAGGTCTCCATGAAGAAGCTGCCCTGCTGCTAACATCTTTGCCACTGTTCATTATGGCAGCAAGGTCAAAAAGCAAAAGATGAATATTCATTTGCAATTTTTACCATGTGTATCCTCTGTGTGTATGTGTGTCTGTGAGGATGGGAGCTGTCTCTGTGCAGAGCAGACAGACAGAGGAGCTTTTAGCTGGAATCACAAGGTTGCGAAACACTCGATGCCTTGACCTGTAACATGCGACTGTAAATTCCTCCACTCTTGTTATGTTTTCCAGGGGTCATGGTCTTTAACAGTTTACTTAGTGGAGGAGGAGGAAAGGAGCCCTTTGTATTGTTGAGCAGCAGACGATAGTTTCCCTTGTCCTGGCAGCTGGTGCTGACACAGGGCTGTTCTTCAGGTATTACTTTGATGGACGGTGCCCCCAACGCCCACGGAGCAGCAGGGGTGGTGGCAGCCTCCACTTACCTGGCTTTGGTTAAAGAAGAATCTGTGGAGTCTGCCCAAGTAGGACCCAGCGCTGCCTTTCCAGTGTTTTTATTGCATTTCAGACAGAGGCTGAGCTTTGCTCCAGTCTAATTGCTTGCAATGTCCTGCCGGAGTGAACTTTGGCTGTGATGCAGTGCATGCACAACCTAGCACTTGCAGTGACAGGTTTGCAATAGTACAAACTCCAGCAGCAGATTAAGTGAGGCTGGAGTCCCAGGGCTACAGACCTTCAGTATCTCTGGAGTGGGGAAGAGCAGATGCTATTTTATTGTGCTTTGTACAGCAAAGCAACCTGACACTGTGTGATCTCAGTGATTCATGGCTCCCAATCCTTGCCTGGGATGTTCCTACATCCATGGTTATTTTGGTGCTCAGGGACACCATCGTGCTGAGATAGGTGCTTTGAGTCACACTCCCAAAGATGTTACCAGCTCCTCTTTGGCTGGTGCCAGCACAAGCCTGAACTCAATGTTCCTAGTACTGGTAAAAATAGCACCAGGATGCTCTAAGTGTCCTTGGCACAGCCAGAACTGAAAGCTCCTGGGCTAGTCAGAGCTCCATCCATGGCAGAAAGCAGCCCATACCCAGTTTTTGCTCTATGCCATTGTGATCAAGAGGAGAAGAGGGTTCAGACTTTCAATGGTGAAGACCCCAGGGCTTTTCATGCAAGAAATTCACCTTGTTGCCTCAAAAAATATTGTCTTTTGTGACAACAACTTTGAGATTACAAGGAGCTATAGCAGAGCCCAAAGTGACTGCTGGCAGCACTTGTTTTGTGACACCTGGGCTAGGAAATACATTGTGTGAAACTAAACTCCATTCGGATGTGAGGAAGCAGGAGCGTATCCTTAGTGCAGCCAGATGTGACCCCCAACCCCGCTCGTGCAGAAATCCACATAAACACATCTCACAGATTTGCAGTCAGGTCCTGACCCAAGGTCCACTGAAGAGAAGTCAGTCAGTGCACTGATGTAGGTTTGAGATATACAGGACTTCAGCTGTTTGTTTGTTTGTTTGTTTAACTATCTGCACTATTTTTCCCAAGGAAAGGATAGTCCTGATGTATTAGCTTTTGGCCAGAGTTTGGGACAAGCACACTGTCTGGCAGGCTCTGACACCACTTATACTGAGAATTTGTCAAACAGGCTAACCTAGGCAGCATAAAAAGTTTAACAGAAAAAAATAGGAAGATGAAGATATAAAATATCCTCTCTGTGCCAGTATTATGGAAAACAAACTGACACAAAAAACATAGATAGAATGGGGATGAAGGCAAACTACTAGATTTCTCCATGGATCAAAATACTGATAAGATGAAGGTTTTGTGGGCTTACATTTCACATGGAGAATTGAAGTGAAAAAAGAAAGTTTCTCATGCAAACATAGAGAAACCCTTCTCCATTCCCATATCTCTTTTTCTGTGTCTTTACCTGCACATCTTTCCATCTTTTTGATTTTAAAATGCGTGTGCATTAAGCTTAGAATTTCCTGTGGCTAAGAGGAATGGGGTCTGATTGATCGTAATAAGGGACAGTCTAAATGAAGTGCTTGGACTTGCCCCGGGCACTTCTATCTGCAGGTGCTGGGAGCCCTTGCCAATGTGAATGAATTTTTGGAACACAAGTGATTATTTACTGCTGAACCAAGCCAAAGGCTATGCTTCTCCTTGCAGCTCACAGCCCTCAGCCTCCAACAGGAAATGTATTTAGTTTTCAAATCCCTCTCTGACAAAAAGGAATTCCAGCAAAGCAGCAATAAACATTCAGAGAGTCTTCTCTTCTGTAGGAAAAAAAACCCATGAGCTTCGGTTTAAAATGAAATATCCTGTGACTAATCTAGTCTAGGACTGGGCTGGGGTCAGGTTGTTGTGTGTGGGAGTCAGAGGACCCAGGAGAAGTCTGCCCCACCCTATTTGCCACCCACTCCACTTTCAGAAACTTCAAATATCACCAACACTATGTTTTCAAACAAGGATTGCCAAAGGATTCACTGTTTGATCCTCCTCTTCTCAGTTTGTCATTGATTTCCCCCATCAAAATAGCTTGTGCAACGAATCCCAGCTGTATTGCTGGCACTTTACTAGCCAGCAAATACAATCCAAATGTTAATTCTTTGGAGCTGAGAGCTCCGTGCCAAGAAATGAATAATCTGTGCGAGGCTAAACAAACAGTTTATTGACGGGGTGGGGTGGGGTGCAGGTGGGGGGTGGCTGGGCTGAGAAGTATGAGAGTCCAACCAGAAGGACATCAAAGCTGCTTCTGTCAGAAGACTCAGTCACATGTGATTTGTTTTCTCTCACTGCTAATTCAGTTACGTGTTAAACTACTGATATTCCCAGGCAAGAGTGCGAGAGCTTTTCAGCCCAAACACAGCAGGCTGGTGAACCAGATGTTTGCACCCTGTTCATCTCAACTTGGCCTCTTTTTCTTTTTGGATGTAGGAGTGTATAGGTGCATTTAGGTCCGGAGATCCAGCATCCAGACACTAGGTAAATTCATCTGTACAAATGGGGCATGAGGCAATTTGGAAGTTAACAGTGGCATTTCTCTGGCAGCTGATGGGAGAGCAACTGGGCTATTCTAATGAAATTTAAACCAATAGATTTCAATTCCCTTGTTAAATCTTTGCACCTTCTGCCTTTCTCTTCCACGTTATCCAGGAGGTCAAGACCAGAAGCAGGACTAAAGCCTAAATCCTCCAAGTCACAAACCAACTGCAGTGCAGACCACTCATTGCAAATGCTACTGGATCCTGAGCCCAGCTATGTGCTGTAGTAATCCACTTTGCAAATTTTGGGCCAAAGCCAGGGCAGGATCCTGGGGATGTTGCCCAGCCATGTCTCATTCCTCTTCCAACCTGCTGAAACACTACAGCATGCTGTCTGGACTTTTTGAGGGGGAGAGAAACCCAAACCAAATAAAAAATAAAATACACAGACAGAAATTTGAGTCTTAATTTTTAAAATAAAAGATCCAATCCAAATTTACAAGTGCCAGATGCTGGGGGAATTATGGGATCTTGTCATTGCTTCTTATTCTACTTCTTAGCTGCACTGAAAGGGCGGGTATCTCCACTTTTCCATTCCTCCCCATGGGAAAGGGTCCTTCCCACCCAGCAGTGTGCCTGCACTGTGGAGATAGTCATAAGAGACGGAGGCGTTCCCTGGCCAGCAGCACAACCCTCAACACCCAGCATCACAAGCAGGGGAAGGCAAGGGCCTGCAGTACAATGGTTTAATAAGTAAAAGGCAAGAAAAGTCACAGGTGAGGGTGTTGTGATGACAGGCTATGGAGTTGCATGCACAAGTAGTTAAGTCCATCGGGGCTTAATCTAACTCAGGTACTGATGTGGGCATTTAGATAGCAGATAACTCATGCTGTCATTAACCTGTCAGCATTACAGCAGGAAGATTATATCTTCACAAGTATACATTGATCTGGAAAGGGACATGATAGGCATGACCAATCTTTTTGTATAGTCTTTTACCACCTGCTTTCCCCCCCCCCATCAAAGACACTTAACGTGTGTGGTCAGTGCAAAGAAAGCCATGTTTTCCTTTAGGCTGGAGAGATCTTTCTCTTTGTCCTCTTCCCATTATCTTGGGTGCAATCTAAATATCTCCTTACTTACACAACACCTTCCTTTTCATGCTGATGGAGCAGTGAAGATGAGATTGGTGTCTCTGTAGGTCTACCACAGCCTTTTGCAGAGAGACTTGCACTTGCTGTGTGTGTGCTATGAGCAGCTCAGGTGCAGGATGGCTCTGAACTGGAAGCTGAGTGTGTAATACAGGACTTCACTGCAGCTGGTAAGTCTCTTTATACCAGATGACTTACTGGCTCAAGGACTGCAGTGCAATGAAGTACATCCCCAGGTTTTGGATCAGATTTGGTTCCTCCATATATTCAGGCCTCGATAAGAGTTTGCCAAGGTGTGCTGCCTAGGAATGTTTTCCATACCTGGTTTCTTCCACAACATACCAGAAAACGACATCTTATGGCCTTCATTTGGGAAAGGCTGGGCAGCAGTGTGCAGGACACAAGGAGAGGACAAGGGTCATAGTCATAAATATCTTGATATTTAAGTGCACCAAAAAGCTAAAGTTAGGACCATTGCACGGGCAAATCCATCTAGGGCAAATGGTCTTTTAAAGGCAGCAATGTTCATCTGGTGACGTAGTATATCCATTCCCAACAGTTCCCAGCCTGAGGCAGGTGGACTAGACGTGGTCCCCCAAACACAGTTGAGTTTGCAGTGCTTTTAGGTAAGTACTTGAGGACAGGACCATGTAGAAGTCCATGGTGAATTTGGGCAGTTGGCAGATATGGAAGGATTAGAAGAGTAGGAATGAGCCACACTTATCAGAAGGATATCTTGTCCCACTACTGAGTAGCAATAGGATTTCTGGCAGCATGATGGTGTCAGCTAAATGCAGGATTTTTTCCCATCCTACATCATGTAGGTTGGCAAACAATCCAAAGCAAAATTTTTCAGTATGAAATCAACAAAATTCCCTAGCACTGGCATAAAAAGGATGATATTGGCACTTGTTACACTGTGTACAAAACCACATTTCTCTGAGCTGTGCTGATGAAACCTTGAAAGGCAGGTAAGCCTTTCTTTCATGCTCCTGGTTCCCTAGCTTTGGGCATGCAGACATAGTTGAGTTCAGATGAATGTTCTTTGTTCATTGCTTATGTAAGAAAACAAAGGTAACTGATAGGGGAGACATTCCCCAGGGTCTCTGCATGGGTTGTTGCCCTCCAGACCTGCTCCTGGCAGGGACCAGTTGCGGAAAGACAGAGGAAGCAGTTGTGCTTCCTTTCTGTGTGCTCACCCCAAAGCACTGCCTGAGATGTGAGCAGCATTAAGACACTTTCCTCTTTCTTTTTCCTGAGAGTGTCCCCTTGGCATAGCCTTGTGCTTCCAGAGTCTGACTGGAGATACCTGGGGAAATATGAGAGGCCAAAAAGTCTCCCAAGAGCTGTCAAATTTGGCACTCAAATGTTGACAGTGTTTATACGCTTGCTCTAAGCCTCCTGAGATGATTTTTTTAATACCACAATGGGAACTGGCAGCTCTTGGATATGAGGCAAGTAGAGGTGCAGTGGGCTCCTCACCAGTGTGGCTGGTCCTAAATTCTCCTGCCTTATATTAGGAGTCTCTACCATCTGTTGGCAGCCAGGTGCTGGAGAGCTGATGGATGTATGTAGGGCATTAAGCACACATGCACATGAGTGCACTCACGTGTTCATAAAAGGTGCCCGCATGTTATTTATTCAAGCTCTGTGCAAATGACAAAATGGCACTTCATCTCCACTTTAACCCAACCACAAATTAGGACTGAACATTAAGATCAGAGCTCACTGACTTGTGAGCTGGAGAAAATTCTTTCTCCTCAACTTCCCTGCTAGCTTCCCTTCGCAAAGAGGCAATTCTGCCTTAGTGGGGGCTGTACAGACGTGGCTATTCCTTTTGCACCAGCCACACAAAAATATACCACCAAAAAAAAATAGAGAGAGGAAGAGAAATGAGCATTCTTAACAAAAACATAATATTATGCTAAGGCAAGGCGCTCTGTGATCTGCTGTTTGAAAGTAGGTGGGCATTGAGTTGTCGTTACCAGCCTCCATCCTTTGAGGGCACCCTAGTGTTTGATGTTGGCTGCAGTTAGCTGCGGGAGAGGTGCAGCAGCCATGTCTGGTGATGGCCAGGCTGTCTTTCACTGAAATGCTCTCTTTCCTCCAACCCTCCAGGTCAATGCTGCTGGACTTGCTTTTTTATGGATAGAAGGAGCACATGCTGGGCTTGCAGATCACCAGCCTTATTGGTGTGCTGAGGATTGGAGGTGAATTGCCTAAAGGAGGGATGCACTGGCGTGCCAACACTGCTATTGATTAATGCTAATTATCATTTAATTTAACCTCCAATTAGTTTTAATCAATTGTCACATTCTCCCTGAGTACTACTGCGAGGATGATGTACAGCAGGGAGGATAATTGTCTTGAGCTTTTCCTTGCTTCCCAGACGGCTATTTTCAATCCCTTTCTTTTGTTTTCAGTAGGGCTGGGTGAATAATTTATTTGGCAAATCTAGCTGCTGTTGCTGCTTCTTGTGCCTTGGTACTGTCTGTAAGCATAGTTTGAATCTGATGCTTGGTCCAGAATTTCTCATCACAGAATATTGGTTCTTGGTCTGTACAATGTGTTACAGCCATTTGATCCTGGAAAATCAAGCAGGGCAGTTTCACTTTAATCAGGCATGTGGTGGGGTCACATGGCCCTGGCCCCACTGTTGCTGTCAGTCATAACTCTGGGGATCCAGTTTTGCATGAATTTTCCATAACTGTTTCTTTAAAAAATGGTCACAGTCATGTTTCTGTCACCCAGAGCATTTCCCTTCAGAAGGGAAAAGCAGAGAGAAAGAGCAGTTACATTTGTCCATCTGGATCACCATCTCCAGGTCTTGAATACAGGCTCTAGCAACCAGAGAACACCAACTCAACTTCTTCTCCCAGGGAACTAACTCATTTCTGTTACAGCACCAACCCTCTTAACACCCTCCTATATAGTCTTCCCACTGAAGCTGGAGAGACTGGTTTTATCTGAATATCGCTATGACAGCCTAGCCTTTCCATGTTGCATTTGAGTGGATGGTCGCAGAATTCCGAGGTAGTCGTCCAAAGCTAATAATAGCTCTGTCTGTCCAAGGGAATTTCAAAAAAGTATCAATTAATTAATCACCCCCACTGTTTTTGTGTACATTGCTGATGAAACATCAGGTAGTGTTCCCTCAAGGTCAATAAACTAGGGCAGTTATCCAAAATTACCTTCTGAGATCTCTCTGAAAGCTAAGGGAAAAGTGAGCAGAGCACAGTCCCATCTATTCTTGCCGAGGATCAAAAGCAACTCAACAATACCTCAGGGCATCAAAGACATCTGATAGATCTAACAATAACATCTTGGAGCCCTGATATTCATCTGTAACCTGGACTGCCCATGCAGTGCAGTCTCTGTGCTCTACTCCATCTGTACCCAGACCGACATGGGTCAAGAAAGGCTGAGACACTCAGGTACTCAGGGAATTCACTTGCCTTCACAACTTTCTCATTAACCATGCTCACACTTGAAGAACAGAAAAAACACAGCCTGATCGCCAGCATCCAGTAATAGCTTGTTTGGGCATGTTCTCTGCACTTTCCAGAGATATCCTGCACCCGCCACCTGTCATGATTTCAGGTGGAGCAGCTTATTCCCCCCTGCCCTGCCACCAGGTATCTGTGGTGCTGATCAAAAGCCGTGGCGGACAATGCGGGTTCAGTTCAGCTGGTGGGCAGGTCACAGCCCCACCACCAGTGTCACCACTCGTCTTTGAGCTTCCACTACGATCTGAAGCGAGGCAGCAGTGATGCAGGAAGGTGGATGCGGCCACGGCCCCTCTGCTGTCTGCTGGCACGACTCTCAGCATGGGCACATGGTCGCAGGGGCATTTCCTCCCTGCAGACAATGTGAAGAACCTCCCTTGCGACAGAAATGGGAAGGAATTCGGGTGCTTTGTGGTTCATTACAGGACTGTGTCCTAACTTGTTTATTTTTTTTTTTAGTTTTATTTTAGAAAATGAAAGATCATCTTATGTGTACAACTGAACCCTTCTTCCTCCTACCCAGCCCATTCTGTCCCCAATGGGTCAAGTTTTGTGGGCTCACATGTCACAGGCAGATAGTTATGATGTGGTTCAATGTCATTTAATTATAACCATTTAGGTTACAGGAGAACTTCAGTGAAAAATAAAATTATGGTAAAGCAAACTCATCGCTCCATAGAAATGAAAGCTGACCCCTTGTTTGCCTTTGTGCATGGGCTGGATAACAAACCCATTGTTAAGATTAAAATGAAAAAAGAAGGAAAGCCAAAACTTGTTTTGTTCTTATAAACATGGGACTTTCGATTTACTTTTCACAGAGCTTTGACTGGGCAACAGAAGAAATGTGAGCTATCTCACAGTGTTCCCTTGGCATAACATGGTGCTTTCAGTCTCATTATTATTGCATTATATGTAGCACATCTGTTACTGGTCAGGAGCCAAACTATTTAATTCTATTAGATACATCTATACAGCTAAGTGATAATCTACACCAGGTTTATGGAACAAGCACTTAATTCTTGGCAGGGACCAGCTCAAGACTTGATACAAGAGCAACAGAATATATGCAGTGTAGTTGTAGATCAGTGTCAGAAACTGGCCAGAAATCATTTCTGCATTCTTCGGCATGCAGGCATTCCAGTGTGGGAAACTATTCATTCAATTTATTGTTCTAACATCTGTAAGTTATTGGGCAAGGGGGAGGGGAGAGGGAGAAGAGGAAAACGCTCAGAGGGAAAAACGTTTACCTAACAAAATACTAACTCTTTCAGGGGGTTTCATGTCAGCACTCTGTAAATAATAGGAGCCTTTTAATGCACATATGGTAGTATTTACTTTGTGGAGAGGTACACAGAATCCTGTCTTGTTCAGAAAGTTTTGTGCCCCTATGCTGCTCAGACATATAGTTTTTGCTGCACATATTTTGCCTTAATCCATCTTTTATCTTGCTGAACACAACTACCAAAATCAAAGTCAAGTTGCATTGCCTCTGCTTGCAAGTACCATCAGAGCAGGCTGAGCATCAGGACATGAGGTTGAAAGAAAGAGCTCAGCTGGTGTGAGACAGCTCTGCTCCCCTTGCAAGGCACCCATCAGCTCCAATGTTTGCTGGCTGGCAGTTTGGATCCCGGTGCTTTTTCCCTCCCCTCTCTGCAAAACCCTTCCAGACTTTGGGAGGGAGAAGCCCCACGCCATATGTCCTTCTCAGAAACAAGTAAACATGGTTTTACCCCATTTTGGAGAGAAGGAGGAAGGGCACTGGGAGGTAATGACTTGCTCAGGGTTGCACAGGATGTCTGCAGCAGAGCTGGAACAGGGGCCAACTCCGAGCTGTCAACGGTGCCTCTACCTTTATCCACCAGACCATCCTTCCTTCCTATATGCTAAAGAATTGAAACAATTTTAAAAAGGAAAAAGAAAAAAAGAAAAAGAGGGTCTCCACCTGCAGAGATTTCTGACCTTCCACTGACAGGGCTTTTCTTTTCCTTCCCCTTTCTCCCCACTCATTTTTTCATCTCTCAGTGGAAGTAACTGGATCTATTTCTCAAGGAAGTGATGTCAGGAGACCCGGGTGTTCCAGGAATAGTTATTTCCATACAATTCAAACAGATTCTTACATACTGTGACATGTACATTGCTGTAATTTAAATAGATCTTCAGACTGAAGACCATTTATAAGAGTCTCCAGCTGGAGAGGAATTTATTTACTCATGGCCTTTGGGGAGCAGCATCATCCTTAACTCTCTACTGTCTCCTCCAGCATGTGACACCTGAAATTTCCATGAATTATCCTATCCTGAGCCTGATCCTACCCAGGTAAGAATATTGATTTCAGAGGTCCTGCTGTGCTGCAGGTGAATGTGGCTGAGCTCCTCTGGACATTGCAGCCAGCAGGCTGGTAATACCAGAGAAATCATTCCTGTTCATCACTGGTTGTACTTCAGTTCTTTTATGAAAAACAAGATCCTTGCACTTGAATTTACAAGGTGAATCTAGGAGGATAAAAACAAGGCTCTGAATGAAGACGAAAGGCTGGAATGCCATACTATATTTAGGTTGTGACCTTTGGGGACAAGTGCTGCTTTTCTTCCCCTGGAGTTGTACAGCATCTAATACAGCAGGGTCCTGGTTCATAGCAGATGTCTAACATACAACTATAGTGCCAAAATAATAGCATTAAGTACCAGAAATAACTTCATGAGGTAATAAATAGAAATAAAACCTTGGAGGGAGGCCAAGTGGAAGGGTCTTCAAAGTCTGTGCTGCCCCCTACTACTCTTGATCCTGAATTGTACATAGTCTTCAACCTTAAGTGAAGTGGAGAGGTGTCAAAGAGGCTCTTGCTTTAATGTAGGGTCACAGGAGCCAGGGACAGGATAAGGAGGGAGAAATGTCTGTGCTTGCTTAGCCCCTACACCTTCCCCTTCTGCCCAGTACAATGTCCTTCTGACCATCCAGAGCAATGTCAGGTCTTGTAGCTGGTTTGGGAGCTTTGAGAGGTTGTTTTAAAATCACTTAATTATTCAGCATTGTACTTACAATTCCCAAGTGCTACCTATGTCAGGGGTGCCCAAAGCAAAGCCAGTAACTGACTTAGGCTTATTAGGTCTCAAAAACAGCCCTGACCTGTCTTCTCCCTCCAGTCAAAGCCTTGGGCAGAGCCAGTCAGGAGGAATTGGTCATTGCTGACAACAGCAATTTGTACCACATTTGTCGATGGGTGGACTCGTAAAAGTTAATTTCCCAGCATGTGGGTTTCTGTTTATTAAACAAATAACTCGCACCCCCACATGGCCTGGATACACCCTTCAGCAGGGCTGCCTGAAGGAAGGAGTCACTGCTGGCTGAACCTCTGACTTCCATCCAGGTAGTACAAGGTGAGCTTTGCTCTCTGAGGAGCAGGGAGCAGAGCAGGCTCATCCTCCAAATTGACCAGCCTGCTCCCACCACTTGCTCTCTGAGTCACTGTGAGGAGGGATTTGTGAGGACTTCAGATACTTTTGTGAAAATTGGGAAAGAGCAAAGATCACACTCACATGATAAGAAGAGTCACATGTATTTTTTACTGTTTATTTTACATTAGCTTTGATAATTGATCCAGAGTACAGTACTTTGTGACAGTGTCCACTGGAGTTACTGGTGCCCTTGCTGAGCATATATGATGATAGATTTAGTTATGCACAGCAGCAGCTCTGGCATCACGCGAATTAGCAGGACTAGTAAAACTAATGTTCAAAATGTTGAAGGCATTGCCAGCTTTGCCACCAGAATCACTCTATTGCTTTTCGTGGCATCATTTCTCTCCTTCCTGATCACAACTCCTCAGCTATACCAATGAAGCATCCTGGAATTGTACTGCAAGCTGGGGTTTTGAAGTTAGCAATTTTAAACTTTCAAAAATAGAGGATTTGTTTTGTTTTGTTTTTTGTTTGGATTGGGTTGATTTAGTTTGGGTTTTGGTCCACATTATTTCATCAAACCTGGTGAGATGCTGGTAGCACACACATTGCTTACTAATGTGAGGTGATTTCTGCACACTACGAAAATCTTAAATTTATTACAAAAAATAATATCCACAATGGCCTAAAAGTCTGTAGTTCATAATTTTAAAACTATTGACATGATGATGCTGAATTCCTGATGGTGGGCTTCAAAGAAAGGACTCTCACCCACCCTTATGGGCAATCTTTCTTTTGCATATTATTTGCATATACGCTTGATAGCCAACTGTCATCTCTAGCAAGTGCTGGCATGCAAAAATATTTTTTCTAGTATTTTCTTGCCATTGTCAGATCTTACCATTGTCCAAATGGGAGGATCCAGGACATGATATCAGAACAGTATTGCAAAAAGATGAGTAACAGACATTCAATTCCAAGTTCTGCTCATTAGATATTTTTTTTCTCGTTCTCTTCCCATGAGAGAGAAAAATTATATCAGTGGAATACCTCAAGGGGAGTAGTTTATTTAGATTAAACCTGAAAATTGGATGGGAGTTCTAAGCTACAGGTGTTTAACTTACCAGAGCACACCACATCCTGGAGCCATGGGTGGAAGAATTTGAAATAAACTTTGCATTTTTTTTTCTAAATTTGCTTGTTTGTTTTTAATTAAGTGAATTTCTCTTTCTTCCTTTAAGCAGCTTTCATTCTCTCCTTTTCTCTTTCCCCTTTGTCATTAGAAAAAGTGAAGAAAGGGAAGAAGGGGATGAAAACCAATCGAGAAGAGTAAAAACTTGAAAATCTTCAAACCTTGCTGAGATCATTTGGCTGGGGTTTTTTTGTTTCAAAAATGAAAATTTATGCCACCCCTAGACACTTCTATTTCATTAAATGGGTTGTTTGCAACTGGAAAGTATGGCTGAATTGAAGAGTCCAAAGCCTTGTCTTCTCCATTTGCAGCTGGCAAAACTGAAGTGAAACACCAAAGTAATGACCCTGAGGCCACTCAGTGGGGGTCAGTGTCAGAAGGGATATTTAGTCCACAGGAATTCCTGGTTCCTTTCTCAGGTCCGGACCACTGCTGCTCACAATGCAGCTATGTGAGGTCTTCTGCTGTAACACAACCACACTGTGCACAAGGAAAACCCAGAGAGTTTTCCTGTCCCTCTCCTTACAAAAGAAGTGTTTCTACATATCAAGATTACTTTTCAGAGCCCCTTCTGCAGCAGCGAGGGAGCACCCCAGCACGGCTCTTGGTGATGGGTGTAGAAGGCAGGATGCTGGTGCTGGGGAAAGGTGGCAGGTGGAGGGACAGGGGACTGGTGTGGGACACAGCCAGGAACGAGGGGAAGGGCTGTGCATATAGATCTACAGATGCCTGAATTAATTGCCTGCTGTTTACAGCTTGGGTTTATTGCTCAGCTTTTAATTAACTGTTTCCGGATTTAATCTCACAAATGTTCTGTCTCCGTCCTTGTTTAATCCGGCAGTCTAATGGCAAGCTTATTTATGCAGATCAATACTGTTTACAAACATGAAAGCCACCGGTTGGTGTTTGAACTTCAGGAGTGATGGCATTGGTTATCAATAGCTGAAGCAGCCTCAGCAGGTGGCATGTCAATATGCAGCCAGTCAATATGCATGGAGAAGCCAAGATTAAAACTTTTTTTAGTAGAAGTGGGAGGGAACTGCCTAAACTCCTCATCGTATTCATAGATGGAGGATTTACTACCTGCTCCCGCCCCTGCTTTCTTCTATTCATTTGCAGCCATCTGAATGCAGCGTTAATGAGAATAATCAGGTTATTTGAGAACATGCTTGGTGGTGGGGAAAATAACTGTTCCCACAGTCTGCTCTGGACTCTTGCTTCCCTGAGCCAGCTCACCTGCAAAGGTGTTTCCCTCTATAAAACTATTTTAAGTAGCAGCAAGGGAGACCCAGCTTGCTCTCTGCACCTAGTTTACCACTGATTTAAATGGAAATTACTGAAGGTATCAGATTATTTTTTACTTATTCTATTGACTTCAGTAGGCATGGAAGAACCATTCAGAAAATGTTTCCTTGAAAACAAAGAATGAAACCCCAGTGGCTGGGAATTTTTGGTGAGGGGATTCATGGAGAGAACAGCTCTTGATGTGAGCCTGCTTCTGCAGCCTTGTCTCTCCTTGGACCTGTTCTTCTGCTTGTACCTTGGGCAGATGTTGGTATAATTATGAAGGGAAAAAAGGACATTTGCCAGCTGAGTTGCACAGGTATGAATAACAGAGTCAAAGCCCTTCAGTGACTGACACATGCTCATCTTATTGCTCTAGTCTCTGTTAAAGTCAGTGGCCCTGTTTTTAACACACCAGGTTAATCATGTGCAAATCTCTGAAAAAGCAGAGGCAATTGTGTTAGTCTGTCACTAGTCAGGGCTGGTGGGATCTTTCCTTGGGAAGAATTATAGATATAAACATGGAACACAAAGCCTTAGCCTGATTTTATACGATACAACCTTAACCTACCAAAGCAAATGAGATCAGGCTTGCCTGTGCCTACTATTTATTTGCACGTTCAGGGACCAAGGCCCTGCTGTGCCAGGAATGGTATAAGCATAGCTAATTGTATGTTTTCTATAAACATGCCTCTTACACAGTTGTTACACCTTTCATAAATACATTTCCAATAATCAGCACACAATAGTACAGGCAAGCCAGAAGCATAACACAAAGCCAGTGAGTAAATTGCATTTAATTACAAGGAGAATCTAATTAAGCCTGATTTTCTTAGACCAGTGTTAAACTGGGAGTAAGTTCATACACATTAATAGAGTTGTAACACATGTGACCCATGGTATAATGACGATGACTACTCAGGGGTGGATTGTCGTACTGATGCACGGCATGACATGAACGCCATTCCCTAATTTCAAAGGTGCAGAGTGGATCATTTCTCTGCAGAATATAAGCGCTGCAATCCTCTTGTTAGCTTTATGCCTTGGCTTTATGCTTTTGGCCATTTGCAGCATTTTCCAACATTTTCTAGTATTCATTGTCGATTATGTAGGCAGGAACCAGCCTCTTGGGGTAACAGCCACAGTGTTTGCACCGGGGTCCTGTGGCTTCCTTGGATCGAATGCCCTCCACAGCCTTCCAGGGTGGGGATTTTGTTCTCTGGGTTCAGAGACAATGTCTTGATGGTTTAATTTTGACTCTTCCCAAAGGACTCATAAAAGGAGGAAAATGGGACATCGGGAAGTGGGAAATGGGGGGACATTGTGGGAATGCCGGACCAGCATCAGGCTTTGCAAAACCAAGCTGGATTTCAAAGTGACGCACCCTTGTATACAGGCGGGCTGGTTAGAAGCTGCTGATCTGTTCTCTAGCAACTTGTGGCACACCGCAGGCTTTGTAAGGCTGGCAAAGTCGGAGCAGCTAATCAATTCTGCTTTATTCTCCTCACCACAGACCTCCGCCTGCAAAGCACAGTGCCGGTTTTAATAGTGACATCTTGAGCGCCTTTCAGAGTCTGCTTGAAAGCAAATATAGGCCTTTTAATAGGTTATTTTAATGCGTTAAACTATGGAGAGGAGGAAGAGAAGGGGAAAAAAAATCCCTGGCACATACATCTCTGCAAAAGTTTCAGAGTCTGGAAGAATCTGATCCAGAAACAAAAGCCCTTTGAATCTCTCCCCTTCCCTGTTCCCCCATGCCTGGCTCCCCCTCCCCTTCCTTCCTTCACTTCTCCCTCCTCCTGCTGAGCAGTAACAGTGCCAACTTATCAGATACTTTTAGCTGCCAGCTTCCCAGATACTTTCCTTTGAATGTGACCTGGCAGCAGCTCGCTGCAACTTTTGAACTGCTATGTATGTCATATGCTAAGAAGAAGAAGAAGAAGAAGCTGAAGTATAATGACTACTGGAATACACGATTCAAGACAAAGTCAAAATGCTTTCAGTGGGGAGCGTGAGGCAATTTATTTTAACTCGTAAGGCAACTTTGCTATCCGACAGGAAGGGGGTGGGGAGGCAAGCAGAATAATCGTCGCATTTTATCTTCACCTGAGGGCTGCAAGTCCATTGCCAGCATCCACAAATTGCCCCTCCTGACAGCCCTGAGGCATCCATAAGAGTTCGAGGTGAGGAGAGAGACAGGAAGTAAGGGCATGTGCCTGGCTGGCTGAGGAGGCAACCTGGGGGCACCATGCAGCCCTGAACAAGGGGAGAAAGGGGAAACTGAGGCAAGCTCACTTATGCTGCTGCAACAAGTCTGCACAATAAATAAACCAGGGATCAGTCACCCAGATTTTCATTTTCTGAGTCAATGGGATCTTTCTCTTGTATGAACGAAGAAAAATTCCCCTAAATGCAAAATACACACAGAAACAGGCAAGCAGCTAAGCTTCCCATGTCAGTACCAGCCCAGGAAGAAGCTATTGTAGGAGCAATCATCATTCAATATTATTTGGACCTTTTTTCCTTTTCTCTACAAATATATGGATTTCGACATGTTGCTTTAAAATTGCACAAACAAATTATGGAGGGAAACATCTGATTAAAAAAACCCAAACCAAACAGAACAAATGCCATTGACAAAAATATCATCATTTCATTCAGAAGAAATAACTTTAATTTTTGAAAGAAAATAAATTTTCTTTTAGGAAGGTGGAAATGAAGAAGTTTGCAATGCTGAGACATGGTGCAAAGTGGTGTGCTTTATGAAAAGATGTTTCACAAGATTGGGAGTTTCTTTTTCAACTTTTGCCTGGAAGGAAATGGTTGAATTCCCAATTTTTTTTGTTTCAGAATAGAGTGGATGCAGTTTTCATGGTCTGTGGGATATTCTGCACAGTAGAAAAGCTGGTTCCTGAACAGCTCTAGCTCTAATAATTTTAATAACTGCAATGCCAGAGATCTTTCTGCCTGTAGCTGCCAACTGAAGCTGTTAATAAAGAAGGAGTGGGAATGCTGAGACCAGAGGAAGCTGGTTCAAGATGTTCTCTCCAGCTTCAGGAAGCTCCCAAAAGCTCCCTGAGCCTCTGCTTACCCTTCCCTGAAACAGGTAGACTAGTAATTATTTGTTATAAAGTTTATTAGTGTCCTTGGCACATTTCAACAGATGCAGATTAAGACCACCTTGGCCCCAAGGAGTTTACTGGTACACTGCCACCCTCACCGGGGCTTGGCAGGAGACTTAATACAATAATTTCACAAAGCACTTTGAGATCAGGGGATGAAAGCTGCTACAGAAGTGCAAAATATAATGATTAATTGCCTTTTCTTGGTGGGAAGTTGCTATCATCTCTTCACTTTCTATGGCTGGCAAACCGGAGGGAGTATTTAACTTTTAAAAAAACCAACATCTTTACAAAGTAACAAATTAAGATGCAAATCTGGAGGGGTTTTTTCCCTCTTCCTTTTTTTTTTTTCTCCTCTCTCTCTCTCTTTTTCTTTTTGCTAATTGGCAGAAAATTAATGACTGTGTTTCTGACTGAGCAGATGCTCTCGTCAAAAAAAGGCAGATTTGGAATTTCTCTAACCCTCGTTTTAAAAACACATCAAGAAGGTAGTAGCATGTGGCAGGTCAGAAATTAAGTGAAGGTAGCTGTACAGATTGTAAAGAACACAAAGGAGGTTTTGTGTGTGTGCATGTGAGTGAGTGAGTGAGTAGGGGGTGCTATTTTCCCCCCCATCATTCCCTTTTGTTCTAACTTCCTTGCATCGGATTTTATGGGGGGTTTTGTTTTTTTTGTTGTTGTGGCTTTTTTTTAAACCCATATTCCACTGCAGCTCACAATTAGCAGCCAGGCCTCTGGGACCTAATTAACCAATTCAATTAACAAAAAAAGCATACAAGTCACCCTGACATTTGTCAGCCATTAGGAGGGATGTCAGGCTGGCAGGTTCTACCGACACATTAATGATGATTAGCTCATTTGCAGCTCACTTTTACCCCAGGTGTCCACCTGGAGAGACTGGCACGAAACACTCAGCAGACAGGGAGAGGGGCTGGAGCTGGGAAGAGCTTTACCACGACTGTGGTGACCCTCAAAGGGAGTTTTGACCTTTTATTGAACGTATAATCAATAAGTTTTTTGCCTCAGTTAAGAGGAGCTGCTGTCCCCTCATCTGGCTCCCGCACTCGCTAACCTTCAGAGGAGCGCTTGCCGAAAAAGCCAAGGGACCAGTGCTTGCCCCAGGGGCTGAAAACCCTTGTTTTTCAACTCCTTCAGTAGGAGAGGTCTTTATAAACATTTTCCTTGTCGATAGCACTGTTTGCTTGCTTACCGCAGCAGGACTCCTTCACTTGGCTGGGGCTGTTCCTTAGTTCAAGCCAAGCCCTTTGTTCTCAGGATTGATTAACTACAGTACTCTATATAATATAGGCAGATATTTATATAGACGTCGCTTCCGTTCCTGCCTCTGATCTCCCTTAATTTAACTCCATTTCCCCAGCAGCTCTGATTTAATAATAAGTGTCTGATTGTTACGGAAATGAAACGAAGAGAAACACCGGCAAAGATCACTTCCAGGATGGAGAGGTGTTTCACCCTTTGGGGTTTTTCCTTTTTTTCTCAGCAGCTGAGAGCAACTTTCCTTTCCTGCCCAAGGTTGACTCTGGGTCACCTGAGAATGCATCTGGCTCTTGCCATCCAGGGGAGAGCTGGGTGCGGCTCCCTCTGAGAGCACTGAGATTTGCTCCAGGAGGGGATACTTATGGGGCTGGCCAAGGTTCATGGACAGCTCCCTGGCCCCATGGAGGCTGTGAGTGAAGAAGGGCACAGTGATGTGAACACACCTCCAACATCGTGAAGGAGTCAGTCAGCCCCATGATGGACCTGCAGGGATTGCTGCCAGAATTCTGTTTCACCCTGCCCAGCTGTCTTGCATCCACTATCCTCCTCCACCCCAGGAGGAGGGCTGGGTCCTCATCGTGTTGTGTGACAGAAAATGAGAATAAACGACATGCACAGGAGTCACCAGGAGCCTCTGTCGGAGCACTCACAGCTTCCCTCTCGTTCAGACCTGTCTGACAGTGCATTTTCTGGAGGACAGAGTATATCAGTTTCTTTCTTGTCGCCTCTTCCTCTTGTCCATACTACTGTTGGTCAGCCCTAGCCAAGAACAAACCACAGACTGCTATCAAGGAACAGACTTCTTCCTTGATTTTGGCGTTTTGCAAGTTTCCTGCCTGGAGGGTGAACTCCTCACTTCTAGAGGCAGTGAAGCAAAGTGTGAACCCAGGTGCAGCACCTCTGAGCAGAGGAGAAAGCCAAGACAGCAGTTCAAAGGTGATTGGGTGCTTTTCTTAATTTCAATTAATCCTAACTGCCCCTTCACATCAACTAATCACTGAGGGGCTGATTCAGCTCCTTCTGCAAAACAGGACATGTATCAATTGACAGAGCCAAACACTCCTTCCTGGAAATCTGCAGCGCACAATAGTAAATACAGAGAATCAGGACTATTCATGTATTAACAATGCAGCGGCAGCAGCCCTTTATTGTCACACACATTGTTAAACCCACAAAGAGCAACTGGTAGGTTAAATCTATTTTAGCTGGGAAAGCTTGACAAAAATCCTTGCCACCAAGCATTTGATACTGATCACAGTGTCACATCAGGGAACAGCAAGCTCAAAAGAATGAGTCATTTTTTTTTATTTCTGAACTTTAGAGGCAACGGCCTCTCCTCTTCGCTGGCTCCCCAGGTCTTAGTCCTCTTAGCAGGAGGTGGGCATTTTTTTTATTTTTATTTTTCTTCTTGCCACTCAATGAGAGCAAATTTGCAGGGGTGGGGAGGGGAGGGAAAAAAAAGCAGGAAACATACAATGCTGTATTGAGGCAACACAGGTGGATGGGGAATGCGAACACAAGCTTCTTTTTCAAGGGAAATCAAATCCAAATTTCGGGGTGGCAGCAAAGGGTGTGGCTTGTGAGGCAGCGGGACTGCTGGTAGCAAAAAATCATGGCATAAATCAGCTGTCTCATATGGAGACAGCCCACCTAGAGCATCTCTCTGAAATAAACACCTTGGAATTAATGCAAAAGGCTCAACTCAGATGGATCTGTTTGAGTTACAAACATAACTATAACATACTCATTTTTCCAAGGAGTTTTCCATGCAACGCGACCAGTTTTTTCCCTGTAATGTGCCCCCATCTGCAATTATGCTAATTTTCATGGCTTCACAGGTGGTCTCCAGAAGGTTTCTTTATAAACAAAACTTTAGGGCTTGAGAAGGACAAATGTCCCATAAAGAAGATGGGAAAAAATTCTTATACAGCACCATTCGTCCCCATTGCAGGGGTCACTGAATACTACCAGGAAGGTCTGGTGGGACAAGGGAACATTAGTCCTACCCAGCTGGTAGAATCTGTCAGTTGCTTATCAGAATATTATTCTTCTTGTTTAGATGATGACAATGACTGACTCCCTGAAAAAGGTAATTCAAAGCTTCCAAAGTAGGATCCCACATTGATTTTATAACCCATGCATTGGTTTTATTGGGACATTGAAGATAGCTCTGTAAATGTAGATATCTTTGATGTTAAGGTACTCCTCTTAAATTTTACAAGTGGACTTTTAACATTAATAGAAATAGCAAGTCACTGGGAGGATAAGGCCCAGGGCTCTCAACACAAACCTTCACCATTTTTTATAAAAGTGCTTCAGAGTAGCAGGGTCATCAGTGGATATGTAATTGCATATTCTGTGTTTGCTGGGAAGAGTGGATGACCTTGGGTCCCTGAAAATCCTTCTATGTATATATGGGTGAAGAGGGGTCTGGGTTAAGGCCTTTGGATGTAAAAGGAATCTGGAAAATACCAATAGGCAGCATATTGATCTACCCACCAGAGGTCATTGTGGCTGGTGTGCCACACAGGGAAAGCTAAAAGAAACTTTTCATCCCAGAGCACTCCAAAAGAATTTTTCACGGGTAGAAAATAAAAAAAACTTAAAAAAAAAAAATAAATCTGGTTCAAAACCAGGGCTGCAATAACCCTAATGCTTTACCCCCAAGACCTGCCCAAGCACCATCTTGCTACGTAACAGCACATTAACAGTTCCATCTGCTTAATTTCTGCTCGTTGATAGGAGCAAGTCAGTTGCTAGAGCAGTGTCCCTCTGTTCATCACACTGCCAGCATGGGGAGTTTGTGATAGGACTGTGGCCTAGTCTTCGAGTCCTCCCAAAAGAGCAATCCTGTAGCACATGTCGAACCACACACAGAAAGACAAAGTTATTTGCATGTTTGCCACCTTTCCTCCTCTTGGTTCACTCTGCTGTGTTTATGCCCTGAAGATTTCCGTGCCAACACCAAGCTCCTGATAATCATCACCCACCTCAGCTGAAGTGCCCAGGTGCCTTACAGCTAGACCAGGAACAAGGGTAAACTGCAACTGTACCTTGATCTCACTGTCAGAGGCTGATGTGGTCCCTACGCCAAGTTTCTTTGTGATATTGCCCCTCTGCTGAGAACCTTATGGCTCAATTTTATGGATGAATTTTATTCCATTGAAAGTCAGCCAGGCAGTGCAGAGAGGCTGTTTGCTCAGCCATAGCAGGAATATCTGAAAACACTGACATCTTGTGACAGTTTGGAGTGAGATGACAACAGAAAAGAGCTGGAGAGCCAGTGGGGTGTCCATGCCTCTTTAAGGACTGGAGATTTTAAAGGGGCTTTTATATATTATTGCCGTTTTTCCATGTCTTCTGCACCACAGCTCATTTGGGGACCCTGCTGCTGCCAGTGTGAGCAGGTTCACATGGTCATTTAAGACATTTAAGCCCTGAGTTTCTGCCCACCTTGCTGCTGATCTATACTGTTACTCTTCAAACAAATGTTTGACAATCTAAGGTTTGACAATCTAAGGTTTGAGATTGTGTCTCTAGCCCTGCTGTGAGGACAGTCCCACTACCACCCTCTCCTACAATCTACAGCCTCTTCTGTCCCCCACAGACCCCTCCCCACATCTGATGATGACTCCCAGCAGTGCCAGGACTTTGTGGGCACACCCTGCACTCCCCCACACCCACATGGGAACCCTCAGGAGCAGTGAAGGGGACCAACTTCATGCCCAAAAGCCACTCGGAGCACGGCAGCAGCCCCACATGGATAAAATATTCTGTGTCACAGAAAGCTGGTTTTAGCCTCTTTAAGACTACTGGTGCAGGAAACATCTGGCTGATGCTGAAGTGGATATTTACCGCCAGTGGTGCAGGAATGGGAGCAGCACCACGGTGTGTTATGGCATCCTGGCCCAAATAGTCATCATAGCTCAAAGTGATTGAGTGACTGCCCTCCAAACCACTACAGAGGGAAAGGTGCTCTTGGGAGAAGCCACACAAAGTCCTTGGTCTGGATCAGGCCACCAGCATCTCCAAGGTTTCACCTTGTGCTCGGGTCTTTGCTTTTCCTAGAATTTTGAGTGTTTATTTATGAAAAGTAAGGATTTTTAAGCCTCTACCGACATCAGTTAAACTGAGGTGGTCCTTTCTACCCCAGCCAGCTTTTCATTCTACATGGGAGAAGTTAAGTCTCAGTACATCTGGGAACTGCCAACCTCAAAGGTTTAAATCCCACAATCAGGGGACTTGCTTTAAAATTATGAGATGAAAAAAGAAATGGAGGTGTTTATTAATTTAGTTCTTTGCTTAGGTCTTCTGCGGAGAGAGTATCATGTTTTCAAACTTTACTTCAACCACTGTGAATGATTTTTTTGGAAAAGAAATGTCAAGATTTTCATATATTCACATGATTGCTGGAGCTGGCAATTTAAGGCAAATTATCCAAGACTCAAGATAAAACTGTGAATGCTGGTATTGTTGGGGCTTGATTTGAAAGCTCTTCTGTAACTTAGCTACATAGTAGAAAAGCAATAAAAATAATATGATTATAAGATATTATTTATTCCCAATTTAGCAGCTTTATAAATGCTATTAAAAATAGGAATCTTGCCTAATTAATTCAATTCCTTTTCATTTGCAGGAATATGTCATAGGGAGCATCAAATAAATAGCTGCTTATAATTATGACAAACAATGTAAAAGGCTTCCTGTGAAAATTTAAAATGAATTTGTTACAGTTTGAAAAGAAGTAGCCGTATGCTGGTTGAGAAACCAGTCAGCATTTTCCAACTACTTTTATTAAAGAGAACTAGAGTTTTTTTAAATTTCTTTCTTTGAAAGAACCTGAGGTGTTACGAACACTCTGCTAAGCAGAGTCCAGGTAAGGCTGATGAACTGCTTTAACCAGCTTCTGTTTCCAAAATTAAAGTTCTGTGGGCAGAAGAGGTCGTCAGGGTGGCTTGCTTTTTCCTTATTGAAGTTGTGTTTGGGCTTCACAGATTTTAAAGCCAGAAGGGACTATTATGATTCCCTTGCCTGACCTCCTGCATAACACAGACTGCAGAACCTCACCCAATAATTTTCGCATCAAACCTATAACTTCTGTTTGATCTAGAGCATATCTTTTACATCAAGACTGGATATCTTCTTAAAGACTTCAAAAGTGATGGGGAATCTACCAAGTTCCTAGATAAGATAGTTTGAATTTGTCTAACTTCAGCTTTCAATCACTGGATCTCATTATGCCTTTTTCTGCTAGATTAAAGACTCTTCTTCCATCAGAAATCTCTTCCCCATGTAGGTACTTGAAGACCTTGAGAGGGTGATAAGAGAGGATGATATTTCTTGAATGGGTGAAGAGAATGTGTCACCTTAACAAAGATAAAAACTTATCCATGGATATTCTTTATTTTCCCCCCAGTTTAAAGCTGGTAAAAGGTGAAACCAGTAGACCGCTCTGGTGAGTAAAGATTACTGCCAAGAATAAGGGTTACAGCATCAGGCTCTGACTTACTCTTTGTAAGGTATATTATTGTGGATTTGAAAATGTCTGTCAATTAAATTGCACTTCATTTTTTCAGGTAGAGACATTATTATATAGTAGGATGTACCATCTGCCCATATGATCAGAGACTGTGTTTTTAACAGGCATTTACAGTTTTAATCCACTCAGGAATGACTAATTTCACAATTTTTTTATCCTTTCCTTTCTAAACACAAGCACAAGAATAGCTTCACCTCAGGCTATGTCTGTTTTAAAAATGTTTACTACAGTCCCAGCAAAAACAGGGTTTTTTTTTGTGTGAATCTACATGAAGGGCTAATTTTTGCTGTAGGCTAATTGTGAAATTACATACACATTTCTTAAAAAAAAAACCAACCAAAACCACAACAAAATGTAACACCTCTGTTCCCAAACAACTTCTTTCATGGCCATCTAAAATAGTCTTATTGTAGGAAAATAGGAGACAAAAAAGGAAGCAGAAGAAAGAAATATTTGCATGAAGGTCAATATCTCCTAATTCTCTTTATGGAAGACTTTTTTCCCCCTCTTCAGACCACTGACAAGAGTCCCAGTAATTATTTGACCAAGGGATTTACAAGAATGCTACATTACAAGATGTTTTTCCAAGGTAGATATTGCCATAAGCTAAACCACGTGCTCCTGGATTCACATTATAAACTCTGCTCTGCTCCCTTTTTGATAGGACATACCCTTCCCTTCCACACACACCAGCTGACTTGAACAGAGTAAAGTTTCCAGGCATTTAAACACTGATGTCATTGACTTTTCTTGATTTGTCCTTCTCATCTCCAACTGTGCACGTTGCTGTCTTTCCCTCCTCCTTCTCATTTCAGTGGAATTCTGTGTGCATTTAGCACAGGTGGACTCATTTCTGCTACACATCCAGAAATCTGTGTTTGTGCACCTAGTAAGTGGTTATACTGCTGAAGGTGCAGCTGCTCTAGATCATGATGGAAGTCACCAACACCAGAGAGAACAGCTCAAATCACTGTGCATGCCTGCCTGGGAAATGCTGCCTGTGGTGGTGCAATGTTCTCCCCTTCCCTGGCAGGGCACAAAGGCAGAGAGGCTAAACACTATGGTCATGGCCCACTGGGAAGCTGGAGCTCCCGAGCTCATATTTAGTGCCCTTCTAGTGCTATGTCTTTCCAAAGGGAGTGTCTAACTGCATGTTATCAATGACTTTAAGGTTAAGGAAAACTCAGGATTCCTTTTTTCATTTCATTATATAAGTAAAACTTGACAGTCAAAGGTGGAGGTGAGCATGAGCCAGGAGCTCTGCAGGATTAAGTCCTCAAAACAGAACATGGATACGACAATAAGAATGAGCCTTTCCCGGAGTAATTATTTTCTTACCTTTGAAAAAAAAAATGATCTTTTTTTTAACATCATGTTTCACTTCTTTTCATTGTGTGAATATTAGGGACAAGGATGGAAATAGCTAATGGTATTTTTGGCCCAGTTCAGTGATGTTTTCGATAAACATAAAATTCTGAATGCTTCAGCAGAATTTGCTTTATCAACATCATGAGGTGCTCCAGCCTCTCCTGTGGGCTTAGTCACATGCTTGTTGGGCAGTGGAAGTCTGGCATTCAGCCAGTGTCATCCAAAGAACTGAAAGGGTCTGAAGAAGCTGGGAGGGTTACATGCATACAGACAGGTCTGTTTTATTAAAGCAGGCAGGGCACAGAGTTTACTTTTTGGAGCTAGCATCTGCCAATACAAACTAAACTTTCCAGTGCTCAGCTGGGAGTCAGCCCACAGAACCCAGATTCAAAAACACTGCTGGATCAGGAGCTAAATGAGCCCCAGTTCAGTCTGCAAGCATGGAGCAGAAGAAGGGGCTGTTTGCTTATTAACACTCTGCCTGCTCCATGCTGGCTGGCCACGTTACTCCGGTCACAAGTATGTTTAAACAGCTCTTTAGCCTGATTAAACACCACTGTCTTTGGTGATACCCAGGCTCTCTTAAGCAAGGAATGTTAAACCGACATTGGTAAATAAATTTTTTAAGTAAAGGCTGACTATTATCCCATGATGCTTCATTATCTCCCCATGGACATGGCAGCCTGTCTCCTCACAAACAGGTGGCAGCTAATGTTGCTTCAAGAGATGAAACACCTATCTGAAAATGGGTTTCTTTGCACCTACCAGAGGATGTTATGTTGAATAGGTTTGTGTGAGTTTTCTTCCTCTCTTTTTAAAGGAAAAGATTTACCATACAATCTCACTCCAAATGACTGAACACACCTGTTGGAGGTGCAGGGTGCATATATAACATCTCTTTACGTCGTCTCCACTGCCACAATTTCTTAACAGGAAGGAAAACATTGATTTTCATCAGCGAGTAAAAGCAGTCAGTGTAGCTTCCTTTCCTTTGTGCTCCACGATTTCCCAGTCCCTACATCATACAACACTCACCCAAAATTCAATGTGCTATTCTGTGAAACTTAGTACCCCCAGAGCTTTGTAACAAATGAGAGATTGCCAGATATTGCCTCTACTGGACAATGCTTCAGTAGCTACCAGAAATCTGCATAATGACCTTTCATCATTAGAAATACTGAACTGGAACCAGACTGAATGTTGGCATTAGGACAGACACATACACTGCACTAAAGAGCAGCCAGTATGCACATCATCCCCCAGTTAATGCTTTTATTCAAACTTGTACTCAAGGCCATATTGCATGTCTCCAACTCTTTACCCAGTCTCTTCCATGATATTCATGAAGTCATTTCTCCACTGGGGCTGTCCTCCAGTATCAGGGATACAGAATTCTACAAGGTAACATAGCTGCCCCCAAGTTTGAAAATTAGATGAAAAATCTTATACACCAGAATGGGGCCATTTTTTCTCCCTCTAGGTTAGTAGAACTTCTGTTTGGTAATGAAGTAGAAAATTGAAATAGTTTAGCCAAAATTAAAACAATTTGAAATCAAGCACTGTCTCTCCTGCACCCATTAGCACAGTGGCATCCTGTCTCAGCCCCAGGTCCTCTCCAGTGGGTGGCTGTTGGCAGGAGTCCCCTCTGTGGTCAGCACATCAGGTCAACACAAACTTGCTCCATTACACTCTGATGGGGTTTACAGCTAAAGAAACAGGTATAGAGGCATACAGTGGTATAATTCATTCCCACTGGCATGGTGACACCCTGAGCACAGTGAGGAAGGTGGCACCTAGGTGATTGTTCTCCCAAAAGCCTCCTCTGAAGGGCTAGACTCCTCACCTTGTCCTGATGCCCCCGTTGGAGGCACCCAAAGCTGTTTCTCACCATAGTTTACTTCTATATGAAATGTAATGAGCAGAAGTAGGAACCCACTTCACAGGCAAGCTGTGGGACCTCCTTAATGAACATACATGAAGGATGCAGAGTGGATAAATGCAAAATAACACGTAAATAAAATCATGGAGTCTCAGAGCACTGCTAAAGGAAGCCAAGCATGTGATGAAAACAGGTTTTAGTAGATCTTGACCAAACCTCACTGTGTTGTGGGCCTGTGAGTAAAATGCAGTCTGCCTCATGCCATGTGTGAGGAGACTTAGAAAGCCAATTAAAACTGTAAGCAAAGTCTGGAAATTTTAACTTTTTTATTGTTTTTTCCATGAGTTTTTTAGGCTGTCTAATCCTAGGCACATCTGAGCTATTCAGCACCTGTGCTGCAATGAGGTTTGGTGATCTAGTACTGATATCCTAGGTGGTAACATAAAATATTCACAAAGACAAATGTGAACTGAAGATGCTACAGGCTCCCTCTACCAGCTGTGTGGACTAAATAAATAAATAAATAAATAAATAAAATAAAACCCACCCAGATAAACATAATGTGGCAAGCAAGCATAAGTACCTCTGTCTGAGCCTGTGCCTAGGTGTCTATGTGCTTTAAGAGCCAAATTAGCAGGGGTTTGTGAACAATGTTCTCCTAACAAGTCAGGTGAATTTTATTCCTTACTTTCAGCTGCTCCAGTGAATTTTATGCAGCTCTCCATAGAGGCTCAAGCTTAGAGAGTTCCTTCCAAAAATCTCATGTTTGCTTTTTTTGTTACATCCCTTTCCTTGTCAAATTTCCACTACTCCAGTCCCTGTCTCTTTTAAATGGGCTTTTCCTGTTCATTTTTGTGCTTTAGCAGTTGCACAGAGCCAAAAGTTTTTTGGACAACTGTGGAAGAACAAGTAGTAGCAAAGAAAGGGTGTAGGGTTCATTTTGGTAGTTTTCTTGTTGTTTTTGTTCTCCGTGGCTCTATAACATATAGGATTTGAGGCCCAAAGTAGAGGCTGAAGGAGCAGAGGTCTGCTTGGAAGGTCTGTCTTTCCAGGAACTGCTGTATGTGTCTCCCTGACCAAGAAGAGGCATAAGGGTGGCTCAGACTGCTCTGTCTCTCAACACACACACTTCCAGGACACGTTTGTTTCCCACTGTTCTCTCCTGGCTTCTGCAGAGAACAATGGCATTAGTTAATGCCATATGTAATGCTTGGGACCTGCTGACCTGGTTTCTGGGGGCCCAGTGACCCTGTAGTGGAAGGGGATGGTGGGTGCTCTAGTCCAGGGAGGATGTGGATGACTGGCCCAGCTTAGTATCCTCTTACTAATCCTGTCATCCAGATAGATCCTCATCTCTTGCCTCCTTTTTTTTTTTTCCCTCAAAGGGCATTTACTTCACCAGCTGCCAGAAGATCTCAATTGCATCATGTCAGCAGATCCATCTCAGCCTGATGTTTTATACTAGCAAAGGTTGGACTTAACTCTTCCGTTAAACAATTAAAACCATGCACACCAAACTCAAAACAGGCTCTGTTGTGAGAGAACAATAAATATTGATGACTTGAGGCAAGTCTGGCTTTTATGACGTTTGATGACAACTGGTATCACTTACAAAAATTACATCATAAGGAAAAAGCAATGAAATTGCATGTCATCAGACAACACTAAATGTCAGAAGAAATATGTTTATCCTTTGTTTTCAGATCCAAATTCGGTTTTAACATTCAAATGTAATCTAGAGCCATTTTGATATTTATCAGGCACCATTACAAAAGTCCTGGGCTATTTTTGTTTGTTAACTTGCTCATTGCCAAGGGTGGTGTGTTGTTTACGTTCCTGTTCTTTCAAGCCAATTTGTGCCTAGTAGATTATCCTCTGAATTGAAACATCCCCTTCCTTTTTACCCCACCCACTTATTTTTGTCTATTCTCATCCTTTGGAGGATTCATAGGCTGCCAGCGTGTTGAAAACCTCAGGGTAATCAATGGCAATACTGGGCCTGGCGATGAGATTCACAGGGGTCTGGTGTTAGCAATAAACCATGGGTTTATTGAAGATTCTTGGAGATGTAAACACTTTGTCTCCTGTTTTTTCCCAAGCTAAATAAAATTAGGGCTAAATAAAATTAGGACTGTCTGAACCACTGCACCACAGTTCTGTGGCTCAAACAAAACAAACCCTCCCTCTGGATGTTAACCTCAAGATCCTATATATAACCAAGGATTTTAAAATAAATGCTATTATTAAGAATGTTAGAATTTTCAGCTATTCTGAGTCTTTTAATATCCATTGCTATATACATTTAAAAGAAAAAAAAAACACACAGAGAAACCCTAAAATACGTGTCTTAGTACCAAGACCCGCTTGCTGGCCAAATTCTAAAAGTCCTTCCTTATCTTTACACAAAGTGGTAGGTCACATGAGAAATCTGGCCCAGGGTTCATTACAATGTTTGTCAAGTTTCAGTTTTGATAATTGAGACAAATGTAAAAAAGTTACAATTCAGGTAGGAATAGGTAGAAGAAAGTAGAAGTGGCACTCAGCAAGCACCTGTGAGGGAATGTCATTTCTCTTTGAAATGGCACACAACAGCATTCAGCACCTTTCACAGCAACCTACATCTCTACGGTGTCTGAAACGAGCAAGCTGCTTCAGCAGAAGAGCCTTGCTATTGCTTTAATTGTTAACAATGTCCCCTGATGTCAAATGCAGGGGGGAAAAAAAACCCACTCAAGTTTTTTGACTCAACCGTACAAGACGAATGTGTTCCCCATTCTCCTGTAGCCTGTACACAAAAGATGCAGCTGTCCAATGTGCATCTCCAAGGTAAACTCTTCATAGAACTTCAGTGTCTTCTCAAACATCAGCCAGAACTTTGGATTTAAGTACGAGGAAGATTGTGTAAAGCCTGCTCTCTACCTTTATTGCAAGTTAAGCCCACTGAAGATTTCTGTTTTTCTTTTAGATATCTGCTAGAAGGGGTTGCGGGAGTTGTTTTTGACTCTGGGGGATCTAAACCCAGAAAATTAAACTATGCAAAAAGTGCATTTCTGAAACAATTCTGCAGTAAAAGTTTCAGTCAGGGTTTTACTTGTTGAGTTTTTGGCTCATCCCTGATGAGCCAAAGAGGAAGGGGGAAATGTATTATTTTTTTTTTCTCCTGAATGGCACACAACCTGTCAGTTCATGCAAGCTGAATAATCATTGCTGGGTGTTAGGTCTCGAGTTTTCTGATGATTTTAAAGCAAGACAGGGGCAGCTGCAGTTGTTTTACACTAAGGAATTTCAAAGAATCGTCATATGCTTTTTCTTGTAGTTGAAATGCTTAAAATATTCCTGTTCCTAAAGTAAGCTGAATTTACACACATCTATATGTATATATAAACAAACACATACTAACACTCCAAGTCTGCTGGGGGAAAAAAATGTAGCAGTTGAAGTAGGAATACATCTAAGTTATTCTGGGAGACTATAAAAGCATCAAAAAGTAAATACAACTTATAAAGAAAAACAAACCAAAAAAAAACCAAAACAAAACAAAAAACCCCACCAAAATCAAGCATTCATAAGGACTGGTATATATTCCATTGGCTTTGCTTATTTGCATGTCAATGCCACAGTGCCATGCCAGCACAGAGCTGCTTCATAGCAGCACTGGTGTCTGAGCCAAAGGGAACAATGTAAGAGGTCAGAGCAGCACATTTGTAGATTGACTGATTTCTTTTCAGTGTACTCGGGAAAACAAAATAGAAGTGGAGAGACAGGATCCATATCCTACACTGTGATTTGTCACAGACCTTTCAGGTCTTCAGCACAAGCATGGTGGCTGGTTTTCCTTTACATTACACAACATGGTGGAAGGAGAAACGCTCAAATTCCATTGTGGGCTCTGCTGTGGCTTCACGGTTAGTGCAGCACCTACCTAGGTATGCTCTGACTATCAGTTTTCCACACGTGAACTTTAAGGTCAGGGTGTCTTCAGCTGATATATGAGCAGTCAGCTCTAATTATCACTCTGTCAACTTCTTTAAAGCCTTTTATCTCAGCGTTGCAGGGCATTTTATGGATGTTAAGGGTAAATTTGGCTCTGTTACACATACACGGCTTTCTTAAAGGACGTTGTATTTGTGACTCTGATGTGAACCAATTAATGAAATTCCATGCTATCACATCAGCAAATGCTCATAGGAGGAGCAGCCTCCAGTTGCTATGTGACATGGAAAGCAAACTATACAGATATGTGGGGTAAAAACAGGAAAGACACTGAGTCTGGGAAGGCTAAGCAAGCCTGACAAGAAGCTCCTGCTTCAGTAGTTCACAGGCGAAGTATTCTTCTGAAATGCTTGCTGTACCTTATTGGTATTACACAGGACTCCCATATATTTCCTTAGCACTTGCCCCTGGTTTGTGATCATAGCCCTTAATTCTGTGGTTCATGCTTTCAGGTGGTTAGTGTTCCCAGCAGGCTTAACTCTGGACAACTGCCTTCATTAAATGGTTAAGAAATTAGAAGTTGCAGGTCCTGGACTAAATTTTCTTTGTGGAGCTAGCTCCAAGTTGCCTCACCATGCTTAAGATGACTGCTTTAAACAAGTCCAGCTGTTGTCACATGATAAACACAAATAGCTATTCCGACTTAGACCTCCTGCTACAGCTACAACTGTTTTATTTATTCATTTCTTAAATGCCTGGGAACTTACTCTAGGACTCCACCAGGCTCTAGTACCAAAGCAAGAACAGGAGACTGGGAGAGGAATCCAAAATCTCTAAACAAACTAAAAATAAATTCAGTAGCTGGGGGATACCAAGAGGAAAAGGAAGAGCTGCCAATATATGTAGAATTTTTCAGCCTATCATTATGTGCCAATTTTAGCTTGTCAGCCATTTCTGGCAGTGGGCAGAGAATGTGAGTGATTTTCATTAATTACCATTTCCCTGCCAATGTAGATAACCAGAACTTTCTTCCACCTCATTGATGTACAGTGTGACTTTTCTTTCTTTTTTCTCAGTTACAAAACTTCCATTTATATTTTGAGGCAGGAACTTTCACCAGGCCTTAAGCCTATAAATTTTTTCCTGGATTGAAGTTGTGTTTCATTGATGTAAGTTGTTTTACACTTGGACACAGAATGCTGAACAGCTTTTGTGTAGTTTCAGCTGCTCTTAGACGATGGTAAAATCTTCTCTTCTCTGCATCAGAATTTGTTTTTTGGGTTTCTGGGGGGTTTTTTTGGTTTGGTTTTTTTGCATTTATAGACAATCATAAACCTCAAACTTTCCTCCCCTGGCTTTGGCCATGAGATATGTATGCAGAAAGCTGGATCTAAAAGGAGCAAAACTACACATTTGGGGAAGATTACATTGTGTTAGTAATGAGGCACAGTTTGTGTGAGTAAATAAGATTTTTTACTGAACCAGCTAGAAATCAATATTGGTGTTAATCTATCTCATGTTTGGTAGTCACCTGTTCAAATGGTGAACTTTACCTTCCATGCTCTGGCCACAACTCTCTAAGTATATAAGAAAGGGCTACAGGGAAAGGCAAGAATATTTGTCTTAATATAAGGTAACTTCTTTCTTAGTGCTACTGTCTTGCTTGTGTTTTCAGACTAGGAGGACTGCAATGACGCTGATCCTTTGCCATTAGCAAGGCTTTAATTATTTTGTTCATGAACTAGGAGGTGATTTTGAAGGCTACAGGATTTTTGCTCAGATTTGCTCCAATATTCAGTGGTTGATTTCTTTCTCCCTAACCAGAATATTTATTTATGGTTGAACAAATCACGGATGAGCAAGTTTGAGAAAAGTGAGAGCTAATTAAACCATTAATTCAAGTCTTGGTATATTCAGAACACTTTGTGTAATGTTTTTGTTAACCTAAGCAATTGTATTTCCAACATAAAAAGTAAAAATGCTGGAGTCTTCCACAGAGATGTGCTCAGCCACCCCATCACTTTCCTCTCTTTAAAAGATAGGACCTGCTCTGCCTTAAGGCTCATTTTCTGAAATAATCCCTGCAGGTCTGTGTTTTAGAGTCTGACTAACAATACTCATTTCACCTTCCGTGTTGGCACAGATCAACCTGTGTTTCACACCTTTTGGCAATTTGTCACTCAAATCAGAAAGGTGTTTAGAACCAAACTTTGGTTTATCTTAATGGTGTACAGGCAGTGTTTAGGGCAAAGGTTTTGATGGGTAAACAGTGTTATTATCTAGCTTTCCGTCAATTATTTTAAATATATCTAGTTTCTTCATGAATCCCAGAGGGTGTCAAAAGTCTATTTAGATTTCTTTTCCTATCTTAGTCACCTGGCATTGTCAAACCACGACAGCATTTATGAAAAAAAAAAATCTTTCAGATTGAATGTAGTGGAAATACAATACAAAAAAGGTAATAGATTTGGCATGTTTCTCTCATGCCTCCTTCATGTTATTTGAGGCAGTTCTTAAGCTTTGATTGGGTATCCTGCAGCTTTGTCTTTCTAGTTTGTTATTAAATAAAATCTGACTCGTACAAAAAACATTTATATCCAAGTCATGACACCATGGAACATGCATGTAAGCTTCTGATTAACTTCCTACCTGATGAGATGCCCAGACTGACCATTTCCTAACCTGTTGAGATCCAAAACACTATTTCCATTCTTCACATTATACTCCTGTTTCTGAATCAGGATTTGGTCATCCCTTCAGGTCATTTTGTAGGCAGACTGAATCACTGCTCTTATCCCTTCATCCTGAGAGAGCTGAATCTTTGCTAATTCTGCCTTGGGACCCTGAGGCATTTTGGGTTTTTTCTCCTTCAGGCTGTACTACAAAGAAAACTAGCCAGGCTTGTTCTTGTAACTCACTGTCAACATTTCTGAAAGTCTATGAAGAACTCTGCTAATTATGCTTATATGTTTGCTTCCCCATGATTATGTTCAGCTGTTTAGCTGAACTCTAGGAACTGTCAAGCCTCATTAACTAATCATGCCTACAGTGAAAAAATTGAATCTGACATCTTCATGGACATAAATGCCCTCTAGTGACTGGTGATCACTGTAAGGAGCTGTACTTTGGGTACAGACTTTGGGTACAGCCCAGTAAATGTCTTGTATGTATGCCTTGAAGTGTTACTTAGCTGGACTGTTGGCCACTTATGGTACTGGTCTGTTATGGGAAACTTTTATGAAGTTTGGTTTTTGAGCACTCACCCTTTATTCTTTTCCTTTAGCTCCATATTTGTATTGAAGGTACTATATGTGAGAAACCCCTCTGACGCTGTGGTGTTTGCTCAGCTTTTCCTTCCCTCTTTTTTTTCAGATAACAGAAGCAGATAATAGCTGTCAGGTTTCCCTGATAAACCTCAATGCCATGGTTTCCCCTCATCTGGAGTAGCCCATCTGCAAACAGTGTTACTGGGTCTAATTATGTTTCTCCACAGCTGGAGTAACTTTGCTGTCCTTAATGAGCAGGAGAACAAGGAACAAGAGGATTAGGATTGCTTGGTTGTGTTCCCAGCTCTCTCTTTTACAAGAAGATCTTTAAATATTTTGTTTGTTTGTTTGTTTGGGGGTGTTTTTGTTTGGTTTAAACACTTGGATCTCTAATTCCTGGTTTCTGTTTTTGTTATCTGGGCTTCAGAGATCCAAGAAGCACTCCTGCAGAGAAAGCACAAGATGCCAGTTGCCTTGGGGACCCTTTGCCCTTTAGTGTGATAGTGCCAAGCCCTTTGGAGAATACCCTAAAACTGCTGTACATTGATGGATGGGTCTACTACCAGTTCATGCTCTCACTAGTGTAGACAAAGCCCTTTGAAGTTGTATTTAACCAGAGCTTTGAATCTAGACATCACCCAAGTTGTCATCAGACCCGGAAGAGTTTTTCATCCACTCGAATGGGAGACAAAGGTCTTGACCATTGTCAAAAGGTGTTAAGGTCACAAGTGGCATGACTTGTTGCAGATAGAACCAGGCATCCTGAGCACTTCCAGTGCTGGCAGTCCTCTTCTCAGCTACTGATCGCCCAGATTGGACCTGCTATGGCTCCCACAAACCCACCCTCTTCTTCTGAGGTAGGTTCACCTGGCACCTGAAAGTCCTTCTTCCCTCACCCCTGGCATTTATCCTTATCTTTATGTTTTCCTGGAGCCTCTGGCTCTGTGCTGCTGGCAGCCCCACCGAGGTCCCACGTGTGCAGCCGCTCCTGATTTGCATTTGTGTGCATCGCTGCCAACAAGCTGCTGCTCGGCCGCCTGCACTGACCCTTCTTGGTTGGTTTGGATTCTGTTTCTTCTAACGCTGCTAATCCCCAAATCTTGTGTAGGACGAATACAGGACAGCTAAAGAATGATTCTTTTTTTGGCGAGAAAGCCTTGCAAACCCCTGTAGTCAGCATGTGAATGCTATCTGGAGAAGGGAAAAAACAGCTGATCTTGGCTATGTCTCAGGGTGACTGAAGGTTTCACATTAGTCTGGGCTGACTTGTTCAGAGCTCTTTTGCACTCGGGTTCTTGCAAAATTTGCTATACAAACATCTTCTGTGAGCTTTTATGGACATGTGTTATTTTCCATGTTGCTCTTAAAAGGATTTCCGATTGCAACTCATACTCCTCTCCCTTTTGGGTGTCATTGCCTTCTGCCATGCTAATTAAACAAAAAAAGGAGAAGGGGTCAAATAACTATACAAATGAAAAATATAGGCTTGTCATATTTGACAGAGGCATTGATGTTAAAACAGGTTTTCAATATCATAGGTATTTCCTTGTTGCACTTAACTGAGGGAAAATGCAACTGATGTTGTGTTTTTTAGTGATTAAGTGGTTAATGATTTAATGAACCAAAAAAAAATCTCATTTGTTGCATCCCTTGGACTCAGAAAAAACCTCAAAGAGCTGATTTTCTGTGTACCTCAGTCCAATATTGCTACCTGCTGGGATATGAACACAATCTCTAAATAAATTGCAAGTGGCCTTGGGCAAATGGAAGAGTTTCGCTTTGATCTTGCTAGAGAGAATGAACTCAAATGTTCAATCAATCAAATTCATAACTTCTAGCTACAATCGGCCTGACAACAGCCTATTATTTATTTTTAAAATCATATATTTCATTATTGCAAAACACACAGTCTCTCGTGGGGGGAAAAGACTAAATTATTGATAAGCCTTGTATGTGACTGAGTTTGTTGGTTTTGACATGCTTGTCACTAACTATTGTCAGGAAGAATTTACTAAGATGTTTATTCTGAAAAGTTGCCCAGGAATGTGTGTTGTGCCACATTTAAACTGGATAGAGGAAACTTTAATAGCTTCTTTCTTCTTGAATTCCTAGTTGGTAAAGACAGCTGAAGGCAGACCGGGCTTTCTAGTGTGAAAACAATGCATTAGAACAAGCACCCTTTGTTTTAATTGCTGCAAACCAGATGCTTCAGCCTCTAAAATTATCCATGAGTTGGGGATATGAAACTTTTACTTGATTTGTATATTTCTGGAAGTAGCAATTCTCAGTCTGCAGAATATTTATGCATTCAGAAAAAGGAAAACAATTAACCCCACACTACAAGACTCTGTTTTCACCAGTGTTTGTCAAAAGCTTCTGAAGAGTGGGTAAGAGAAGAGGGTATCAGAGAAGCCTGTGGGGAGACTTACTTCTCGTAGTCATCCTATTGAACATAGAGATGTTATAATGAGTAGTTTTTCCAGCCCAGCTGGAGTTTGTGAAGCAGCTGTGCAGACACCTGGATGCAGGTCCCACATGGCTCAGGGGACCCCATGACTGACCTATTGCCACGTGTCTGGTAATGGATAGAGGTTTTGTAGGAGAGCCATGACCTCTTCACTCCCCTACTGTTATTTATGTGACATGTAAGACCCATATGGGTCTGGAAATAAAATAGCTACTAGTTCTCAAGAGACCTAGGTCCCTGGGTACGTCTGAGAGTGCTTGTGGTAATACCTCAGCACAGCAGAAAGACAGACTTGAAATCCTAGCCCTTTTGAAGTCAATGGATTTTTTTTATAATGGACATCTTAAGGTTAGGATTTTGTCTGCCTGTGCCTTTAGTTGTTACTGGGTAGAGCAAGGAACCAAGGTGTGCTATGACCCCAGTCCAGCTAAGATCCATCAGTTTGTGTCTTTAATGCAACAAGGGGAAAAGCAGCAACCAGAGTAGAGGAACTGAGGAATGGAGACTCTAACCACTATTAAAAACATCCACATATGTACTATATGTATATACATACATATTCTCGGTGCACTCCTTATCTGCATCCAAAACCAAGTCATAGATAATATCTTAAGCATTTGAGTGATTAGTATGTAAAGCATCCAAAGCCTTAAAAAGGCCGTCAATACACAAGAGATGCAGCTTCCACTGTACCCTGTATAGACAATTACTGAAAATACAGCCTCTGAATTTTTTCCAAAACAGAAATTGTTATAAACTTTTGCCTTGCAGATTGCCTGAACACAGAAAAATTCATTTCCTCCTTCTTGCTGATACAACTCCTGAGCAGACTGAGGGAGGAAGATTAGTAATACTGCTCTCCTTTTGCTGTAGAGAGTCAGGGTTGGCTCCCCCAAGCCTGCAGCCTGAGTTCAAACCCACAACCCTTAGGTTCTTTGCTGTGGCGATTTTCCATCATCCTAAGCAGTTCAGGCTGAAATAGTCCCTTCTAATCTGCAACAGACATCCTTTGGATCAGATGCTTACTCTGCACCAGTTCCTCAAGTAGAAGTTTGGTGCAGAAAAATGGGGCAGAATACACAGAAAGCATCAAAATGGCAGATGACACCTGTTGTTTTATGCCCAATTCCTGTGCTTTTAAGTCCTAAATAAGTGCTAATTATTAGATTCTATTCTATTATTATATTTTTTTATTTATATTATTATATTCTTAGTTCAGGAAAATGAAGCCTGTATTTGTAACAGAATTTTTTTTTTTGAGCAAGTCTGTTTAAAAAAAAAAAGACAGAAAAGAGCTGAGGTTAAGGTGGGCTACTGAAATACTTACAGGTACTTCATTTCATGTGGGACTTCAGGGTTAAATTCTGATCCACGAGTGCAATATAAGTATAAATCTGCAGAATTATCTAGAACTCTAGTATCTCACACAGTCACAGGGCTTGATAGAGAATTCTGGAGATCATTTTAATGGGAAGGTGATGCTATTACAAAATCAACGTGATTGGAATAAGACTTACTTTCCATCTAAATGCTGCTCTCTCTGCAGAGTCTAAATAAGTAATTTTATTTCAGCTTAGTACAACACTGATCTATTTTTGTTTTGGTTTTGACATGTCTTGATTCAAAATGAAATATTTCAGGTCACTGAAAGAAGAAAAGTTAAATGTTTTTATAATCCCCAAAATGTTTTTTTCAGTCAGATATTGAAATTATCATTTTAGTACTTCTGGCTGTACTTGTTCCCAAACAATTTGTTCCATGACCTCTTGGATGATATTTCATCATTTTCTATTGATTTCACAACAGTGGAGTTCCACGGGTTAGAAGTTCCATGAGAAGGGAATGGAAAAGCTGAGCAAGAGGAGTGATTTAACCAAACTTTAATGATCTGAAAGCTGAGAATCTCACGCAGGTCTTCCAGGGTGCCTCTGCAGGGAGTTTGTCCTGTTCTGAAGCAGTTGAGCACCTTTCTCCACAGGAATGGAGATTACCATTAAAATTGCAATTTTAATTTTTGATGTCTTTCTTAATGTCCTTGTTTTAACTGCCATTGTTTTATGGTTTGTCAGAAGCAACAGTGCAAAAATCTTCAAGACTTTCCAGGTCCCTCTGTTCAGACCTGTTGGAAACACCACCATAGGTGCAACAGGAAGCTCCATTAAATCTAGGTGGCTTTGGGAGCTTCCCTTCCTGGTGCTTGCTTGGCAACACTGAGCACAAATTCATACAATTTGCCTGGTTTGTGTCAGATATGATAGTCCTATCTGCACCTAGGCTTGGGTCCAGGCTGTGAGTGCCTTTTAAGCCTCACACCAATTCACACTTGTTGCAATGCTTGGAAAATTAAGCCTTTCCTGAGTTTTACTCCTGTGGCATCATTACACCATGTAATTACAGACTGTAATGTTATTTTATTATGAAGGTTTAGCAAGATGAGCAGTTTGGGACACACTTAATTCCTAACGTGCAGTTCAACTTGGCTTTGATTTCCGTTATGAGATTTATTATCACAGGGAATACACATTGCACTTGACACTGCCATGTGCCTGTCTAAGCTGAGTACACAGACTTTTTAAGGCTAGAAAGATTTATCTGTTCTTTTTAATATCTGGGACTAAATTTTTGCATGGAATGAATGTGTTGCCTAAATATACTCTGATCCCTCCAGATATAAGAGCGGGATAGAATAATTTCCTCTATTTCTGTTTTTCTCAACCATCTGAGAAATATTTCAAAGCTCTTTCCTGTTCAGGTTTCTAGGGCTATAAGCGACTGTTGTCTGTTTTCAGAAGTTCACAGGTATATCAAAATGTACAAATGGTACCTCTTCCCTCCTAGCACACGCACAGGCTCAGATCATTGAGGAGGGACAGTGCCAACGTTGTGTACTTTGCCAGATGCTTAGCTGCTGTGATAATGAGGGCTATTAAGGAGCAGGGATATTAGCTGCTGCAATCTATGATAGTGGGGGACTGTGCTTGATGACTCAGAAAGGTCTCCTCGGCTGATGTGTTCCTGTGTTTAAGGGAGGTGGTGTTTGTTACCTGCCAAGCAGCCTCTGATTTACAGTCTCAAAGCACTGTGAAGTGTCAATACCAAAATAATTTTTTCTGTGTCGGTTGTGATCTCAGACAGCCCCTTCTGATACTTGGTGGTTGTGAAAGTGTGGTAAATTCAACTCTGAGGTTGTTTTGGTTTTTTGGCTCAGCTGAGCATCAGAGGAGATCCTTCTCTTTTTACTCAGCTGTGCTATTGAGAAAAGCAGGAAATGGCTCAGCTTTGCAGCGAGAGTCATTGGAAGTGTTTTCAAAGGAAAAATAGCATTTGTAAACTGGATTGTTTTGTGATTTCTCTTAACCAGGTATATTTTGCTGTTAACTATAATCATGCAATCCCAAGTAAGCCACTTACGATCTGTTTACCAGCTTTCCCATTTGGAAATGAACAGATATCAGACAATTCTGCTGCTGTAGGTGGATCAGCCGTGAGACCCCCAGAGACGATGATTATCAATGGCTTCTGTCTGAATTAAGATACTGTCTGTACCAGATCACAAGAGCAGATGTTGAAAGTCAACCACACACACCTGCACAGGGGACCATTAACACAGGTTTTCACAGAGGACAGGATCCTGTTGCCATTATGTGGGTCAGAAATTTTTCATTGACTTCAGCAGCCATAGGGTTTCAGCCATGGCTTGGAGTGCACATAGCAAGGATTTCTTTATGATAGCAAAGCATACCTACTGCCTCTGGGTTTGGGGAATGTCACAGTTGGACATTTTTCCAGTGAACTTGTGCATGCTAGTGCCTCACCCTATGCTGGTTTTGCTTTCGCATTCTAGTAAATTATTGCAGTATTTCATGACTTTGAAACCTGGAGTTCAAGGACACCTTTTTGCCCAGGCGAGTAATTATGTGTCTTACACAAATATCGTATTTGGGCACTTCTGAAGGAACCAGAAGTGCCATCTGACTGTTTGCTTCTGGATTTTGCATGTGAGAGGCTTCCCATTTGTAAACTGGCATTTTACTAAAAAAAAGAATGTCTCTAGAAAGTGGAAACCACACAGACAACCTGACACTTTCTCCATGTGAAAAGTGGAAGTAAACAAACCAGGCAGTGTAGGATGGCTCAGGTCCTTTGTCTTTAGCAATGTCCTTGTGATGACTTTTCTAATATAATTTTCTCAGGTTCTTGGAATGCTACTCATCTGCATCTTGTGTTTATCAACATGTAATTCTAGACAATTATCCATTTCCTCAAAAATATAATTATCGATGCATTTGGTATCCACCTTTATAAAAGCCTGGCCACAATAAATTAGAGAAATAGAACTTTATCCCTAAAGAGAAGCTGATTCATTTTAGGGCTGTAGTTGCAATGGGACTCTATAAACTAACAAAGGGACAAAAATGAAGCCAAGAGAGCATAATCAGTGCACACAAGCTGGAGGAAAGTCCCACGCTCCACATTTGGAGGGCAGCTGGCCCAGGCAAATACAAAAGAGTGTGTGCTTTAGGGTGCCCAGGTTCCCAGCAGAGCTCCTGCTATCCCCGCCTGTGACAGCAGCACTGGGTGCTGTAGGTGCAGGGTGTACTGGCACAGGCAGTGGTGGGCTCCAGAGTCTACCTGATCAGAGCACTACCAGCCCTTATTCTGGTTATGATGCACACATGAATTCAGGTGTGATATGCCATGCTGGTTCATGAAGCTCCCCAGGAAACCTTATTATATGGCACCATTGCCTATGCTGGTGGGTTTCCCACTTTGTGGAAGTGGGAGACTTTGTATTTTGCTATTCTGTGGCGTTGCTTGTATCTGTTCTGCTTCCAGAGAGACAGAGTCTGAGCGCAGCACCACTCATCAGTGTCTATCCTGATCCTGGCACTCACCTTGGTGTTTGTCCACCAGTTTTAGGTTCAGTATATTGGTGGGGGACATGATTTCACAGGGTCAGTGGAAAAGATTGAACTTCATGCTTGACTTTCCTAGAATGACACTGACAAGGGTTGATGGCCAATTTCTGTTGGTCTCATTGTGCTATTTTAGTTGAACTTCTTAAATCATAAAGTGCTTATATTCCCATTTTTATCCTCGTGGTAGTGCAAACTGCAACTCATCTTCTGGATATAAGATGTGATTATCTATAAATGCATGGGAGAGAGTGGATTATGCAAATATGCTTATTACTCTGTTATGGTGCTGGTAGTGTTTGTTTATGTTTGGTTTGTGTTGTTTGTTTTTTTTTTTTTTAATTTGAGCTCATTAACACTTGAGGCAACATGAATTTTTCCCTACAGTCTGAAGACAAAATCATAGCAAAGACAAAATTGTTGTGACTTCTATTTTGTTTGGGCTAAGACATAAAAATAAGAGGCTGTAAATTGTTGACCAAGCCTCTCTTAAATCCCTCCAGCTCCTTCTCCTATCAGTCCTTTTTTTCTCACTCCTGAGCTGAAAGTGTCAACTGGGAGCAAACATACCAGGTTTTTGTAGTTGTTTCCATAGAAATTAGGCAGTTTTTCTGCTACACCTTAATTGCATATGTTGCAGATCACGTCATAAGTCATTCTGACAAAAAGGACAGAGAACCTTAATATTTTTGTTTACAGTATGTTAAACAGATGTTTTTTTCAGTGCAGAGATAAGACTACATTAAATATGATTTTATAAATAGAGGCTCTCACAGCTCAGCTCCTCTCGGGATTGCTCTGATTTGCTTGTTGGATGATTTTAATGGGTTTTTAATTACACCTGTTAGCCAAGGTGTATATCAGAACTAAATTACAAAGCACCTTATAGTCAAGATTTTTCCAGTGTACAATGAGCTGAAAAAGGCTTTTTGTCCATATGGACAAAGAAATTATTTTTCACATTATTAAAATTACAGAAGCTTTGTGGGCAAACATAGTGATAACATGGAAGATTAAGGCAGGCAAACTTTTTATTTGTTTAATTTTATTATGTATTAATTTATTTAGGAAGGTGCTTAGCTATTTCTTCCAGGCAAGTTTAACTCCTAGAGAGCAGCTGACAAAGCCTTTGGTGGTTTTCATACTTGGTGAAGCTTGAAGCAGGTTACTTTTTTTGGTTTTGTTTTCAAGATTTTTTTCTCATAAGAATGAAGAAGGTCAATTGTGTGATTAAAATAACCAAAACAAACAAAAAAACTAAAAGTCTTGTATTTAGAAGAATGAGGACAAATAATTTTCATCCTTAAAGGAAAGACATTTAAAATAGTTCAATCTTTTCTGTGTCATCTGCAGCTGTCCCTTAGGTTAAGGGGTTATCTCTAGCCACCATGAGGAGCTGGACAGCTCGCATCACAAAGGAGTGGCTATTTAGGTCATATATAGATGCTCAATGAAGTAACAGAAGCCAAATAATTCCATATAAACATGATTGAAGTAATATTCAGAATAGACTCACAGTTCTCAAATGCATTATTTCAAACATAAATGCCAGCTTGATCAAAGTCCTGCTGAGGTTAGTGGAAACAGGTCCAGTTTCAAAGTTTTGGTTTTGATTACGACTAGATCCAATATCTTCTGAATTTCCTCGAAATATGGGGTGAAGTTCTTGAAACTACTAATGTGAATTAGGCTTCCAGCTGCAGAAGTCTATTGAAATGTTTTTGAGCATTTTATACCTGTTATGGTGTGCATTTTTGGGGAGGATTGTTGTGTATTTCCATCCGTTCAAGCACATGATGGTTTCCTGCTGCCTTCAGGAACGTCAGAAGACCTGGGAAGGCCAGAAGAGACTTGCACAGAAGAAGGTTGATATATTTGCTTGGAGACTCAACTATTAAGGTCTTAACCCAGCAAAAGGCAACTTTGTTTTAGACCATGGTAGCTTCTGAATTCCAGACTTTCATCAAGAGAGACTAAGGAGGGCCTGCAAGTTGTGTCTCAGGAACGTCCACATGTGTTTGAAAAAGCTCAGCTGCACTGAGGGACTTGACTGTTGGATGATTATAAGGTTCCTGTTGCTTTTCCTTATTTTACATAAGTTTTTCCAGTATCATAGTGGATCACTGAAGCCATCACTGAGCTATCATACTTGTTTTTCACCTTCCAGCAGCGTTCCCAGGTGACCCTGCATGCAGGGACACTGCTGGTCATAGGAATGACATAAACTGCCATACCTGGGAGCCCAGCTGCATTGCTACAAGCACTTGGATATACGGAGAGGGCTGTGCTGCCACTGTGAAATGGAACAACTTACCTGTCTTGAATCCTGGATTACTGTCAGGAAGAGTCATTTCACTGTGCAAGTGACTCTTTTGCTCTGTCTTTCAGAAAAAAAATGTTTTTGACTTACTGGTGGCTTTAGTGAACTGATTACAATAATTATCTCTGAATAGTACAAGAGCAGGTGCTCCCATAGTTTGTCTCTTAAATGCACAATTCTGCTCAGACAAGATTCTTGTCTTGTTAGAGTGTAAAAAGACATATTTTTTTTGCCAGCTTGCTTGTTATCACCTGAGTAATGCTGACCCCAGCTGTTTGCCCCTTCAGCAACTCAATGCTGCTTAGTGAAAAAAACAAGAAATCTCTTTTCCCCATGTGTTTTGAGAAGGGGAAATGTTGTTTCTCTACAAAATTTTGAGAAAATAAGGACTCTTCTATAAAGAAAGAAGAGTTGATGTCAAACAAAGGAAGAGTTAAATGGACATCTATAGATACCATTGTCAGAGAGCTGTGCAGTCCAAGGACTTCACTTTAGTCCAGCACAGGAAGGGAAAAAGTGCAAAAAGAAAGCAGACGGTCATGTTCACCCTGTTGAGTTTACTGCCTATAAATGCACACATGCACTAAGCAGGCTGTATCACTATTCTTGCCTCATACATCTTTCAGAAAATGAACTTGCTGTGTTTCCAAAGGTATTACTTAATGGCCCAGGTGTGAATGGACCACTTGAGATAAGCCATATTTGAAGGAGCTTGTAGGCATACTGTTCATGAACTTTAATTTTTCCCTGAGTGGAACTGGAAGAGAATAAGCTGAATGTTGAAAGGTGGTGATGGAAAAGTAACGCAAAAGCAAAGGATAGGAGGAAAAGCAGGGCATAAGAATATAAGAAGAGATGAGTAGGTGGGAAGATGGAAGGAATGAAGAGAGAAAAGTAGTGAGGCAGCTGGCACTAAGTGATTGGACCTAGGATGTGCTTCCAGAGATTTTATTAGCTGTTCTGCTTCAATTATGCAGAGAGCATCTGACTGAAGCTATTGGCTTGGACAGTCTTTTCACACACTGGCTTCACCCAACAACAGTGTAAATGCTCGTTTGAATGAAGCACTTTACAGTTTCATAGAGAAGAATGGAATGTGATCCCATGGGCTCTAATCTGACAATGAACAGTGGTGGTGCCCATCATACCGACTCTGGTTCAAGCGAAATGCAGAGGATTTGCTCATCTGGGGTGTCATCAAGCTTCAGGAGAAGCTCCTTTTAGTACAAGGTCAAAGGCTGACAAAAAAAGAGGCCAGCTATGTTTCCAGGGTAAGCTTCTCTCTTGGAAATGCCAAAATAATGGCTGAATCCTGTTTGATTTAGATGTGGCACATTAGAGCTGCAATGGTTTGCACATTATTCTGTTATGAAATTTAATATCTGGTCTATCTTGCCCAAAGCCCAGCCAGGAAGATGCAGGGCTATCTGAGGCTAGGATTTGTTTCCTGTTTTTTGACTTTGTGGCAGTTCAGTGGGAATGACCTCAGTCTTGACAGAAGATAAAATTTTATAACCTTTTACCTACAGGTGGAGGATGTTAATAAGTATTTCTGGCATTCCAATATCCTTCCACTTAAGCATTATTAGTAAAATCTCTCCTCTTCCTTTAATCACCAGAGCTAGACATTTCTGAGCTTTGTCATCATTTGAAAAGAGACAAACACACAACAAATCGCGCTTGACTAATTTTGTTAAATTCTACAGAAAAGTAAATGTGAAGTCAAGTCTCTAGAGGTCAAGTCTTTGGCAAGAGGAATTTATAAGCGGAGAACTATTTGTTCTCTGATTATTTGCTCTCTGACAGTAGACGAAGAAAGGACGAAGCAGAAGATTTGTGCTAATTTAGAAAAATGTTTGAAAATGTTTGCCTTGCAAATCCAAATATATTAGCTAAATGTTATTGAATAATAATGAAAATGGGCATTTATTGACCAAAGGACTGTGGAACTATGCAAAATTAATTTGTATTTATTTAACACTGCCTTTCAATGGATCTTTGTTCGTGTTTCTGCAGCTTGAATTTCCTTGCAAGAGCTGATTTCTTTTTACAGCACTTCTTTATTTTAGTAACCAGCCTAAGTGCCTTGGTTTCCTAACAAAGCTTGAACAAGAAACGAAGTAAATATACAAAGCAAGGGCTTGCTTCTCAGAGGTGCTATTGTTTGTACAATGGTAAAGCGCCGGCATCTCCGCTGAGGCCTGGGCCACCTCTTGCTGGATGTGCACTAACCCCAAATCTTCCCAGACAAATGACTGAAAGAAAAGAACTCTGTTATCTTTGACTTACAAGCAGTGAGTTGAAGTGAGGTGCAAGCAGGAGACCTGTCCAAGTCTCTAGAAGCAATGATCTGGGCTTCCCTGAGCCGCAACCCCTTACCCTGAGCCTGTTTCCATCCTCTCATCCTATATGAAGCTCTCCACCTGATACCTTTTTCTTACAAAAAGAGAAATGTTTCATCAGATTAAAATGAAGAAGGAAGAGAGTCATAGGTAAGGAAATCTGAGAAGGACTTGCTAGTAAAGACTAGCTATTAAAAACAAAAAATCAAGATCCTGCCAATCTTTGCTGCAAAGATAACCTCCTTGTCCAGCCCCTACCCACAAACACCATGCAGGAGATGAATAAGATGACTGCATCATCTTTCTCACTCTTCCAGCACCCTGGGTGCTTTCCTGGTGTTTATGCATCCCATTCAGCTGTGCCCTTGAGCACAGCAGCAGTCAGCCCTGTGTAGTACTGTTCCCTGCTGAAGGACACATACCTGAATGTCATTCTCCTGCAGGCCACTGTAGAGCATGGCCAGGTGTTGCTTTACAGATTGCAAAGACCTCCATCTCTCCTTCTGCACCCCATATAGAGAGCAACTGGGCTTATTTCATCCCTGCACAGGCTCTGGGTAATCTCAGGAGCCTCTTTAATCCTTCTCCCTCACTGAGATGGGATTGAGCAACTCTTAGATCCTTTCTGATCTCTTCCTTAATAGCTCCATTAAGGGCATCCTATAGCTTCCTGTTGTTTCAGTGAGCTGGTGGCCCAGACTCAACATATCTTTTCCTCTTCGCAGAACACAGAGGATTGTTACTCATTTGTCTTTCTTAACAGCCACTCACATATGGAAGATTTTGCCCTCTCTGCCTTTTTGTTTTAATGCTAGACTAACCAAGCACACCTTTGGTGTGGGTGGAGAGTCTCTGAGCTCCACTTACCACCTCTCCATCACTACAGAGCCTGTGTGTCCTCCCTGCACCCTCCGAAGAGGTTAGGATCCTCCTCATCCTTCCCATTTTGGAAAATGCCACCAAGGACTCTTGGAGATGTCAGTGAAAATGTTTCGCAGCTGCTGTACAACTAAAAACAAGAGACTAGGCAACATTTGTCAAAATGAACAGAGAAGGCAGAATGGCATGTTCCTGTTCTTTACAGGCATGGAAGTGTTAAAGGCTTTTAAGCTTTGCTGAGGACAAGTTAAATGAAGTCCTTGGCATGTCTGTAATGGTTGCACCGTTGCCTACACATGCATGCACTATCTGTAGCTACTCAATACTTTTGCAGAGGGCTTTGGGAAGTGTTAGAATGAAACAGACTCTTTTTAATCTCATTTATTTCCTCAGGCCATCTGGATTTAGTAAACACTCAAGACGACTGACAGGACAAAGTTGAACCTTAGCACTAACAGGTTCACATGTGCATTAAGAGCCAGGACTGCCTGCACTCCGAGTGCTGGCTTCAGCACTGGCTCACTATGAACCCTTAATAGCTTTTCTGCAGCTTATGTATCTTGAAGTAGGCGCAGCTATGACTTTTTGCCTCATGGGGTGTTGTGAATGTTTATTACTTATTGCTGAGAGTGGACGGTGTTACTGGAAAAAAAGCTAGCGGTCTTATCCAAGGCTCATTAAAATCTTGCAAATTTGGCTTGTGCGAAGTCATCCTCGGGAATTAACTGTTGAATATGCTTTACACCTTCTTGTGTAAGAATGGTAGAGCTACACCTTTTAAATGCTTTTCAAATTAATCTACTCTCGATGTGGTCAGGAGGATCTTAAAACTAGCTTCAGTGGGAGCATGGGATGTGGTCCAAAGTAAAAGAATCGGCACACTGGGAGTTTGAATGAAAACTAGTAACTAATAAATGAAAAGTACTTTTGTTTATCCATGCTGGCAAGCAGCCTGTCTGTAGTGGGAACACCAGCGCCCAAGTATGTTCTTTATCCATTTGGATTTATACGATGCTAAAATGGGAGCCTGGCCAAAGCATGAGGTGCCCCTGCCACAAAAAGGAAGCTTAGCTCTGAGAGCCGTTTGTGAAATCTGTGTGAAACAGAACTCCTAACTCCATGAAATCTTTCCCTTTGCTTGTTCCTGTTTCTGTCCGTCTAGCCCAGACTTCCATTAAAGATGCTGCTACGTTTCTGACCTCTGTGCAATGCTGAGAGTATGGTGGGTGTATTTGGATGTAAATTGTAAAAAACGTGAGTTAGAGGCCTGGTTATTTTATGCTCTCATAGTCCTTAAAGTTCCTCCACTGGGAGGACTCTCGGGTGGTTTAGTGATCTTAGCTCTTTTACTGCTTTAAGTAGCACTGTGTCCAACCCACCGGCACTTGTGTGACCCTGTGCCTGCCTCTCCACTCACTGGCGTCAGAAAGGGGATGAGTAAAACATAAGTTGTGTTTCTGGGGTTTAAAAGTAAAGATTTTAAACCTTGATTTAATTTTATATGAAGGTAGCAGAAGGAAGGTTCAAGTGGTATTTTTCCAGTATTCCCAAATTATCCAATGCTTATCCTTATCTACAGCCCTGCTGTGAGTCTTGTGTAGTTTTTGTTGAAATTTGTGTTGATGTTAAATGTCTCTGAGAAGGGGATATTCCTCTTTATTGGTCCTCATCCAGAAAAATAAGGATTAAAATATTCTACTTAGACTTCATGATGTATTTTAACATTAGGCAGTGGGGTAGGAAAGAGTTGTTTGATATGATACCTTTTCTCAAGGTTTACACTCAAGATACTGGGTAAAATGGTAGCATTTGGTCTGCTGGAGGGAATTTGAGAAATCATTCAACTGAGCCACACCTGAAATATCTGCCTAGTTTTTGTCTGTAAGCATCTTAATTACAAAACTCTCCAGAGCTAAAATCTGTGTAAGACATTTTATTCAAGTCAAGCATATATTAATAGGTGATACAGCATAACACAATACAGCATAAGACAATCTCTAGCTGCAACTTCATGGAGGGGCTTTTTAAATCACAGACCAAATACTCCCACCTATCACAAGGCATCTTGGTCAGCTACTTAACGTCTTCCACTCGAGGGGGAGTGTGTGGTTTCATCCAAGCTGGTAAATCTGAACCCTGGTTTGACACCACCTCAGAGGTTGAGCCATCTGAATTTCACCCGTATGCAAAGTGATTGGGATGGAAAGTGTGGGGAGAAGAGGCTTTCAGCTAGTTAGAGCCTTGTACTGTTCTTGGTATGATGCCTCCTGATGGGAAGCAGTCTAATAAGGCTTCCATTTTCAAGTTGAGATAAAAGCATTACCTATCCAATAGATCTGTGAGTAGAGACTAATGCCTCTTTGCTTTGTTTTCACGTATTATATGTACAACTGGCATTAATTGTTACATTTTCCTTATGTTTTTTCAGTATGTTTTTAATCTCTGCAGGCTGTATTGATTTTTTTCCTGTGTTGCTTCTACACTTGCCACCAGGACCTCCTTGTAGATAAGGTGTTTCAATTCAGTGTGTGATATTTCTTGGGAAAACACTCTAAAACACTTTTTTTTTTAATGTGTTTTTTCTTCTCTCCCCCCTTTTGCGATGTATTAAAAGGAAGATGCTGGAAAAGAATTCAGAGCACAAAGCAGGGGCTTGCAATGCCCTTTCTCTTTCAGCAAACTCTTTTATTCTACTGTGAGGAATGAAACGCTTCTGTTACAGCAAACACAGACTTGTGTTTTACAGCAAAAGCTGTTTAAAAGGTTATACAGACTGTACACAGAGTTGAGCTTGGTAACGAGAGTGTTTCTGTGTTGCTAATATTGAGAAGAAGAGACCACTTATTCTGAAGTCACAGTTGTTATGGAAGGAACCATCTTTTTAGTGCTTCTGTCATCTGTAATTCAGAGCTGAGGAGATTCTGGCTGGAGAGCTAAGAGTTAAGGCAAAATGTCACACTGCCCCTGAACAGGCTTGGGGGCTAAAGAAGAGGGTGTCCTTGGCCATTCCTCTTGAGTGATGGATGATGGCAGGGAATAACAAAGTTTGCCATGGGATGGGCAAATCCGGTAACCCCATACAGATAAATCATAGTATTTTCTAGGTTGTTAAGGCATTCCTTTTAAAAACAAAGCATTACAATTCTTCATTATCTTAGCACATACAAACAGCAGACATGAAACAGCCTGAAAATACTGTAGAGGTGAACTCAGCTGCCATCTCCAGGCAAGCAGCACTGCCAGCGATGACTTGGGGTATATTGTGGTCACCAGGGTTGTGCAGATGTGATTAACGTCCCTGTCACGCATCTCCCACCATCCCACCACACTGGGTCATCCAAGTGGTTCTGCCAGAAGGCAGCTTTGCTCCCCAGCATGCTGCCTGCCTGCTGCCAGCCCCCACCTATGCCCTCAACTCCCTAAGCATAAGCCGAGCTGTTGAAACTTAGTATAAGCACAATTCGCTTTGGCACAGAGCATCTGAAAAATGTGCCATAAATTCTAGACACAAACAACCTGTCTGTGAAGGTCACACAGAAGGGCAGAGGTGTTTCGGTCTCACCATCCTGGCTTTGGCAGCCAGCTTTTTTGGCAACCCTGGTCCAGGGGAATGGGAGCCACTTTGTTCAGAGCCACTTTGTTCCAAACCACTGTTGAGCCCTCTTCACTTACTCATAAATTGAGTGTTTTCACTTGTCTTGGAGGCAGGACCTTTTCTGCCCTACGCACTCCCTGGACACACACTATTACTGCCCTCTCTCTTTTCCTGGTGTGGACTGTATGAGCCTGTTGCCCTGCCTGCTGCCTGGACAGCATCCTACTGGTTCTTGGATATGGTATAAACATACTAACCCACATTTAGCAGTTAGAAAACTGTGCTTGGAGCATCATGCTGTGCACTTCCCACAGCCTGTGTATATGATGTGCAAGCCAGCAGCATCATCTGCATCCACTTTGCATCGTTATCTGGGCCCTTCAGATCCATCACTGCTCATTAGATATCTTTCTTTAGCACAGCAGTGTCTACTTGGGCACCCAAAAAATGCCAGGGACCCTTCTGGCTGATGCTGCCAGGGTGGGGGACACACACAGCAAACTAGTGCTCATCGGAGATGATTTTGGCAGACCACTAGCTGCTAGTACAGCCCCAGCTTGAGGCTGCTCTTGGGACCAGAGGACAGGGAAACACAAACTCCTCATTACCAGGTGCACTAAAGACTCAAACCTGTTTCTCTCCTCTGTCCCCTCTTATTTATGCCCTGTGTTTGAGTGAGTTTGGCTGCTTATTGATCCCCCACAATGCTTTGCATCCTTCACTCTTCCCAGTACTTATGCGGTGAGATTGCTGGTCTGGCCCAGAACAGGGCAAGATAGAGCAGAAGAAACTCCCCTTCAAAGCTCAAGGTTCAAAACCAGACCAGCGTCTCCCACAGCACTTCATTGCCTAGGAAGCCCTATCTCAGCTGTACCTCATCAGCCTGGGATGCTCCAGCACCCAACCTCCCATGAGTGGGGAGAGGTAGAGGAGATGAACCTCCCATCAGGCATCAGGACAAGGGAAAGAGCAGCAGCCTGAGCATCTCCCAGTGATGCTCATTCTTTCACGTGCAGTGAAAGAAAATGCCACAAGTAGGTCAAAGAGTCTAGGCTCTGTTGTCACAGACTGTACCTCAGGCAAAACACAGCTGAAGGAAAAATCAGAAACCTTCCAACCCTATTAACTTGGATCCTAAGCAGAGTGAACAATGTTAGAGCAGAACTATCCATTTCCATGTGATGTCCCTGAATACAACAGTGATCAATTTAGAAAAGAATTTAATATTAAAAATTCAGCCACCTTAATCAGAAATAAACCCTGATTCAACACAGATGTACAAAAAATTGTTTTGAATTTTTAGGTCTACACCCCAACCCCAGAGAGCTAAACGCTGAATCGTCACCGCTCTGAAATGCATGCTTGGAAAGTTCTGCAAAAGGTGAAATGTGCTGCGGTTTGTTTTGCTTCCAGACCGATCTAACTAACTGTTCAAACTTTCAAAGAAACTGTGTAGGAGTCTGACATTTAAAATAGCGGGGAACAAAAAAAGAACATGGGGGAGGAATCTGAATCTTCCTTGTGAATATGAAAAGAGATTTTTTTTTGCCCCCCTCCCCAAAGGAGAGTGTGTCTGGAGCACTGCTGGGATGGTGTTTGCTCCCAGCGGGCAGAATATTACTCAGTATATTTCCCAGCGGTGCAAGAGAGAAATGTGTGTAGATGGGGGTGCTGATGTTAGGTTTGCTTCACTGGGTAGTTTGGTGGGAGGAAATCAGTCAAGAGATTAGCTCTACCTGTGTTGTGAGATACTGCAGTTAACACTAGGAAATATTTGCAAAGATTTTATGGGCCATGTGAGATTCAAAGCTGGAAAATACTAAGTGTGCTACAGACTGGTTATCTGCCCAGGAGCCAGACAAATCTTGTACTCTCCTTAATCAATGTAACCAGGAATGTACCAGACTAAACCGGGATGCATTTTCAGTGTGTCGTTCCCCCTCTGCGGTATGCAGAATTTCTGTGCATGCACACATATACGGATATATAATAGAATCATATAGAATATATACTGCTCTGATATATGCAAGTGTTTTCCCTATCTGTTTATGTACCTCCTCTATACTTTCAGATACATTATGTATGCAAATCTGTTGTTTGGAAGCACAAGAAAAAATTTTCCAGTACCTATGTTGAAGCCACGAAGACACGTCCCTGATGTCTTTTTACCTTGGTACAGGCTTTCACAGCACAAGACAGGACAAAACCTGTTTTTTCCTTGGAAAGCCATGACCAGGCAATACATATTCTTAGAGAAAGATTGTTTTCTTTTCCCCCCTACCATACTGGCACAGGCACACTCGCATAAGTGATCAGGACTTAGATGTATCAAAACTCCTGAGGTCTAAAGGTTTCACAAACGAATGGCAAAGTTCCCTGTAATCCTGCTGAGTGGGTGACCACGGGTTATTTGGTACTGCTGCGATCCCAGTGCCCTCACAGCTGCTAATGGAAGGTGCAGGTCCACGCTGAGTGCCAGAATGATGCTGTTACAACCGACGAGAATTTAGCACTCAGAAATTGAAATAAATGCCTCGTTCAGGCTGAATGTGGTGGATGTTACTTGGACTCGAGGTAGTGAGATATGGAAACAAGCTATTAGGTTAAGTCCTGTCCCTTGTCAGCATTGTACATGAACTGTTGTCCTGCACAAACATAGTCACACTGATTCTTCTCACTTATATGATGCTTCTTACTGAAGTAAAAACAAACTCTGATGCTATTCCTTCCTCTGAGCTTCCCTCTGTATCCTGTCTCTTTTATTTCTAACAGAGGTTAGAAATGCAGGCTGTTTGGGATTGGGGCTTTCAGCACTAAAATGTATACTTAAACTATAAATAGTGCCATACCAGTGAGATGAGAGACAATGAATATGAAATAGAGATTAAAAAATACGTTTCCAGGGGTTTCAGTAGAAAATGTAATCCTAAGAGAGTATTAATTGATACAACTATCTGCAGAAATTATTTTTAATGAAGTTAATATTTGGATTTATTGGACAAATGTGGTTCAAAATCTCTCTTATTCAAATAATTTCAGTTTTAAGCTTTTTATTGCATACAAGAAACCTGTGAATCTCCTAGTTTCTCTTTCTTTTTTTTTAATATAAGATGAGCTAAGGTTCCTTAAAAAAATTAAAAGAAACTTAATATGCATGAAGTAAAATAAAATATATTGTGTAAAAAAAGACAGTAACAGGCTCTCTTTTCATTCCTTTTTTGTTGAGGTTGTCTCTTGGAAAATATAACCTGTAAGGGTATATTTTATTAAAATTGTTTTCATACTTACACCTTACATAATCCCATTACATTTTAAAATATTTCATACTGTCTTAGTGGCATATTTTCAGCTATCAAGAATGATAGTCATTCAGTTCTGCATGTTTTTAGTGTTGGGGTTTCTTACATCTGGTTTATAGTTAAAAAAAAGGTGTTAACTGATTTGCACCAAATTCCCTAATAACAGCAAGAGTTTATAATAAAAAGGATTGTGAAAGTGAGGGGGAATTAGGGAAGAATTAAAAATAGTGGCAGAGTAATTCGTGTAATCACTCAGGATAGGATAAGCATGAAATGCAGCTATTATATGAATGATAATCTGAAGGAGGAAGTAACAGCTGAAAGACTGAAAGAATTTCAATTAAAATATACTAAGCTTAGCTGATTGTGCAGATAAAGCCCACCGATACAGTAATGATGGGCACCACATACATACCAATGCAGATTCCCAGAGCACATCAGTTTAATTAAAAATGGATTTCGATACAATTATCATTTCAGCCTGACAAACAACTGCAACAGAAAGTCCTATTTCATCTTAGAGCTCCCGACGCACGAAGCGTTTCGTTGTCAGGTGTTTACCAACCTCGGTTTTGTTTCAGACCTGGTAAGGGACCGCTGAAACGCGCCGCAATGAACATACCCTTGTGTTGATCCTTTGTTCTGGAATTTTATCTAAAGATATAATGAGAGGCAAGGCGGTGGCACCGCCGGAGACCCCCCGTTTGGCGCAGGAGCCGAGCGCGGTTCATCCATCCCTTCGGTTGTGTTTCAGTGCCCTCTCGTGGCTCGCCCGCCGCGGGAACACGGGGGACAGGCGGCCCCACGCGAGGACACCGCCACCCAGGGATGCCCCACGCAACACCCCCGCTGGGGATCCCCTGGCCCCCGACATCGCCTTCCCGTGCTTTGGGCCAAGCCAGCACCCTGAGGAACCGTGCATGGGCATTGCCGCCTTGGAGCGTCCCCGTGGGGCCACACAGGCTGATGGGGGTGAGCCGTCACCCCACGCAGATCCGTGTGCCCCGGTCACACCCCTGTAGAGCCAAGGCCACCCACGCCGGACGGCACAAGCCTTCCCGGGAAGAAGCACAGACAATCATCGCGGTCGGTGAGGCTGCTCATCGTTGACCCCGTTTCGGGACTGGGTCTGCTCTGTCCGGTCTCTCGCCGTGCGGTGATTCACGCTCTTGTCATGTACCTGGACATCAAAGGATGCTGCAGCCCGAGCGGTACCTGCCTGTGTGGGGTTTCTGTAACAGTCAGGGGTTATGGACTGTATGATGGCTACTTCAATACTTAATCGTGCATTTCAAAGTTCCCCTGTGATCTATACATACGTGCCATTTAAAACACCTTTCATGTCTGTTTTGTTCTTATAACAATTTTTTTTCCCCCACCAGCTGCTTCTGTCTGCCCCTTCTTCTCTTCCTAAACCGAGCAGTGCTTCTCACAAACTTCAGTGCTCGGAGCTGGTGCAGAGGCTGCAGGCTCAGGAGCAGGCAGGCTGGGGGCAGCTGCCCAGGGAACATTCCACACTCCTCACTGTCTACAACTTTCTTTCTGAAATTAGGTTTCTTATTCCCTCCTAGTCCCAAGTGTGCTGCCAGTCACACTGATTTGTACCAAACTGCAGTGCATGCACTCTGATACAGAAAATCACGCCTAATTCTAAATCGAAGTCACTTATCTAAGACTGGTTAGGAGTCAAGCTGTGACCATTACATTCACATCACTTATGACACAAACTAGATTTAAACACGTATCTCAAGAAGCATAAACCTGTGTCTTCTGACTTTACTACAGTTTTAGATGATGGTAGAAGTCAAAACCACCACCATAATTACCCATCTATTTCTCATTGTGTTTTCTGTAGTGCCCATCACTGTAAAACCTAGGATATGATGTTTGAAAGTTAAATAAATGTGAAACTTAGATCTTTGTTTCAGCTAGGCATTTTTTACAGCATCAGAGCTTGAGTGCAGGCTGTAAGCCTTGTCTGTGCACCATGTCTTTTATTGCTTCCTTGCTTGTACGGTGCAGTTTGGGAATTTTAAGACAGAAGAGGGTGTATAAATTGCACAGCTCTGTGCTGTATGTGCTGTACTGCAGATGGAACTGATCCCTGTTGTATTGTTGCTGAAAGAAGAAGAGCTGTAAATGGGAAGGGCTTTTGCTCAATGTTTGGTGTAACCGTTTCACCGAGCTGTGTGTTGCCCAGCCCCTGAAGCCTTGTGCTGAGAAAGAGCCAGCAGGCGGTGAGTATTGTGGGTTTTTAGAAAAATTCAAATGAGCAAGAGTCATCTTTCTTCTATTTTTTCAGGTCTCCATGAGACTATGTAGATATCACTTTTCATTTTGAGGGACACAACAAATCAAAGTCATACCAGGTCTGGGTAGAGTTTTTCCTCTTTTTCTGGTGTCCTCCAAAGGTGTGGTAATTTCACAGTAAGATGCTGTTCAATCACTGGTTTTATGTTCTGCTGATACTGAACTGATGCTCCTAGCGTGGGGAGATTTCTGATAAAGGTGTTTTTGCAAAAAGGAAGAGGAGAGGTACTGGGATTCTCTGTGCCTCTGTGGGTTCTTACTGGTTGGGAATTATAAAGTGTCAGTGGAACTGAGGCAGGTTTGGAGACATCCTTAGGTGATGCCCTGACAGCAGCAGTGACTTGCAGATAGTTGCACTTCTGCCTATTTTCCCAGCTTCTCCAACCATGTTAAAAAGAAATGTGTTTGGTCTTTGAAGAGGGTAGAGGGGAGCAGATGGGGCCACAGGAGCAAGTGAAACTTCTAATGGCACCATCCAACCAGTCTGGTCAGACAGCTCTGCTGCATTATTAATACAACACTGTGCACACACACTTCTCAGTCCTGTATTTTCTGAATTATAAAACAGGGGGAGATACCCTTCCAGGTACATACTAGGAGATCTTATCAGACTTCAGTATTTCAAACACCTCTAGTGTTTAGTCTGAAGTGGATGTGGCTGGAGAGAGAAGTTACTCCTCTGCTTGTGAATAAAATCCCAAAGGACCAAGGGCTAAAAGAGGCTGAGCACCCATTTCAATAGGTCTTCCCACTGCAAACCAGTCAAACTTGTAGTTCATGCCACCCAGATGTTGGGTGCATGCCCAGTGGTGGAAAAAACTGAGGGACTTTGTGGCCGCAGCCTGTTCCTGTGACGGTGAGCTGAAGTGCAGCTCCCTTTGCAGAGATCAAGCCAGTGAGAGAGAGTTTCTCTACTTGCCCAGATCAAGGTGAATTCTGTGTTTCTATGACTTTGTTTTTCTGTGACTCCTGTCATATCTTTTTGCTCGCTGACATTTCCTTGAATGCAACTGTTATATACAGAACAAGAGGTGAATGCTCAGAAATGTATTTGGGAACTGGCTGCAAAGACCAGGTTAATGGTTACTTGTGTGCTAACACAAACTCTGACCCACACAGTGCAGCCAGAGTGATGGAGCACATTGCTATCATCTGCTCACACAGCACAGGGTGGCTCAACACAGAGACGACCTGGAGTAGTGCTGTCTCCTCACTTCGCCTCATCTCTCATTAGCAGCAGCCTCTACAGCAAGAGACGCTTCTTTTGAAACTTAAAAAGTGAGCGTGAATGCTGTTCAAAAGCCTGCTTGTTAGAAGACTAGAGACGAATGGCAGCCTGAACTGTAGAGATATAGAAGACTTAATATATATATATATATATATATGAATCATATATGCCGGCCTAGAAGCCAGGATGTATAGAAACTGACCTTTCTGTTTCATCACTGCAGAGTAAACAAATTGCATAATTTGCACCATCCCGTGAGTACTTGTCCCCTCCATGCTGTCTCTCCCAATGTCACACACTGCAGCTGCATTTGGCAGCTTCACTCCCTTCCTCTTCCTTCTATTCCTTCTGTCCTTCTCTTTCAGCCAGCGCAGCAGGACACCCTTTCTTCTGTATTTCCTGTTTCTTCACCAAAAATATGGTCCAGTTCATTCAGGTGCAAGGATGAGCCCTGATCAGTTGGGCAGAGGCACTGTAGATGGAAAAACATAGAAATACCTCGTGGGAGGGCAGTCAAAACAGTCTCAGTTTTATTGTCTCTCTGTCTTAGATACAGAGGTTTACATGGCTGGATGCTTATCTGAAAAGTCAGAGTTCCTGCTGTTGGTGGAGGATAATAAAGTTGTGTCCAAGGAGAGAGAGAAGAATATAAAGATCTACCCCTCAAAAAATGCAAGAGAATGGAGCTCTCAGACCCAGGTTCATACATGTTCAAGTACTAAGATTTGAGGTCAGACTCAATATGATCACATTTTCACAGTCTTTTTTGAGAATGTATCTGCTCCAGCTTGAAGAAAGTCCTCAAGAGTAGACATGGCTTTACATTTAGATTCCCCAATGCTGGACACTTTCAAGATTCGACTGGACAGGGGTATACTGTCTAGACTATGCTTTTTCCAAACAAGGTTGACCAGATCCTTGAGATCCCCTTGTAACCTGGTATTTATGATTCTATGATTCTGTGATTTGCTAGCTAAATTGCACAAAAAGTTGATGTTCTCCAAGCTGAAGATCTACATTCAGTTTGCCCTTGAGATAAGCAATCTCTGTCAGAAAATATATGTTCTTCACTCACAGAAGCAGACAATTATTCTACATGAAACTGATGCATAAAATAAGCTAAGAAAGCACCCTCCTGTGAGTACAGCAGCCTGCTAGAAGTCCTGAGTAAGCAGAGCTAGAATCTACTACTTCATGGAGGATGGGAAAAAATTGCTTAATATCTTTAACCCAGTTGACAGTTTTGCTAACCTCTCTCCCTTTTGAACATTTTTCATGTAAATATTTTTAACAGTAAGTATAGAGAAACAGTGTGGTAAAGGAGCAAGGAAATTTAAGAGGAGCACGTGAAACTGGCAATGCAGAAACCGATACCTATCATAAAATACCAACTCTGTGGCCTGATCTCCATCTGCTCTCTAGTGGGTTCCTGCACAGAAAGACTTCAAAGTTCCCCTGTCTATAAATAAATTTGATCTCCTCTGGGCTGCACACGCATACCTCTCACGTAATGACAACACACAGTCCATCTCAATGCATTTAGCCAGGAACCCTGACCCCTAAACATGTCTAAGAGTGGGCTCATGTGTTGCAGACATGCACCTCAGTGGTGTCCCTGAGCACCAGCCCCATGGTGCCTATTGTGATTGAACTCTGAAGGGCCCAGGTAGGGCTCAGGATAACTGGCTTCATTTCAATGTAACATTGAGATGTAGTCATAAAATAGGAGTATGAGCTTTTCATTTGTTCTTGACTGCTCATTTCAGGCATTCACTGAGGGATAACCATCCTTATTCTTCCCACACATCCCAGAAGCTGATAGGCAGTTATTTATCCAGCCTTTTTCTCGTTGTTCCAAAAGACATTTTTTCATATATTTCCAGATAAAGGTGAAACCACGACCACAGAGAATTACAGATTATAGAAAGGTCAGGCTGCAGAAACACTCCCACCTGCATGCCCTGAATCCTATGCAAAGTATTTCCTAAACCGAAAGAGCAGGAGGAATGGTAAAGACTCACTGTAATGGAAATTTTGGACATGTACTAACCATCAGGTTTTAACAGAGCTTTAGGTGATGGGATTGGGGAAAAGCATCACTTGTGGGGGAATGATATCATAACTGGTAAAATCTTTCTTGTCCCTTCCTTTGTACTGAGGTCCAACATTGCAGTGAGATCGATGCTGCAAGGGGTTGTGCCAAGAGGCTGTGATGTCTCCACTGTGCAAGGTCTCTGAGAACCAGCAAGAGGAGATTCCATCAGTGCTAGGGCAGGGGACAGACTGATGAAAATCTTGTGAATTTTTGTGATATTTGCTGTTTTCTGACAGATTGGGTTGTTCAATGATTCAGCTGTACGTAAACCTCCACCTCCTCCCCGCTGTAACATCAAATTACCTTCACTTCTCCTCTCTCCCTTCCTGTGCTGCTCATTTGGATGGAGGTTAGGTGACCTGGCATCCTTTATTCATGAAAGGAGCCCTGTAATATATGTACATTTGTTCTATGTCCGTAGGGTTAATTTAGTTTTGGCAAAAAGTGCAGAGAAGCAGCCCTGAAGACAAAAATTCTACATTTTCCTCCCCAGGAACAGACGGTGTTGTCCATGCCACAGTGGTTGTCCTGCAGGATTGTCTCCTGCCTCATCTTAAACAGCATAGGAAATTTTGGATGCTTGTATAATCCTTGGCCTTACTAAGATCAGGATAACAGTTCCAGCCCTCAGTTTACAGCTTCCACTGCCTCTTCCTAGCTATAAATTTGGTTGGGAGAACCAAATTTTTCTCTGGGTAACCACAGAGAATCACTAGGTGGTGTCTGATGTTGTCCTGTTCTCGTTGCCCAGCTGTAACTCGGGGGCAGAAGACTTGCAGTACAATTTGTACTTCAATACAAATTAAAAGGTGGTTTAAAATTGCATATCTATCCCTCTTATAGCAGAAACTGTCCCCAGTTTAATTGTGAACCTTAACACCAACAGGAAACTCCTGTTCATCCCACTTGAGTTATTATGCAACTTCTCAGAGAGAAACCATATTTGTCACTAGGGAATAATAAGTCTTCTTTATAGAGTAGCCCATGCATGAAATCCTCTGGGTAACTAACAAAATACAGTCTGGCTTTTAAAAAAAAATAAAAAGAAAAGTCTGAGAAAACATCTCCATGTAGTCCAATAAATGCCAAGAAGGGTGAAATAGTTTCTTAATGTTTTTAGACCAAACGTGGTCAGCAGTAAATGAGAGTCAAATGGATTTTTAACAGACATTTTCTGGAGTTGCCTGGCTATCCTACTCCAAACAGTTGGTAGCTGTGTGGGATGATCAGAAAAAGAAGAGAGAATACAGCTGAAAAGGTGATGATGTCTTGACCTTCAGCTCATCAGAGCACCCCTTCCGTCTCTCAGCAGCTTTCATCTAAAACTACTGAAAAAAACTAATATAGAGGTGTCTCCGCCGAACACCAAGTGACATTAATTTTAGCCTCAGATGTGCAAAATTAGGAGAAAAGGCATTCTGTTTAAAATATTTCCTGGTGAAGGCTTGAGGTCCCATCCCAGGGGAGGAAATTTTGGATTGTTCCTTCAGTTCATGTAAGCGGGGCAGTCTCTCTCCTCCTAAGGGACTGAAGTCATGAGGGGATCTGAGGGGTGGCTGTGCCACCCTTGAAAATCTGCTAGTCCTCTGTGTCAAGGGTGGGTGTCACTGAGTATTAAGCAGACACAGCATTGGTGAAAAAGTGTGAAAAAGGACAATAATATCCTTTTTACCCCTGCCTAGAATATGTGTGAAGATCCAGGGAAGAGACTGGAGACCAGAGCCAGGGTTGGTCTCCATGCCAGGGTTCTCATCCACACTTACTGTTTAAGAAGAATAAGAGCAAATTCAGGATGCTATTGAAAACCAGATGATAATTTATGCAGGTACAATATATCTTTTAATATCTTCCTTCCAACTACATTTCCTGCATGTTGCAGCTTTTATTTTAATTATTGCATTCCAAATGACTTGCCTTTCAGTCAGCAAGACTGAAAGATCTTGAAAGATCCCAGAAGTAATTTATGAGCAATTATCTGATTTTCATTTTTAGCAGTCTGTACTGTTCTGATTTCTGTCACCTTGGAATATTCTTCGCCACAGTCTAGATAATTTAACTAATAGGAGGGACACCCATTTAAAAGGGGGCTTTCTAATGACAGGCCCTGCTGAGCCTGCTGACACTGGTGCCGGTAGTTGGAATTATTATGGTGATTCTCAGCATTTTCATTAATCTCTTCTGCATTCTCTGGGGTTTCTGAGCTGAAACTTGCCAGGCAAGGTCTTAGCAAAGAAACAATTTTTATTCTCTTTCCTTAGGGTCTTTTTTTCCTATTGTGAGAGCCTATTAAATAAGTTAAAAGTAATTCACAAAACTACAAATGAAGACGGTGACAACAGGCTGAAGACATATATATAAGGAGAGCAGTGACTGTCTGCTGGAGCAGTGAATTCCCCCTCTCCCATATCCTCCACCTGAACTTCTGGGTCCAGCAGGGAAGGGCAGGGCAGCTTTTGGATGCGAGGCACTCCTTGCTCAGGACGATGGGTTTGCTGAGGATTGCACTGCTGGTTCCACAGGGAGGTGATGGCCGACAGCAGGTCATTCCAGAGGTTTCCCATGGCCACATGTGGGGCTTTTTGATGCAGTCTGACAGCAACCACGCTCACCCCTGGGCTCCTCCCATGCAGGGGAGGGTGATGGAGTGGGAAGTGTGTGGGAAGAGGAATGAAATGCATGCAAAGAGCCCTGTGAGGACTCATCGGCTGTGGGTCCCCCACCCTGCAGGACACAATACAGAGCCCTTCCCCTCTGATTGCCCAGGCACAGCTGAGGTGTCCTCCAACGTGAGTTGGAGAGTGGGACATGATAGACTGCCATGTGGGTCTGCACAGTTTTCTGGCCATTTTCCCTTCTCTCTTTGTCCACCAAGTGCCCACTGAATTCAGGAAATTGTCCAGTTTGCTCGTGTTTGACCAACCCTGAGAGGACAGGTGGCTCACAGAAGAGCTGGTGGAACCAAAGCTCTTGTATTCCCAAAGCACAAGCTCTCCAAAGGGTTCCTTCTTGCACACAGAGTGCCACAGAGGTTGCAGGACCCAAATATCTCTTGTCAGCATGTTACCAACCGGGGAGAGGGTACCTACACCTCTTGCAAACCAAATTAGCCCCAGAGCAGAGATGCCCTGGCAAAATGAGCATTTCCTCACTCTGGTCACTAAGAGAAATCATCTGTTTTCATCCCACTTGGGTCCAATTTGCCTGTTGAGACTGTTGATGATTCAGAAGACAAGAAAATCCGACCTTTTACCTTTACAGCATTGACTGCAGGAGGTCTCATTTTTGTGTAGAGCATTTGGGAGCTACCACAATCCAAATCTAAATGTCATTTTTGTGTTTATCTTGTCTTCCCTTTGATCTTTCCCACATTCTCATTCCTGATAGATTCAGCTAGCTTAGAAACAAATATTTATTGCAGCTATGCTCTTCCATAAATAGGAATTGTATACTTTTAGTCAGAACAACTTTTAAATTTATTTTTGTAAAGTGTGTATCTGGAAGCTAAAAGGAAGGAAATTACAAGTGTTTAGAAAGGCACAGGATGTGGGCATGTGCATATGTCCCATGTCTACACTACAGTGTGCAGAGCTGAGCACAAATATGACTACTGCTCTCAGCAAACATCAGTCTTTAGACATTTAAACATTCAGCATGCAGAGGAAGAAAAGGCATGGCAGCTACCAGCTAGCTGGGAGGTTTTGTTTTGTTTCTCTCTCTGTTCCTCTTGAATGCACATAGAGGGGATGGCTCAGAGGATTCAAACTTCCCTGCTTGCTTGTAGAGAAAAAAATCATTCCTGCTTTGGGAAGCCAACTTCTCTACCCAAGTGGGAAGTCACAGATATAGCACATCAGTAGGTGAGAAAAATGCTTTTCTTGCCCCCACCCTGACACATCAGAAGTGAAACCTAGGTCAAATCTTTTCATGTGTTGCTCATAGTTTCTTTAAAATAGTGTTTCCACTGATGCACACCAACGTGATGAACATTTTTTCATGTATTATTAATGCATTTCTTTGTACCATGTTCCAAAAAAAAAAAAAAGTTTTGATTTATTCCACACCTTAAACTCAATGTGATAAACTAGTGAGATGGCAGCGGGCTGTCTCTTTCTTTCTCCAAGATTTGAAAACTGAACTTAAAAGTCTGGAATTATACTCAGATGCATTCCACTCTTGTAATATTAACATTTTTTTTATTACCTGAACTATTTTCCCTGTCTCCCTTGACTCCCACAGCAGGGACTCTCGTATTATTTCCTGCAGTGTTCCACCCCCACTTTCAGAGACCTGGATTTGAGGAGCTGCCCTACCGTTTATCAAAGCCTTTCCCTTGGTCATCAGAGAGAGTCTTGTCTGGTTTGGGCTCTATGAAATTGTCTGCTTCTACTTTTTTCCTTGCTTTTTCTTCCTCTTCTTTGTATCGAGTTATCTGTTCACAGCTGAGTAATCTCAGTAGAACTGCGGGGATGGAGATCTTCTTGCCTCGCGTCAAAGATACAGAACCTTTTTCAGCTGAGCCAGGGATTGGCAATACGGACAGGTATTTATGAGTGCTCACACAAAGTAGGGATGAGGTGTCCGCTGTGGCAATTCCTGTGCAATATTGTATTGATCATATATACCTCTGACCTCCTTTTCTGCCCTCTAACCGTAGAGTTCACCTCCACCAAGACTAACTACTTTCAGCCTTCTTTACTGCTCAGTGTTTCTCAAGCAACAACCACCTTTCTGGGAAAAACAAAAGAAAAGAAAAGAAAACCCAAACAACACACACACAAATCAGAAACGAAAAGGAAAGTCTTTGTTTCTTTTCTTCAAGTTGTAGGATTTTCTCCCAAAACAGAGGTGTAAAATATATAATATCCATTCTTAGATGAGCTGACATGTTTAAAGCTCAATAGGTTGTAAAACAGGTTAAATCGTCAGTATATTTATCCAGCAGAGATTTGGGAAGCATTTGTTTGAGAAGAGAGAAAAAGTAATTTTTAAGATAGAGGTAGGTTGTGAGATAATAAGTTTGAAATTGTCAGTGGTAGCATGTAGATAAAAATCACAGATCATTTCTCAGTGAAACCACGGCTACAAAATTTGCAGATAGACTCTATCATCAGGAAATATTTTAAGGATATGCTATTAGAGATCCAACTGCAGAGTGATGTGATGTGACTCTAAGCAAATGTTTTGGTTGGACTTGCTTGGGGGTTAAATTCTTCATGAGGTTTCAGTTGTCCTGTTGGTGCCCTTTTCGTCACAGTGTAAAGCCTCTATCCTGCCTGTGCTTTTCTTCTGAAGGTCTTTAAAAACATTTCTCCCTGCAAGTCTTTCTGTTGTGCATTGAGTTCACATAGGTAGAAATTGCCAGTTGTTCCTAATCTCTATCCATTTGTGTGACAGTCCTCTGAGCAGCAGCTTTTCAGAATAGAAATGAGTCTCTCCTTCCTGAGAGTTTGGAAATCATGTAGCCCAAATCAGCATCTGCAATAAAGATGCTGACACCAGTGTTGCAGATGGCTATTATTTATTTATGTTCTTATAACAGGGTAATGGAGGTCTCTCACATAGTATTAATAGAAATATCTTTTTACAGCAACTATATATATATATATGTGAGTGCAGATAATGAGGACATCATAAACTATACTAATCAGTTCCACGAATATTTGCTTAAGCTGAAATCTAAATCTACTTCCTCTGTATTTCTTTTTCAGTTATTTGAGGAAAAAAATACCCCCCCCAAACACCATTGCCACATTTTCCTCTGAAAAAAAAACCAGCAAGAGAGAAAAGATCCCTAGCCTAGGCACTTGTGGAGAAGCTAATCACTTTCTGTGGCTGCTCTAGCTGACAACTGTAATCACATAACATTGATGTTTACTTGAGATCCTGAGATACATGCAGAAAGCAGATTTTGAATGCTAAAGAGAATGTAAGGAAACAAAATCTCATTCTAAGTGTAACATTTGACAATCTACTAATCAGGAAGTGAAAAGGAAATCCATACGGGCTAGATACACCAAACCAAGATTTACCAACCTTGCTTGATGTACCCTTACCAGAGGTTTATAGGAGACTGTTTTGCTAATGGTTACAGAATACAAAAGCTGTAAGTTATGAATGCACATTTTGTAAACAGATAAAGTGGGCAAATCTACAGAATAAATTATACATACTTTTCCCCTGCTTCTTTAGCCTGCCAGCATAACTCTGCCCATACTGTGCTGAAAAAAGGGTTTTCACAGATTTGTGATGTTAACTGTTGAATCTATATTTATGAGTTGCCATGATGTTTCTGTAATAATAAGATTATTAATGTCCTTTTTACTTAGTATGAGGCACTAAGGCAATCAATGCATAAAATTCACCTGCCTGTAACAATAGCTGGTTCATTAGCCAGCGATTGGGTAAAGACTGGGGTGAACATTAAGGAGTATGCATTTATTTTTAGCAGGTACTCTATATTCTGTGCAAATCCAGCATGAGAAGGGGAATAAAATTCTCATTGGCAAAGAATCCTTCCCAGAATGAAATCATTCAAACATTTTATACCTTTCCTTTCTAGTCCCATGCCTTCAGGTGCTGGTGAAAAAACTTGAAAAAGCACAGAGAAGAGTTTTTGGTGAAACTGGTCCTCCATTTTGAGTGTTGTCCCCTGTGTGGTTCTACCAAAAGCTGTACCCACATAATGTTTTGTCCTGTTCCCATTTTTGGTAATTAGCTCATGAGAACATCAAGTTGGGCTCTTTCAAAAGCCTCATGCTGTCTTCAAACATACCTTGCTCATGTTGAATTCTACTCTGTCCTTTGTATCTCTTTTTCTTTCAAGTGAGATTGGGATAGATGGGGAGGCAGTCCTTGATGTGACAGACAGAACCTGGATTTTTCATGCTTTTGAGAATCCCCAATTTTGGTGACACCCAGATCCTTCAGTGGGCATTGAGTGTATGGTCAAAGAGGGCAACTTTAACACTCGAATCACACCTTGTCACTGTGAGGAATAGTTGCACACTGATGGCATGGTGCTGAGTGTGTCATTTTAGCTAGGACAGGTTGTGAACATACTCAGTTCTTGAACTTTATTTAATCAGATTGGAAGTCTGCTTACTCAACCAAAGAGCTTGCAACAGCATGTGAAAGTGACAGCTGGGGAAAATGCCAGCATTAGGAGTATTTCCATAGTGTCTATGGCTCTCCATCAGTAGGTAGACATCCCAAAGCAACACACATAGCATTTTCAAAGTAATATAAAGTGTATACGAGTGGCCTTTGTAAGCTTGCTGTATATTCAGGGAAAGCTCAAGCTGAGGCTCTGGCCTGTATTTGGCATTGAGTGGTCCTTTCAGCTAAGTAAAAGCTCATTTTTCATGACAAGAATGCATTTATTAGGTGAACCAAAAACCCCACAAGTAGACAGTTTTAGGATTTCAAAGTGCCTTCATACAGGTTCTAGGAAACAACTTGCAAAACATGCAGGAATTTATACAGAGATGTTTAATAAATCAAAGAGACACTTACAACAATGAACATCACTCAGTTTAGGTGATTAGTTCTTTACAGTCATTAGGATTGGAGACCAGAGTGTGTGGACTAGTCTCTTTTTATAGATGATTGATGGGATGAGAGAGATCAGAAACAATATTGTAGACAACAGATGAACAGAGAATATTAAAAAAGCAATGGGGGGAGGATTGAAGCCCTGCTGAAAGATTAAAGAATAGAAAGAAGTACAAATGAGCAAATCAATTATTGTGTGAAGATTTCTAGGATGTTGTTTAATTCATATTGGCCTGTTCTATATTTAGTTTCCTCACAGTTTCTTTTTTTATTGATGTTTCTTTTAGTTCCCTCTCTGGAATCTGATTCTAAGATGCATCATTGAATGATCCTTTGAGGGGAAATGTTACAAAATAAAACCCAATCTAGCAAACATTTTCTGACATGAGCTGTCTTGCCTTAACTAAGCAAAATTCAATGATGCTGTTTCAGAGTACAGAAATCACTCAAAGAAGCAAAAAGTTTGCAAATATGGGGCATGGAGCAGGTACATCTGCTTGGGGAGGGAAGGGCAGAGAAGGAAAGGGAAGGGGTAATTTCAGACGTGCTTTTTCTTTCACCTGGAATTTATTGGAGCCCCGAATATATGTGGCAGGTTGCTGGAAGGACAGACCCAAAGATGTACAGAGCAAAGTGGATGTATTTGCAGTGTCTGTCTGTCAGACTCCTTGCTGGATGCAATGTTAGGAACTGGGCAGCTCTCTCATGGGAACAGAAGCAGTTTCAGGGGCCAGGGAAAATGAGTTTTCCAGTTCATCCTCCTCCCTGGAGCCTTCTCTTCCAAAGCATCCTGTACATGATGAGAAAGCTCCTTTCCTCAAGGTGATTTTTGCTTCAGTTTTTTTGGGTCCCACTCAGTTAGGTGCACAAGTGAGAGCACTAGCTCAGGCAAGGACAATATGTGACAGGTTTCCTCTGGAAACTGGAGATGTGAACTGAAGGCCTGCACTGAGCCCTTCCTTGAGCTGGTCCCAGCAAACAGGGCAACTCTGGGTCTGTGTGTGAGAAGTAGCAAGAAGAGAAGCACAGAAGAGAGGGACTAAGATGTATTGCTGTGTGCTGGACTGTGAGAGCTGTGCACAGAGGGTGTTAGGGGAGAGGAGGAGAGAGGAGAGAAAGTCTGGGAATGTGTGTGAGAGGAGAAACCTCTGTGCTACTGGCAGGCACCATGGTAAAGTGAAAAGAGGAAATAAATACACATTTAAAAAATCATGTACTCCAAGAACAGACCACAGACTTTAGAACAGTGTAACTGTATTGCTTTGCTGACTTCAGGATGTCACTACAGAGCCAAGATTAGGCTGTTCAGGAATCAGTTCTACTTTGAAGCAGATTTGCATTAAGTTTAACAATAAATTATTCAGTTTTGCAATGCCTGGCTTAGGAATGATTATAACATCACTGTAATTACTTTTAATGTAAACACCGGTATATGCTGCCACCCATACCAGCACCTCAACATTGAAAATTTGCAGTGAAAGCTTAGGGACCTGTCTAAACTTACTGTATGAAAAGTGCTGCTTTACACATAAAATATCAACTCTTTTCCAAAAAGTTCTTTTTAACAGCTGAAAGGATTCACTGATATTCTTTTAATGAAGCATTTCATAGAAGCATAGTAACTCTTACCTCCTTCCTTCTTTTTAGGAGGCTATGATGCATCACAGAAAGATTGTCAAGAAGGATGTTCATGTTACTACCAAGATTTAGGAGAGGAGGCAGTAGACTACTGTACCAGGAAACATTGTGATGGTAGGCTCATATAAAAGTTTCTCAACCTTAAAAATACTCAATTTTTGGTTTAGGACTCTCAAGCAAGAAAAGGACACTGACTTTCTGGTGAGTTGATACAGCTGTTGGCTGTTAACAGGGGAAGTCTCAGTGGACACTGTCTGCATTTCCCTTTATGAACCCCAGTTTCTGATTTTTTGTTGTGCTGGGTCTGTCCATTCCCAGTCTGGCCCTTTGGAGACTGTGCTGGTGGGCACAGAAACCCACTGGGCTGGAAACATCTTTCTCCCATCACTTTCACTGGGCTTGGCTCTTGGTACCTTCCATCAGTGTATCTTTAAAGCCTGCAAGGTTTGATTGCAATGAGAAGAACAGAGTGGAAAAGCGAAAAAAAGATATTTGAGAGCCACTTAGTTAAAAAGGGTCAGTTAAAGAGGATCAGAAGGAAGCAGGCAAATAGTGCTGAATGCAGTGAACAAGGGGGAGGAACAGTGGTTGAGGATTTCAAAGGAAGGTAAGGGGGAATTCAGTGGGAATAGGACACAAAATCCCTTAGGATCTGCTCACAATTCCAGTGACTAATTTACAAGCTATTAGTCCTGCAGTTATTGATCTGGAGCTCACGTTTAGTATTGCTGCTCAAGAGATAACTTTCTTATCCCAGGCAGTCTTATAAAAACTATAATCAATTTTACTTGTGGTTGCCACTGACACATGGAGAGAAGTGCAAACAGTGGTGTGCTGCTTCTGTTACAAGTTTCAGAAACTTAAATTAAAAAAAATACCTGTTTGACTCCAACTATGTGAAAAATGAGCTTGAATACTGGATCAGTGTCCATAGAAAAATAGCTTTACAGAAAGAAAATCCAGGTCAAAGTATAGATCTGAGATGGTGGAACAAAAAGAGGAATTGTAACCTGGGAAAGCTAGGCTTGAAATGTAATCAACATCTTTATGTTCAACTAAATTGACCCTGCTCATCACACTAGGCTAGCCAAGTTAAACACGAAGCCAAAATAAACATGACATAAGTACTAGAGTTGTTATACATGTCATCACATCCATGTATGAGAACAAGGAACTAAGGCAGGGTTTACAACAGTGTGCATCCTTTTGGCTGGTCCTTCAGATGAGTAACTCTGTCAATGTTTAGTGATGACCATTAGAAAATAAATGAAATTTTAAAAACTGCTGTATATTCTTATTCAGAGTGATGCACAAGGAAAATTAAACACTTAAAGAGAGTAAAATATTTGTAAAGTTCTTACTCAAGTAAGATTTGTTGGCTCTATCAGAACAGCACAGCTGCACTCATAAGACTTGTACATCACTGCATCTGAAGTTATTTTCCTCTGTTATTTCAGTCATTAAGACAACTCATTGAACAGCATACTAAATTATTCTGCTGAAGAATTCCCAGATATTTAGTGTATGTATTACTGTATGACCTCCTGTTGAATTCCTTTACTGAAAACAAATCATGTCCCAATGAAAAATGTCTGACTCTTCTTTAAAGTAATAATACTGCAGTGAAGGGGGAGGGATAATTAAAAAAAATTGCAATAATTATTTTTTAATTATGTATTTTGGAGGCATGTCTTGGGTTTGGGGGTTTTTTTGGTTGTTTTTTCTGTTTGTTTTGTTTGTGTTTTTTTTTTTTATCTAAATATTTCTTAATTTGTGCTTGCCTCTAAATGCATGCAAAATAGCATGGGGGTCATACTTCGTTGTGGCTTTTCTTGTATGAGTTCCCTTGGATTAATGTTCCCGCTCTTTGTCTGGAGAATGACCAATGCAGCCTGTGGAGGAGACGTTTGGTAACCGGAGCAGAGAGACTATGTTAGCTCTACCTTTGCAGTCTAAAAATATCTCTGTTTTAGGATGGTTGGACAAAACTTGACTCTTGGGATTTATAACCTAGGCAGGTTAAGTGAGAGCTGTGCACATTAAATTCAGACTTTGAGGTAGGCCATCGCATCTTTCCTAAAATGATGTTACCCTACGGTCAGATTTTGTTTGTTTTTAATACTCTGTAAATTTACTACAGGGGCTTTGATGCATGTTTTTCAGCTTGAAAGCAAAACTGTCTTCCTTCATCCACCACTTTACAATTTTAATGCTTTTAGCAGGCAGCTCCAAGACACAGAAATGGGCTCAGAAAGTAGCACAGCTAACAAGAATATCTGGAGCTGTTACAGGAAAGATTTAAAAGAACACCCAAGAGGCCATAAGAGGACAGAAAACCTTTTGGCCAGGCATATGTCAGTCTTTGACTGAGGACACGGACAAAGCTCGAAACCCTTCTTCAAGGGCTTGGTGGTGTTTATGTACCTTTAATGGGGGGAGAGTTTGGTACCAAATCAGTGTCAGAGACAGAGAAGTTGCTGGTCCTGGTGTGGGATTGCCTCTCTCTCTAACTGGCTGAGCCTCTTGCGCTGGCTTTGAGCTTGCATAAAGCCTTTGATAACACAGCTACTTCTGTGTTACAGCAGCGTGGGTGAGGGAAGAGTCCTCTTGCATGTCCAACAGAACGTTCTGCTGCCTGCACTTATTCTGTTTTTTGTTTGCTTGCGTGTCTTTAAATTTTTTACTGTGCTTTTGATCTGAGCCCAAGAATTGAAACCATCACTGGGAATGCGCTGCTAGAGAGAATTATGAAACAAAATGCAACCGCAACACTTTAAATGTTGATATAAGTGATGTCTAGACCTCATGCTGGCTTTCTGCACCAAGACGAATTTCACATAGTGAATACCCCTCCTCCCCTTTCCAGATTTTATATTAAGAGTCAGTTCCCTATACTCTCACTCAACTCTGGTCCTTCTGTATAAAGAGTAATAATAGGGCTTCTGATTTCTCATTTTCATTTGCAGTTTGAAAAGGGCTTGTATTTAATGGAAGTGGAGAGAACGCTAAAAAGGAAGCACCAATGTATAGGGCTTTTGACTTACTAGGTTAATAATTAAAGAAAACCATAGAATAGTAGCAGTGGAAAAGACTAAAGTCAAAGCATCCATGCATATTCCATCACATTGCTGTTGACTCTGAAGAAAGATGTCCTCACCTTTGTAAACCCTGGCTTATGCCAGCAAGTATTTCTAAAACTTCTGCTTTTATTAAAGTCACATAGTAGATGTTTTTATTTTGCTTTTATCTTAAAAATTTTCTCTCTTCACTCACAGCTGTGGTGATTTGTTTATTCTGGTGTTAATAACTAGAGCTGCAGTTAGTGTGTCTAACAGCGCAATAGTCCACACACACCAGACACATGTAGGCACATCCAGCACAGAATATTCATTTGTGTTGGAGGATGGAGAAGAGTTATCAGCCAGAAAGGGCTTGAAATGCTTTCCAGGTTCAGAATTCAAGTGTTTTCTGCAGTGGCAGAATAATATCCAAGAGAAATATTTTTCTGTGGAAATTCCCATTTCAGGGGGAAAAAAAAAAAGAAAATGACAAAGTACTGTTTCTGCTGTTTATTCTGGCAACCAAAGCTTCTCAAGCATTATAGAGTATAATACTTAGTAGTAATTCCAAATGAATCATTTGAGACTACAGTCTTTTAGATTATTCTTTCCCTTCTTTTATACTAGCCATCACAGCCAAGACAGGGCACCTCTTCTGCCTGGAGCTGCTCATTAATATAGGAAAAAATACTGAGCCAGAAGAGTTAACTATCTAAATAGACAGCACACAGTGAAAGAAGTTACTACCCACACTCTTCTGATGAGAATGAAGGAATATTAAGAGTAAATGATTTATTCAAGACAGTATCGACAGCTATGCACAAAATCCCCAGTCCACCACAGTTCTGATCCAGCACTTAAAACATTTTTTTTATCTATTTACTCTCAATATAAAAGGATTTGATGGTTCTTATCTACTTTTTTTCTCTTCATTTATTGTTTGAAGACACCTAAACTGTCACAGAGAAGTTCTTCATGTCTAATGTGCAAGCTGTGATCACTATGATGGGCTTGGAGATGTAGGGAAAGGGCCCATTACCAAAAAAAGAGAACGTCTGCACCCAAATCTTGCACCAACATTGAAGCATTTTGCCGTGCACAGCAAGAGACTTTATGCATTCCCTTGCCCTGAAAGGGTTGACCATGTCCTGATGGACAAAGAAAGCAAGATGATGTATACGGGCTCACAACTTTGAAGTATTAAAATGGCTCCAAAGCTTCTTTTCAGATCCTGGAAGCTCCCTGCTGACAAAATATTTCCACACATAGGAAAGTGAAAGAAGGACTTTCACCTGTTTGAACTTTTTGTTTGAACTTTGGTCCCTCTCCTAAGATCAGCAGAAGTTGCAGAGAGGTTTGCCTTTCCATTGGGTCTGACATGAGGGCCACTTTGCCACAAACAGAGGGCAGAATGAAATGGATCCGTCTGACATTCTCACTGGTCAAAATCCCCAGGGGAACAGAGACCAGCAACCTTGTTGCTTACATCTTAGTTGTGTAGACTTATGTGGCACAAAAAGATGTGAGTGTTGCATTAACTCTCTATACATGCTTAGATTTCACTCGGCAGCTTGAGAAGGTCAATTAAGTATTAAAAAGCACCCAGGATAACAGGGTAAGATCACTATGTGCCATGTAACATTTTTTTACTTATCAGGAGCTGTGCACAAGGGCATATCTAAATAAAATGCATAGGAAATAGCATCACACAAATATGATCTACATTTTTTCATGATCAAAGAGGCTGAGAGAAAAAATAATTAAAAAGTAAAAGCCTTATGCAATGAGATTTAAAAGAAAACTTTGGAGGCTGACAAGACACATCTGGCACAACTTCAAAGTCCATCAAAGTACATATAATCAATGTTTGTCAATAGCAGTTTTGCATCCTTTAATTTATCTTTCATGGATATAAAGCATGATGTTATTAGGATCCAGTCCATACCTTAATTCTGTTTGAGATTTGATGAATCAGGGCTCTATTAAAATTCAGTGCAAATCAGCTTACTCAAGGACACATTACATAAAGTCGTGCGTTATCTAACTCCTTTTATCTTGCTGTCTTTCTAACTAGTTAAAGAATCTGAAATCTCATAAACTTAAATGTGTTGGCTGGCCACCAACACAATAAATCTCAAATACATATTGATTGCTTGTAGGCACCTTGTTAAGGTATGCACATGTGACGTAATCAGCAAATCTTAATTCTTTGTGTATTTTTTGATATATGAAATCTCCTTTAGGATTGTTCATGCTTCATAGTAAGGAATCATCAGAAACAAGGTTCTCTGGCATCAGAATTTCAGCACTCATCACAGAGTCTGTAATCAAGTGCTAGCGACTGATCTTTTTCACCAGAAAATCACATTTGGGATGGGAAACGATGAAGTGCTTGGGATTTCACTGTTTTCTTCCTCATATTACAACATGTGGGCACCCCTCCCATCCATTTTATTTACTGTACTATATTCAGGTCCTCCTGAGTAGACAAGCACATTCATTTTTCCCCTGGTGCAGTGTAATGTGCTCAGCATTATCTTATTTAACTGTTTTATCACAACAGAGAAAACATTGATAGGGAATTCCTAGTGAATTGGGGCTGTGATGTAAAAACACTATTTCTTTCGCTTCCTTCCTTTTCAGGCTCTAAGCTGTTGGGGAGAAAGAATTGTCTTTTCATCTGTTTTTGTAAGACATAGCACAAACAGTATCTGTTGAGCAAAAGTTTTTCAGCATTTCCACAATAGTGGATTATTCTTTCAGTAATACAGTAATTTCTTCAGTTGCTGCTGTTGCTACAAATGCTTCAGCCTCAGGAGACTGGGGGTTACTCAAGAATTTCAAATTTTATTTAAAAAAAATGATTACAGGTTCTCATATTAGTGGACAAATGCTGGACAACATGGTCTGTGTATGTTTGAAATTTAGAAAATAATAAAAAAGTACACTTTTATATTTTTTAAAATTGTATATTAGATCTCACTATCTAGATCTATAATAGATCTCACTATTTTTCAGGTGGGAGAGAAGTTAAGTCTGATTAATATTTTTTTTTCCAACTGATAATAATAGTTGAAAGATTATTCTAAAACAAGGAAAATGTATCTTTTCGTTGTTAATTTGTACCGTTCCCATCTGACACTTACTGATTTGAAACATTTGCCAGTAATCAATGAGGTGATTATCTGGACAGGATGCATTTATTTGATCAGGACAATCTGTTGAACATTAAACAATATTTGAAGCACGGTTAATTATTTGCACTGAATTAGCTCACCCTCAAGATTGTGCCTTGTCTGAAAAAACCTAGGCAAGAAGAAGAAGCTGATTTCAAGAAAAAAACGAGCACAAGGATGGTTAACAGTGCTTTGGCCCTTCAGGTTCTCCCATTGGTCATTCTCCTTGGGACCACATGTTTGTGCGTGAGTATGTTTTTACACTGCTTTTCTTTCCATGTGCCAGCTCTGCTCCGTGCTGAGCCCTGCCCGGGCAGTTGCAGGGCAACTTAGTGGAGTATCCACATTTCAGGACACTGAGGTGCCCAAGTAAATGCAGTATAACAGGGAAGCCCTATGGTTTTTTGGAGCAGACGTCTACAGTGTCAAGGAATGGCTCATCTGGGTACAATCAGCTCAGTGGCCACCCCACTCCCAGGGGTGTGCAGTGGGGAGTGCAGTCACTCCCCCAGCCCTGGCACTAAGAAATGCTCCAAAACCCTGGGCTGCAGCATGGGCAGCTCAGCTTAGAATCACAGAATGTTTTGGGTTGGAAGGGACCTTAAAGATCGTCGAGTTCCAACCCCCCCGTACTGTGGGCAGGGACATCTTCCACTAGATTAGGTTGCACAGAGCCCCTTCCAGCCCGGCTTTGAATGTTTCTGTGGGTAGGGCATCCAGCATCTCCCTGGGTAACCTGCACCAGTGTTTCACCACCATCACCATAAAAATTTTCTTCCTTGTATCTAGTCTTCATGGTAAAGGGACTAAATATTAGATTATTGCCTTGGCAGTTTTGCAAACTCTTCCGTCAAAGGTGAAATTTCCCCCAGCCATATGTTTTGAATGATTGAATTATCATTGCCACTAATGTGGGAGAAAGGCTAGTGGCAAAATATTCAACACAGCTAGACATGGCCAGAGCTCTACTCAGGCAAAGCTTGATATACTTCCCCAAATCTATTCATCTCCTCTTAAAAGAAGACTGGAAGAATGACTTGTAACTAAAGGAAAGTTAAAAATTGGTTTTTAAAAAATTCTTTTGTTCTTCCAAGCATGGGGATCAAGCAGATTTTCTCATGAAGGGATCTGAAGTTATTTAAAACAACTACTTTCTTAGTGATATTTCCTATGTGTGTAGGTTCACATTTACTGAAATATGTTGCAAAAATTCAGATGTTGACAGGTTAAGATTGAGTTCTTTGGGGAAAACACATAGTGAGGGGCTTTAATGGGTTGTAGATCTTTTTGAAGAGATCAGTGAATTGGAGAGCAGTGATTTTAGTAACACAACAGAGTAATTATTAATTAGTGTCTACTCTGTCAGCACTTGGTCCAGCAGAACATGAAGCAGCTTACTGAGGGATCAGTTCTAGGGTAGTTCAGTGCCAGTTTTACAGACATTGTCAGAACCCAATCTAATATAAATAAGCTCATAATGAATTGACTGTGTTAATTCATGCTCAGTGAAGATGATGTGTGGACAGTCTTAGACAACATGAAGTCTTGCACAGATTTTTCCTAACTAGTCCTAAGTGTTAGGTTGATTCATTAGCTTTAACAATCCTAATCTAACTTTGCCCTAAATATTGCTGTAGAAAATGTAGTGTATATCTCCCCCCAACCCTGAAAATTCATTAACATTGCTAAAATGCATAAGCAATTCTACTGTCACTGAAAAGCAGCACGACAGAATATTCAGCAGGCTAGTTTTTAATAAAACATGCTTTTTCTTCATAATTAATATAACAAGGTTTTCTGGCTTAGCACTTGGCATGGATCCCAGGAAAAAAAAAAGAGGGGAATGAGTTGCCATGATGTGACCATTGCATGACAAACAAGTTATGAGAGGATATTTTTGCCTTAATGATTTGTCCCAAAGAAAAAGTTGCACTGAAATAGTTTGAATGAAAAAATAATAGATTTTGCACTTTGCTGAAACCATGGAAAGCAGTCTCAATTACTATTTCCATCTTATCGCAAAACTATCTATCTTCATCATTTTTATTTGAATCAGGCTTTAGGAGTTTTTATGCACACTGATTAACAAATATTACTGGTGAAATACAGCAGAAGTCAAACAAAGGTTTAAGCAGTAACTCATGTTGAGTCAGTCAAAGCACTCAGACCTTCAAGGATCTGGTGGGTTTGGAGCAGAACCCTAAGGCAAAAATTTCCATTCAGTTCTTTCATATTACCTGAGGATAAACTGATTTCACCTGTGTGAATCCAAACTATTTCCATAAAGGGCATAAAGCTGCATGGTGAGTGCAAGTGAGAACAAATTTAGTCCTTTATTTTAGCATATATGATGCAAGCACACCAAAGACTCTCTTCAGACATGGCAGGTCTTCTCTGACGGTTGTTTTTTCTCCTGTTTTTCCTTTCACTTCTGCTCAGCAAGACACTGTAGTAGAAATGTTCCTACTTGGGCTAGAGAAATCTGGAACAGGACAAGACCAAGCTGGATCCCCCAACGCTCCAGAGTAAATCAACAGGTGTTCAGATCAGGCTTTTTCCTTGTATCAGAGTTCTCTGCAAACTCAAACACCCCTGGCAGCAAGAAGGAAGACTTGCAAGGGACAGAGTAGAATTGTTTGAAACTTCAAAAAATTGTTGTCGGCTTAGTTTTGATGGAAGGTGTTTTGAAGTCACTAGCCATGACCAGTGCAATAACCAAGAGCACTTAGCAGTGAAAACAGATGAAAGTATCACATTAAGACCAAACGATTGCCAAAAAACTTATCAATAGTGCCCATCTCTTACCTGGCCCATAGCAAGCAGGAAACTGTTACCAGGAGCGCAGGTCCTTCCTTGCCTCAGGTCCTTGGAGACCAACATTTTAGGGTGTTCCAAAGTCAGCATTGTCTGATATCTTTTCCTACCCCCCAGTGGATCTAGTCCTGTAGAAAACTCCCACTTCTGCTCCCCTCACCCTCACTCCAGGACTGCACTTTTCACACAAGGCCTCCACCGTGTTGAGAACCGATCACTGTGAAGAGAAGTGAATGCTGTCAGGCCCGTCTCGGTTTGTGGCCCATCAGGTGTGATACCCTTCTGCAGCGCTCGCCTAAATTTGCCTGATGCAGCAGGAAAGCAACAAAGCCCTGGGAGCGCCCCCAGCTAATTTTGCACCGTGCTCTCAGAGAGGGAAGCGTTCAGCGCTGACCCCCGAAGGCAATCAGCTTATGCCCTGCAGCATGCAGGTTGATATCCCGTGTAACTAAAGGGACTTAATGATTTTGCATAAGCTTTAAGTCTAGCAGTATAACCTGCATTTCCAGCACTGGCTGCAGAAGCGTTTGATAGCGCAGCACACTCGTGTTAGTGCGACAGGCTGGCTCCTGCAGCCCCCTGACACAGATTTTGTAGCTTCCCCTTTCTGTGGCATCCAAGGCTGACTCCATTTCTCACGTGGGAGCACGAGCACATCTCACCCACCAGTGAGCAGGTTTAAAAACAACCCGCTGCTACCAGACCACCTCTCACAGTGCAAAGATTCATTTGAAAACTTTGATCTCTTGGAAAACAGGAGCAGGTAACTCCTGAGTGGAGAACCAAGCTGGTTTCAGCAGCACCTCTGAGGGATCTTGCTTTTTTTCCTGTATCCCTGTGGTTTTTTGTATCAGGTGCTACCATGGGAAAGGTTCACAATTAAATAATCAGCAAAATAAAGGCTTTAAATGTGAACCTCTCTGGGTACCCTGGGACCAGTTGATAAGGACACATCATTTACTCTGAGGCACACATTGCAGCTCAGTGTGGAGGTAGGAGATGTCTTGTTAGCAGAGAGGTGAAGAAGTCAGAGGTTTTGGTGGAATCCTTTCAGAGAACGGTTTCCCAGGCTAAAACTACAACATATGTTGCATGTGTGCTCCAGATGATAGTATACCCTGCTTTCATTATACTGCAACCATGGCCTTGGCTGAGAAACACAATGTCATTGCTGGAAAGCCACTTTCCCTTGAAGTTCAAAGACAGTCACTACCCAAGATGGTTGCAGGCAAAAATCTGGCCGATTGTAAGAGCATCAGAACTGTCGATTCCCTCCTCCTTTGGCAAGCAGCCCAGAGAAAGGTTCTTACTGAGAGCTGTCAGTGGGATCAAGGGGTTCACTACGAGGAGGCAGTAGTTGTGTTTGCCCTCGTGGCTCCTTCATGCCTGATGTCAGTTCTGGATGGAAGTTGAACAAATATACATCTTCATTCTCCAGTTCAACCCCATCCCACCTCCTTCTTGGCTACAAAGCTGTGACTGCGCAAGTGAGCAAATGAAAGTGTAATCTTTGTTCTTCTGCCATGGAGGCCACTTCATGACAAGTTGCAGGAGAATTTGCAGGACTTAATGCAATTAAGTGAATAGGCCAATTCCTACTAATGTAGTTTAATGTTTGAACTCCTGTAGTGCTTTGTTGCAAAGTGTGTGCATGTGTAGAGGTAGTTATCACCTCTCTTCCTAGTCTGTCATGCCAGCTTGGGTAGCTACACTGTTTTCTCTGGAATTCTGTTTTGCACACATGTAAATTCACAGCCTAACCCTGGGCTGTCACCTTTTTGCTCTCTTTCTCCACCTGCTTTTTTTTTTTTTTAGTTTTTCGTTTTTATTGTAATAAGGGGTAGCAATGTACCCAAGACACAGCAAACAGTTTAACTGCAGAATGCCCTTGGTAGCTGTAAATAATTTCCCTTGAATTTAGGGTCAAATCTTCCTGTGTGTTTTCACAAAGAATTGCCAGAGATTAACTGGGCATTTTTGTCTGAGAAAGAAACATAGAATTCTGTCCTGAGATGAAGAAAGCTCATGGTTCTGGCATTTCTGTTTGAAATCTATTACATTTCATTAGTCTCTCTTTCTTGAGGAGTTGAAATGGAAAAATTGAGAACATCATATATCTGCAATATTTAATCTTAGTACAAAGTCTATTTAGCAAAATTTTGATGGTTCCTTGGAGAAATTAAGTTTTAGTGAAGTGCTAATCATTACAATGAGGACAGACAACAAAGATCAGGTGATATTTGGTTATTTTGAATTTCAGCCATTTTTTCACTATTTTTTCTAGAAGCCCCATAAATGTAATTGGTTTCACAGTCAGCAATGTGCTGATACCCATATAAAATGTTTCTCTTAGCCTTTTTTTTTCTCAGGGTTTCTTTTTTATGAGCCTAAAGTAATAAAATTTAAAATTGCTCTCTGCAAATACTTCCAGCTTTGTCCCTCATCTCTGCAGACCTGCTACGAACAGGATCCAGTGAATTTATTCCCTCTCGAGACAGCACACAAAGTATCAGTGTCGAGCTGCAGCAAGGAGACTGTTTGGTGAAACCAGCTCCACAGTCTAATTTCTTGCCCCCCCTTCACTCCTTTTGTTTGAATCTTGCTCCGTGTTGGGCTTAGTGTTGCACCTCGTCAGAAGGACAAGATCCTCCTCTGCTGGCCATGAGCAATACGGCACTGCAGGCAGCAGGCCCTGCCTTCATGCCCCTGCCTGCACCCCCTCCTGCAGCCCCCTCCTGCCCCCGCGCCGTGCACCTCTCTTAACAATCTGCTTCCGCATCCCATATCCAACACCTTGCATCGCAAATCCTACATCCCGCACCCCTTCATGGTGCAGAGGAAGGGGGTAGCTCCAGCAGACAGGAGGGAAGGAGATGGGCTCTGCACACCACCATGGCATGCTTTGTGCCAGGAGTCAAAAGGATAAAATTTGGCCCTGTGTTGGCTAGTGGGGGCAAAAATGCTTGAAAACCAGCGTGGTCCAGTAAGTGGTCCACTGGACCTCAGGAAGGAGGAGAAAACTCTCCATGCTGAGAAGTCAGCTCTGCCCAAGGTTTTGTCCTCTGCTGCAGCTTGTGACAGGCACACAAGGAGGGAAAGCTTCAGCATTGTATTTAACTCTTTGACACTCCATACTGGGTGCTCCAGGAGCTTTTGTTCCCAGTAACATTTGTGCTGTGTCAGCAGATAGAGACTTTCATCCAAAAGCAGGAACCAAAATCTGGGACTGAGCTACCCTAGAGTCCAAGCCACTCTCTGCTCTGATGGATGTTATCAGAAACCTGCACATTGTCTCAGGTACTGCAAGAGTTTAGGGTATCTGCCCTTTTGCAGTCAGCTGTGCTCATGCTTGGACAGGAGGGGCAGGTGTGTCACCTGGAAAAGAAAGTAGTGTAGCAAAGGGCTATATCTTTCATCTTTCTTATTTCCTTGGGGTGTGAGCATTGTGAGACTCTTATCTCTACTCTTCAGCTGGGGAAACTGAGGCACAGAAAAGCGTGATGTAGTCACGTCCTGCATCTCTCTCAGCCTGGGCTGAAATCCTCTGACATTCCCCTGGGGTGCCAAGGGCTGCCCCGACTGCAGGGACAAGCTCACTAAAGTCAAGCCCTTCAGATCCAAACCCTTTCCAACCCCATCAGGCAAACAGCACAACAGGGCAGCGCAGAGAGCTGGGGGAGGGAGATGAAATGTTTCTTCCTTTATCCTGCTTCCTTGTTCTTTGTTTCATCTATTCCTCCAAAAGAAAGGAGTACACTTGCAGGGTTTTTTTGGTCTGTTTATGGATGAACGCTACCGCTAATTGTAAATGGAGCAATTAGACCTTTGCTTTATATAGTCTCCGTCGGGGTCTGGCAAAGGATCTGACGAACGCTGTACCTGCACTCAAGAAACATATACACCAAGGACAGAGCTTTTACAGCCTTCTCATTTACCATCATCTCTGCACTCATTCGGGGGGGCAATTGTGTGAGGATGTGTCCTTCCAGCTGCAAAGGATTTAGTTCTGTATGTGTGTGGCTCACTTAAATGCACCTGGGAAGGGGCTCAGCTGAGTGGTTCAGGGGACATTGCTCTCATTAAAGTCAGTGGGAAGGGGGGAGCTGGAGTGTCTGTTCTTCCTGCCTCAAACACAAGAGGGATACAAACGTGCCTGAAGCAAAAACTCATTTATATATTCCAGATAATATTCACAAATGTGAATTCTGAGCTTTTTTTTATTCTGTTCCTTATTCATTGCTTCTGATTCATTTGTTCTTAGTCACAACCAGTGTTATCTGAGAATATCTTTCTTCTATATATAATGTACAACTAAACAGGGCATATATTTACAGTTAATTGTATTTGTAGCAATGCATAGGTGCACGTAACAATCATGTATGTATGCTGTCTTTATTATGACTGCTAAATTGTTTGGAAATACATTTTCTTCAAAAAAATCATGTGAAGGATGAAGAATAGCAGCTCCAAATCTCCTTCTTTACACCACTGTTAGTATGTGCATCCTCTTTGCAGGCAGGTAATCCTGTCTGCAGCTGGGATTTAAAACAAGAAGGAAAGCAAATGGAAATCATCATGCTGGGGATACGTCCTGGTGCAGAGTCAGTGTATCTCCTTTCAGACAAACCTCAGTTGCACTCTTCAAAGGCTGAGAGCTGTTTTCCGTCATCTTCTGTTCCCTTTTGTTGCTTGCCCTTGACCATGAGCCAAAACAGAAAGGCTGGAGCCCCATGTCCAAGGTTTGACACGTGGCATTTCCTAATGGAAAGCACCAGAAATATTCTCCTGCATCCAAAAATCCAAAAATCTGTAGGCATCAGCCTGTAGACAGCCTTCCAGCTCGGGGGTCCAGATCCCACTGGCTGCACCAGGCATAGGCTCCTGGGCCGTGCTGCAGTGCCTGACCTCCACTCAGGTCATGCCACGTACCCTGGCATGTCCAGGACTCCAGCTTTGTCAGCCAGCTGGAGTGTGGCCCCTGTCAGCATTTCAGAGAAGCTGGACAAACAGCCCATGTGCCATCACTTCGTAAGCTAAGAGGCAATTTAACTCACTCAGGACAGGTTTGCCCTCAAACAGACCAGCCCAGCAGCTTGGGCTGTGTGCTTAGAAAGTCAGACATCCCACATTGATTGTTGGCATTTTGTTAATCTTTTGAAAGAGCTCTTAAAACCCAGTCCAATTAGCTCCAAAGTGGGGAACAACCTTGTCTGGATGTCCAGCACTAGGGGCAAACAGAAATTTTGCACTGTAAGCAAATCTCTGCGTTGGCTTTTGTTTTTCTTCAGAAACTTTTGGGGTTTTTTCAGAAACAAAAACTTTTGGTTTTTTTACCCTTTATTATCTCATGCAGGCTTCCCAAGTTTCCCTCTGGGTCCACCAAATGCAAGGTAAGTGGTTTCAGTTTCTTCTTTATAACTTCTGAGTACAAAACTTAAAGGCTGGCAACTTGGTTCATCAAGAGCCTCCACTAGTGCCCAGTGCTGAATTTTACTAACTTCATCCAGAGCCTTGCTGAGCTTAAAGTAAGGCCTGTGTAGAAAATATGTTTACCTTTGGACAAGTAATATGGCGAGCACTTTCAGACCTGCCCAGGTGCTCTATGTGCAGGAGACAACGCTGCGTTGTGTCCCCGCTAGGAGTGTGCCTGGCACGCTGGAGCCCAAAATAGAGGTACAGCAGCAGTACCAATGAGCAGCTGATCATGGGATTCTCCTAGATCACACCTGCAACTCTCAGTTCTGTTCCAAGCCAGGACTTTTCTGCACCTCTGTGCCTTCATGTGCCTTGGGGACCTGTGGGTGACACAGTGGGTGACGGACTGGAGGAGAAGTCATGGTGCTGGGATGCAAACCTCACAGAAGGATAAGCAAAGAGCCTAGCTGTGGATGAAAATCAAACGTCAAATGAATGAAAGCTGACTTTCCCTTGCAGCTTACAACTAACTGTGGAACTTATTTCTGCAAGGCTCTGTCCAAAGTGCAGGAAGGTTCAAAAAGTGTTTACAAGCCCGTGCAAGTAAAAAAATCATTAAAGGCTAATATTTAAAAATCATTAAATAGCATTAAGATGTTGATAAGGGAAAAGTTGTGATGATTGTTGTGTGAGGATGCGTAAATTGTGTGAGGATTTGTACATCCTTTTGCAGCCTACTTGGTCTACGTAGAAGAACTATGTTTTTATTGATAAGTTTAGTATTTTTGCAGGTAAGCCCAGCTCCTCTTTTCCTTGATTACAGTGGATCTTACATCTGAGTTTATAATGTATACCTAATGATGTATTACATTAATTTTGTTCATTATTCTGCAAAAAAAGAGTGTGGGTTTTACTATGCACTCGTTATCCAGCTGCATTCCTGTTCATTCCAGTGGCATTTTGGCTTTCAGATCAAACCTGGAAGTCCAGAAGCCTTGTAGCTCATACAGCAGTGCTTCTTTCCCCATATCAAGGCTGCTGTTCTAACATGTGTGTAGAAAACAAATTTCCAAATCATTTGTGTGTCTGAGCTCAATATTTGACTTCTGCAAATGACCCTAGAGTCATACACTTGACTTCAGGGTTTGCACATCTGTTTACACACAAGTTTGCAGCCTTGTGCAAACTGTTTGATTTGCTTTTTAATGGTAGAGTATCCCTTTCACCATCTCTCAGTTCATTCCCTCCCTTGTGGTGTACAGTCCTTACATCTGTCCCTCCACTGTGCCTACTCTCTCGCACTCTCCATCCCCCTGCAAGCCTCCACTCCTTCAGCCATCATGATCCACCTTCACCCATCATCTATCCCTCTGAGCAAAAAGGTGCTGCAAAACTCCTTTTAAGTAACAACCGCAAAACTATTTGAAAGGCTTTCTGGCTTTGTTCTTAGCTGGTCTCCCTTCTTTCTGAAGCTGCAGATACTCCCAGCCACAGCCTGCTTAGAAGGGAGGAAATACCATGAGGTCTCATCTCTGCAGAAGTAAATGGGGAATATCTCATTATTTAAAATATAGTCAGGATTTCAGCCTCATAAAAATAACACTACAATAACCTCAGAGCTGGAGACAAAAAGTATTTAGAGAGGTGATAGGAAAAGTCATCCTGCTTAAATTAGGCCAGATTTCAGTCAGTCCCCAGAGGTTCAGAGAGCTTGAATAAATGGTGGGTACTTTCTGGTGCTCTTGATGTGTGTTGGCAATAGGCTTTAACTCTGCACATCACTCATCTTGACAACTGCAGTCCAACAAAGTTACCTCACAATTCAGGTCACCCGATGGCATCCTAATGCATCACTTTCCCACTTGGAACATTAGTCATGACTTGATCCAGTGAAGGTTTTGAAAACAGTGTGACTGCCGACGTTGAGATATCTGTTCTCTCAGTAACAGAGAGCTCGTGTAAGCTAATGAACAAGGGGATATTGATCAGAAATCCATTGCTTGATTGACAGCTCTTGGCAATATGAAAAACTGCAGATGAAAGCTCGAGCAGTTTAAAAGATCACCCAGACCTCAAAGCTGATTTGAAGCTTTAAAAGTCAATCTCTGTCTATCAATTATGGGGGGATTTTTTGTACTACACAGAGGAAAGTTATTCTTTGAAAATTTGCATGCAGGATGTCTAATTTAATTTCATGTAATAGTCACATTGCAGTGACAAATGTCAGATCACTGCTTTTTTAAAGCATGTTAAGGTTTTCCAGCACTTACAAAGAATGAGCACTCTGATTTAGTAATATGTTTAAATCAACCAGTGTATCAGACTTTGTGCTTTAATTATGTGCTCAGATAAAAAAAAGTGTTGTTTTTACTTTACTAAACCTATGGCTTGTTATGAATAATTAAAGAAATGGGAGCACTTCTTAAATAAGAGATGTGGAAGCCAAATAGTTATTTAATGTCAGAGCAGTGATAAATAAGAAGACATCTTTTAGTTTGGTGTCATATACCCAAGTTAGGGTTTTCTGGTCTTTGTTTTTCATTGCTTTGTGCAGCTGGAGAGGACACAGAGTAGCTGGGAGATGGGAAGCATCACTCATGTGACCTATAGAAGCTCTGTACTAATGGTTTAAAAAACTAATGGTTTAAAAACTAATGGTTTAAAAAACAGAGTAGATGATTCTACAATGGCTTAGCAATTTGTGCTCATTTGAAGCACTTATTTTTCCTCTGTTGATTTAAGACAGTCCTCTCCAGCCTCTGTAAAGCATGCTGGCATGTTTGCAGTCTGCTTTTGGCAGCCATAACTCCCCTCTTTATCCTTCATAACTTCTAGCAGGTATATTTTTCCATAAAAAGGGCTACCCCATCCTTCAGAACACTTCTTTAAAGCATCCGTGGAATAAAAGTCAACATGCCCCACTAAGATTCTGAAAATAAACAGGAGAAACAAAATCAGACTCCTTCAGACACTTCCCTCAAACTCCAGTTGTTTGCAAAATCTCCTCTCCAACAAAGTGAACTTGCAGGCTGTATTTCAGGCAAAACTTCCTTTTTGTTTTTCTTTCTTAACTACATCACATTAAATTTAATTTTGTTCACTGTAGACAATGTCCTTATCTTCCAGCAAGATCCTTCTGTTCCTCAGCAAGGCATACACTTCTGCAACACTTGCACATAGTCAAGACTCAGCTCCTGTGGAAATAATGAGCTGAGGAAAAGGAGTCTTGACTTGACATAGCAATAAATGAGGTGAAACTTTCCCCCTTTTTTTTTTTTTTGGTGAGAAATGAGAGTTGGCATGTAGGAAAAAAAAAAAGAAGAAAAAAGACAGTTCTATTTTAATATGAAATATAAAACACCCATTGTACAAACGTGGAATTTCTTTCTTTTTTTCAGAAGCAAAGAAAGAATAAAGATAAAGGCTGCAAGTGAATGAATGAGGAGAGAAAACTAAGATAATGCAGTTGATAATCAGTTCAAGGCAGAGCATTATCCATGGGGCCATCGGTCCAGCCCTAGGGAAGAGCTTTTTAAAATGTCTCTGTACGTAGCTTAGCTTTGCTCATTACCATACCTTGTCTTTGAAACACTGGAGTGGCTTCCATCGACAACAGTTGTACCTGTGCAAGGAGCTGCCAGCCCACTTTAATCAAACGATCCCCCCAGCGCAGCTGGCAAAGCTGCAGGTCCCAGCAGGCTCCCGTGAGGACACTGGCTTCTGGTGGCTCTGGGCTGGTGGGCGAGGATGGGCTCCTCAGCACATGTCTGCTGCACCAGGGCCTCGCTCCTTGAAGGGTGTTTTGTGGGCAAGGAGTCACACAGACGTGCAGGTGCCTCAGGCTCTCCGTGCCCCCCGGCTGCCCTTGGAATGGGACTCTCTGTCCTCACACGCAGCAGGCACCTGTGTGCAGGGGAGGGTCTTGCCTCATGCTACAGCAACGATGTGCTGGTGATCAAAGCATCTGGACAAAGAAAACCCCTTCTTCTTGTAGAAATCTGAATCTCCTTCCCTCACTGCACTGGTACCAGCCTCAGCATCTTCTCTGGCTGTGCTGCCACATGAGGGGCTCCTTAAACCTGTGCCTGCAGAGCCCAGGCCTGCATCCCATCTGGGTCATCCCAGATGCCACCACAGGAGACAGCTGAGCAGCCAGGGACCCAGTGCCCTTACGGAGGGTCAAGGAGGGCAGCACTGGGGCCAGTGGTGTTCAGGGTGCCCATGCTGGGCTCTAGGTGAGCTCTGCCTGTGCCAAAGAAGAGCTGAATGGCACTTTTGGTTCTCAAGATGATGTAGTCTCTAGACCCACCAACATCCCAAATGAGCTGAAAGAGATAAGGACTGTCCATCTCAGGGAATAACTTCTTTTATACCTTGTCTCCTTCCAACAGTTTTGATTCCTCTGTTCTTTCACCCTCTTCTGACCCCTCCCTGCAGACAAGGATGATGACTTTGAATACTATGACTCCACGGAACAGGAGCAGGACCCCAGCCTCCAGCACCATTCCTGGGAGCAAGTGAGCTTTATTGAGACATCTATAGGTGACTTCTATACCATGCCAGGTACCTCTGAGGGGTGGGCAGGGAGGCAAGGAAGGGGTAAAATCCCAACCCTGAACTTGCAGTGTGAGTGTGGCAGGTCTTGGCTGCCAGCCTGCTCTCGAAATGCCTGCATCAAAGGGATGAGTTAGGAGGATCATTTGCAGTGTTCTTCTTTGTATTTCTCTTGTAAGGAGGCTGTGTTTTATCTCCAGGTTTCACAGGATGGATTGTGATCATGCAGAACATTTCTGATTGCTACTACAAAAAAGCACAGGCTTATTTGTCTATAGACACTGTAAGATGTAATTGCTGTTTTCATGGGATATATGTTCTGTATTTATGCTGGGAACCAAATGTAGAGCAGGTTTGTGTTGTTTTGTTTTTTTTTCTTTTATCAGTTGCAGGGTTTTTTTCTTTTCTTTTTCTGTTTTGCCAAACTTCAGGAGAACAGGAAAGGATCCTCAAGATTGCTCAGGAAACACAAAAGGCAAGACAGGGAAGTTACCTGTAACATTCCCTGAGTTATCCCCCCGTACAAAGAAAGCAGAGCTTATATTTGACTGTCCCCAGTATCAATTACTCCTGGCAACCTGGACTGCAGTGGGGAGGTTGAACATGGTGTAAGGAGCAGTGTGCAAGTGACTCTCAGCAGGCAGCTGCTCCCTTGAAGCAATAGCCACCCAGGGATACTGTAGAGTCTAACAGTGATGGATGGCTTTTCCACGGGAAATTCAGCACCATGTTCCAAACAGAGCAATGCCGAATACAGATACCTCCAGACTAAGCGCATGAAAGCAGACAGCCAGAGGCTATGCCAAAGAGGTAAATGTATCCCTGAGCAAAGAAAGGGGCTTGCCCCATTACAGCTCCATAATAGACATGGCAAAGGCAGCACAGGAGCTGCAGACCCAAAGCCATGAGCTGTTACAGCTTGCAATAAACTCTGCAGCAATTCACACCACTCCTGTGGCTGCTGAACTGATGCATAAGCACAGCACATGTTATACCGGATGCTGTGCCCAGGAAGGCAGCCTTCTGCAGTCAGAAAATGTGAGAAGAAAAAGCAGGTGATGAAGGTTGAGAAGCTGAAAGATCTTCATCCTTGCCTCTGCAGACCCATGCCTCTCTGACCCCTGTAAGAACGGTGGTAGGTGTGCATCCAGTGGAAGGGACTTCAGCTGTGCCTGTCCCAAACCATATGGTGGAACCACATGTGAAAAAGGTAATGGCTCTTTGGCTAACCTACACTCTTTATTTTGGCAGTTAATGTTGCTGTTACAGCTTTATAAACCCACTGTTTGCTGGGCTGAGGGTTCTGACAGCCCACAGCAGTCATGTTCATAGATCTTATGCTTAGTGCCTTATCCAGACCAAAGTCTGTCTGAATAGCATCCAGTAAAATAGACTTCAGGAGTGCAGAGACTACTTGTCTATCCCCTGCCAGGCAGGCAGTGGGGAGCTGCTCATTGGTACCACAGATATTTTGCCATAAATACCATGAACATGAAGAGAAATCGCAAGTCCACACCTGTTAAATGAAAGCTTCCTTGGGGCATCAGGAGAAAGCATCTTCCCATGATCCCTGCAAGGGCACAGCTCCTGTGTACACACAAATGCTGATGAAGTACCTTGTGTCTCTGTTTTCCACAGTGGAGGACATGTGCCTGGACATGAACTGCCGCATTGGTGACTGCCTGGTTCTATTAAGCCCTCCTTATTTTCGGTGCAGCTGTAAGCCTCCGTACAAGGGATCATTCTGCCAACGCTGTGAGCACTCAACAGGACAGTGAGAGAACTGTGTTAGGGACAGCACCGTGGCCAGTCTGCAGTGGGAAATCCCTTGCAGCCCACTGCAGAGGGTGGTGCTGCCCTAGTCATGCAACCTGAGTCTGCTGCAGCTCCCACCTGTGGGGCTGGCCAGTGATGAGTTATGCTTGGTTTGTAAGTGGTGGTTCAGTCACTGGTAGAACACCCAGTGCTGGGCATTTTGCAAGACTTCATAAGAACTCAAAGTCAACAGGCTAAATGGGAACTCTCTCCAGTTTCCATTGGGCATGCGAATGGCTGCATAGTGTTCAGCAGATTAACAAGGCTGTTCTGTGTTTTCCACATTGACAGCATCTAAGCAGTGCAGTCCCAACCCTTGCAAAAATGGAGGTACCTGCATACGGAACAGAAAGAGATCAAAATTCACCTGTGAGTGCCCTGAACTTTTCAGAGGGAGATTCTGCAAGATCGGTATGTCACGGCTCCGGGGAAGGGGGCAGGGGAGAAGCCTCCAGACAGCCAGGGCTGGCTTCACCCTGCAGCCAGACTGACTGATGCTGTCACTGCTCCAAGTGCCCGGCTACACCTGGGCACTGACGTCCTTGGGGAGAGGGTAGGAGGAAGAGGCTGACTTGGCAAAGGGGCTTGAAACAGTTCCTGTACTGGTGTTTTCCAGATGTGCTTTGGCAAGGTACATAATGAGTGAGCGTGCATTTCCCAGAGGTTGCACATGTCACATGGAGAAGAAATATCAGGTTTTCCTTAAACACTTGAAATCTGATGTAGTGAAGATTAGTGCCTGTGATTCCTCAGGCTGAGGGAACTGCTTCTGATGGGTGGCCAAGGGTATGGGATTACCCCAGCTTGCTGCACAGAGAGCCTTCTGCCTCTGCAACATCACTGTGGGCACCACACCCCACACAGGTTTCCAAAGAAAAGGATCTTTTTCTTTCTCTTTTAAAAGTTGATTGCACCTCAAACTCCATCAAACCCCATGTACCACTAAATACTCCACGTTGCAGGTGGTTCTTCTGGACAAAGAAGGCAATGAAGAGAGACCACTTTGGGCAAGGAACAACACAAAAGTCATTTTCATATGAGTATTGTCTTCCTACAGGACCAGATGATTGTTATGAAGAGGACTCCTCTAACTACAGGGGAAGAGTGAATCAAGCAGTAGATGGCAGGACCTGCCTGAACTGGAATTCCCATCATCTCTTGGACTTCCCTTTTAATGCCTTTATGGAGAATGCTGACTTTTATGGCATTGGTGATCATAATTTCTGCAGGTAATATTTTGAAGAAGTAGCTGTAGAGGTCTGTATCAAAGAGAGCACTGAGGGCAAACTGCTCATGAGTTTGACAAACTGATAATATTAGGATCTCACGTCTTTCTAGACACTGCCTGTCTATAAACCACCAGAATGTTAGAATGTCTTCTCTAACTATACGGATGTGCAGCTTCCAGAAGCAGTCCTTTTTTCTTTGAACCAGTCCCACAGTTTTCTTATGGTTAAGACAGGTATGGGGATAGTAATATGGAAGAAGCCCCCCCTTTATCTCAAGCATCTTTGTCAAATCTTATGAAAGAGTATCTTTGGAAGTCCAGATCCTATGGGAGCATGAGGCTGCTCCCCTAAGCATCCTCAGCTCCTTCACTGGTTTCATGGAGATTTCCCCACTCCTGCTGGCTGATTCTCTCACCTGTTCCCTTCAGGAATCCTGATGAAGATGAAAAACCCTGGTGCTATGTCAGAAAAAATAAGGAAGTAGATTGGGAATTCTGTGATGTTTCACCCTGTTCAGGTAAAGAATTAAGAGTGAGCCACTCGGCAGTGTGTAGGTGGTCCAGAGCAGTGGGCACTGCTACTTAACTCCCCCAGTCTAATATTATCTCTGCATTATACATCTGCTGTCACTTCCAACACAGATGTAGAGCCAACAGACCCACCTGAATCAAATGAAATATTTGAAACATGTGGACAACCAGAAGTTCGTGGAACACTCAAGAGGATCTATGGTGGATCCAAGGCTACAGCTGGCAAACATCCCTGGATGGCATCTGTGCAGAAAAAGACTCCAGATGGGAGTGAACATTTCTGTGGTGGAGTGCTAATTAAATCATGCTGGGTTCTTACTGCTGGGCACTGCTTTGAGTAGGTGTATGCCCTGCAATTGGGGTAGATAAGTGCATAAAAATTAGAATGGTTAGTAAAGACAACGTAGTATCCAAATCACTTGCAATCAAAATGATTACTGGCAATCAAATTGAAAGGAAAACGTGTATGTGAAAGAAGTGGACACATACATAAAAATGCCATTTTCAAATGGTTCTTGTTGAATAAGAAATCTATGCCCCACTCCCCTAAAATGAGCTAAAATAGTCACGTGAGAGGAGAAAAGGAGGAAAGTAACAAGATTTTGCAATGTATAAAGGAAGAACTCCATGAAAAATTCAGAGGATATTGGGATACTAAAAGTGATATCACATATTACATCAGAATTAAGTTCTTCAAAACAGTCAAAACATGCATTTTGCTTTCAATTGTTACTGTGTCAGCTAGCTCTAAATATTTCCTTCAATATTTGCATTGAATTATTTGGAAGCCACCTAGGAAACAGATAAATTACATTCTGGAGATCATTCCAACACAGATAATTTTAAATACGCCCAGACAACATCAAGCAATTGTACTCCCGTGGCTCCAACGCACCACTACTCTGCCCTAAAATGCAAAGAAAAGCATGTATGTGCAGCTTTAAATCTCTTTATTTCACGATTGCAACAATTTAGAGCACATGTATTTTCCAACACCACTGCTTTCCTAACTAAGCCTTCCTATAATGATCTTAGGAAATCTTCTGGCCATACTTGACAAAAGGAAGCAATATCTTGACTTCCTGGTACTGAAAGTGCAGGTTTTCACCACAACTGATAGACAATGTCTGTATGTAATTTACTTTTTTTCTTTTTTTCTTTTTTTTTTTTTTCAGAAACGGGAAAGGAAATATCCAAGTAGCCCTTGGAAAGCAAAACCTCAAGAAGAAAGAGCATCATGAGCAAAGATTTGATGTGGAGAAAATCATTGTACATGATGAATACAGCGATAGAGGTGGCATCCCATACAATGATATTGGTAAATCCCTTTCACTGAATACTCACGTGTCTCACCTCCAACCTCAGTTGTTTGAAGCTGTTTGTCTCCAACTAAAATTCTCATTGAGACTATTCTCTGGAAATAATTAGGATGAAATGTGATCTAGGCCCATTTGAATCTTTGAGATGTAAATTGTAACAGGCAGGCAGAAGTGACTGTAGGAGGAGCAGAACAACTGGGACAGGTCCAACATGGAGTGCAAATGGCACGTGGGGTACACACAGCTTTGCACGGGGGTGTGTCACGGGCTGGTAACAGTGGTTAGGTGTTAAATGTCACCCCAAATACTTTTTGCTGTTGTTTATCTCCCCTCCAGCACTACTTAAATTGAAGCCAGTTGATGGTTACTGTGCAGTGGAAACAAAATATGTGAAAACAGCCTGTCTCCCTAACTTCTTCTTTCCCACTGGGACTGACTGCTTCATTTCTGGATGGGGCGAGACAGAGACAGGTATTTGTGGGCTACCTGGATTTTGGTGGGCACTTTGGTGCCAAGGTGGGCTGGTACTTTCAGTAGCAATTGCCAGAACCAAGTGTGAACTTAGGCCCTAGTGAAACCATGTCATGGAATTCAAAAGCTAAAACAAGCCACAGAAATTACTCGTTAGCAGAAATCTCTGCTGAACCAACAAATCTTTCAGAGGCCTGAAAAAATTCCTGACGCATCTTTTTGCTTGCCAAATGACTCACTATGTCATGGTTTCATCTGAAGCCAGCAACAGAAGCAAGAAGGTATCAAGAGAGGCTATTGTATAGCTTCTGTGTTTCAAGATTGGACCAAGAAATACTTTCACATGGTTTTCCAGCCCATTGTGTCAGATAAAGCTTTTCAGAAGCAGCATCTGGATCTTCAGATGTACTGAAAAATTAAAAAAACACGAAAAAATCCAGAGCTTTTCAAGTTCAACCAGCTCTATCCAAAACCTTTCTTGCCTGCAGTAAATCCTAAAGGGAGAAATTACTGTTCTTAAAACAAAAGATAATGGCAATTTTCTAAAAAATGCATTTTCTCATGTTCTGGTTGATGTGCTACTGTAAAGCAGCAGAAGGAAAACGTGTCACTGAGGCTGCAGTAGGTGTTCTAGTGCTTTGTGACTGATGCAGTCTGATATAATACATAGGACCAAATTCTCCCTTCTGCTGTAACTCTCATTGAAGTCCACAAGAGACAAGTGTGTTCATTTGATCAGAATGCACCAACAGAATTTAATGGATATTTTTTAGAAGTTCCAAATAAAAAGTCTTTCTTAAAAAGGGTACAGGGAAATTTATTTCTTTTCTCCCAACAAAAAGTATCAAGTACCCTGTACGTGTTCAGACTAGATGGCTCCTTCTTTGAGCATAGCTATTATTAGCATTTCAGGAAATCACTGCAGAAATGGAATATTTCCTGAAACTCAAGCAGAACCAAACTTATAAACTACCTTTAATTATCTACAGATGTAGTGCTTTGAAACTCTGGCTACTGCCTTTAGATGTCAAGTTATGTCTTTAGATTCACTGTAATTAATCATTGCCCTTAAATATTGTATGATTTTCAGTTTTCATCTGTTTCATTAGCTTGCATGTTAAAACATCTAATGACACCAGTCTGAGAAGTGCTGAGCAGCTCAAAGTCCCATGGGGACCTGTGGGAGCTGCAGACAACCAGTACCTTGGAAAAGCAGGATTGCACGGGTAGAGCTGATTGGAGCTAAATTCTGAATACATGACTTTGCTTTTATTCAGGCAACAACTCGGTGTCCTGAGGGAAGCTTCCAGACCCCAACTCTAACCCTTATCATTCCTGACAGACAGTTCTTTTCTTCCCAGGCTAACACATGCATCCCCCCTGCTCTTCCCCACCCCATCTATACGGCAAGCAACCTCCTATTTTGAATAAAGACAACACATGCAGTATTGGAAGGAAAGTGACTACTTTTTTGGTGCACATCCCATAGGTGAATCATCTGATCAGCTGTTAGATGCCAGGGTCAAGCTAATTTCACAGAGGAAATGCAATGAACGTGAACTACATAATAACTCACTGGATGAGAGCATGTTTTGTGCAGGAAAACTTCGAAAACCCGGAATTGACTCTTGTCAGGTTTGTTGCCTTTTCTGTATTAGAACACTAATTTTCTGTGTGAAGAGTCAGGTTGTGCAGAGTAATAGCTTTGGCAGGGTGCTGCATGTGTGTCTGTTTCTCACATCAATGTACATCACCAGCCTTTCTTCAGTACACTTTCAGATGTACATCCCCAGAGCTGATATTGTCACTGTCACCTACAGGCAGATCTATGGAAGCTAGATACCAGCCTGGAAAGTTTGGCTTCTGAGACACTTTGTCATAATAATCTGAAAACTCACCTTTTTTTCCTCAAGTTCATTATGGGTTCTGCCATAAGCACCAATTTTAATCTGATTTTCACTATCAGAGCTAAGACTTGCAGGGAGTCAGTATTGATGTTTCTTCTCATTACAGCTGGCACAAATGGGAAGCAAGTTCATACTTATACCATTGAAAGGTAGGGAAGAGCTTGAACAACACTTCCTAAGGTGCAAACTACCACTGTAAAGCATATATTGCAATAGAAATCACAAATAAACCAAAAATTAGACCAACCAACCAACTCAGAATAAGTCTATTTGAGGGATATGAGACAGATTACGGTTTCATTTGTGCCAGAGATCACATCTTTATCGTTCTGAGTTCAGGCTCTGAATGCCTGGTACTTTCATGCCTGGGAAATTTCATGTGACCTTGTCAGATACACGTCACAGACTGGAACAAACAAAAACTTACATCCAAAAAGTCTGGTATCATTTGACCTAGTTCCAGAACTGCAAGTCTACTCAGGGACTAAGCAGCATCTGATGATAAATCCACTAGGTAAATAACATCATTGCAGCTTCAAAATTTTATGATGAGAGAGAAGCATTCTGATATTGCTTCATGTTTTGAACATGTGCTTTCCTTCATCAGGGGGACTCTGGAGGCCCATTGACTTGTGTGGAAAACAGCTCCCACTACGTATATGGCCTTGTGAGCTGGGGTGATGGCTGTGGGTTAAAAAACAAGCCAGGAGTTTATACCCAGGTGACAACATTTCTCAGTTGGATTAAATCTACAATTCAGGCTGAGTCGAGGTTACGTCATTAGGAGAGAATGACAAACGGTAAGCTTGAGGTATTTACTATTTTTATCAATTCCCCAAATACCTCCTCTTTGACCAAAGATATTTCTGATATTTTCTCATGGCCTACACAAGGCATCCTTCACCACCTCTGTTGTGGGCTTTGAAATAAGCCCACATTTTGTAACAAAAGAGATCAGAAAGTAAAGCTGCTCCAGTTCTTCCTCAAATAAATCAGAGCCCCTAATATCAAACTTTCTAATTCTGCTTTTCAAGCCATGAAAATTCTGCAGGCTCAGCTGCTGCCAGCCATTCTCTCTTTCCCTTATGCTCCAGTTGAAGATGTGTTTTTTCTACACTCATTGGACTCTTACACTCCAAAGCTATTCGTGTGTGCTCTTAAAATCAGTGCAATTTTTCACTAACATAAAAATCACCATGTTCATGAATGCAGCCACTGGACTTATCTGAGGAGAGAGGATCAGAGAGAATTATTTTTAAAAGTACTTTGGTATGCAAATAACCACAAATTCCACCAGTGATGCCTTCCAGATTGAAAAAAACCTCCCAATTTTCAATTATCCACTTTATTCCAGATTAAAGGATAATTACTTACTAGGCTTCAGATCTACAATGGTATATGTGCTTAACAATATTGGTGAGACCTAGTGAGAACTAAATGACATTAGAAAAATCTGGTTCAAAAGCTATTGGATAATATTGAGGTTTTCATAAGTTTTGCATGTCAAAAGTGTGTAATTTGTGCCCAATGATTCTGCACAGATGTATGAAAAACAAGGGATTGGTATTAAATCAGTATGTAAAGAATATGCATGTTTGTGAAGAGCCAATTCCTTAAAATAGTAATGTCCATCTCATTTGAATTCCAGATTTTACAACCTTCTCTAAGCAGCTGCCTATCTATCAATAGCTACCCCTATGGTGATAATTTCTAAAATAGTAACTTTGATTTTTTTGCTTTGGAAGGTTTGAAAAAGACTGAAGAACTAATTGTGATCTTAATACATCCTGCTAATCTAGAGCAAATTCCCTGATGTCTGCTAGAAGACCTGACCTTGGCTAGTCAGTGATAACTCTTCTCCCACTGGACTTTGTCTCGTTCATATTTTTGTATTCTCTTAGGTCAATGGTGCCAATAATCCAGGAACATAAAATTCTCCAAAAATTATAAGTATGGAATAAGATTCACACAATTTATTCATTACAAATTATTTTGTATTCTACCATCCATGGTACAAAGCTGAGCCTGCCAGTCACCTAGTACTAATTTCATTTACAGCTTCAAATAAATAGCAGAATCTGTAATACATACAGTGATAAATCATAAAGTATCCACACAAAATAAAATTATCACTTATAAATTGCAGCATTTGGGTTGCATTTTAAAACAAAAAGTTTTTAAATGCCATCTATTGTGTTTTCCAGAAAACTGGAAAACCTACAGGATTTTCAGGATAAGATGAAAATCTATTTATGTTATGTCATGTTTCCATTTACTTCTGATACAGCTGCATCTGCCTTCTCTTGAATTGCAGAATTTCTGAAGCATCAGGGTTGACTGCGACTTGCTGAGATCTTTCTGTCTCCAACTGGTCCTGTAAAATCATATCCAAATAGATTGTGAAACCAGCCAGTGGACAGAAGAGGTCTTTAACTATAATTCTATAAAAATATTTGCATATTAAAAATTGCCACAACTGGCAAATGAACAAAATCTAAATCACTGCTCTGCACTGAGCGAATTTCTACGGTGGAGAAGTGCAAAAAGTGGATCTGTTCATGTAAGTTAGATACCACACATACCAAAGGACTAAATGTGCTCCTGATTTCTAATTTGAGCCTAAATAAAAAGCAAACCAGAAAACACCTGAGTTCCACATGGACTGCACACCTGTAGGTTTCCCTTGGACCATCAAATCATTATCATACCCAGAACTTAAGAAGATACTGCCTGTAGTTCCCTCTGCTTGCATTACTCAACCATAGTTTTCATTTATTTCTTGAGTAACTTTTCAGATGGAAATGCAAATCATGGATACCCACTGTTTCTCTTGAGCACGATTATTGTTTGACTTGTTTCCAAAGTTAAAAATTAAATGAAACAAGTATTTGAAATGCAGTGCTTCTCTTTTATTGTAACTTAATGCTTTCTAACTCCAAGGGCTACAAGGTCCCCCTGTATGGACTTCTGCTCTCTAGTGCTGGGGCACTGCAGAATGGGAGTCATCCCTGTGGAGGTAGGGAGAAAGAAGCCTGGAAGATCCCAGTCTGTAATTTCTTTAATCTTGAGCCGGACAGAGGTGGAGGAGGGGAGCATTCCCTCTTTGCAAAAAGCCTCCCACAGCACACATTATGCTGTTAGGAATCTACACTCAGCCTGTCAATATGGTTGTCAGTGGAGATTACATGGCATCACATAATTATATTGCAACACATGGTGTCCTGCTTAAATTAGAAAAAGAGAAGGGGACTTGCACAGGGAGTTCCTTCCACCTCTACTTCTGCTTTCCACAGAGGTACCAGGACACTCGGAGCTCTGACAACATCCACAAGTCAAGGGAAACACCTCCCATCACATAAGTAAATCCCATTCCATGGCATTTCCTAGTCCCTACAGTAATTTCTCAGCCATGACACTGCTGAATTCCCTTGAGAGGTTCCTTCGAATTAATATGTACACTAAGCCACAAAGCATCATGAGGGAAGTGTACATATCCTGTTCAAACAACAGAGAGAACTGTAGACTCTGGGGAGCACTCAAAAGTATTAAACAGGATATAAAGAACAGAGCTCTTGGGATTTGTGGGGTTTACTCTACTTACAACTCCAGGTCTGTACCGAGCAGCAGCACCCTGCAATCCCATCTCCCGAAGGTAGGCCAGCTCAGCAGCTCTTCTTGCCATTTCCACCTTGTGAGAACCTGGGGGAGTCCAACCAATGCCTCTGAGCCAGTTCAAGTCAGACTTGTATTTCACCTGAGAGAATGAAACATACCCCAGTGTGTATTCATTTTGTTGGGCTCTAATCAAATCACATGCCCTAGGTATTCAAGAGAGAGCATATAAAGAACAACAGAGTTGGTAATAAACCGATTATTCATTTTTAGCAAGTAGACTGTAGTTTTTTCAAGAGCTTGATGTTGTTGATAGGTAAGGTCTGCAAAGCATATTGCCACAGACAGTCCCTAGCACATGGAAGGACCATGTCACTCAGCTGTACTTACATCACTCTGCAGCTTGTAGGCCTGCTTTGCATGTTTCACATTTAGCTGCTCAGGATCACAAGTGTAGTGGTGCAAAGGCTGCCTGTAATTAAGGTTGCTTGCAAGCTGCTGGCTTCTTTTGGCATGGAGGAATCCTGGCTGGTTGAGGTGACTCTGGAACTGTCCTCTGTTTTGGGCATAATCACTCCTGTACTGGATGTCACTCTGGAGTTTCCCCACTCTGAGGACATGTCTGATTTTGGGATCATCATTTGCACTGAGGAATCCAATTTGCTGGCCTCTGTCTCTCAGGAAGGCTTCTCTGTATTTGTACTGCAGGAAGTGCAGAGGAAAATCTTGTTTTCACATTCAGATTACCTTCAAATTCCATTACTGTCCCCTAGCTATCAATCATGCTTCCTGCAGTGCACAAAGACCAGGGGTTTGATATCAAACTATAACTCCTAATCTTACAAGATGCTTTAGAAGAATGACCTTTTTTGCTCATTTTTAAAACAGTGGAAAGACTTGGGGGGGCAAAATGCTCAAAAGTAATCATTGTTGCACTCTTGGGCACACCCAATACACAGCTCAAGCAATGAAGCTCCTTCATCTTTAGCTTTCTTGCCTACTGTGATCTATTCAAAGATGACCCACTTTATTCTAGACCACGCCTTAACTATTCATAGCCTAGTAGCTGTATTATTTGACTACATCATAATATGGCTCCTTCCCAAGAAAAAGTCTTAGGACATGAAAGAGGGCAGCCTGGTATTGGACATTATTAACGGTAGCCTTTAGTTGGAAATCTTTACACTTAACCCTAACCAGCAAACAGTTTCACTGGATCACCAATTTTCCACACCAGAGCAAAGTTCACTTATGTCAGAATTCACTTATTTTTATAGGATGGGATGGCATAGGAAGAGGGTTGGGAAGTGTTTGAAGCAGAACAATTCTTACATCACTGGCAATCTCTCTCGAAGCCTTTGCTGTCTGGAATGGGATGGCATCAATTCTAAAATCATAGCCAGATGCCCTTGTCTGTTCCCAAGATGTTTTATACAATTTCTGTGTTGAAAAGAAAAGAACAAAACAGTCATTTCCCCCTGCAGTTTCTTAAACACAGTCCCATAACTGCAATAATAAATGTTTTATCCTACTGGGCTTATTTGTATCAAGAGTCATCAGTGCCATCTCCAAGGTTTTGATCCAGTTCTATAGTACTTCAACTTCTTTTCTATTCACGATAATGATAAAATGCCTCATCTGAAAAGTGCCACCAGGGTTTCCTTTTGTACTTGAATGTGGTTGGTTTTGATGTGATTTAATTTCTATTAGAAACTGTGATGCATCAGTCACATCAATATTGCATTGATATTGCCCTTATTCTCTCTTTTGATGCATCCACTCACAGTGTCTTGGGTTTCCTGGCATCATAATTTCAATACCAGTTATTTCAAGCTTTTCAAATGATCCCTGTCTCTATCCCCAGCCACATGTGGCTTCATTAACTCATACAGAATAACAGCCAGTTCTAACATATTTAATGTGACTTTGAGGATGTGTAGCACATTTACATCCTGAAGAGAAATTGCTCTAGATTTGGTTCCTCTTCCATTAGTAGCTTTCTTAAAATAGCTTCAGGTCTGCAGGTCCTGCTACACGGTCATGGTATCTTAGCTGACACTTTCGTCTGTCCCTTTGTGCTTTTATTCCTTTGCTTTCTGTAAATCTTTGATTCATCCTTTCTGGATTTTGTGACCATATGAAAACAAGCACAAAATCCACTCCACATTTAAAAAGATAACCTTCTGTTTCACTGGTGAAAGGAGTGCTAGGTGGTGTTAAATTTGAAGATACATTGAGATGCTAGAAATCCTGCAAGACAGCCTGGATAGAAGCAACGCAAGCATCACTGTACACCCCACTAACAGCCTGACCTTTCCTTTGTGTGCAGTCTTTGCACACAATATTTGCCTTTTTACCCTCTCCTATATCACTTCAAAAACTGTGAGTCCTACTTGTTTCTTTCACCTATATAGCATTTATCATCAAACAAACTTCTTACAAACTAAGGTCATTCTGACCCTACAGGTAAAGACAACAGCTATTTAATCAGGGAACAGAACATCAGGAATAGACTGAGTTCCTCTGTATGAGATAATGGAAACAAATTCTCTTTACACCAACTCCACTCACAGATTCAGCTACATCCATACTGATGACAACTGTGACTGTGTTCAACACAGTAATGCAGCTTCAGAAAAGCAGATTATATAGTCAAAGAAAGAAGATTCTCCCTCCTTCCTCACCCAAACATAAGCAAAAATCTTTTAATTTGTAATTAACCATAACTATACTGAAGGTCTGAAATCCTTAATAATAGCTTACTGCCCTGGAAAGTTAAATGAATTCTCAAAAGAAAAATGAACAGACTTTTCCTGATTCCTCCAGCCCAAAACTACAAACAGATTGGCTGTTCACAGCCTCTGGCTTTCTTTAGATTTGGTCAGGCTCAGAGAACCTGGCTTCTACATACATGAAGGTTTTTATTCCCGAGCAAGCTTACCAAGTGACCTCCTCAAAGGAAAAGGTTTACTTACATCACTGATTTGAAGTGCATTCTGTCGGGCTCGGATAAAATCCGGATGATCAGGAGGCAGAGTGTACCTGTGCCTGTCTTCAGAGCCTCTAGCCTTGTACAGTCTCTGTGGGGCCAAAATCATTGAATGAAACAGATACTGGAAGCAATGTCAAGATCACTTCTTTTATGCATTACAGTACAACAAAAGTTAAGATCACTTTTACATTAAAATGAAACCTACATCACTGCACTGGAGGTAGCTGTTTTTGGCATGAATCAAATTTGGAGAGTCAACCACAGCAGTGAACTTCAAACTTTCTGGCTTCTGACGGTACTTTATCTGAGAGGTGGAGGAGGAAACAAACACAAACAAAGGAAAAAAACACGAGATGCTTCTGTTAATGATATATGACAATTCTGAGTGTGTGATAACTGGAGTAAAACATAAAAGACACTTTCTTGAAGCTACTGTTCTGCTTAAGTCTCAGTTGCTCTTTCAGCTAGGGACTGGGGATGCCTCTGTATCATTCCTGTGGTGCCCAGGCACCAAACTTCTTTTTGTGTGTATGTGCAAGAAGGACTTCCCACTGAAAATTCACACGTAAAAAGCTTTTGAACGCTACACTTTTGACAGCGCATAATTTTTCTCCATTAATACATGATACTGAGCAGGCAAATGCCCTTTCAGTGTGGTTGTCAGTGCTGTAACTTTCTATATAACTTCCATAACCACCTGCTTAGAATTTCATAATGGAATTTACTGCATTTATTTATTGCTACATGTTTTGCTTATACTCTTGTGTTTCATTTGGAATGGAAAATATTCAGCAGGTGTCACACAGTGGACTTGCGTCTCCCTTACTGCTTCTTGGTAACTTACACCTTGTATAAACAGGCTCCCACATCAAAAGGAAATGATAAGCTACATTCGTAAGTGTCATGTAACGAGGAGTCTTGATGGTAAACAATTCCTACAGACTTGCTATCCCATGAAAGATTTATCAGTTACCTCGCTGATGAGCTCTCCAGCCTTCTTTACACTTTCTATCTGAGGAGATCTCAGAGCCATCCAACCAACTCCTTTCATGAAGTTCAGGTCTGATTTATAGCGAAGCTGTAAAAAATGAAAATTGCTAACTATCAGTTTTGTATCCACAGCTATTAAGGTTTTTTAAAAAACTCCCTGATTCATATTCACATTTTGAGGTTTTTCATTTGCCATGCACATATCAGATCGTAAAGCCAAACTGTTTGCATTTGTTCATTCCACCAGGAATTAAATAATGTATCATATGCAAGTTACAAGAGAAGGTCCCACGAGTGAATTAGTATGACTCAAAGCAGTAAGTAATAACCTGTTTGTACTGGGCGTAAAAGAACCTCTTTTGAAATAATTTTCTGAGGTGAGTTCAAGTCAGGAATACTAATTATTTTATCTGGTTCATGCTTCCTCATTAACCCCATTTCTAGGAGGACACATTACTCCTTCTCTACTCACATTAAAGGCTTGCTTTTACCTCCTAATCTAGTAAAGAAAATCAGGCAGACTCAATAAAAAGTGGAAGTCAGTAAAGTATCCACAATCCCAACAATCCTGACCTCACTTCAGAGTGATGGTGGCTCACTGTGTGACTTTAATCCAATCATCCATTTTTTCAGGTTTTTTACCCCCTGTGTGTAAAAGGACATGACAACCAACTCACTCATGTATGTTGTACATTACTTTACTAGATAGTGAGGGTATCAGACAAAATCATCTTCGTATTTCACTGGATTCCTGACCTGGGGGCTCTAAAGGCAAAGAGCCAAGTGCTGAGGTTCTTACTTATCTCTTATCCTGTCTCTTATCCTGTCCCTCTGAAGGCAAGCTCTGAAATACGTGTTGTTTGGGTCCAAGGACTAGTTCTCTGGAAATTGCCACTAGCATATCATGTAAGCCCCCACCACACATCAGTAAATAGTAAAAAATCTTGCCTTCCTGGATCTAACTACCTGCATGCCATCTGTGAACCATCACAGGAGAAGGCAGGAATGAGAATTGGAAAAGCAAAGAACTACATTCAGCAATAGCTTTTGTACCATCCAAAGAGTATCCCAAAAATTCTGGCAATGAAAAATACATTTGGGATACCAGATAGCAGGTACACTAAGTAAGAAAGAAGGTTACAATATCCCCAGTGCTTTGAAGGCGAATTGAGTATGGATGTGGCCCATGCTGAGACTTCATCACTTTCGTCATTAAAGTTTGTCTCAACTTACATTTTTGTGTGAGTAACTTCTGCAAACACATCTGGGGAACTGGCTATTTGATATGACCATTTTGGTTTGAAAAATTACCTTCTTAATATCTCTTCTTATGTATCTCAAATCAGCATTTAACCTCCTGCTCAAAGAGTTCTGCATGTAGAACAGTGACTGTCAACCCCTGACTGGCTGTGATTCAAACAGCTGAGAGACAAGTGTGTTTATCCCTCAGCTCTAGAATAAGTAACATGGACCACAGAGATTTTCCATCAGGTTCATAACACGAGAACCTCTGATTCCATGTGTGAAGAGCAATAAGAAATCTTGCTGCTGCACGTACATAAATTTACAAACAGTCTTTCTAAAAACACCTCCCGATGTCAATACACAATTTGGGCCAGTCACTCAAAGCTTTGGTATATTTTTGCTAAATTCAATTTGCTGTTAACAGAAAGAAAGACTTTACCTCACTCTGTAGCATGTGGGCTTTTTTGGCCCACTTCATTTTCATGTCTTCTGGTAGTGCTGTAAATTCATGCAGTCTCTTCCTGTAATCTTGATCACTCACTAAGGCCTGGGCTTTCCTGGCATGGACAAGATTCACCATATCCATGGGTAGGTGATACTGAGACCACACTTCTTGGGATCCCTTCTTATACTCTTGTTCACTCTGCAGTTTGGCAGCATGCAAGCAATGCAGCAACCTGGTGTCATCCAGAACACTTCTGGCACCGATGTGTTTTCCTCTCTCCATCACAAAGTCGTGTTTATATTTGTACTAAAAATAAAAAAAATAAGGCAAAAGTGAAAATGTGCCAAACTTAGGCCGGATACTCTAGCTAACTAACTTAAGTTACTGAAACATCTATGTTTTCTGTAAAACCAGTCAAGGTATGTAGCACCAGAAAGCAACTGTTTGAATATCACATTGATGTCAAATTTAAATACCACAGTAGTTGCAACATTAAAGTTAAGCACATCTCAATACATTTTCTGAATATGCCCAAAGCATTGATCATATTTAACCTCAAATCATGTACTTTTATTATCTGTCTGAGAATTTTATTCCCATCACTAGGGATGAGAACATAAGAGAAACAAAGAAAAGACCGAAGGAAAAAAATCTACACAAAAGCAAAACACTGTGCACTCTGTAGCCTTCAGATTTGCAAATACCACCTAGCTATTTTAAAGAGTAAATTCAGTTTTCATGGAAAGAGTAAGAACCAGCAACCCCTCATTCTCAGCTGGGACTATGACTCTCTCTATGATCTTGCATTTATCCTCTCTGTGAAATAGTGATGATGATGATAATGCTTATTTATATAGCATCAACAGGGTGCTTAGAACTTTAAAGGGAAGGCCTGGGCCCTGAAGAGTTCATAATGTAGTTGAAATGGGATAATAACACTTATCTGCCACACAAGAGAGTTGTGGGGATTAAATTACAGCAGCTAATGTTTATAAAGTGCTTCCAAGATGAAGGGCCAAATTCAGATTTGTTGTAAGTGGATGTAATTCTATTATGGACTTGTACCCTCTAGAGCAGATCTGAAGCTGTAACCAAAAGCACTCTGTAAAATATGGTTAAGTAAACATTATAAATAAGAGCTAGAAATGGTTGCTTAATAAAACAAACACATGTGAAATATATTCATATTTAATCACATTAGATATAAAATATGCCACTAAATACTACACAAAATGAGGATTTTTTTTATTAAATTTAGCTTAATCATCAGCTTTTCATAGAATTTATTAAATTTCTCGTGAAGAAGAGGTGACCTTAGGGTTTCTGACAAATGGATACCACCATGTCTGAGTGTTTTGCAAACAACAATCCAAAAGATAGGATATTTTTGAAGATAAGATGATTTGTTTCCTCTGTTTCAGAACTTAACGATACATATTTACAGGAACTTCCACTGATTTCTACTTCCTAACTAGAGAGGTAACTCCTGATTTTCAGAGATTCAAAGAAGCCTCAGCTTTTTCTGACTTCATTTTAATTTGGAATAACTAAGCCAAAAGTCAGCTCAAAACAGAATGGACAGAGTTAGTGGGCACTTTATCATATGAGGAGTTGAAAGCCTGAAAAGGAACAGATTCCTTGTTTTTTTCTGTTTGCAAATACTCTAATTCATTAGCTATTTCCCACTGGAAGATGTTTAACCTGGCTTGGTTCCCGATTAGCAGCGATTCTTCCTCTTCCTTTTTTTTCTAGTTCACACAAAGAATCTCATTCATAAGTAATATATTCTGTCCCACACTTGTCTCACATGGTTATGGAGTTGCTTTAATTCAGTAAAATCTGCTTTAGACATTGTTTTACATGAAGTTAACAGAAATTAGGCAAGAAGGGAGGTTGAATCATTCAACTCACATCACTGGCAATTTCTCTGGAGGCCCTGGCAGTCTGGAACGGGAGTGCTTCCATTGTCAGCTTGTAGCCTTGAGCACGTAGATTATGCCAAGATTCTCTGTATTTTGCCTAAAGTAGGAAAGGCACATGTAGACTGCTGTTCCACTTTTAAATGCACAAAGGAACAAACAAAGGAACCCTCTTTCATTTGTTATTCTGTGTTACAGTCTCATTCTTTATAATCAAAGGATTTTTTAAAACTATCTTTGGGAAATCCTACTAACTCAGACAAAACATGTCTCGTTCTTTATGTAGATTTAAATTACTCACAACCACATGTGTACTAATTGAGATAAATATCATTATAATCAAATCAGAGAAAGCATAGATAGAAAAGACCTAAAATGTTCTCTACTTATCCATCTTCTTTGCCACTGCATAGTTCATATTCCATCCTAGATAAGTACAAGAAATACAGGACAAATTCTTACATCACTGAGGTTGGCTGCATTTATTCTTGCCCGTGTAAACTCAGGTAGACCCAGTGTTGGTGTATAGTGATGCTGAATGTCCTCTCCTGCTGCTTTATACAGGCGCTAGGAAAGAGATCAAAACCACAATTGCAGTTAATTTTGTCTGTTGTTTCAATAATATAACAGCAGTACTTAAGCTGTTAATGATTATGACAACTATAGTCAGACATCATTAAAAACAGCTAAGATTTTACCATTGCAATTGCAAAGTTTTTCTTGGGTATAAAGATGTGGGGCTTTTTCTGGGCATAAAAATCATTTATGTTAATTTTTATAAATATATTAGGATGATGCCAACCCACTGCATTCTTATCCTTGCATTCTTATGCTCCCAGCAGGCCAAAAGTAGACCTAAGAATGTTCAGAGCATCATGAATGTGTGTTAAATAAAAGGGCAGCTGTTTCTGGTAGACTGGCTGTATTTTCTAGTTTGAATTTTTTCCTCATATATGATTTTGATAATTTTTCTGTGATTTTTCTCTTGTTTTTTTCAGAATTTAGAAAAGTGATTCTTTATTACGCAATCCTCAAAAGTGGACCACACTATGCAAATGAGCTCCCTCGAGAACAACCCATAGTCCTGATTTTTGAGTCTGTTTCATGCAAAAAACTTGATAATGGGACTCTATTGCATGGATACTATTTAAGCTTTTTCAAAGAGATTGAACTGAAAATGTATTAAATGTTTGGAAATAATAAAATGTGATCTAACTGTGAAAAAGCACAGACAAGTAACGCTTGCTTTTGTTTGATGCATTTTGCTTTCAGAACAGGGTTGTCTCTTTCCCACTTCTCCATCCCCAGCTTGCTGCATTTTGAAAAGCATATTTTCTGATTCACATTACGAGAGCCTACCTCATTAGCAATCATATTGCTGAATTTTGCATGAAGGAGGCCAGGAGAGTCTGTCACAGATGTGTACTTGAAGGAATGTGGCTGCTGACGATATTTACTCTGAGTTCACACACAAAGAAAAATGAACAGAATAACTAAATTGTCTGTCAGACAAGGGACTTTTTCCAATACCAGTGGTCTAGTACTACTTCTTGTGCTTAAAACTCTAGTTTGTCTATTAATCTTCAGCCTAATTTACTTTTTGCTATTCTGAATTTGGTGCATTCAAGTCTCACAGGGGAAATAAAAAGTAAATAAGGAATAAGGTGTAAAAAAAAATAATAATGCTGCTGTGCTAAATATGCTGAAAACAGTAATGAGGTTATTTCATCCCCTGGTGTCATTAACCTGGGCTAGTGGAATTACAGTAAAGGCAATCTAACCCAGAGAGAGACAGAAATGCATAAGCCCACCAAACTTTTTTGTAAGAAAATCAGGGTTTCACCTGGCCTGTGGCCATATGTAAGAAACATTAACAAAACAACTGCAAGATCACTGCAAGTAGGGATCTGTTCACTAGAAGAAAACTCCTATTTTTTCTCATTTCACATCTATGTGAATATAGGCAAAAGATCCAAGATTTGAAACTAGGAGAGACTGTACAAAGAGAACATGACAGAGGAAATAAAAGAAAAACAATAACACACAAAAGCAGCAAGTGAAAAACAGATTAAGATTTTAAAGCAGGAGCAGAGCTGAGGACAGTGGAATATACTGGGTAGTCCATAGCACAGTCTAATTTTGGAGAAACAATACAAGGCAGTTATTATAGATAGGCACAGCCTCATGTTTGGTCAAAAAAGTGCATTTTAATTCTAAAATAAATAACAAAAAATAACTACCTCCTGGGTCTGAAACACAGGAGAAAAGATTTGCAGAAAAAGTTAGCAAAGTTTGCAAAGCCTTGAACTCCATCAGGTTCACCCATTTGCAGTTAGGACACAAATGGAATGATCAAAGTAAGGGGAGGGAGTCTTGCATTATCCAGTGAGTCACTTTGCCAGCCCAGTTTAATAGAAAGACATCTGGCAAACTCTTGTTCATAGTGGAGAAATCAAAACTCTCTTTTGTTACCTCACTGATGAGTTCAGAAGCTTTCTTCTTTCCTTCAATCTCTAGAGCCCCTGGAGTAATACATCCGATTCCTCGCATAAAGTTCATATCAGAGCGGTATAAATTCTAAGGAAAACCAAGCAGAAGTAATTACAGGTTTTCATTTGAGATGCCCTATATTTATTCACCCAAAAATACACAATAACCATATTCAAACAAATCCATTAAAATTAGTATCTACCACAGAGAGTTCATATGCATTACCCTACGATCTTGTGTTTATGTATGTCGGTGTGCACACAGTTCTGACAGATCTACAGTAGAGATGCAAGATTCTGAGGACTACTGAGTCTCAGTAACATATAAATAGTATATATATATAGTATATACTCTATATAGTAGATATATAGTATAAAAATAATACTTCAACTCCTAGCTTCCATTTGTAACCTTTAAAAAACCTTTTCTAGGTACAGGAATCTTTTTCATATATAATATGTAAATCACACCTAGATATTATTTATTTATAAATATATCTATTAAATAAGAAAATATATTTAAATAAAAGCTATTAACTTTTAAATAAGAGAAACTACAGACAAAATAGCCTTGATTTTTTAATGGTTCTGAATGGTCATAATATAAGCAATGAACACTAAGGAAAATTGCACTAAGCCACTGTACAATCTTTGTTAAAATATTTTCCAGACCAACAAATCTGGCAGTGACTCACTGTAAATACTAATTTTTCAAAAGTTTTAAATCTGTTACTGATACATATATTAAAACAATGTTATTTGATTTGATAACAAGAAGGAGGAGGAGGAGGATCATCTTATTTTCTGCTTCAAAAGATCTATAAAGACCAAATAACTAGTAAAGAGCAGATTTGCCTACTTGATGGATATGTGGAAACTGCTACTGCTTACTAAGGGCAGAACCAGCTTTAGTTAATGAGGTGTTTTGGTTCAGGTAACCACTTATAATGGAAATAGACTATGCCTTTATTTTATTTAGCTACCTAGGAGAATAGAACTACTTCCTATTCCATCCAGGTCTGTCCAGTGCTAATCCTTAGACTCAAAGGCACCATGATGCTGTGTATGGGAAATATCCTTCATGAATCAGAAAAAAAAGAGAGCACAAAGCTAGAGCGTGGTCCTCACCTCTTGTCAGCTATTAGCACCAGCTGGTAAGAGAGTAAATTCTGCAACTCTAAAATGTGTTGCTGCCAATTAGCATTTCATTCTCAACTCAAAGACAGGCATGGATGGAAACCTTCCTCAGAATCTCTGATTATCTGTGCTTTCACCCAAGTTAGGGCAGCACAACTGGCAGCTGATATTTACACTTGTTTGAACAGAGTCTACCATCTTTAAGTCTGTTGGCTGAAAGTTTTAAACTGATATACAATAGCATGTTCTGCCCAGACAAGTTTTTAAGATACATCCCCTTCTGAGGTCTCCAGAGACAATATGATCTATGAAAAGGCCTTTGCTCATGGCTCTGCTTACTAATTCATAAGGCAATATCCAGCTAATTTTACTAAGACTACATAGGGAGTTAAGCTCATACTTCTTAGAATTTCAATGAATATGTGGGCCAGAGTTTGTAAGCCTCTTACAAATCAGATTTTTAACAACAGGCATCTTTCTTGTGGGAATTTCACTCATCTTTCTGGGAATTTCACCCAGATGAAAACCAAGTTGTAAAATATCAGTTGGTAAACAGTTTGCATTGTTAACAAGACCTTAAAAAGAGTATTTCGCCAACAGTGCAATCACTCTCACTTGCAAACACTCTTCTATGAATCATCAAAGACTACTATACTTTATCTCTCAGTATAGTGTGATCACACATGTTGTACAACTGCCCAGTAAGACAAATGTCTTGTTCCTACATGTAATCAAGGGGGAACAGCCATTGTTTATCTCTCAGCTGCTGCTCAAACACATGTTGTCAGCTGTTATGATCGGAATAGAACTATCTTGCATCAGAACCAAGCGGGAAGTATCACTTTTTGCAATTACCTCACTCTGTAGTTTGTAGGCATTCTTGGCACACCTCAACCTCACATCATCAGTCAAAGAGGTGTACTGGTGTAGCAGCTGCCTGTATTCTTGTTCACTGACCAAAGACTGGGCCTTCTTCGCATGTACCAAGTTTATCATATCCAGTGGCAGGTGGAAGTGAGACTTTGTATCCTCAAAACCTTGCTTATATTTCACCTATTAAATTAAAAACAGACTCCATAGATATCCCAGCATGATAAAGAGAATTCAGGTTTTGATCAGAAGAGATATTCTCCATATTTCCTCCATTTTCAAGTATAAATTATTCTTTTTAAAAGTAAGTTCCCTAACGTGTTTAACTATACTGTGAAAGATCAACAGTTATAATTAGAATATGTGGCAGCCTATTCTTCATCAAAAAAGTAGCCATCTACATTATATTCAATTAAGCTGAGATTTCTTTCCTTTTTTTGTTAAAACTGCATACATCAAATCTATAGAATTAACCAAACTGGTAAATGAAATCTTAATTCACTTCATTTCTAGAAAGCACAACAAAAAGAGGAAGGTACTACCTGAAGATAACATACAAACAGCCTTATTTATATTAGAATTAGTACAAATCCTCACTCAAAATATTTGTTGATTTGGCCAGTTTCATTTCACAGTTTTAAATGTAATTTTTAGTGGTGGGGGTTTTTTTCACTTATTGTCTCTGTCCAGGAAAAGAAAGGCATAGAAATCTTCAAAGAACTTTTTTCACATGACATTTCCCTATTAGATTATGCAAATTCAAGATGTTCAAGCTGTTCATTGGAATAATGAACATACAGAGTTATTGATGATCATCAAACTGACTTAAAGTAACCTGATGGATAAATTCTTCAGACACTTACTGTTACCTGTGTGTCTAAGCATACCATCACACAAAAAAGAGTGCCAGTACAAGACCATGAACACACTCCCACATATCCTTCTGGATCAAGCCACAGTGTTCAAAATGCACTGAACAGTTGCAATTCTTACAGACAATGAACAAATTATCTGACTCTTAGTGTATCTCAAGACCAAGTAGAAACCATTCCCCAACCAAAAAAGTCCAATTTGATATTTCATAAATTCATTCATCCTTTGGTCTTTCCAGAAAACAGTAAATTGAAAATAAACACTGAAAAACTTTGTATCTCTATCAAATTTAATTTACTTCTGTACAAAGACCACTGCTAATTCCCAAATAGACCTGCCTCTAAGTGGTAGTTTTACAGAGTAAAATATTCTGTGCTAGGAAACAGTGGCATGCAGCAGGGGGTAGTGCAAAAACACAGCCTTTTTTTATTGTTAAATTATTGTTACTCCAAATGACATAAAAGAATGGCAAGAATATCATGATTATATTAAAATATCTGGAAAGTGGAAGAGAAAGCCCTAAGTTTTAAGTAAGTAGCTATTCCACAGCTAGTCCACAGCTAAATGCATCTTCAATGAGGAACTACTTATAGTTAGGAAATCAATCAAAAAAAATGCCCCCATCTCATTTCTCCTACTTACATCACTCTGCAGAGATGTTGCATGGACTGAATGAGCAATATGAATATCACCATCCAGGCCACATGACCCAGCCATTTGTCCTTTCATTTTCTGAAATGCCTCTTTATACTTGTGCTAAAAAGGAAATAAGAATACAAATGTGGATAGGAGTGAAGAGAAGCATTAGTCTGATTGTTGAAACCTGAATAAAAAAGCACTATGGACAATAAATTCTGATGATACTCATTGCGATAACAAATCTGAATCAACCTTTAGCAGATGCTTAGAAGACTTCACCCGACAGCTCCTGAACAATCCCTGTGACTGCCCAGTCACTACAGCAGGTAAACTGGTCAGCTTTGCTAATGGATATTTGCTTTCACAAACCTTCCTTTGCTTAGTTACCAATAACACTTCATTATGGCTGCGCCTCCGAAAGCACAACTAACTAGTCCGAGGCCAGATGTCTCCCAGATGTAGAGTTGGCTGGACATGCTGCTTCCATCAAGAGTCACTCAACAGAGCAGATACAGTCTGGAGTGACTGACATATCCTACTGGACAACATCAGCAATAAGTTCACATACATCACTTATGATTTCACCCGAAGCCTTTGCTGCCTGGAAGGGGATGGCATCTAGTTTCAGTTGATAACCACCATCTTTCATCTTTCCCCAGGACTCCTTGTAACGAATCTAGGAAATATGGAACAGGAATAAAGCAGAGTTGCTGTTCAGAGGGTTGACAGTGCAGCATTATTGAGATCCTAGAAATGTTACTACATTAGTTTCATTCTATTCTAAAGCAAAGGCTTAAAGTAAACAAAACTATCAATGCACAACAGGAATTATCACGTGACAAATGTCCATTATGAAAATATATTTGTTTGTTCATTCTTAATCTTTCTAATGTAGGAGAAGTTTGATAAGAAATCTGATTTCCCATATTACTTCAGAAATATTTAGACCATAGAATGATCAAATATGAGGGAAAGGAAAGAAATTTACTATGATTTCCTGTGTAGGACAAACAGCAAAGCACTATCAACCTTCCTTTAAAATATTAAAACTTAGATTTATACCTCACTGATATTCATAGCATTTAATTTGGCCTGAAGGATTTCAGGAAGATCTGTTGTTGGTGTATACTGATGCTTTATACTCTCTGCATGCTCCTTGTACAGCCTCTGCAAATAGAGATGAATTTCAGTAGCAAGTACTAACTACACATTCAATCATTACTTACACTAAAACATTAACAGATAGGTTAATGAAAAGCAAACACTACAGAAAAGTGACAGTAGCATTAATAAATACAGGCAGTTGTATCAGTCAAAATGTACTCAAAAAGCTTTGGGAGTCTGATACACCTATCAGCTAGAGTATGCTAGAGAGGAATTCCTAGTTTTGAGCATGTAAGTCAAGGTATATGAAAATTCAGATATTTGAATATTAATTTGATAAGACTTCCAACATATGTGAGTAGGGAGAAGAAGAATAAACAGCAATTATTAAGGATGTGCAGCCACGAGTGGCCCACCAATGCTCTGAAATTCCACAGAAATTTGGAGAGTTGAAGTTCCCCAAACACATCTCTCCAAAGATGTTTTTTTTTAGCAGATAAATGTGATGGCAATTATCTGTGTAATTACTCCAAATTTATTCCAAAGCTAGTTGCAAGGGGATGTTCAATAGGCAATGGCAAGAGATTTAAAAAACATCAAAAGGTGACTGATCCCATCATAAAACAGTTGTATGTCTCAGACCTCTAATGCTATTTGTATCAACCTTTGAAGGAACAATATAGAGCTGGTCCAGGACTATCTAACTTTCAGATGTCTGCAGACAGGTGAGTTCTGTGCAATTAACTGGATCATTGCCTGCAATGACTATGCAGAGTTCTCATCTTTCATATTAATTGTAATTAAATGTAATTCATATTAATGTAAGAAGAAACTAGCTTAGTTTCTTCTTACATTGACACCATAACTTTCAGATGAGTACAGACAGACACCATTTTTTTGGCCTTAGATATGACCTCTGTCTTGACCACCTGACTTGCCTTTCCCAAGCTATTATTTCTGCAGGAGAGTTCGAGACTGTCTAGATTAGAATGAAGCATTTCACCCTGCTGCCACTTTCTTTAGCAACTGGGCCCACTTGTATTGCAGCTCCTTAAGAGGAAAACTAATAAGAACTCGACATGTGAAGAAGTAGAGCACCAGACTGATTTTGACTGAGGCTCAGTGGAACAAAATGACTTATATTTATCCTGTCTGAGATGTAAGCCTTTTGGATCTTATTAATTAAACCAAAGGCACAGACACTATAAGTATTACAATAGCATATGTTTTACACAAAGTCTTTCATCTTCTCCTTCACTTTAAAAATATCTATTTTCACAATAAAACATCCTCTCATGTTTGAAACTTGTCTTTTTTGAGTGACTTTTGCTTATTATTCACTTCTGCATTATCCCAGTTAAGTCTACAATATTTTTAAATCGCTCTTCTATTAAAAATAAACATGTTTAAACACAAAACAGCCTCAATTCTTTCTTTAAGGTTTCCCCTCCTGGATTTCTCTCTCAGCAGGATGACAGCTTGAAATAATTTATTTTTTCTTCCTTGTCATGCTGCCTTACATTTTGTTTCTGAAGAATATGCAGAAACTAAAATTTGAAAGATTTGTTTGAAAAGGGGAAGGAACCCCAAACGTGTTCTTCCTCAATGAATCTCAAAAGGCCAGAAGTCTCTGAAGGTCAAAGGTCAGTCTTACTCCTAAGTTTTGCTTCTGAAAAAGAATTGGACAGAAAGCTATCTCTATTTGAAAATCCCATTCACTTCAGTGGGATGACTTCCCATTCCAAGTTAGAAACATGCTCTTTGTGGGATGCACCACACCAGAACACAAAAGTTTCATGGTTCCCAAGGATAATCTCAGAGAAAGAGAGAAAGAAAGAGAGAGAAAGCCAGTGCTTCAATCAGGTCTTTCAAAGAGGATACCACTCTTATAATCATAATGTATATACATTATAACTTACATCCACAGCCTGGTTATAACTAATTCTAGCCTGGATCATCTCAGGAGTGTCTTTAATACTGGTAAACTTCAAAGCATATGGATGCTGACGGTACTTCTTCTGTTGAGCAGAAAAAGATCAAAGCTGTGAATTTTGTGCTGCTCTTTCATGCTATTTGAAAGAGAAAAATCATAGGTTGCTGGAGATTAGAGTGAATTTGTGAACATAATTATTATTCCTCTTTCCTCATCTTTATGTCCTAGGTACTTTCAGATTAATATTTGTTTCAATTTAACAATAACCTTTTGCCAATTAATATTGAAGTATTTCTCTCTAAATATAAGGAAAACATTTCAAAATCAGATTCTGCCTACCCAAATACTCCAGAACCTAGGATTTTAAAATCTTATTAGGTTAGTTCAAATAGAGTATGACTGATTATATTTTTCATCCATATCTTCTTTAAGCAAGAAATTATATACAGTTGAAGTGTGTTAATAATGTCAATTATTTAATTTACTGTTTGGTGATTTAGGTTTCCTTCTAAGACCTACATCAAATCTGTGTAGCCATTGGCACTGTACCTTATTGTTATGGCATATCTTCTAGATAATGATATTAATTTTACTTGCTGTAAAGGACACATAGTAGCTTCTAAGACATCTTTTTTTATATACATAATTAAGATTAAGGCTGTTCGATGGCAAAATGACATTTTTTTTCACATGACCAGGTCACTAACAGTTTCCCTTCCTGCAGGAGTTTCCTTAAACACATCAATACTCTTATAACTTCTCCAAATAGCACATACTAAATATTCCAAATGCCTGTGATGAACTCATGGCATGTCGTTTTCCTTTAAACTGAGCTGTGATCTACAGAAGTTTATTTGAGGCAACATCTTGACCCTTTGGTGACTCAAAATACTAATGTAAAACACATAAACACTTTTAAGGTATTATAAGCTTATAAGCAATATTTTGGTTTCAGAAAGAAATCCCTTTAAAAGGAGCAGTAAGTATAACTGGGGACAAAAGTAGTTTATGCTTTGTCTTGATTAGATTTAGAGACAAAGCAGAGTTGACCAGAACATCTCTACATAAAATTCCTAGAAATTGTATTCTGGCAATTGCCTTCTAGCAGTTTTAGAAGTGTGTATGTAAGAAAGGACATGGCTCATAGCAGCCCAACATTGTTTAGCACTCACAAAAAGGTCAAGATGAACAACTCAGCAGGTGAAATTTCTACCCAGCAGTTTTCACTACTATAACATCAAAATGGAATACATATTCAGATTCACTGTTACTATTCCAGCCAGCCTTACTGTACTAGCTTTAATGAAGCTACCTTGCTTTACACTACCTGAGGATCTCGTTTATTTTGTGTAAAAAAATCATCCTTCTTCATTATAGATGATTACATGGGGGAAAAGTAGTGTTAGCAATCAGTCAGTTGTAAAAGGATGACTATTTTTCTGAGACAGGGCACCCATGGTTATGCTGTTCTTCTCACTGAGTGAATGGACAGATGATTCCTGCATCATGGGTATCTAAAAATCACAGGATTCAGTCTCCTATGGCAACAGATTTGGCCAGTAGGACTCCCTGTGAAATAACAGAATATTTTAACCATTTCCACCAAAACTTCATTTGAAGGCCTCATGGGATGGGCACAAAGGATTCTAGACTTTGCCTTCTCCTGTAAGTGATAATGGTTATAGGGAGAAATAAGAATGAAAACTACTTGGGCTGATAGGTTGCTACAGACAGAGATATCTATATGAATTTCAATAGCTAACATGAATATATATGGAAAAGGAGCAAGAAGGATCATGTATCTCTTACAAAAGAAGGTTCTGGGTCCAATGACTCCATCTTTTCATCATCTCTCCTGTTTTGCTTCATTAAAAAGGTAGGCTAGTGGGTAGCAATTGAGCACTGTTTGATTGCCATTATTATTCATAATATCATTTGTCACCTACGTTGTTTTTGCAAAGGCTATATGGACTCCTACTGCTATGTGTTTGGTATCTAGTTTCCCTCTAATTACCAGTCCTATCCCTGGTTTTGAGGCCTTTCATGTGGTACGCCTTTTTCTTTCCCCTTTGAGTGGAAATTATTTTAATTTTATACAGACATTTTGCAGGCATTATGCAGCAAATTCTGATACATGCTGTCATGAAATCTCACCTCACTAATGAGTTCTCCTGCCTTCTTAGCCTGTTCCACATTTAATGACCCAGTGGCTATCCATCCTGCTCCTTTCATCCAGTTCAAATCTGCTCTGTATCGGTTCTGACAAAGAAAAAGAAATCCTATTGTTGATGCTCATACACTTAAAATGCCATTAAAAGATTCAGACATCTCAGGAACAACAACCAAGTCAAATTAGTGCCTGGTTTGGTTTTGTTCCCTATTGTTGTAAGGAAAGCAAAAAAAATACAGAATGAAATAAAAGTATCAGGACTCACCAACACTTGCAAGGTAATTTTTAGAAGCAGTCTACACCTTACTGTTGCTTGCAATTTTTACTCTAACTTCAGTTTTATGGTAAAGAGAGCATTGCTTAAAAGATAATTCAAGATTTGCAATTACAAGAAAATGATCCTTAGCATTTCCCAAACCCTACCATTTTGTTTTACTGGAGGGAAAGAATTTTGTTTGGTTTGGTTTTGGTTCGTTTTGGTTTTCCATGTGTCTTTAGGGAGGAAGAGTACAGGAGTACTTCTCACTTTCCTCACAAAATCTCTCCTACCAACAGTACTGAACTTCAAAAGCTTGACTACAAGTCAGGTTTCTCAAAGGTGTCAAAAGGGTTTCAGCAGCCATATCTCAACAAGACCTGTACACATTTCTATCTCAGTCTTGAAAAGTTCTGACTTAAAACCTCAGAATGGAAAATCTAACATAGTAACTGTTTACAGTATCACACAGTTCATCTGATGGTTACAGCTGAACATGTTGTCTCTATATGGAATTTTATCACCAATTTTATCACTATACATTATTTAACTGCCCTGCACCTTATGAAAAAAATAAATGTACATCACATAAGAATCCTAGTGTGTTATTAATATTGAAGTAGGTTTTGAAGAAGCCATGCTCATAAACAGAATCGTAACTCTTCTCAAAGACGATCTCTTGAGAAAATAAGTGGTTACTGTTTACTGTTTTAATATTAACTGTTTAATAGCTGAAAAATTAGGTGCATGAACATGTCATGGTATTACAACCATAAACGTCTGAAGAAATTCAGCCCTAACTGGGGCTGAGAATGGGCTGAATGAAAGGGTATTGAAAGACATCAAGCTCTGGACTTACATCACTTTGCAATCCATAGGCCCACTTTGCCCACGCCACTTTCCTGTCAGTAGGCAGGACTGTGTAGTGATGGAGAGATGTCTTGTATCCTCTGTCTGTGGCCAAATTCTGAGCCTTTTTGGCATGGACAAGGTTAACCATATCCATGGAGACCTGGAACTTATTCTTTGTGTCCTCAAAGGCCCTCCTGTACTCCAGATCACTCTGCAACTTTGACATCTGCAGGGAATGAGCCATCTTCGAATCTTCCTCCACAGCTTTTACTCCAATGAGCTTACCCTTCATCTTCTCATACCCTTCCTTATATTTAATCTGTGAAGAAAAATGGAGACTGAGAGTAAATTATCTAAGCTGCCAAACTGACAGCTCTACCAGTGTAAAACAATAGTCTGTCACCGTTATGACATGCTGGGTCCTCAATAAAGTAAGTAAGAAGATCATTTGCAAAGGAGAACTGTAATACCTTAGAAATTAGTGTTTATAAAGAATAAACGCTTTCTCAATAATAATATGTTCACAAAAAGCTGTAAGAAATCTTTTCTTTTTGGTTCTCTTTAGGAAAAACAACATTCTTCAAGCTCTGAGGTCAGAAGGCTCTTGCAGGAATTTTCTGGCCAGGCATAGACGTATTAAGTTATGATGTTTCACAGGAGATTTCTGCTTTATTTTGAGTTCTAAAATTCACCCTCTGGTCAAAATGAGAATAGGAAAACATAGTCAGCATGTGGGGGAAAGCTCTGAATTGCTCAGAGCAAGCCTTCTGACTAATTATGGAATGCCAATCACCCAGACAACTCCTCCATTGCTCCTTAGCGTGAATCGAGTGAGGGTGGCTCAGGGCACTGAGACATATGTGACAGATCCCCAACACTAGCAGCAACCAGGAATGTCAGCTGTCCTAAGGATAAAGAAGGATGATGGACTCCATACTCACATCACTTGCCAGATCCCTCTTTGCCTTTGCTGTCAAGAATGACAAAGCATCCAGATGAAGCACAAATCCTTTTTCCTTCTGCTTCTCCCAGCTACTTTTGTAGAGTTTCTAAAGAGATGACAATAACACAGTCTCTTTATTACTATAAAGATATTCTATTTGTTCCATATTCACAGTGAAAGTTCTCAAGTAGCATGAGTCCCTTGTACATTCCATGCCCATCAACCATATGACTAGGGATCCGATCCTGGTGTCTCCACTTACATACTGTAACTGTGGATATTATGGTTACTGTAACCCCATTATCTCACTGGTTCCAGTGAAACTGTCAATGTGCCACTTCTCTGGAAGCATGTGAAAAATGCACAGCTTCAAACTCTAAAAGTGGCAAGTCTTCAGAACAGCAAATGTGACTGGTATTTACTAAGAGCAAGTAATTAAATTTAGATATAAAGTTTTTACATCTAAAACACATGGACCTTCTCAGAGAAAGAACCTAACTTTTACCTACAGAACAAATAATTCAACAGCAGCTGTAACTATTCACAGGAGTGAAGGAATCCAAATCTCTCTTACACAGTACCTCACTGATATTGGCAGCATTTGCTTTGGCCAGTATGAAGACAGGGTCATCTTTGCTGATGGTGTACTGATGAAGAAACTGCTCTTTTCCTGACCTGTAGGCAACCTGTCCACAGAAAGCAAAGCATGGTCAGCAAGCAGCAGCCCACATTTAATGTTGAAGGAATACTGATTAAAACAGCCCAAATATTCAGGGATTTTTTAGGGTCAATTTATTTGGTTATTCTTTAACATCTTGAATTTTTTTTTTGTCAAATATTAATTTAAAAGCTGACCTAAAGAGTCAGGTTGACCAAACTACTCATGGTTAAATTTCAGGGAAACTGGAAGAAGATACATAACTTAGCTGGCTATAAAGCTGGCAGTAATTTATACTCTGTATGAAATGTATGCAAGAGCATATTTCATCCAATGTTAAACTGCAGCTACTTTTTAAGTACAATGAAAGTCTTTAATAGGACACAGAAACAGAGAATTTTAGGCATGAAATGAAGAATACTAAGTAATTGAATCTGCAGAGAACATTTGTGACCTAAATGTAATCACTAACATAATACTCCAGTGAGGACTAATGTTCCAGCTTTGAATGAAAATATCAAGGACCTTTTATGATCCAAGTAGCAATCATCTCCATCTCCAATCACCTCCCAGGGCTACGACAACAGAGAAATGAATTGCTCTGTTTTAGCCCACAAAGCTGTTGGAGGAGCTGCTGAAAAACGATGAAAAGATGTCCCGTTTCACAGAGTATTACATTTCTTACATCTCACAGAAAAGAAAAAAAAAATGTCCCTACTATAAACCTCTAAATCCATGGTTACTGTTCTGACTTCAAAACACGTACAGAAAGGTAGCATGTCCAGTACACAAGAGATAAATAACAGGAGTCAGGAGACCGGTGCTCTCCTCTGATTCAGTCTGGTGTCACGTTTGACACAACATTCATTCAAGGAAGTGCCAGGTTTTTATTGACACAGAGGACTCAGAAAAGGAAAATAATAACAGCTGAAGAATGAGTGGTCTAACAGGGCTGATACAACTTTAAGTAGTCTGACAGGGCCCTCAGTGGAGGGAAACACAGAACCTGGGATGGATGTATATCAGTTCCTGTGCTAATGTCTACTGTCACCTGGGAATACTGTGTTTTCCCTCCATCTTCCTTCCTTGCTTTAATACCACATGGATAACCAATTTTTGTGCAGATGACATTAATGACTCTGGAATACTCAGGTATCCTGTCAAGAATACATTTCAGCCATACTTGAATCCAGTCTACACCACCCACAAGTTTGTCACCAAGACTGTCTGTAGAGATATCCCCTCCTTTTCTGGTCTGTAACATCATTTATGAGAAGCCTCTGTTTCCATTCCGATTGGTGTTTGGTTTTTGTCATTGTTGCTCTAGTTCAAAGAACTCCATGGGAGTATTAAACATAAACAATAAATATTAATATTATTAATAAATATTAGAAATAAATCTGGAGAAATTTTATATGTTGAAAGGCTTCATGACTGGGTTCTCTTCCGTCATCACTTTGGTGTGTACCTATGTCAGGAATGGACACATTATGAGTAAACTACTTGCAAAGAGACAAATTCAGTTAAAGACTCACATCACTTTGAAGTTCCTGGCTTTTCTTGGCATGCTTGATCTGAGAACTGTCAGCCACACTGGTGAACTTCAGAGCATCAGCCTTCTGCCTGTACTTTTTCTGTAGCAAATTAAAGCAAGTTACATACAATTTTTTACACTACTTGCCCTCCCCCCAGAATGTAGCACTTTCAAAAAGTACATGACTGATAGAGCCAAAAGTACCCTGGAAATTCAGAACAGGTGTCAACAAAATAAGCTGCCAAATACTACCCAGTGCTGGTATTTTGAGGTGAGAAGGGTAGTACAAGAGCATGCCAAATGCATTGTTGCTGACACTCCAAGCATGGATACTCTTTGGTGCCAGATGTACTATCTACATATCTTATAAGACCTAGGTTGCACACCAGCCAATGACTGGGGTTCACAAACTGGGTATGATTAAGTCAGGACCCAAGAGAGCTCATAAGCCACATAGTCTGTATTAGTATCTCATTTTCTTCCATGAGGCTTCCCAAGTATGTGCATGTGTGGTTCAAATCACTGAACATATGCTACTGAGATATTTTTAAGTTATTAAGATAAAAATTAAATTAGAGCAAGCAATTTCAATGTCCTGAAAGTAATTTGAATTCAAAATCTTCCCCATCATGTCACAGTTCTTTTCAAAGCAGAGCTCAGCATAGACACTGCAGTCAAGCCTTTCTGTGGCCAACAGCTATGAGAGACCTGCTTAAGGCTCAAGTCTTGGCTATGGGAAAAAACATTTTCCTATATTCTTCTTCTGGTACCAGCACTTATATAAAATCTATTTGAATGGACAAATGTGTAGAGACTAAGAGTTTTAGTTTGGTAAGTGAGACTAACCTTACTTTTATTCCTTTTTAATTTTTGTTTTACATCTGAAACATACCAAAGGGAACAGAAAACTTCAACAGCCTTCATCAGGCTTTAGATCAAACCTGTTTGTAATCAATGTCTTTGCCTCAGCATTCTGCATCACTCGTGAGAGTGGGATAAGCATCTCTTTCTATCTTTGTCATAGTACAAGGAAATGCAGCACTATATTTCAAGACCACGGCATGATAGGGGAGACCAAGCAAACACTTTTTGTATACTTTAGTCAAATTCTTATTCTAACCATGAAGTGGGGCATTTCATCTAGAAAGGTTTTAAATGCATTTTTTTTTCATTATTCAGCATTTCAGGAGAGAAATTCTTCTGTTTGAACTGATGGGTGAACAGATCAGTTTACACTGTGTCTCTGCTAGGGGAACACAAAACAGAAGTTAAAAAAGCATGCAGCACTTCAAAGAGGTGCTCATAGCTTTATTTTAGGAACCTGGAAGGGAGGGAGGCAGATTAAAACCAGCATGTTTTGTCACATTGCATGGAACACAATGTAGTGACATTCTGCAAAGAAATGACAAAATGCCAGGCTTTGTATGGCAGTAGAGATCTCTCAAATAATATCCACCAGTCTCCAGTTTAAGTGACTGTCAGCCATCTCTTGGCCTTACACGGCACTGGAATGTAAAGGCAGATCATTATGGATTAATATTTGTGGAAGTGATTATTACTACTGCACCCCCCAGCAGCAGATGTCAGTCTGTCCCTAGCAAGGCACCAGATCTGAGAGTAGCTGCTCTTCTTTTGTTTCTAAGTTTGGTTTTTTTCCCCTTGCAGAAGTAGTGAGAGGATGTCAGAGACCCAAGGTATCAGAATGTGATCCCCAGTAACTAACTGGCTTCTGTTTCTTCTTCCAGAACTAAGAGGTATTTCATCCTTCTTGTCAAACTTCCCCTAATTTATTCTTCTCTCTGTCCTCTATTTTTCCTGGCACTAGTGAGACAACTCAACCATAGCTAAGCAGCTGAGGAAGTATACTTCCATAAGGTTAATGGCAGTGCAAAACCATGAATTAATCAAGAGAATGTAACGAAAATCAGCAAAAGCTGAAGCTGCCACTGAAGTCACAGCCCTTACTTGCTAAAGAGTAAGGAAATTTTCAAGCACGGCTAACAAATATCTAATTTTTCAATATTACTCCTTAAAACCTCTGTGCTCTTCATGTAGCATGTGCCATAGGAAATTCAATGCTCTTCTGCTCCATGCGTGGGTGAGTGAAAAGAGGTGGAAGCACAACTATGGGGACTTCTGCCTCACAAATTGATACAATAATCATGTAATGGGAGAACATAATTTTAATCTTTAACTGAAGAACTCCTAAACGATAGAATAACTAAATGATGTTCAACAGTTTTATCATCTATCAGGTATTCCTTATTAGGAATTCCTTACCTATTCCATGTATTGTAGTGGTATGAATGTGTATAAACCTTAAAACAGGCAGAATCCTGAGCATTTTGCTTACCTCACTGACCAAATCTCCTGCCTTTTTGGCTTGTTGTATGTTAAGACTTCCTTCTGTGATACACCCAGCTCCTTTCATCCACATCAGATCTGCCCTATATTGAAGCTGTAGGGGAAAATTACATTTATTGGCACAAGGTCCACAGGTATAATATTTCCAAGAGAACATGTGCAGCCTTTCCAGTTTCAAAGACATTGCAAAGGCATTTTAAAAAGTCACAGTACAATCAGACAGCATCGATATGAAATGAGAACTAACATGAAATGGAAAAATTCTATAAGCCCTCTTACTGCTTGTAACATTTAAGCTGAGTGTACATCATCTTACATCACTCTGGAGATCATAAGCCTTCTTTGCCCATTTGGTCTTCACATCCTCTGGAAGCACTGTGTACTCATGGAGTCTCTTTCTGTAATCTAAGTCACTAGCAAGTGCCTGAGCCTTCTTAGCATGTCTCAGGTTTATCATATCCATAGGTAGATGGAAATGGGCCTTACTCGCCTCAAAATCTTTTTTGTAGGCAATCTAGAAATAGAAGGAATGAAAATAAGTTGTTTGTATCAGTAGATTGCAAAGCTATCTTAAATCACCACTCTTGTTTGGGTCCTTGCGCAAATTAAGAAAAAAAAAACAAACATGTAGAAATCAGCTCTTATAAGGGGCAAATCAGATGCTAGCATGAATTTTCTCTATCACATTACATCCTACTTTTAAACATACCTTTCTTGACTTGAAAGTTCTCTGTAGAAATGTTAATATTGTGGTTTTAATATGATTTCTTTTTATATTGAGGTTTTAATGGGGTATTATTTTCCTACCCTAAAATAAGGACACCATAACCCAAAATGTCCTATGAAAACAAATATACTGTGCAATCACTGCAGATTAACAGAGGGAGGAAGGAAACCAATTTTGTTAAATGCTTCCAACAATTTCTTACAGTGAAAGCAGTAACAGTGGTAGACCGCACATTGCTGCTGAAAGATTCATAATTATGAAAAACATCTTTGGAGTAAGAGGAATAATTTACCTCACTAAACATCTTGGCCACCTGCAGAGAGTGCAAAAGCCTTGAATCTTTGGTTCCAATTGCTTTTCCTTTTGTTTTTTCATATTCTTCTTTATATTTAACCTGTGAAAAAAATAATTCAAGTCAAACGACATTTCCTATTACTCGAGAGATAAGCAATGTGTTTTTCAATAATGATTTGGATGGTAAAAATTTAGAAGGACTTAATCTGATTCTCACTTTGACACTTCAGATTTCCTACATTTTCTCAGAAATTCCAGAGGTACAAAGCTGGTCTCATTTAAGAGGTGTTTAACCTCATTCTTTAAGGCTCAGTCCTCTGAGGAGGATATGCTTAAAAACTTAAAGTCTTCTGATTAGTTAAATTATCTGGTTCTTAAAGGCAAAGATAAGAGATCAATTCAAGCAAGGAATTCAAGATTTGATTTTCTTAATGAGGTGAGATTTCATAATCTCCATCACTGCTGAACACTTTCCAGCTGCAGAAAAAAGTTTCTGCCTTTTCTGCCTCTGCAAAGGGCAAGAACCATAATATAAGTTGTTTAGAAAGATTTTGTTTGGAAAGTTTTTTACATACATCTGTTTATGTTAAAGAAGCAGATTAAAGAAATATGCATTCCCTTTGCAGTGAATGATAACAGCAATTTTGAGGCTATAAACAATTCAAAACACTGAATTTTACTATGGGGCTATTGTGCAAATTTTGCTTTGCTCTGTACACTTGATTTAATAGAAAGTAATTTTCAGAGAGTGAAATTTGATAGCAGAATCTGAGAAAGTTTCCAACTGTTCATTAGCCAGCGAGAAAGAAGGACAACCAAATGCAGGACTTAAAAATCCAGATGAAGCCAGCTAAGCTTTATTTCCCTGGGCTATAGAGACTTATATAAAGAATAATTCCTAGGTAACTAAATATAACATACATCACTGGCAAGATCCCTTGAAGCTTTGGCAGCAAGTAAAGGCAGAGAATCAAGTTTCATTTCAAAGCCCCGGCCCTTACTCTTCTCCCAGCCTTCTTTGTACTTAATCTGAGAAAGGAAAGACAGCAATATGTCACTAACACATAAACACACAAAATCTTCAAAGAAACATGAAAATGATTAAGAGCAAAACAGAAGCTTAAAAATGCTCAGTCCACAAACTGGAATATTCTTAAGTCATAGTTCATTATCATTTTGAGCTAATTAATTGTCCAGGATTGAGTCGAGAATTTTTTTTCTTGGAGTTTACAGGCACTTTAAATTCCAGAACATGCACCAACAGTTCCCATTTTCAAACAGACACAGGGGAGAGAAGGTTTTTCAAAAGTGCCTCTGGTTATGTCTTCTTATGCAAGTAGTGTAGACCTACAGGAGCTGATCTATAGGACAGAGCAGCTGGTGCTAAGAATCAAATGTCGCACTGCCCATTTCAGGATTTTTCATTTCCACTCCCCAGACTAGAACTAGTCAGGTCCCATGCACCAAATGTATATTTGTAGCTGCAGTTCTTTATATGAGCTGCTGGAGAGCATCTTTCAGTTTGGCTGCATTCAGCTTGTGTGCTCTGAGACCACCCCACAATGTGAAGCACAGCTCAGTGGAGCAGCCCTTATGATCAGATTTTCTTCGAAATCACACTCATGAGCCACACAAACCACAAATGTAGACTAAATGCATGACAATCACGTGCTTAACTTCTGAAAGTTAGTGGAAGTAAAAGGAATATTTTTTAAGCTCTTTTTCCAGATTCCACTTGAAATTCCAGTAGAGCAGGATCAAGTATGCCTTCATGCATAGTATGCATGCACCTAATGAAGTCTCCAGGAAGCCCCAGTTTCTGGATTTGGCTTCTTGTATGTTTATGTTTTACCAGTTTCTAACAATGAGCATGCATCCCAACACATTATAGCCACAAAGGGTGATACTCCACAACTCTCCACTACTGCAACTTTTTATTTGCACCACTGCAAATAAAACTTAGAGGAAGAACACAAGATATGAAAAACTTCCAGTAAGGCCAACTCACAACCATGAAAAATTATGAAACTAGCTAAAAAATAAGTCACACCAGGAATGTTTGAAGGTTTTTTTCTCATTTTCCACTTATTTATCTTATTGGGTTTTTTGCCCTCCAAAACTATCTACAACAATGAAGGCTTGAAAAATGTTTTAAAAATAAAATAGAAGATCAATTTTTCCTGCAAGCACTTGATTTTAGCACTCAAGTCTCTCAGTGAATCACTATATATTGTCATGAATTATGAATGGTAGCAACAGTGGGCTTGATTCAAGTTTGTTTCTTCTCACTGACTTCAGTGGGCTTTGAGTTATTAGAACTGTGAAAATGTTGGTTCTTCATGCAAACATCACCTCAGAAGCAGTTAATTTTGTGAATACTAATTTACTAAAGAAATTCAAATAATCTGAAAATGTCTTGAAAAAAAAAAGTCTAGTGGTTTCACTGTCCTTGAGATTGGATTCCTATCTATTCTGGGTACCATATTTCATGTTGTTTAGTATAAAGATGGATGATAAATGCTAAATGCTTTCAGAAACAGTATCATCATGTTTATATTTATATTCATTTCTATCTGTTAACAGCATCATGAATGCCAACATTTCCAAGTGGCTTGACCTACCTCACTGTATAACTCAGCGTTGGCTTTTGCTTTCACTAGCTGAGGTACATCCTGAGGCAGAGTGTAGTTTGTTTTGGTCTTCTCATACTCAGCTCGGTAGTTCAACTGCATATATTGAAAAGGTCAACAAGAATCTTAGTTATTTTTAACTCACTAAAAATACGACCATTAGACTGATTGATTGCTGTTAAATTTAAGGCCATTAGTGCCACACATTCTAGATACTCTCATAAGTATGGCTGATGTAAATATGAGGGCAATAAGGCAATTATAACTTCATAACTTCATAACTTCTAACCTAATTAGTAGGAAGCATAACATTATTCTATAAATGGAAGAGTTACTGATTATCTATAAGTACAAAAGATATTATTAAAAACCATGCATTAATAAATACACAGGAGATAAATTCCTAACAAAGCACACTAACACAAATCTTAAAAATGGAGACAAGCATTAGACCTACTGGTATGCTTGCTATATGGTTGGAAGTGATTTCATTCAGTATGTATTCCTGGTTTTGCTATAAATCTGCTGATGAACTATAAATGGTCTGAAATCAAATTATCTCATAATTCTAATAAATGATGTTGGCTAATGATGACAGAACTTACATCACTGAGCTGCTGCGCATTTATTTTGGCTTGAGCAATTTGTGGAGTGTTGGCAACAGAGCTGTACTTCAGCTTGTCTATGCTTTGCCTGTAATTTACCTAATTTAAGATAAAATAAAATAAAAAAAAAGATTTAATAAAGGAAGAAATGGTCAGACTGGAAAATGAGAGATTGAATAGACAAAGTTTTGTTAAATAACACTCTGGATAAAACATTACTAAAACCGTAATAAACTGAGATAAGGAAAAATGTCAGGATCTTTTGGGTTAGACCTGAGCTAATGCTCTGAAAATTTCCTAGTCTGAGATCACAGTTTTTATCCCACCTTGAAAATGAAGTTCCTTATAACCCCTCCCCATCAAACCCACAAATTCTTAAAAAGATGCAGCACTAGCTGGTCCCCAAAACACTGCTGTAAGACTGGTATTCTTAACCATCACTTAGTCCATTTTTATCTTTCTCAGACAAGGAATACTATAACTGTCTATTAAGAGGTCTGTCCAGCATAACACTGCACAGAGCAAATGGACTTTCTTACCCTTTTTCTTTACTGAGTTGTACTGTAATAATTAATCACAGAAGTTTTGTGTGTGGTGAAAGTTTTGTGCGGATGATGAGAAAAGAAAAACATATGGTACCAAAGAGAAGTCATTTTAACATCAGCCATCAGGATTGGAGCCCACTACTTTCCTAACAAATTAACAAGGTAGCAACAATAATAAGCTAAAGAAGCCCAAAATTATGCAAGATTAAAAAATCATAGCAAAGCTTTCTTTCAAACCTGTTGCTGCCAAAGAACTCAGTGCTATACTACAGAACACAATTATTTTTCTCTGTAGGCCTTAATTAATAGTCACTGTAGTTAATCACCACTTTGCAAACATTGCAAATCCCATTGCGTAGAACTCATTTCTCAAGAGCACTTTTTTTCCATTAAAGTGGAGTACATTTCTAGAGACTTTGAGTTACTGAAACTATTTTAATGAGAACCTTCTTATTTCAGGTATCCTCACATAAATTTGCTCATTCTGCCAGAATGGCAAAAACTATGAAGAAAGGGCTGAATTATCTCACAGGTCCAAAGTGATCAAGGTACTTAAAACAGTTCATTTGCTTCCTCAGAGACAGAGAGAATTTTAAATCCACAGAAAGGGATCATTTCTTTTTAACTGAAACTATGCATTTATTGCTACTTGTGATTGCTTAGTGTGTGAGAGAATTGTATTCCTAAAAAAGTTCAGAGTAACAAAGCTGGTTATCAGGGAGCAGACGAGTCCTGGGACTATTTCAAAATACTAGATGATGATCATGACAAGTGCAACTGAGTGTCTGTGGCCAGTTGATTTCCATGTTTCAAACGCAGATGTTGACATGAATTGTAGACTCACAGGTAGTGCTGAAAGGTATTGTACATTTTGGACATGAATTCATACTTTCTTTGAATTCTTCAAGAATGCAGTTCTCTCAGACACTAAGCAATCAAACCTTGAACTTTAGTTTTTTAATTTTTCACAAAGATAAAGCTGAAATTACTACTGAAGAGGCAATAGTTCACCTTACAGCTGCAGTATATCAAGTACTTCCTCAAAAACATGAGAGTTCTCAGTTCTGGCTATTCATGCTACCACCTCTTTCTTGGAAGAGGTATTTATGCCCAGGTAAGTCTAATATAATGTTAATGACCTCTCTAAGGCATATTGCTTCTGGTTTTTTCTGCAATTTCAATGGCAAGAAACAGGTTATGTACATCTTAGGTAGTCAGAAACACCTTGTACAGCTTCTGCTCTCTTCCTGTTGATTTTATACATGATGCCTAGTGACTGTGATCCTAAGGCCCAGGTTAAGTTCCCAATCATAGATGAGATCAATCAAGCTTTTAATGCTTGTGAGAGGTGAAAGTATGTTATGCTGTGGAGTCTGCCATCCTCCATTTATCTGTAGAACATATATAACCACAGCAGTACATGAATTTCCTCACCCCCTTCCATCAGGAACTCAACCCCAAGCACAGAGGGCATCTCTTTTGCATGGACTGCAGGCTTATGGACATTTATGTGACCAGTCAGTTCCCCTTCAAAAGGGAACATGTATCTTCAGGGAATTTACAATGGATGAGACAGCTATTTCAGTCTCAGCATCCTTTCAGTGCTTGATGCTGTTGCTAAAGCTGTCCAGGATGGCGAGACGTTTTGCAGCACAGAGCAGGGACAGGACAGAAGTCACTCATTTCACATCACTGTACAATCTGTGCTGAACTGAAGCCAACAATAGGACATGGCAGCACTTCCTCCTCCTCTGAGACCCCTTGACACTGCAGCTTTTGCTTTGTTATCACTAGCTGTTTGCTCCCATGATTAAATCATTGTTTGACACATACAATTTATCACAATCTCTCCTACAGAGAGATGATGAGCTGTGCAACTCATAGGAAAAAAAACCAAACCAAACATGAAATTATTTACATCTTTCAAAGGGACCAACTTCCTTGTTGTCTGGTATGAAGGAGTGAGAGTAGCTGGGTAATTGTAGTCAACACCATCATGTTTGTAATCAGATTTATAGGCTATCTGAAACACAAGGAGAACAAAAAAAAAATCATTCTTTTTTTTTCAGCTGTCATTTGTTTGAATAATAATCAGTCAAGAGGAAAGGAGAAACAATAATATTAATATTAAATGTAGGAAACAAAGTAAGTTCAATGTCATGAGTGACAAAGAAAATGAAATTATTTGCATAGTTTAGCCACTAATTGATTCTTTTTCAGCTCCTCAATTAATCCAATGCCAGCAGTGGGAGCATTAACTTAACTTCCACCTATGACACATCTCTTTTATCTTTCTGCTTAGTTCTCGAGCTTCTTACAGATTTGTAAATAATGTACTTGAAGGAATGGTGTGTAATGAAATAGCTTCTTGACTAACCCAGTAAATTAAATTGGAATCCAGAAATCTTCATTAAAGACTGTTTTTTTAGCAAAGGTCTGACCCTGGGGGTGGTGACAAACAACTTTCAGCATCCTACTGATGTCAAAGAAAACCGAAGGATCTCAGTATGTTGCCAGATCACTGAAATTTCTTATTTTAACTTCTTCCACACAGTGAGCTATAAATCAGTACAAAAGGGTTTCCAGAATCTCCCCTCTTCCCAACATGTCTGTTCTTCAGATCCCCAGTAAAATATGATCTAAAGTTTTCTATCAACTTAATTCTGGAAAAAACGAAAGACAAGCAGGCACCAACCATCCAGGTGTGATTAAAAGAGACTTACATTGCTTGCCAGTGTGCCAACTTTCATGGCATGTAGCATTCGCTTGTCCATGCCGACGCCTGCATAATGACCTTTCATTTCATTCTGGTAGGTTTCTTTGTATTTAAGCTGTACAAAAAAAAAAAAAAAAAAAAGTAAGCAAAAATGCTCTGAGAAAATATGTTCAGTTGTACTATTCCATATTTCACAGTAGGGAGACAAATTATTTCAGCTGTGGTCTACTAGTGTTGCGTCAATACAGAAACTCATTAGTCCACAACCTTGGTACTTTAAAAAATTTAAAAAAAAACCTTCTGTGAGTTTCCTGTTTTACAAGATGTCATTTACGTGTTCTTCATATCACTCAGATGCCACATAAAGAAGATACCTCTGCATTCAATTGCTGCATATTATTTCAACAGAAATAAATCCTAGGGAAAAGTTCCAGGGAGGCAATATTTGTACATTAACAAATAAACAAAATTTGGCTGTTTTGGTGCATCTTTCACCAAGCCCAGAGTGGGGAATTTGACAAGAAACATTAATCACTCTACCATCTAAACTGTATGGTAAAAGATTTGCTCTTCTGGGATTTCAGAAAATGGTAGGAGGCAGTATGAAACAAAATTATATTTCATGATCATGAGATACAAGTTATATAATTATTAACACTGATTACTTTAACACAGTAATTATGTTTCTCTCTAGCATGAACTCTGGTGAAGTATCTTCTGCCTAACTTTCCAGTCAGGACATGGACACACACAATGAAAGAAATAATAATTATGACAGAAAACAGTAATAACTGACAGATACTCCTCTAGATTAGCAGTCCATTGTAAGCAATCTCTCATCTATATACCATAAAAGTTCTTTTCTTAATCCTATTTAAAATGAGTCCCAGTTATTCATCAGGAAACACTAGGATAGGTGCTGTACAGACATGGGTAAAAATCAGTTATAATCACATTTCCAGTGCATGCTTCTCTGAAACACACACACACAGATGACTTGTGATTCCAATAGCTGCCAGGTTAAGCAAGCCACACACGAGGTGCTGAAAACTTACATCACTGGTGAATTTTGAGACCTTGCTCACATTCTTGAACTGTGGAGTATCACAGTAGTTCATGCTGTAGCCTTTGTTGTTTTCAAGATCCTTCTTGTACTCCACCTTAGTAAAAAAAAAATGCAAAAGGGGAAGATACAGTGAAACCTTAATCTGCTCTGTCAAGTTCCTTCGCACAATTTTTATTAGCCAGACCAACTCTTCTGAGATTTTGATACACAGTTTTCATCAGATGGCATATGATGAAAATTAATACGAGGAGAATTTTCATATACTCAGTTCTCATTTTATAAGCAAAAGAAATGCAAACAATTCCATCCATTTGGACCTCTGCAAAGTGTATGAGACAGTGACATGAGGAAAATTATTAACAAAAACAATGACAAACAAAGGAATTTTAAGGTGAGCATGGAGCAAATAAAAAAAAAAAAAAAGCAGAAAGGATTGAACAGGGGAAAGTTTACCAGAAGAATCCTTCAGAGTCAGTTTAAATACAGAACAGGTTTGATATTTTCATCAAGTACCTTTGCTCCTAAGTAGGATATCGGGGGTGGTATTAAAAGGGTTACTGGAAATGGGACTAAATTCAGCAATGTAGAATTTAATATATATGGGGAGTAGTCATAAAAATTTCAGCTACAAGAGCTCATCACTTGAAAAGGCTAAGAAAGAGAAAATTGTTCATGTGTAGGATGACCACAGAAATAAGTCAAGGTGCAAAAGTAACACAGCCATGTGGAGACCTTTGAGCAGGCACTGGGAATTACATGTGCTATGTACCAGGTTCCAGCAAGACCTCATCAAGAACTTATGTACTCTTATAATCCTTCCTGTTTAAGGAACGTGTACTCAGCCTGTAACAGCTGCAGTGACAGACTGAGAGAGACAAAAAGAATTTAGCTTGCTTAGTCTAAGAAATCAAAGGCAGAGAGAAGAAAATTATATATCTGTAAACATCTCAAAAAGGTAGTCATGCAGGGAGAAGAACTTTTTAAACTAAAAGGCAATGTTAGCACAAAACACAGGAGTAATAAAGTGGACAGCAATAAATGTAGGCTAGGAATTAGAAGAGGAGGATAATATGATACTGTGTCAAAACAGCAGGAACCAGGAATCATTGGCCCAGGAGGCCCCTTCTAGTCCTAGTTCCAGGGGTTTTTCATTATTGAAGGTTTTATACTTTGACATCTCAAGAGTATAAGTTTTTAAAACTGCCATGGGGAAGTTCTAGAAACTCACATTTATTAATAGCTTTATAGCTGATATGACACTATAAATAAATTAATAATTCAGAATCTACTGAGAATTCTCTAGCAATCTTCCCTTGCCAAGCAGAAAAAGAATCAATTATCAGTAACTCACAGGTTTTCACATTATGGAAGAAAACAGAAATCTGCATTAACAGAATGGTATAAATTTTGGCTTTGTTCATGTTATTTTTTAATTAATAGAAAAACTTTTTTTTAAATACTCTAAGGTACACACACAAGTCATCCTAAAGCACTTGTGGTTATATTTAATAGCACATTAAGAGCACAATTCAGGTTTGGGGTTTTTTTTTCAGATTTCTATTCTTCATGTGGTCAGAATTAGAAATACCCTCCTGGTGTTAGTTTCCCATGTTTTCATGCAGATCATTGGAAAGGCCAGGAAACAGCATCTGAAGATCTGTTCTTGAACTTTTCTCTCCAGTTGCTGTGTCACACACAGATGATTTTTGTTGCATATAGTGCAGTAAGAACAACATCTTTTTATATTTGTAGTCCTTACTCATCAGACACAAATGTTTGTATGAGCTGCTCTCGAACTTGTTAACAGATTGATTCCTCACCTCACTGACAAGCTTGTTAACACTTTGGGCTTGTTTAAGAACTAGGTTGTCTTCAGCCGTTAGGGAGTGAAAGTGAGCTGCACCTTTCATCTTGGAAAGATCTTTCTTGTATTTTATCTGAAAAGAAGTAGGGAAAATTATAAAATAGATGTCTACTTTCTCATTATTACTATTTAGACTCGCTTCATGAGTCAGGATAAGATTTTTCCTATTCTTGCTTTGATAAGTAAATGGAAATTGCTAAGTTGAATCACTGCAAGTACTTACTTCCTGAAATAATTCAAATATAACCCCACAGCCCTAAAATCCCTGTCAAGATATTTTACTGGAGAGCATTTTTTTTAATCCATTTTATACATAATTTGAACAACACTGGTTGTTGTTCATAGTTTGAATAGATAACTAGCAGGTTCTTGGCTATTGACTGGTTGGAGCTCGTCTGTTCTTCTACTACTGAAGTTAATTCTCAGTACTTTGATTTTAGACCTCTAGTCAGAGAACTGCAGATGGTCATCAGATGTTCTGCAAACTTTTCCTTTTGTAGAAACCAGCTTTTTAAAACAGCTACACATTTTTGCACTCTTAGTGTTCTTAGGGGAATTGTATTTCTCTACCAAATAGAGATTGAAATAAGGGACTTGTTAATTTAATTTAGACATCAGGTTATTGACTTAAATTGGGCTCGGATGGGTGAAAAGAGATAATACATATACTTTTGCCAAACTTTGTCCAGCAAAACCCCTGTTGGGAATATATTTCAGTAATTCTTGCATAGGAGGAGATGCTTTATGATCTACATCTTATGTTACTGCTTCAAAAATAGGATTCATAATTTACAAAATATTGAATTACTTTATGTGTGCTGAAGTGCAAAGTGTTTGGGGTTTTTATTTTCCAAGCCTGCACATAGTTTCTCCAGCTTTAAAGCAGTAAGACAGCTTGATAAGAACTTTAGTGTGCAAATTTTACCTCCGTGAACCAATCCTCCTCCTCACTCCAAGTATTACAAACTAATAAGGAAACTACTGATCATTAACATTTTGAAAACCTATGAAACCGCCATCTTTATCTGGAAAGGTTAAATATTCCATGTTTAAACAAAATAGGGATTGTCACAGAGGATTTAAAGTTTTTTATATTCTCTCAGTCATAAGCTCAGGTAACAGAACATGACTGATCCTTTCACCCTAGTTCACTGCTCACATCTGGTCCAGGCTAATGCAAGCTGAAAGACTCAACCATCTGTTAGCTCCCCAGAAAACAGACTGAGCTCATCAGCTCAGACAACCCCATGGGGGACAGGTGTCCACACTACAAAGGTTGTCATTCACAGGAACCCTTCAGAGCAGTCAGAAGGTAGTGACCTACAGACTGATCCGTTTTTTGCCACTGCCAGAAACAGTCTCCTCAAACAGGACTGAGGCTCTTTAATGGATGGGCTGCATGCAAGAATCACACATCACCACCTTTTTGCCAAGTCTTTAGTTTACCACTCAAAACTAAAAATCCCCAGCCTAGAAATAAGTTCACTTTAGTGAAGTGACAGTGTCATATTCTATGGTTTCTTTTCCTCCCTATGACTTGCTTTGTGCTAGAGGCATGATACATCAAAATATCAAAACCAGTACAGTTCATTCATCCTCCATTTATTCACTACTGGGAATACCACAGCAGTCCACAGGATGATTAAGGCAGTTGAAGGTTTCATTAATAATACAGGTGCAGATTTGCCAGGAGGGTGAACCTAACAGTAGGGATCCCCATTAGTTGCTACATCCATCTCCTCCCTCATGCAAGTTGGAGCTGTGCCCCCTTCTATTAATGGATATTATTAATCCCCTGAGCCATTCAGTTCCCAGCAATGCAGTGAAATGTCATTTTTGTTTACTTCTCAAGTGTAATTTTAGCATTCCCCTCCCAGGCACTGCTCTGACAAACTGCTGGTTTTAATTGTTTATGAATTGTATTGATTCAGGTTTCATACTTACATCACTTGCCAATTCATTTGCTTTCTTGGCATTTTGATAAGCTGGAGTGATCATAGCAGGAAAGCTTCCTTTCCCTCTGCGTTCTTCAAATTCATCCATATATCCCTGAAGAAAATTCACACTGTTTACTCATCATACATGAGCAGGTGGGGCCATGTAGCCCTTGTAGACCTTGTTAGTAGGAGGGTTCATTGCTTCAATTATTTCTTTTTAAATGAAAAATATAATAAAATTACTAAATGTAAGAATAAAATTATCTGTTAAAATAATTACCCCTGTAAAATTAGTTGTGCTTCATTGCAAGAGAACTTTAGGTAGATATTAGCTGTGGTCAAGACAGCATTCAAGTATACAATGATATACATCTTCTAATCTCACCTCATTTCTTACAGAGATGATATCTACTTGCCTCTCTCTGTGTCAACACGTTTCCCTCAACTATTATAAAAATACCTAATGGTTTGGGCAGACAGGAGATTTGCTTATACTTAACAAGTTTAACCACAGCCTTCCTCTGTGGTGTTACAGAGGTCGCATGATCTTTCCATGGCCATTTTTCACATCATAACTGACCCAAAATAAAACTTCTCTGATGCAGTAACATATTTTGAAGAGGGATTAATTAATGAGGCATAAATACCTAGATATTAAACTGGTAAACTCCTTAGGGAGTTATAATGCCATTTGCTTGATTTAGAAAAAACCAATTGTTGTGAAATTAATGCTCTTAAATCTATTTATAGATAAATTTTTGGGTAAATGTTTGACAGTTTGAAAACCCTTTTGATAATTTAGTAACAAAATACTCGAGTTTTTTTCCAAATCGTAGTGCCCAATGGTCACTCCAAAGCTTTCTATGGCAAGATCTGGGGAGAATATGGTAAATACACAAACAAGTAAGATACACTGTAATATGTCTTCTCTGCAATATTTTGTAAGTCCTTTATAGTAAAGAGGCAGTTTAAGTGAAAATATGTGGCATGCCAAGAATGTCAGAGAGAGCACAGATAGGAAAGACTATAAATATTTGGGATATCCATTTCGTGAATTCTCAGTGCAAAACAATCCATTGCAGGTCATTCTGTGCACCATCAATCACATGGTAAGACAAGTCATACCATAAGTTTGTGAATAATATAATGTAATTATACCTATCTCGCCTAAATTATTCTATAAACAGGCATAGAAAATACAAAATATCCTTGAATAATCAGCTGAGTCGGTTTTTTAAAATACCATTCATGAGTTTGAATTCTTCAAACTAATCAGTCTTTTTCTTCTTTCTCAAATAAATTTTTATGTAATTTCTAATATTGTTCATATTACAAAACAGTATTTCCAATGTTAAGAAAATTATTCTAGCCACTTCTAAGATTTTTAAGCACAAACAAAACTGGTGCTTAGCACACAGGAATTTTACAGGAAGGTTACTTAAATTGTCTCATGTTAGATATATATGTACCAAATGATCTCAACAGTTAGAAATCTAATCCCTTTGCCCATCATAAGTCACAATTTACTCAGAAAGATCCATTAATTTCCGGGACTCTATGTTATTTGACTAATAATATCAGTATCCAATCTATGAAGATTAAAACTCAAATTGAATTTGAAGTCTGTGACTGAAGTTTCAAAGACACTTTCAAAGAAAAAAAACTTAAATCAATTCTAAAGACAGAAGCATTCTAATGCTTGAAAATGTAATTAGTGCCTTCTCAAATTCATTTTATTTGTTTATTCTTATTAAAACTTGTAGTAGTTCAAAAGATAGAAACTAATTGAAGGCTTTATCGCTACAATTCTAAACTCATATTCTTCAAGGATGGTTTGCTTTTCACAGATTACTAGACGTAGATTTGGACAGAAGGGAAGAAATGTAAAATCCCAAATATTTTAGGGTAATACAATCCCTGTTCCTTCATTTCTCTGAAGTATATGGACCTACTGAGGAGCTAGGACAAAAAACCCTAAGATTAGCCATATAGTTTTCTTTATACAAGAACACTATTCAATTGCTTTCAAGTTCCCTTTAGCTGTATTCAGTTCTGTTTAGCTGTGCTATTTCCCTAACTTAATTGGAATAGAACTTTGCATGCATCTTGGGAGACCACAAAACCAACTATATTTCCTTAAAATTTAAACAAAAGCAAAACAAATGCCACAGACCAAAACAGAACTAAAGCCTATTTGGTTCCACAAATACAGAACTACAGCTTGTCAGGCTCATAATATCCCTTCTGTAGAAGAGCTGAAATCTAAGAGATTTAGTGCTGCTCACAGGTATTTAGAGCTGCTGGTAAGGTCCACCTCTTGGAATGACTCTACCACAAGGGTCAGGCAGAGACAGTGCATGCACCTTGTGGTTTCACCTTTTAAGAGCCAATGCCAAATATATTACACATTAGGAGTATGGTGCTGTCGCACAACACCCTTTCCTTCGAGACCTTGTTTTCTCATACAGGAAAACGTCATGAAAATAGGTCTCACTGTAGTTTCTAAATTCTGGAGCAATCAGCTGTAGTAATGATCAACATCAGCAGGGTTATCTCTTGGATGTTGCATACCTGGCCATACTGATCTACATTTTCTCTTGCAGAAGTAACATCTGTTCCAGCTATATGACTGGCTTTTCCCTTGATCTCTTTTTCGTATCTTTGATGATACTTTACCTAACAGGAAAAAAGGAAATGAATAATCTGCGTGAGTTTAGTCTGGTACACAGATGCTGCATAATAAATAGCAATCAATGACATGCACGTTGCCAATAAAGGATTGTCAAAATTCTCATTGCCACCAATCTACCCAAGTCAGATATGCTGCTTGAAGGTATAAAAACAAAACTAGTGATGTCCTTTTTAATAATGCACTAGGAACATAGGACTTGCCATTTCAACCCAGACCATTAGTTCAGTGTGTTCAGGACCACCTGCTTGTCAGTGGTTAATACCTGATGCTCCAGCAGTTTAAAAAAATAGAACTGATTGTAACGTAGTTTCATGGTTACCACAGTGAACTTTTTTACCAGAGAGTCACCTGAACACCATCAATAAATGCATTTGTTTCTGAAAGATGCTGATCTCCACAAGGGAATTTTAAGCATCCTTCAAGTTTAGACCAAGATTTGCACTACCTTTGCTGAAGTCAAAATAATGCCTGTACTTGATGCTGCCCTTTAATCACCATGTGTGTTTGCTGACAAAAAATGAATGGTTTTCCACAGATCAAAGGCAAATTTTTTAGGAGTCAGTTGCTTTTGCCTTCAGAATTACAGATCTCCTCTTATTTTCCTCAATGACTCTTAATAATGTTTTAAATTCACTTCCATCGGGTTAGCACAATATATTAGCTTCTCCAACAAAAAGAGCCTTTCTTTCAGTTTCCACTAACAAAGCACAATTAACTGTATATTTTGAAGCAATGCTGACGTCCTTTTACAATGTTTATTTGAGAGTACAGTGGCGTTGTGGTTTTGTTATGTTTGGAAAGGAAAAGAAAGCCAATAAAGATCAGTATACCAAAGAGTTTAAAAAAAAAAAAAACCATGAAAAAGTAAGGAGAGTAAAACGAGTGGAGTAGAAAGCTATAGTTTATAAATCTCTACCCGTGCCATGTGCTTGTGGGTGTATCTATGTCATGTGTTTGTGTAAAGGCAGTTTCTTATGTTCGTATTCAAGCCTCCTCCTGCAACAGCACAAAGGCAGGAATAGGAGAATGAACAGTAAGGATCCACTCAGAGCATAGAAATACATGCAAAGCAGAGCTCTGCAAACACAGCCCTCCCCCAATAAAAGGTCACCCAGAAATATTGTGACTGTGTAAAAGAGCTGCACTTCGGACTTCATAACTCATACTGAGTTGGGTAGAAGGAAATCAAAAGAGCTCCAGCTGACTCATTATTGTTCTTCTCAGCTGTATGCAACATGAGGCTGGGTAAAGGGGACATTTTTGCCCACAAAAATCCAGAGTGTTGATTCACAAATGCCTCTTTTTGTGCATAAAACTCAGTTTTGTCCCTGCAAGAAGAGACAGTCACTGGAAAATCTGTGTGTGAAGTGCACTGCTAACATAACTCCACAATGCTCATGGAATTTCCGCCACTAAATGTTTTAATCCAAAATTTGTATGACAATTTACTGTTCTCTTCCCCAAAAGAGACTTTGCTTTGGACACTTACATCACTAGCTAGTTCATTTGCTCTCTTGGCTATTTGATAAGCTGGAGTGATCATAGCAGGAAAGCTGCCTTTTCCTTTCCGTTCTTCAAAGTCTTCTGTGTATTTCAACTGCAAAAATTCAAGATAGTTCAGGAGCAATTAGATCAAATGTATCTTGATTGCACACTTAGTCAATTTTCAAAGTTGCAAAGTCAGGCACTCCATGGCTGTCATCCACCAAAAGGAGGATGAACCATGAAATCTGAATCTTTGCAATGTAGTCTTTAACTACATGATCACATTTCTTCTGCATGACCCCTTTGTCTCCTTCAGAGTATAGGATGAAGGACAGTTGTTTAGAAAAAATACTGAAGGTGTCTGCAAGATGCCTGCTCTATTTAGAGTCAGGCATCTTCTTTCTTTACTTTGCATGGCACCTAATTGTTGGGTATAGCACAAACTAGTTCTCTGCCTTCAGTTCTGACAGCCAGCTAATCCCTAAAATGGCCTAAAACTGAATATGGTCTTTGTAACTGGAAGTATTAAATACTTAACTGTAAAATGAGCCTGCCTTTAAAATATTGGGTTTTTTATTTTTCTTTATGTTCATATTTTTCATCATATCATATCATGGCTAGGCTTCGCGAACGAAGATTTGGGAAGGCACTACCCACGCTTGTTGCAAGTCATATTTTTAAGTGATCTATAAATATCCCAAGAATCACTTGGAGAGTCAGAAAGAGGTCAGTCTGTTTTGCTTCACTTACATCACTTGAAAGCTGTGATCCAGCCTTGGCATGAAGTATATCTGGAGTGTCTACAACAGAGGTGAACTTTGAAACTCTCTCTTCGTGTCCACGCTTGTATTCTACCTGAAGAGAAAAACACATAAATCCATATTACAAACAATAAGCAGCAAATATATATTTCCTATCAGAAATCTTCTGGAGAAAATGAGCAACAGCTGTCATGGCACTCCCCACTCTACAATCAAGCTATCACTTATATTTAAGGCCCAATTTCCTTACAGTTAATCCCAGAAGTAGACAGAAATGGACCCAAATAATCAAATTTTCCAATTATATGAGATTGATGTGAGCCATACATTGATCAAAATGTCATGAGAATAGTCAATAATGGCCCAAGATTATAGTGCAATGACAATGCCGACAGTGTTTGCAGAAAACAATGCAATACTTTACCAATACTTTAAAATTACTTCTGTAAGATTTATTTTTACTTGATCTTTTTCAGTTGAAAAGTTACTTTTATAACTAAGCAATTTTCTGTGCATATATTTAAGTATCTTTCATATAAAATAATTTTAATATTACAGTTATTTAACTTCAAATAATAAGGCAAGTGAAAAATTTCAAATGTAAATAATGAGATGAATAAAGCCATAACATGAAAACAAAGGTAATTAATTAAATTAACATTTTAGAGTGAGTCAAAATCTTTTTCAGATTGTGATAAACTACAGCAAAAGTCACTACATTTTTCAGGAAATACTTATATTGTCATTTATCCCATATAACTGTCTTCCCAGGCCAAGTAATTTGTCAAGGCTGTTTTCTGCATCATGTTAAAATTTTCTCATTATGTAGAATTAACAGGACAACAGTTATTCATCATAGAATCTAATGTCTAAAGTGAATGGCCTGAACCCAGGATTGTCCAGCTTCAGAAGTCTAAAACATAATTAAAAACCCCTGTGACTCACGTCGCTGCTTAGTTGGGTGGCTCTCTTAGCAACCTGATAACCTGGAGTGATCATAGCAGGAAAGCTGCCTTTGCCTCTCCTTGGCTCGTATTCTTCTGTATACTGAAACTAGAAAATGAATTTGTTTTCTCATTACAGAAGAACCCACCATAGTTTAATGTGATTCCTCTTTCAATGCCTGCTTCCTAGAGGTATGTATCACTTTACTTAAAAGTAAACAAATTTAAGAACTTACGCCTTATAAGTCTGTTAGGTAAAACTATTTCCTACATAGAACAGAAAACATTTCCCATTCATATCAATTATCCACTGTTAATTTGCTATGTTGACTGGGTCACTAACCCATTGTATGGACACAGACAATCAGTCATAATTCAGAAGTGATTTTCATCAGTCATGGAAATACAGTCAATGGAAATTGAAGTTTTCCATCATGAGTTCTGCTCTACTGAGACAGCACCACTTGCTTGATCAGGTCACCTCTGTTTGGTCAGTAGTTGAAGTGCTTCTCAATTATGAAAATATATAAATGTATGATATCTAGAATGGGCAATAGAACTGTTATGTGACTTTAATCACTTCCATGGTTAAGTATTGTTATTGACAGAAGTAAACATGTCAGTCTTTCCCACAGTAACGTCATACCAAAGATTAGACACTCCAGTTGTATTTCATGCAAAGGCTGGAGGTGAATCTTACCAAAGGCTGACTTTGATGCATTTGTAAGTCTTCAGAATATGATAGACCATGAAAATAAAGCTATTCCAAACATTAGTCCACTTACATCATTCAGAGTTTTCTGTGCCTGTGTTATCTTGACCATCTCAGGATCTGGGATAGTTCCTGAGTACCATGATTTTCCTCCCTCATAGGCAGCATAGTAAGCATTCTACAAAACAAAAATTAAATAACTACCAATCTTCACCCTTGTTTTAATACTCAAACACCTGATCTGACAGGAAAAAAAAGAAACACAGACAGTGCTGTGGAAGTGAAATTTACTCTCTGCAGATGTACAGCACAAGGCCTACATTTCAAATACCTTCAGAAAATGCCAAGGCAGGACTTGTATAACAAGAACTGACATCAAGATGACAGGATCTAGGATCCGGAGTGAGACTCAAATAATAATCCCTGGGAATCAGATCACTTGCTGTGAAGCTCCAGTGCCAGTAGAGAGAAGATACATAGAGCATGGCTGTACATGCAGCAGTCCAAACAGTTAACTGCACAGATACACTCTTCCTCCTCTTCTGATTCTTGCGTCCTAAGCTATAGTTGAGCTGTGTTACTTTGAAAAGTTTAGCCAAATGAGAAGCAATGGCTTTTTTTTAGCACTTAAATCCTGTGACTAAACCCCCTAACAGTGAGGACTGTCAGTGCCAATCCCTGGTCTCCTGCAGGCTAGTAGCTTGGAGACTTGAGGGATATTTCTTACCTGGGTAGCCAGTTGTTGGGCTTTATAGACACCTTCAATTTCTCTGGACCTTACATCCCATTGAAAGACTGATTTGAATTGTTCACTCTCTTCTTGATATTTTATCTAAAAAAAAAAGATAATTACTTGTTTTAGTAGCTTATTAGTACATAACAACACTCCTCCCCTTCAGAGAAGAACATGAAGGGAGATAAACAAGGTGAAGATTGCATTTAGCCCTAAGGTCAAAATTCTGCTTTCTAGTTCACACCCAGCTTCTACCTAAGATTTCTGCTAATATTGGAGAGCTCCTCTAAAGGAACAGTGTATTACACCTGAAATATGGTATGACAGTCTGAAAGAATAATTTGATAATTAGATGATACTTTTGGATGAGATAAAATATGAGAATAATTAAGACATTTTAAGCAGGACATGTCAATGTAGCATTAGATGAAAGAACTTTTACCAGATGAGCAATATTCTACTCTCCTTTTTCCCTGCACAGTGTCCACTAAGCATCCTAGCTCTGTATATGTAAATGACTACTATATTTAGTCCTGGGTCATTATTTTCCTACTGCTACTTTTATCATGATAGCATATAGAAATCCAACTGAAATCACAGTTCTGGTATAGAACTCACTCTTCAGATGTAAAAACTCAAAGACTACAAAACTTAAACTGACTGGACAGAAATATTACTGACCATATGTACCATTATTCCCATCTATAAATTGAGCACAGAGGTGCAGAGAGCTAAATGATTCATCTGCTCACAGAAATTCTGTGTTGAGGGAGTGAGTTTAATTTTTATCTCTGCATTCGAGTTGACATCTCAGCATAAGACTTAAGTGAGAACATCATGTTAGGATTGAAGAAACATCTTCTATTTTTTGCATGAAAAATAACCTTACATATAAAAAACCCAACAAACTACAGCAGCAAGTGAAACCTTTTCCCAAGTTATCATTATTTTATACATTAGTATGAAAAACTTTTCCTCCTCACAAAATCTCTACAGAAGCACTCCCTTTAAGTAGGTTCTGCAGAATCAGCTTCTTTACTTTACTCTTAGCAATTTTCTCTCTGGAACAGAACCTCATTATGTGATTGAAAAGGACAGAAGGTGCTTTAGGTGTATAGAACAAGGGAAAGTGATCTTTGAGCTATAATTTGTTCCCCTGGTATATTCACATGCACTGGAAGTATCAGTCTCATATCACTGCCTAAAACCAGAAATAGAACCTGCAGTAATCCCAGACTCATTCCTGACCAGATTCGTCACACACAGTTTAAAGTGTGATAGTCACTGCTGGAGTAGTTACAGCCCATGATATTGCAACAACTGATGCACAAGAAGTGCTGTACAAAATGATAGAAGACATAACATCTGATGAAAGCTATTAATGTGCATCAACTTTGTATAGCTGACACAGAACATCAGAACGAATTTAATATGCTATAATCTAAGAAATACAACGATGGCTAATCACATTAAAACATTGCTTTGACAATATAAAAAGACGTGATATCCAAGAAAATACTATCACATGCAGAAGTGAGATATCCATCGGGTTTTGGCCGTTCCTGTAATTTTAATTTCATTAAATCCTTAGAAACGCAAGTTTGAAACCGATGTGTTTGTAGGGAAGCAGCGCAGATCCAGGGATGGCGTTTGGGAAGCCGGCGGGCCGTGAGCGCCCCTCGCGGTCGGCCGGGGCACAGCAGCCCCGGGAGGGTGGATGCGGCTGAAGGGGCGCGGGAAGCGCTTCCATCCCAACACCTCCAGCAAAACCGTGCAAAGATCCCTGCACTTCGTGTTTACGGGCCTCAGGTTTGCCAGAAATACTTCACAAAGTATTTGTGAGAACTTTTGCCTGCGTGCCACCTGGGTATAATTCATTTATTGTTTCACATCAGTTTCTGAAGAGATCACAAAGCAAATAGGTCGTTCTTGTTTCTGAAGCCTGTGTAGCCCCCCTTAGTTGCTAAGTTTGCAAAGCTCTGTGCAGTTTATGTGAGCAGCGATTCCATATAAGTTCTCAGATATGGCAGGTGAAAAGCTCCTATACATTTTTCCTTCTGAAAGCAGAAGCAAATTCAGATCTAACCTTTCTTTCTCACGAGTAATCGCATTTAAAAAATTATGATTCAAACATAGCTGAAATCTAACTGCTCAAAAAGAACGCAGGGGGTAAGTAAAATCACATATTTATATTTATAAAGCAAGACACATCATCTGAAAAATGTAGAACAAAGACTAACACATTTGACCGTCGAGATTCTTACCTCACTTACAATTTCTGACAGTTTTTTCGCATTCATATTTACTGGTGTGTCAAATACACTTGTGAATGCATTGTTTTTTGGATTATGCCTGAAAAAAATGGGAAGTGTAAAAGGATATTAGGAATGTACCAGGCAGCCCACAGAAAGGTTCTCTCTGAGCACTCAAGAACACAATACCAGCCTCCACCCCTCTATACATAACTTTTCCCCCCACTTACACAGAGATCTCAGATTACATTCAAGTTATTATTGCATGGAGTAGGTGCCTAGAGCAAAATTAATTTTAATGATCGTCATATCAATGCTGTGTTTCTAATAACAAAAGAGAATAATAGAATAAAAAACAACTGTCATCTCTCCTTTTTCTGCCGACAAATTTGACAGGAATTGATCATTATAAAATAAAAACTTCCTAGAACAAATCAACTCAAAAATCTGCATTTTTTATATTTTCTTTATGATTAGCTCAACCTTGTTAACTCTTAACCACTGATTTGGAAAGCACTGAATTTTATGGTTTGGTTTATTTTCTTCCCATAATACCAAAATGGAACTTAATTTGCCATCTTTTAACACACTGAACAAATGAGGAAGCTTTATGTACAGTAACAAGTGTTTCCCATCATTTGTAATCCATGAAAAACCAAAGATATGCACCAAGGCAGTAACAATACCTAATTTCACATCACACATGGAACCAGTCCAAACGGTGATGTTCTATTACATTAAAATGATTAGGGAAATTAAAACTTAAAAAAAAAAAACAGAGAGAAAGAAAAGGAAACACACTTACGCTTGACAGTAAGGTTTTTTCTCATGGCTAACAAAGTTGTTTACTGTCAACATCATCTTGCATACTTCGCAGTGAAAACAGGCTTTATGCCATGTCTAGAAATACCACAAAACAGAAACCAAACAGACATGATTTGTATTTCATTATTATTCTGTTAAGTTTTAAATCTCGGGTTTGATCCTTACCATTCATTTAACGAATTTGAGGCATTTTTCTTCAAATATATATGTATAATTAACTCATTTCAGTTCTGAAATCAGTTCTGAGTAAAGAACTTTTGGAACCAAGAGATTTGCACTGTGTTTAAAGTGCCAATCTGTACATTTATTATAGTCCAAAATGATAAAGAAAGAGAACTGACCTGATCTATACAGTTAATCTTCTCAGCAGGGTAAACCCCATAGCCACATCTAGCACACGGCTGCACATTCATCTTGAAATCCACAGAGTGAAAAATATATAGGTTTATACAAAAGGTTCAAAGAGTATAAAAGTGACTTTTTGGCCTGTGCAAAGCACACTCTAGACACTCCAGTCAGGGCCTTTTGCTGTGGTCAATGGCTCCCATTAAAGCTCTGAATTGAAGTCTGCTGCTCCTTTTGCTGACCTTCTGTTTCAAAGTCAGCTGCAGGCTGGCTTTTAAAGCTGCCAGTTAGTAAGAGCGGTTATTTTGGCAACTGTGTCAGTGCGTAAGGGAGGGCAGCAATATCTTTCTCTAAATAGAAGAATGAACTCACAGAAACGAATCATGTCCATGTGAATATTAGAGCCTCATCATTTAGTATTTCAGTTTTGTTGTCATAAGCCCAGGATGAAGAGAAAAGTGTAAATTGCAGCAGCAATTTATCATAGTTTCTCCTCATCCTCATATACAAGTGACCTCACGGAGGACTACCGCATATTTAGGAACAGCCTCATAATAAAAGGTACCATCAGAGATACAGGTCAGAGATGGGCTGGGAGCTTCCTGGACCTTTGGTGGATCTAGAAGAGGTGCAGCACCATTGTCCCAGATGAGTCAGTTTTTTTCCCTTGGTGCCAGCTCAGTTTCCCATTGTGTATTACAGGCAGCAGAGCAGGGCACACTCATTTCTCATATCTTTCTGTTTCATCAACCTGTCACTCCATCTCCAACTGTAGGAGGATGCATAGTGAGACAGGCAGAGCCTGTTATCTCAAATAGTTCTAAACATGATGGGCACAAATCCAAACTTCTATCTACTACAGGAAAAACTTCAAAAAGGAACCATTTACTATTGCATAGAATGAACAAAGCAGCTGTTTAACAGTGTTCGCAATGAGTAGGCTGGCATAGATCAGAATGTAAAAATTCCTTCACCAAATAACGATAAGGAATTATTATGTCTGATATTACGATTCAAGCAAGCTATTAAGGTTGCGAAGGCTTCTCTGAGCAAAAGAAGCTATTAAATTCTACCAGCTACAAATGGTCAGGATTTGAGATTTATATCTCACCTAATCATAATACTTCCAGCTGCAGGGCTCCATAACCCTGGGACACAGCTAAGAGTTATCTCAATCTGATTAAAAGTCTACTCAGTCATCCATACATCTGCACCACTTCCCATGCCTGCAGCAGTCCTGGGATATTGCTAAGCACTTTCCTTTTCTATAAATTACAAACAATTCCATCAAAATAATTTCTGGCTAAACCTTCCAGGTATGCTTACAGAGCCTCCTATTCATCTCTCCACAGAGATATGCAGTTTTGCTTAACTTATTATTACTCCTTTTACTGAATGCTGACAATGTCCTGGCACAATGTACTGTCAGCAACTGGTGTGCTGAAAATAGAGTCTCTAATCTGAAGAGCAGTGGCACAAAGTCCTGAAAACACTTGAGGCCTTTCAAAGTGATATATCAGTATATAAACAGATGCATTTTTCATTTTAAAAAAATGCCTACACAACATAATTTCTTGTATTAAAATAACAGCTGATTTACCTCATGTTATTCCTTTTGGGATTAAGAGCGATTTTTGTTGACCAAGTTACATCACAATAATATTTATCCCACTCACACCTGTGAACAAAATTAGTTTGGAATTCTTCCAGTTCCCTTCTCACACAGCTTTGCATCTTGTCCCACATTGCCATTCTGTTTATGCAAGTGACCTATACTGGGGTCACAGTGGCCTGGCTGTCCCCTCCTTCTTTAGCACTTGGCACACTACCAATTGCTGCCTCTTTGTGTTCATGTACTCTAAGAGTCACTATATTATATATTTTCTTGATAGTCCTAGTTGTCTTCACACTACCTGAATCCATGCTAGAGCCTTTATCTCACATTTTAGCAAGAATAAAAGATGCATGGCCTGCACAGGCAGTACATTGCTTAAGACCCCCTGAAATGAGTTTGGAGAGGTGCTGAAAGCAGGACATCCCTGAACCACACAAAACATAAAGTCTTGGCAACTACAGAACAAATAATTTATTCAGGAGCCACCTGAACAGTGATCATCCGGACAGAACTCCAGCATGGATCATAAGTGTATAGACCCCATGTACACTGTGCACCCAGAGAGCTTATTAGTGGTCCCTGAAAGGAATGAGACCATGTGTCCCTTCCAAGAGGCCTCTCAGACAGCTAGAAGCCCTTTATTTCACAGATAAATAGTATTTCATTTCAAGTTATACAAAGACTGCTTCTTTTCATAGTGACAGATACTACCAGCTTGGCTGGAAGTCAGAAAATACATTTTCCAAGTTCTTCTGCTTCTCCCAAGTTACAGCATGTTCAAGAGGAGAAGCATGGTAAGCCACAATGTCCTACACAGCCGCTGCCTTTCCCAGCCACACTACTTCCCTCACATCCATTGTGCACAGTTTCTGCTGGAGTCTATTGAAGATTTCCCCATTTCTGAGCACCTCAAAACTGTCCTGTTGCCTGGTCTGTTCTTTGCCACCCTGTATTAACACTGAGTTGCTAACAGAAAAGAGAGTGTATTGAAAAATAAGCATTGTACATTACAAAGTAAGCACTGCATTTTGATCATGCAAGGAATTAAATCACAAAAACGGTGCAAGTTTGTTATCTTGACAAATCTTAGCAAGACATTTTCTCTTCAGTTAAAAGCTCATTGTGGCTTTTTTTCTCCTTTAGTACGGCCCCATAAAGGCTTTTTGATATCAATGAAAATCTTAAAAGGCTTTACTTAACAGTAGAACCTTAATCAATGTGGTTTAAAAGTACTGTAGTTACATATAAAGTACAAGGAGACAGTACCTTGAAAGTGCAAATTAGTAGGAAGAAACATTGTTACCTCTCCAACCTCCTTAAATTCATTGAATTAACTGCACAGAAAACTTGGAGCACGTCTGCATCCTCAATCTGAATCTAAAAAGCACACATTAGTTACACAAAGTAACCTCGTGAGAGACATTCAAGTCAAGATCTCCTCCTCTGTCCCTCCTGAATAGGAGCTGTGCCCTTTCAACCACATGAATAGCGGGAAGTCAGACACCACAGATTATGGCAACCCTATCCTCTCTCTGCTTGCAAAAAAAACCCCAAAACTGGTGCTGGTTCACTACACAAACTGGGAGTGTTACGCACTGTTAAAAGCTGCCTGTAAAATTTCAAACACTAGATCAGCCTCTTTATAATCTTTCCTGAATCCCATGATTGATTAGTTACCTGGGCTCAGGGTCTTTTTGCCTCATACAGTCTCTCCATGCTAATGAAATTTAGCATAGTAGCAAATCCAGCTTGCCAAAATATTGAAAGAAAGCTGGAAAAGATTTATCAAGACCAAAATCTCCTAAAACTCAAAGAAAAACTTCTAAGGAACCACCTTCCAAACAGTTTTTACATTTTTGCTGTTTTGGAAACCAATCAACAGCTGCTTACATTTCATGACTAAAAGGATTTATGCTTACACTTTCCCTTTGTTGCCACTGTCAGGAAAACCTGAGAGTGTAGGGATTTTGCAAATGCTTCTAATAGAGCAAGACAAAGTAAAAGAGAAATTGAAAAAAGAACCAACAGGAGAAGAAGGCATCACTGTTACAGAGCAGAAAAAGAACTGGTGAGGGTGTGCTACAATTTAAGCTGAAAGCTTGAAGAAATGTGTGTAAAGCATGCACAGCATAGCCCATGTGCACACAGTGAGACTACCAGTGTCCAAATATGCCAATTTATTGTGTATCATAACATAAAAAAGACCCAAGTTTAAAACTCATAAAACATGACACGTGCAACAGATCATCTCTGCCTGATTACAGAGAAATCCCACCAAAACACATACACCAAACTGACTGAGATGCATTATTCTATGGAATTCCATAAAGTCATGGTGTGCCAAATCACACCACTCTGCCCCCATATTCCCCATGACACATCAAAACCATCCATCCTTTCTTGCAAAATATATAAAAACCTAACAACTGTCATTTAGGAGCGAGCACCTTGTGAGTCACTCAAATCCTCCATCCTAAAAGTATTCCCACACCTGTCTCCCAGGTCTCAGTGAAGCCCCATCCTTGTTTTCACAGACTTTGTGCAGAACACAGCACACAGTTATTATTCCAGACAGGTACTATTCAATTGCCTCAAGCCTTGTACCTGCCATCTACCTTTCGATTTCCCAAAGGCATACTCCACTGTCATCCTGCAGCTGCTTACGCAGTGGTTAAACACTTATTTTCTACAATGCATATAGCCAGTCAAAGACTTCATTATTAATGTTTTTAGGGAGTAGAGAGAGTCTCCAGGGATAAGAAAAGGAATGCTGATGGTATAGGTATCACATTGCTGGCTCTTCCCCCTGCCCAGTAACGCATATGGCCAGCTGTGCAACATTACACATGAGAAGTTTTTTCTTCCTGACCCTTCCCTAGGTGGCAATCACTCCACGCCCTGAAGCAAGAAACTTTCTCCTACTTCTACTGTCTTTTTAATTTCTCCCTTACTCCATACTGAAAACAAGCAAGATTTTGTGAAAAAAAAAAAAAATCTAGCATCTTATACTCCATTAAAATTAACACTTATTGAAGAAAGGTATTGCAGCACATTGAGGAATCAAATTTTGTCTTTGTGAATGCCAGCTACCAACACGAAAAGAAAAAAAGAAACCATTTTTTCAGATGTGTCCCATACCCAATTCTATTAGCAAACTCTTGAAAATTGGCAAGGATTATCAGGCCACTTTTTTGATAACAATACAATAACCTTTACAAAAAAGCCATTTCTAAGGTCTGCTAATTTGGCTGTGGTGGCTGGATGGTAATGAATAAACATTTTCATGCTTCTGGATTTCCTAGATAACTCCCATACATGTCGCTAGGAAAGTATATTTGGATGTTCTGAAGGTCAGGTGCCACTGCCAGTCATCACTGGTGACAGCACTCTCCCCTCCACACATGTACTTGAAGATCTATGCATTTCCAGTGTATCTGTTTTCCATGATGACCAATTACAGACTTGGAAGTGATGCTGTCTTCTTGAAAAGAAGCAGCTAACAGGTGTCATGAGAGGAACCACGGGATTCTGTTTGATTTTTCAGGAGAAAACTTTGGCTACGTATCCAGCCAGGAGCTACAGGCACAACCCCACAAAGCAGAGCCTGGTCCCAGTGGCAGCACGCAGACACACGGCAAGAGCCCCGTGCTGCTCAGACGCTCCTCCACCACATCGAAGCAGTGACCTGTCGTGAAGAAAAAGGCTGTTTGTTACCATGCCTATGTTTTGTGCCAATTATGAAGCAGTTACACTGAAAAATGTCTCTTTGATGTAGATCTCTTCAGGTAGTGAATGTTAAACACCACGCACCGCTGGGTAGGTGTATGATTTTGTAGTATCGGAGCCTACATCCAGGAGTAATTAGCAAGACTGTGCCAGTCTTCAGTCCATGTACTGGACTGCTGGGTCTGATGCAACAGCTGCACAGTAGGATATCATAATTAGCAGAGATGCAACACACAGAATAATTGGGAAGATGGGGAAATGCCACTGAAGTTTATACAAGGGGATAAAATTTCCTTAGATCTAGACAATCTCGTGTCACCATGAAACTTAAGGCTCTTCTTTCTCGGGGGTGTGTCGGGGCATAGTTATTAAAGAAGTGGTAATTTCGGTTTCGCTGTGATGTAGCCGTCATTACCTGGGAAGCAAGGACGGCCCGGGGGATGCGCCCGAGACCCTCTGCCACGGGGAACGGACGGGGACGGGGACAGGGACAGGGATGGGGACAGTGACAGAGACAGGGAAAGTGACAGAGAGAGGGAAAGTGACAGGAGGGGACAGAGACAGAGGTAGGGACAGGCGGCCGGAGCTCGCCCCCCGGTGCCGTCCGGGGGCACCACCCGCGCTTCGCTTTAGGTTTCGCTTTAGGTTTCGCTTTCGCTCCTGCTCCTTCCTCGCCGGACCCCATCGCCAAGGCAAGACCCGGCCCCGACCCCCTCCCAGCCGCGGCCCTTCCGTGGCTCCCCCTGCCCCGTTCCCGTGCGCCTCCGTCTCCCGGCTCTGGTTTCCCACTGGCATTCCTGGCTGTGGATCTGCTTGCCCCGGGCAGCCCCCGCGCTTCTCCTCCGCACTGCCCCACCCGCGGCCTGCGCACTCCTCGCTTCCTGCTTTTTAACGAGGTGATTTAAAAGTGTATTTGTTGGTCAAAGCCGAATCTAGATCCCCACCTTTTGGGAGCTGCAGTTACTCTGAGGGTGCTCCTAAACCTCAGCCACCCGGTCGGAGAGGTGCTGCAGCCATGGAGTCACTGGTGGCCCCTGAGCTGCTGCTGCAAAGTCTCGGGGGTGGGTTTCAAGGTGGCTTTAAACTTGTGGTCGTCTCAGTAAATGGATGATAAAAGCAAGTTTATTCAGCCTAAATATGGAGAAGGGGTAGGAATCACTCTTGCTTTTCCTTATGAGAATCTGGAGCCAGAGTTGGACCAGATGGCTCAGCGCATCCTGCTGGGAGTGAAGTTGGGAATCCTGCGTTCCCAGCTGCCCTGCACTTCTCTACCTGCGCTGAGCTGGTGCAGAGCATTGTGCTATCAGAAAAATGACTCCTTCTGGTAGTTTTCTACCGGCTTAATGATCTGTATTAAATTAAAACCATCCATGGAAGATAATACAGGGTTTTTTTCGCTTACACGCACATGAAAACACGAGAGCTCTCTGGGTGATTTAGTCCTGGATAGAATTGCAAATACAAATATTTTGATGTTAGTTGTCCTTACTTTCATCCCAATTACTTCTTTTCAGACCATGAAAAATTATCTGGGAATTACTCATAAGATTTTGTCAATGCTCTGATTATTGGGACTGTCCTGTGCAGAGCCAGGAGCTGGACTTTGATGATCCTAGTGGGTCCCTTCCAACTCAGAATATTCTATGATTTTATTCTATGATTCTGTGATCTTTCACCATAAAATTAATTTTAGTTCTGCTCTAATCTGCATTTTTGAGAGTGGTATTTGACGTGTTCTTCTAGTAACTGCCAGAAAGCAATACAAACGGCTGACCATGTGCAATGCCATCTCAATTCAGGGCCAAAAGTCTGTAGACACTCTTACTTGATGGAATATTATAAAGTATATAACTAACAACCTCACATGTGTCTGGTTTAATGGTTTGGTTTATAGAAGTATTTCACTGAGAAACATTACATTCTTGCACTTTTATTTGTAGATGTCGGAAGATCAGCACAGTGACCACTTTAATGAAGAGGGAGGTGAAGATGTAGTTGATGCAAGGCCAGACAGAAGTAGCAGATTCTCACTTTTTGGAAAGTAAGTTACTGCTTTTATTCCTGTTCTTGTTGTATCAGCTGTCATGCTACCCTTCTAATCATAGAAACATAAAAAGGATGGATTTGGTGTTCAGTTTACCATGTCCGCAATGTCATAGATGGTCTGGATAGGGAGAAGGTTTATGTTGTATGGATTTAATGTATCTGATCTGTACCTTAAAGCATTTCTTTATAGTATCTCCCTATAGGAAGACCTATAATATCTCCCATAAGTTTTATTTGGCAGTCAAGAGACCACTAAGTTCATTTAGCATCAATTATAGTCCTTCATCTTAAACATCACCCTTTGGTGGAGCTGGGAATTAAATATGCCATTAATTTTACTGCATTCAGCTCAGCTAATCTGCAGCATCACTGAAATCCCCTGCTGACTATTTAAGTTAGTTTAAAGCCTGGATGTGCCATCTAGGTTGTAGCACAAAGAAGCCTCACCAAGTCTAGAGATGTAACCCCTTACAGAATACATGAAAAACCTTTCATTCTAAAGCGTAGTAGTCTCACTGAAGCATAGGCTTTAATTAAATCAATAGGAAGCAAGAACTATTTACTGCTTGATGTAGTCCTGAAAACATGAGATCAATGTGATTGAAAATGCAAAAGATGAGAAATGAGCATGCAAAGTTTATAAATACTATTGAATGTAAGCAAAAGGCTACTTCGCATTGGATTTAGTGAGATTTTGTAAGAGGTGTTTAATGCAAAGGCTAATGTATTTACAGAAAGGTTTTGATTTTTTTTTACTATTGGACATTTACATTCAAGTGAACGGTGTAATTCAGAGAAAGTACATGGAGAATATACTTTTATTTTTGCTGTTTACTCTATGAGTTTAGTAGGAGTAGCAAATCTGTGAAAGAAGTGAAGATGCTTTAGTCCTGGAAGACTTTTCATGTGCTGTTAAGAAAATCACTGTACTTTCTCTGTCTCATCTTATTATCCCTCAAATATGTTTCATGATGTGTATGTCTTATTAATTTAAAAAAATAAACAAATGTAACATTTGTTTCCATATCTTGCCAAAGATTTTTCAAAGGTTTCTTTTAAACATTATGAAATGTGTATTTTAATATTTGAATTGGTCTTCTTTATAAGAGGCGATATACTAATACTATTATTAAATTATGCAACTCAAAGTTAATAATTCCCAAAGGAAAGGCAATAGTCAGCATTTCTCTCTTTTTTTTCTATAAGAAATTTTTCAAATAATTTGGCTATTCATCAGTTTGAGGCATTCATCTTTTGGGAACTCCTTGAAGGTACAATTTGAAACATTTTTGTTTAGAAGTAAAACATTGCTCAGATTAAGTATGAGGCGATTGAGAAGTTTCAACTTGGAAAAAATGTCTGAGAAATCTATCAGAGTTTCTTGAAGAAGGTGATGATTGCCTAAAGAGTAATGAGGTGCTTGACAATGAAGGTCTTAAAAATCCAAGCACAGTGACAAGGTCTTTGTCTCATAAAAACTAAAGCTCTTTGGCCTGAAGAAAGATAGGAGAACAATGTGGGAGGATAAAGGAAGATGGGATATGATCTAAAATTGTGACTGTAATGAAGGAGAAAGTGAAGAGAGAATGATCATTCTTTGTGCCTCACAGGAAATCTAGGGGACATCCGATCAACGGTTCATGCAAGGGTTAAAACAACTGGTAAGATGTAATTTTCACATAGTGCAGAATGCCATTGTAGAACTCAAAGTCATGGGATACACACATGTCAAGATTTTAAATAAGTTCAGAAGAGACTAGATGTATTTGTGGAAGAAAAGTCCACTGGGAATATCAATGTTAAAATCTTTGGTGCAAGATGTTCCTAAATCAGGTTTCTGTCAGAATAGGTTCTATACCCAATTTCTTTTCCTTCTTTAAACTCTTTACTAATCAGTACCAGATAGTAGGGTAGATGTACTTTTACTTGAAGCAACGTGTCTCTGTGTCTTGATTGCCACAGCTTCATTTTGGCAACATGAACCTGTAAAATAAAATGTCTAGAAAGGCTTAGAGGGACTACAATTTTGTTGTCCCTTTTTTTTTTGTTTTAGCAACCCATTATTTACCAGCTGTGCAGTACTTTCAATGAAATTCTGCATTGCGTTACATTTGTATTGATTAAAATATATAAGTCCAATAAGAAAACAAGTAACTTATGTTGTTAAATAAGCACATCAATTTTAATTTGAGAGAACAGAGTGGTGAGAAACTGAATTCAAAGCTGTGCAGAAAGACCAGCTGTTTCCAGTAGCTTCACAGCTTCAATTTGTCACTCTCTGGCTGTGACTGGAGATCCATCTTGCAAGAGCAGTAAATAGAATTGAATTAAAATCTTACTCTCACTACAGCATGTCTTTCTGAGAAGTCTGTGAGCCTCCTTTACCACAGAGGCCATAAGGCTCAGAACATGCCAGGGGAGGCAGGTTCTTCTGGCTGCTCAACAGTTTTGTTGTATGTATGTATTTCCTTCTCTTTGAAAAAGTGCTATTACTTAATTAATGTCGCAGAGGAAAAACTGTTTGGTGGGGAAAAAGAGCTGGAAAAAGTTTTGGATTAACATCTGCCAGCAGTGTTTGGTGCCGGGTTTCTTTGGCCACTAGATGGCAGGAGGGTATCAATTTTCTTTGCTGCAAAGAGCGAACAAAAATAAGGATGCATTGCAGTTGAGCAAAAAGTTATGTTTCAGAAAGCAGAAATAGCAGGATACACTCTGGCAAGTCTGTGCACAATGAAAGTTTAAAACACAGTTAAACAAAGATTAAGCTGAGGATTTCAAAACTGTGTCTGTTTTTATGTAATAGTTAGAAACTAATAGAATTGTTCCCATAGAATTTTTTGTTTTCTATGCTGTGTGTGCTCCTGTTACGCTTTCAAGGCTTTACAAATAGTCTCACTTCTTCACAGGGTGATTTAATATCTTACATTTAGTATCATTTGAGTTTTATTGGGCAAGACTGTTGGGGAGATTGATAGCAGCAAACTTACTTTAGCATCCAGGAAACATAATATAACATGAAATGGAATAAAATTGCAGTTCCACTATGTTAAGTAGAACTAATCCTAATCAAAGTTGTTTTTTTAAAAAAAGCTGCATCTGAAAGTTCCCGAGACTTGTTAGACTTGAACTTGCACTGTCAATAATCCTGACTGTTCATGGGCTTCATTGACAAAACATAGCACAGAAGAGGGTGGTTGTGAGTAGTATCAAGGTACCAATTTTATTCTAATTTAATTGTATAGAACCATTTGTCCTCTGGTTACTTTTACCTACTCCAGCCCTACTGTCTTGCATTACAATCAATGTTCCCCTTCTCACCTGGAAACAGAAAACATAATTTAAATATATTTTAGAACTCTTAATTGTAACTTATTTAGTTACAACTGAAACTGTGAGATTTTGTAATGCCCTTAATGGAGGCGTGTGAAATACTGTAAGAAAATCCCACTGAGGATTTTGAGAGGCTTGTTACACAGCCTTATAGTCACCAAAAGCACTTCAGCTGTTTAACACTGCAGGCTTTTCGTTTTGCTTAACTTGAAAGTCTCCTGGAAGTGTCAGTGTGCATCTTGCCTTCTGTAGTTCAATGGTTGTGATTGTTATGTTGTTATAATATCTACCAGGTTTGTAAACTAGTATTTAGATGAAAACGATTCATGGATATTTAAGTTTTCTTTTCATGTGTCTAGTGTTTATTTGGGTCACAGGGTATCCAAGTGGGGAAGCACAGATGTTACTGAAGCTGTCTGTTTTAACTTCATGGCCCTTGTCTCAGTATAGCCATATTTCCCAAAATAAATAGCCTCATCCTTCAAAGAATAAATATTCATTTTTGAGATTCGACATCAGCTGAACCTCAGCTTTGGAGTTGTAACAGGTGTGGAAAGTTGTCTTTGTTTCAGCTGTGCTCTTCTGTTGTTCCTTGCTCTTTTAGGGAGCTATTTTTCATCCACTTTTGTTTGCTAACAGCTTATTTTTATATGATTTGTAAAAGAAACTGCTTTGCAGGTAGAACTTTACAAAGAACAGTTCCAGAGTGCTGCAGATGCATATGTTTTCCAGAGTTGTCCATTTTTTATTTTTTGGACCATTTCAAAACCATGGGCCTGCTCCGTGATGTGTTTATCCTGACTGGACACCAGGTACCCACCAAAGCCACTTCATCACTCCCCATCTCAGTTGAACAGGGGAGAGAAAATACAGTAAAAGACTCATGGGTCAAAATAAGGACAGGGAGAGATCACTCAGCAATTACTATCTTGGGCAAAACAGACTTGACTTGGGAAATTAGTTTAATTTATTACCAATCAAATCAGAGTAGGGTAATGAGAAATAAACCCAACACATTGATCTTATAAATTAAATACTTGTTTTGTAGAAAAAGTGCTACTGCTAGTACTGTCTGTTTACAAAGAAACTGTATTGGCTTCCATTGCGTGGATATCAACTGTTCCTGCCTTAAAATTAGTGTGTTCAAATACAGATGATTCCTTGAATCATAGCTCATCTTTTTTATTGTAACTTTCACAGTTTTAAAATTAAAAATGCAGTTCTGTTATGGGTTTTTTGGTGTCAGAATATTACAGACCTCTCAATTGTTGCTTAGAAAAGTATCTCTTTTATCCTTAGATAGACTAAAAATAGCAAGTTACTTTGAAACAAATAACAGCTGACAAATCATTATCTGAAGTTATGCTCTGGGCTGCAACTCACATATCTGAACTGACCTCCTGTTTCAGCCTCATGATTCCTTTATGTCTCTAGGCAAATCACTCTGTGCCTTAGTCTGTCCTGTAAAAGGGTGATGATCTTTCCTTTTATTTGTCATAACTCCAAAATCTATCATAATGTAATTTTAATTTTGTTTGGAGTATGTTGGTTCTGCTTAGCAAAAGCTAAATATCTGTATTTTATGTTCACCCCAAAGCACTGAACATAAAATTTCAGAAGTAATCTATAGCCTGTTCTTACAAAGACAGTAAAGAGATTGTAACATGGAACAACAGGGATGTTTCATTTTTCTTACTCTCTTTAAAGTCAAAAGTTTTTTTTTATTTTTGTTAACGCAATGTTTGTTAGACCTGGAATTCAACTTCTGGGAACACTGTGGGAGTATTTAACAAGTGGAAATTGTGGTTGGTACTTGTACTTTCCCTCAGACACTTACTGGATGCACCATAAAGGAAGTGCCCAAGTACCGTGAAATAGTATCTTGCCTAAATTACAAGAACTCATTAATCCACAGTCAACATTTGTTTCTAGTCTCCTTAGAGATTTTATATTGTGAAGAACAGCAAACACTGGGTTATCCAGGAATGGTATCTGCAGCAATCACAGTCAAGTATCCAAATTACTTTTTAGTGTAGTAATTTATTTCCTTCAGTACAGCAAACTCTGGGCTGTATCATACAACGTTTGGAGGACAGCTGTTATGTGGTGTCATGTTTAAGCTTTCAAAGCAATCCAAACAAATTTAAGCCAAATTTATAATAAACCAAAACTGTTTAAGGGTAAATACTTAGGAAGTAGTTCTATGAATTAAAGTACATAGGGGTTTTGTAAACTATGCAAGTTAATTTACGTTATTTTCTTAGAAATACTCATTGAGTAAATATTGTAGTAATGGTGGATCAAAAGGAAGAAGGACATATCACAAAGGGAAGTCTGCTGTCCCACCTCCATCTCAAAATCTGCTCTATTTTCCTCCACTCTTATTTAGGAGCAGTGATAGAATCAGGGTGATGGGAGCGTGTTTTCCACTTGTCAGCAAAGGTAGCTCAGGCCTGCATGACCTCAGCCTGCAGGGTGATGGCTCCGGGGGTTTGAATAGCCCCACAGAACAGTCCAGCGTGACCCACTGCTGACACATGCGAATCTTTGGGCCTGAGCACACAGAGCACCCTGTTTCACTCTGCAATGTAACCCTGAGCATGGTGGGCTCCTAGCATTAGCAAAGAACATTAGACTTCCTCTTGAGGACAAGCTGAAGCTGTTTTCAGATGCAGTGTGGAGTACCATTTGATGATGAGCCAAGGTACTGTAGAGTGTTATTCGTCTCCTTCCTTCTCTGCCACCTGTTTGGAAATCTCATGAATTGGCACTCAAAAAGAGTTTAGTTTCAGTGCTTACAGCAAGCTAATTGTAACTCCACTGGCATTTTGCAATTGCTAATCCTTTCCAGAGTGTTCTCCGAGAAAGAGCGTTTGAAGAGGTTGGTTTATTTTGAGTCATTTCTCCAAGCAATGCATATATGCCTGTTAACTGCTCTTAGTACCTATGATAGGTAAGAGAAGCTTCTTTTTTTTGCATATAGTTGTCAGTTGCCTGTGTACATTATACTGCCTAGGATATGAACATGCAAGATTTCAGTTTCCAGAATATCCATGTACGTGCAGGTTTTCTAGAAATGAGCAGAAAGCCTTTGAGCAAGCAAAATTCTTTATTTGTAAAAAATTATCTTTTGAATGTTATTTGACTATTGTGTTGAATACAATATTGTGAGGCCTACACAGCAGATACCATGCAGCTAATTGGGAAGCTGAATCTGGATTACAAAGTGATGATTGAGAGTTTAGAGCTTACTCTGTTTTGCAGGCATTACACCACAAAATTGTCATGTAGGTTATAAGTGATCCTTAAAATATTAAGTGCACAAAGACTAGGGCTCTGCTACCTTTTTCTTTTTTTTTTTTTAACTTTTGTTTCTTTTTTACTGTTGTGAAGTGTGGACAATATTAGACATAAGTCTGTGTTGAAACCTTTTGTACAAAGTGCAGCTGGCTTAGTCCAGTGGACTTAGTCTGCTTCATTTGTATATAATAAATAAAATTGCAGCCATGGTTTTGATTTGAATTATATTAAGGCCATCACTAGCACATAATTAAAAGGAGAGGAAGACGTATTTAGATATAACTATCAGAACTCCAAAAGATATTTACAAAGTATGCCAGAAGTTGTGGTTTGAGCCTTGTTCTTTCAAACATCTCAACTCTTTTCATTACACGATGAATTTTCAGTTGTCCTGGACTGAGTTTCTCTGTTTTCCATGTTCTTAGAGAAGGTTCTCCCTCCTAAATTGCAATGGGTCTGAAACTAAAATGGGACAAAAAAAAGCTACAAAAGAGTCTGAAAAATGTCTTATAATGAGGGATTTAAAATGTATTTAGTTCCTCTAACTAAAGTTGAAAGATAATTTGCTTGTACTATACAAATATATAGTGTGCTATATGAAGATATAAGTGATGGAAGATCAGAAGATAGAAGGCCCTTTTTCTAAGCAAAGAATTCATAAATTAATCCATAAATAGATCTTTTTAAAAAAAGATTAGGTATAAATCTAAAAGATATTCTGCACATTAAACAGAAGCTGCAAGGTTGTAGAAACTAGTGAATTTTTGTTTGTGGCTTGCTTTGCAAGGGATCAAATGAAAAGTGTGCTCACACTGAGGTGAGTCAGTTACTGCAATCAGCACTATTACTGCAGCTCACTAGCTGGTTTTGTTCACAGCTGAGACTGTTGCAGTTGTATGTCTCTGTGATAGGGGAGGCCTTGTTGGGATTCAAGTTAATACACTTCGGATTGTGGTTTCAAAGGAATGTGCAAATAGCCATTGCTGTAGTTCAGCTGAGTAGCTGCAATGTGATGAGCTGTGGTAGCTTGCCTGTTAAGCCAAGATCCCAGAGACCTTTGGGGCTGTAAGATACTTTGGGGAAATGCCATATTCTGTGAACTGCTGCCCTGTCATTCTTGCAGCTGATGTTACATAATCATGTGCAGGCACTAGCAGTTTTCTCTCTTCAGGGAAGTTAATATGCAAGAATCAAAGACAGGAGTTTGTTTCTGGACTGAGATCCACTGTAAATCTCCACAGTGGACAATAAGAATGCCTTTGTTTCACAGATTTTGTTTTTTCCAGGAGGCACATGCAGTAAGCTAACTCAAACACTGGACATAAACATTGTACAGGTGTACAAAATAGTGGGTTTCAAATTTATTCTCTAGTTTACAGTACAGAATCACAGAATGGGTAAGATTGCAAGGGACCACAGTGGGGCATCTGGTCCAACCTCTCTGCTCAAGCAGAGTTATCCTAGAGCACGTTGCACAGGACTGTGTCCAGACAGTTCTTGAATATCTCCAGTGAGGGAGGCTCCACAACCTCTCTGGGTAACCTGTTGCAGTGCACAGTCACCCGCATAGTAAAATTCTTCCTCCTATTCAAGTGGAACTTCCTGTGCATCAGTTTCTGCTCGTTGCTTCTTGTCCTACTGCTGGGCACCACTGAGCAGAGCCTGGTCCATCCTCTTACCCCTCCCTGCAGATACTGACAGATGTTGTTGCGGTCCCCTCTACATTGTCTGTTCTTGAAGCTGAACAGGCACAACTTTACCAGCCTTCCCTCATAAGAGAGATCATCCAGTCCCTTAATCATCTTTGCCACATTCCGCTGGACCCACTTCAGTAGCTCCGTGTCTCTCCTGTACTGAGGAACCCAGAACTGGACACAGCACTCCAGATGTAGCTTCACTAGGACTGAGTAGAGGGGCAGGATCACCTCCCTGACCTGCTGGCAATGTTCTTTCTATTGCACCCCAGGACACCATTGGCCTTCTTGCCACAGGGACACACTGCTGGCTCAGGGACAGCTTGTTGTCCACCGGGAACCCCAGGTCCTTTCAGGTCACCCCCAGCCTGTGGTGGTCCATGACGTTATTCTTCCCCAGGTGCTGGACTCTTTATTTTCAATTTCATACAGTTCTTCTCTGCCCATCTTTTCAGCCTGTCAAGGTCCTTCTTAGCAGCTGCACAGCTCTCTGGGGTGCCAGCCACTCCTTTCAGGAAAATATTGGCCACTATTTCCCCCTCGGAAAAAACCATACTATCTTCTATTGCTTTATAAAATAAGTGTTTTTAGGCTTCATTTTGTAATGGGAAAACTAAGACCCAGAGATATGGAATTACTTTCCCAATGGTACTCAACTGTAGAAGCACAATTTACACTCAGTTCTCCATCTAGAGCACAATCAGTTGGGTCTTAGTGGATAACAGAACATATCCCCCCTGTTGAGCATTTTGGTTTGTTTGATACATTTAACAAAGTTCATTGGGCAAAGCATAGCTAGCATATAGCCGTAATAAATATATTTTATTTTGTGTTCTGCTGTTGGAGGTGATATAGCATGCTACAGGAAACTAAGGGAAATAAAAGGATTTCTTTAAATAAATTAAAATGTTTTATTTTGCAAATTTTTTGTGAAATCTGTAGCAGTACTGCTACATATGTCATAACAAGAACAAAAGTAGGTTTTTAATATGATATGGTTTTACTGGACAAATGAACTCAGTGCAGTCTTGGGCAAAGAATTTTTTAATGATAGGTAAGGTCCATCCCATCTCTATTATCTTTGTAAGTTCAAAGAAATAATCTCATACTTTAACTAACTCCTTTCTTTCAAGACTGCTACAGCAATATATTCTGTTCAAAATTACTGTGTTTACAATTATTAGAAGAGCCTAGGACATGGGTTTCCAAAGGAACAAGCAGTGCTGCCCTAGTAGCTTCCTAGCTTCGGGTTCATTCAAGCAAAAGGCTTTTCAAAAAGAAACTGAAGGGTAAATAATTCTTATGGCCCTGTTTTTGAGGACATATACAGACAGTCATTGTTTTATTGCCAGACTAGTCCTGTTGCTTTTAGTAGGCCTGCTCCCAAGAGGAAAGTGGAGTGTGCTCATCACTGTGGTGTTCCAGTAAGCACACTGGCCCACTGGCCATTTCCCTTTATTCTGCCCCTTCCCAAAACTAACTTTCAAAGTTTAGGAATTTCACCAGAATAGCATAAAAATATGCAAGGACTGCACAGACTTTATATGTCATTGATAAATATGAACTTCAGGCTCCAGTATTATCAGTTTAGTATGTTTCACTGTAATGTTAAATTTTTTTAGCCGGCAAAACAAGACCAAGAGAGGGAACAGAAATCTAGGATCACTTGACTGTTTTTGTTTTTTTTTAATATTCTCTGTGTGTGTTGTATTGTGCTGTTTATATTTATGTGCTATTCTAAATCACAGCTGTCAGTTTTCATGCTTTTCGTGTGAGACATCTGCTTGCCATAGTAAGCAAAAATAGGTGAACTAATGTTTAGATGTTATTGAGGAGCTTTTATGTGCAGTTTTGTACAACCACTTTTCTTCTCTCTTCTAAATGGAGTCTTTCTGTTGCATTGAAATAATGACATTGATTTAATATTAGAAATTTTTAAAATTTCTTTTGACATCTATTTGGAATATATTTTAGAAAAAGCTTTCTAAGGACTGATTATTTTGTTGGTGCTCATCTCTCAAATTCAGTATTCACTTGCTAATAGCTTTCAGTAGGGAAACTGAAAGTATGCAATACTTACTTGAACTTCTTTCTATATAATTAGTGTTGTCTCTTTTTCCTTAGGAGGCTTTTGTTTCAGCTATTGAACTGTTTTTCAAAAGAATCTCTGTTAAAGTCTTATCTGTCTGAAAAGAGATGGAAATTGCACCTGTAATATAAGTATATTCAGGGGAAAAGGTTTGTGAGACCATAGCATGTGACAGATTGGAAACAGAATTGAGGTCTCTGAAATGCCAGTGTCTTTTGCAGTGACTCCTCAGTGTTTGCCATAGGCTTCCTTTACTGTTCCAGCATGTTGCTTTCTCAGTGTGTGACCCAGGATCACACCTTCAAATGCACTGTAATGCAGTTTTGGTATTTGGTCTAGACCTTGTGATTTAGTCTTTATGCCATATAATTTATGCCTTTTGGTTTTCAACAGTAAGGGAATATTCATTTTTATAAAAGACAATTCAAGTAGTGACACATTCTTCTTGTCCAGAAATGTTGCTGCTGCCAACCTGATGCAATATTAATAGGAAAAGGCAACAGGGTAATCTATTATTTGCTTGCAGCTGTAAATCTGCATGACACTACCAAAACAGATCTGACAAAGAACAAAGAGTCTGCCTTAAAGAACTTAAGATCTAAAAAGCTCTAGTCAAGTTTAACAAGTGTCTTTTGCTTGTTATTGCCAATAGGTTTCAGGATTAAAAAGAAAATCAAGGAAGGGAGAGTGCAGAGTAATTAGGGGTGTACTAAATACAGTGAAATTAGCCTGCATAAAAGTATTAAATCTGGATAAAAGTGTTAAAGCTGATGGTTTGGAGAGAAGGTTATCTAGAAGTAAGACATACTAATGCATGATCATGGGAAAGCGTCAGATATACAAATAGACAAATAATTATTGAGGCTAAGATAGAAACATAGAACAAAATGTTGAATATATTGAAATATTGAAAATATTTGATTTATGAATTCTGTTTACTTTTTTTTTGAAGAATAGCTTTAAATTGGTGAATTTTAAATTTGTGGATTCAAACACATTCCTCTTTGCATTTTCATTGTTTTCTGTCAATCCTTTAACTATCTATTTAAGTAAATAAGTCCATTCCAGGATTTTACCCCAGCAAAGAGCACTTGTGATAAACAGTAGTCACTAACATAATTTATACTCTGTGTGCAACACTGGAAGGAGTGGGGGTTTTTTAGGCAGAAAAAGCAGCTTAGAGCCACACAAACTGCATAAAAATAAATCAGCAATACAGGCTACGTAAGTTTCTTCAGAGATCTTAAAACTAATGTATTGTCCCATACACTTACTCCACAATATTGTAACTTAATGAGGAATTTATTTAAATGAAGCCTGTAAAGGGGTCCCCAAATGTAAAAATCACAAGAGAAACATCTCAGTTGTTTGTAACAGAATAAAGAGCATTGCAGTTTTAAGATGCCTTGCATCCCACAACAAGAAGTCTATGGAAGTCCTAGTGGATGTTGATGGATTACCTGAGAATAATTGTCCTGTGCACTTTGTCACTGTACCACTGCTGTAATCTTGCCTGGACTCAACAGAAGAGCTGGCAGTGTGACAGAAACTGGAATAGAACTATTCTCCAATGCCAAAAAGCATTTGGACTCTAGTAGGGATCCTGAAATAGTGAGTTTTCAGACACCATATTTTTAAAGGCAAATTTTCTTTTTAAAAGGAATCTGTTATCAGTCATTCAAAAATTATATATGATTGCACATTGTATTAAGGACAGAGTAAAAACTATCATAATGTTCTGAGATATCTCTGAACGTCAGCTTCCTTAAATTGAATAGTGTCATAACTGTAGAATTTCTGTTGTCTGCTTATATTTTTCAGTACAGCAACAAAAGTCCCTGACTTTTCTGGGAGAGAAGGGTTTCAAAGCCTGGATATCCCTCTGCAAAATCATTTTTAGAGTTCACTTTGATTAAGACATTCACTTCCTCTTATAAAACCAAACAAACAGAAAAAACAAACAAAGAGGAAAGTCCTCCCATTCTGTGATTGGGTAGTAATGATTGTAAAATTTGTCTTTATTCATCTAATCCTCTACCTGAAAGACTATTTAAGTGACTGTTTATTTTCAGGGAGAGCTGTTTCTTTTGTGTGCTAAGTGTCACATTGCTTTTAAGGCCAAGCAGCTCATGCTTTTAGAAGAGCTCTATTGTCTGTCATTTATTATCATCCTCTTTTTAATCATTGTTAATGTTGAGGTTAATTGAATGAATTGGTGTAGCAGTATCTACCCTAGAGATTTCACTCTTTTACTAATTTTTCCCTTTTTTCCACTCTTCTCTTGAGAACTTTCCCTACATTATGCTGGTATTCTTCCAAGGGGAGTCCATGTAGTTACAGCAAACCAGAATTGTAGGAAGGTGTCAGTAGAAAGGAAGCCAAAGGAGAGAAAATCTCATCTGCTAAGACTGCTTTATTTTAAGTTTTATTTTTTCTAGATAATATTTAAATGTAGTTAAATGTTATTAGTGGTATTTTTATCCTTAAAGTTTGAATCATAATGAAATCATAATTTACCCAAAGTATAAGAAAAAAGAAAATTTGTTGTGATAGATAGCAGTCCTGTAGACAATCAAGTCCACTACAGGTGCAAATGATATATCTCCATGGACTGTGACAGAATTTTAGCCACTCATAGTGATAAGAAATTTGACTGTTACTATTTAAAAGTTCAATAACAAAATGATAAATGGTATGGATAACTTTAGGTTTATATTTGAAAAGTGAGAAGTTGATGATAATAATTTTCATAGGGTTGACACTGAGTCTAGACTTGATGAAATCACATTCCCAGACATACTGTTGTCAAGCCTAAGGCCTGGAATTATAGACACTGTAAGGGTGAAAATGTGCAAGCTCTATGAGAGTGCCAGAGTGGAGTTTCACTTTTGCTGAACTCTTGACTGAAGGGGGAGGACATGAAATATGTGAGAGCACTGATAGGAAAAATATTTCTGTCTAAGGGAAGGATCAGTGACCACTAGTGGAGTGAGGAGTTATGGCACAGTTGTAATTAGGAGCTGAAGAATGAGTTAACAGTCATGAAATTCAAATTTTTATTTCCCAAAAGAGGGAAATAAAAGACACTGGATGTCAGAGAAGCAGAATGAAATAAAGCTGAGGGCACATAGTTTAAGACATTTTATAACAGCACATAACTAACCTATGGAAACCCTTTCAGAAAATACAGTGATTAGAAAGCTTAGTAAAAACAACAGCAGTAAACATTTATATTTACAGGTGTCTAGTTCAAAATTAAGAAAATAAAGCTTTAGGCTTTCAGTCATAAGCCAGCCTGTCACTGACAGAGCATTTCCCTTAAGGACTCATTATTTACAAGGTCTGATTTAGCTTATTGAAACTGAAGAGCTGGACATTATACAGTCAGTTCATTCCAGTCAGGCAATTCCCATATTGCATTATGTTGGCACAGGAAACAGAATCTTCAAAAAAGAATTTCTATCTGGACTGGAGGCCCAGGATAAGTACACTCCACAACCTTTGCTTCCTTATTCATTCAGTTTGGACTGATACCAAAAGATTTCTGGAACTTTTTGTTGTCTGCCAGTAAAGAAATGATAGGCATAACCCTTCAAAGCATGCTGTGGTTTTTTTAGTATCTCATTAACCTGTTCAGCTTGGGAGGAATCATTAGAACAAAGCCACAAGTAGCCTCTGTAAAGGAATGGGGAAATTATAGTTGTGTGCACTGCTGTGCTGCCAAGGCTTGTCTGTGACATTTGACACTGACCAGCACAGAGCTTCTGGCATGCCTTTGAGAATACCTGCAGTAGTAGCTACATCCCTTAAACTCACGAGTATTTCTGCATGAATGAGTGCAAACTATTGAACTCAGAAGTAAAGTGGTTTCAGAGAAGTTGTGTGACTGTGTTATTATGCCACTCAACCCCAGCAGCTATTTTCAGTGAGGCTTTTTGTGGGGTAATGTGGCTACTTGATTTCTGGACTAGAATTAGATTACTTCCAGCATTTTAGGACAGCAGACAGTGCAAACATGATGCCATACTGCTCATGTGGATCTGTCCCGAGTGTTCACAGCTGTTCATGAGTTGGACATAAACAGAAATGTGTCTACAATCCCCTTGAAAATATCCTATTGTGTTTTTACAGCCACTGTTAGTCATACAGCTTTTTCAGGAAATCAATGAAGCCAGATAAATCTGTAGAAACTTGAATTTGTGGACTGAGGAAATGCCTCTTCATTGACCTGAGTGCTTATTTGTTGTTTTGAAATTTCTTTTTCTCTCTTTGTCAGAGTGCTATCTTTGTCAGAGTGATGATGAAGGGCTGGGGGAATTTTACGTTAAAATAAGAATCCAAGATTTCTTTGAAAACCAGATGTAATATTAGTATCATACAGCTCTGAGTAGTTCTTGAAAATGGTTAAAATCTTTTCTTGAGGCAAAGCATATTTAATTATTGCTCCCAGAGCCCTCAAGAAGCAGTATGCAAGGAGAATACCAATACTTGCATTTTGTAAGAAAAAACCCTGTGTTTCCAGAGTATCAGACAAAATCCTCAAGTAGATATGATTCAATATCTTGTTTTGTAGTCTCTCAGAGAAGTCTAAAAGAGGAGATGATATTAGGATGGTCACATGTAAAAAGAGTGCCAGGTGCAGCTATTTAATTTGGCCCTGTATAACAGACCTGACAACACTCAAAGATAAGAAGAAGCTGTTTTAAAATTGAATTGCAGTACCATTTATACATGATGAATCATTTAAAGAAGGATTATTATAGATTCCAATTAGTCTTGTCCATTAGTAATAAAAAAATACAATTAAAGCTGCAAGACAACCATTGTTAAATCAGGCAGGTAAGAAAATAGATTACCTAATCAACATTTAATTGGTTTACAACAATCTCATGTCTCTATGCTACTATTGAAGCAAAGAACTTAGTAATTCTTTAGAAAGATGTCAGAGTTAGAAGAATGAAAGTGTCTAAATTAATTGAAATTATGGAAAAAATCTAATTTTGTTAAAGCCAACTGTATTATACAGTTCTTTGTGCTGTGAAAGTAGGTCGTATTTTCCTCTCAGACATCAGCAATAAATACTGTTGGAAGCAGGATACTGGACCAAATAAGAGAGATGCCAGTAACTTCTCCTGCCCTTTTCTGAGCATTCTTTCTAACTGGGCTTGCTCCAAAGCTTGCTTATAATTCTGAGGTTGAATCAGACCCTTTATAGGCTCTCACTGGCTTCAGTTCTGCTTGAGGAGATCTTACCAACAACTGAAGCCACCTGCTTGGACCAGAAGTCCACTTCTCAAAGCAAGTGCTGACGAGTTCCTCATGCTTATACATCAGGCATGCATGCTGGCTGTCATTTATTTGGTTTTATTACTTCTTTTAGAATAAATTGGTGACTAATGTCTGTGCTATCCCTTTGCATCTCTTTCTAATCCAATCTTAAGACTCCTGTACACAGCAGAAAAGTCAGTACACAGTCGTATAACCAGAGAATATTTAGTAATATAACCAATTAATATAATTCATTTTGGTTTGGGCTGGTTTTTCATGGATTTTATTTGAAGTGAATTTCAGGTATTGATGATTACATTGAAATGTGCCTTGGTTTTGCATGAGTTCAGAATGCTGTTTGGCAAACTAAATTAACACATGACTTGCTCACATTTGTAGCCTTTATCAGCCTTTACCTACTGCTTAGTCTTAATTTTCAGAGAATTCAGGGATGATGGTGACTGAGTAAACAAATCTTACCATACCTTTGAGTAAACGGCATGTCTTTATGTGCTTGGAATAGTTAGTACGGGAAATCTGTTTATCCCTTCATTACTTACTTATAATAAAAGTAAAATATGTCCAGAAACAGTTTGCAAAAGGTTATTGCCAGTCTGACTTCGTGTTTGGGCCATTTTTTTTATCTGTGGGTCAGGATCTGCGTATCCTGGTGTTGGCTGTAGTCCACTCTAGAGTTTTTTTTACCTCATCAGAATCCAACCACAGACACTAATCATTTCATGGAAATCACAAGATCTTTATGCCTTGAAGGAAGAAAACAAACATTAGAGAAGGAAAAACATTGGGTAGGGCTGCACGAATGGTTTGAATTACGATAAATAGGGCGTGCATGTGACCGGTCACTAACAATAATTTCATTTGGTTCACCTAGAAAAAAGAAGAATGGAGAAGAAGAGCAGCCAAAGCCCTCCCTCAGTAATCAATACCGAATTGTTACACCCACATTCCAGTATAATATGGACTACAAGAAAGTTGGTAAATGTATTATTATAAACAACAAAAATTTTGAGGACAAAACAGGTAATGTTCTTCCTTTGAAGATACACATTAGAGAGCATAATCAATATGCATTTTAGTTTTAGGACATGGAATTTTAATGAATGTATTTATCCTTTCTGATAAATGGTTGTTCCTAAACTTTTCCTGTTCTTTAAAACTTACATTAGAGTAACTCTTTTCAACTTCCTTGCAGTATATGTTTCAAAGACCATGTCTCCTTGCTCTACCAACTTCAAACTAAACCTTTATCCCAGAGTTTAAGACTGTGTTGTTAAAATTTGAACTTTGGCATCTGCAACCCATGTTATAAATTCTCTGTCCCTGAGCTACAGCTATGAGCTACAAAAGCTAATAGCTGTACCTGTGCTCTGTTCACACTCCTGCATTTAACTTTTCAGACCACATATGGTTTCAAAGTGGACAGATACTTGTGTTACAATGAGCTTTATAGGATTTTTCCTATACACTTGGCAAACACACGGATTTGTTTTCTGCAAAGATTATATATCAGTTCTTTTTATTGAGTATCACAGGGACTCTTTTCAACAGTTTTTCCATGGGGTGCTGTATGCCTGTGTTACACTGCAAAACCCAAAGGAGATGAATCATCCACAGAGGTCTATGTTGCAAGGTGCTGGAGGCAAGCCAGCATTTTTCAGGATAAGATATGTGTTTACATTGAACGTTGCATTATTTTTAAAGTCTCACAATTTGTTCTCTTTGCTGTTAGAGGATTGTTTTAAAAACATGTCACCGTGACATTGTTTAGGTTTACCAATTATAAACCTAAAAATTTACCTTTGAACACGTGAATTATTTTGAGTTGTATAATGTGCAGTCAACCGTATTCTTTGTTTTCCGGCAGGAATGGGTACACGCAATGGCACTGATAAAGATGCTGGAGATCTGGCTAAGAGTTTTAAAAACTTAGGTTTTGAGGTTTATACGTACAATGACCGAAGCCGTGATGATATGGAGAAATTACTGAAGCAAGGTAAAAATTTAGAATCATAAAATAATTTAGAGTGGAAAAGACCTCTGGAAGTCACCGAATCTTCTGCCTTCTCAAAGAAGGTTACAGTAGAACAGATTGCTTAAGCCCCATACATACAATTTTCTGTATAGAAGGATTTGGTTTCTGAAGGGATTAGGTAGGGAATTAAGGGTAGGCTTAATTCCCTACCTCTTTCTCCAGCATCAGTTTAGAAATGCACAGTGTTCTTGTGATCACCTATCCTGGGTGTTCAGTGAGGAGCTTTGTCATATTAGATAATGAATCCAGCCTATTGATTCCAGTGGGCCAGACTCAGAGTCAAGTGAAGGATGTATCCTTGTATTCAAGATACTCATCACATTGTAAAAACTGGGTTGTGTCATCTTTATCCACTCCTTCCCGTGCCTTCCAGTAGAGGCCCAGTGTATATTAAGTCTCAAAAAAATGTGTTTGCTAAATATAATTGTCATTTAAAATGTTACTGCCTTTTAACTAAGAAGTATTTGATTTGTAGCTGCTGAGGAGAACCACAGCGATGCCGCTTGCTTTGCCTGTATCCTTCTGAGCCATGGGGAAGAAGGACTCATCTATGGCACAGATGGACCCATGGCTATCAAGAGTTTGACTGCGCTGTTCAGAGGAGACAAGTGTAAAAGCCTTATAGGCAAACCCAAATTATTTTTCATTCAGGTAATAGCCCTAAGGTAAATATAGTATCCTACTGCTGCAGTAGGGAGAACATGCTCTGTTGGTTGTCAGCTCTAGAAGAGCCTCGTAGGTTAATTTACTGAATGTCGCTGGAGGTGTTGGGAAAAAATGTGTTGAGAGAAGTTGTATGTGGGTGACTTGTATTGTTTGTTTTTAAGAGGTAATTTACATACAAGTTTCACAGATGTAAAGAACAATATCACTGTAATTTTGTACATGGTTTCTCTTGGTAATATATGAACTTCAAAGCAGAAAGATAAACTCCTCTTGTGCAGAGAGCGCTAAGGACAGTACATGATTATCAACAACAATAATACTGTCCATGTCTCTTTGAATTATGGTTGCCTCTACAGATTAATGAATTCTGCTGAAAGAAATATTTTTCCCTTCCTCAGTAGCCTAAAAATTTATATTGCATTTTTAAATTATCATATAGTAATTGCATATTGATTAAACTTGTGAAGACCACTGTTTCAAACTATTAACTGACATACCACAGGGATGAAGTCTCTTTTTTATCATAGTATTATATATGTACAGGACTTGCAGCAGATGTGGTTTTCCCTAAGCTGTTCCATCAATTAGTCCTCAACCTCAAAGTGAAAACTGTGTCTATTTTATCAATTAGTCCTCAACCTCAAAATGAAAACTGTGTCTATTTTAGACTCTTCATACTACTAAAATGATGTTTCTTTTAATTATAAGTTTGGAATGATTATTTCATAGCCTTTCAGATTATCCTAATAAAGGCAACCAACCCTGTTACATAAGTCAGTCAGACTGTTATTCTTTTGCAAGAGCTGTCAGTCAAACTACTGATCAAGAGCTGAAACTTAACAACCTGGACTGTTGTCCCAGTGTGCTCTTTAGCTGAATGCATGATTAAGAGAAAATTAAGAATAAAAAAAAAATGGAAAAATATTAAAAATGCAATATACTTGAAATGGGTGGTCAAACACTAGAACTAGTTGCCCACACTGTAGAGTCTCCACCTGTGGAGATATTCCAAACCCAACTGTACATGCACTTGGATGGCTGTAGCTGTCCCTGGTTAAGAAGGGGGGGATGGGACTAGATGATCTCAGGATGTGATTTTGTGAAATGCAGTGCTTCAGCAGTGCATGTCAGGAACCAATGCCAATGTGTAATCCAGTGTAAATGGCCAGAAGTCCCACTGCACAAGGCATTATGTAATTGAGTTCTGAGAATGACTCTAGACTAGTAAAAATAATCATGGTTAGCATAAACTAATGCTCCCCTAGGGCTTTGACAAACAACTGATCTTCAACACCTTTACCTCCCTTTACTGTATGGGATGTATATTTTAAAATGATTAAGCCAGTAACTTTATCACTGAACAATTAGGTATCCTCCAGAATTGCATTTCTGCTTCTTATACATGCAAAGTACTGCTTAAAACTGAATCTATTAAAAATATTGATGAATACTTATTGGTATAACAGGTTTTTTCTCCTTATTGGACAAGTTCTATTTGTCTTCTCTGCTTTCAGGCATGCAGAGGCTCTGAATTTGATGAAGGTATACAAACTGACTCTGGACCTGCAAATGACACTCTGGAAACAGATGCCAACCCGAGATACAAAATCCCAGTAGAAGCAGATTTCCTGTTTGCATATTCCACAGTGCCAGGTAAAGAAAAGAGGGTCAGGGTGGAGATAGAAGCCAATCATCCATACTGATTGGATTGTAGATGGACCTTCATTGATGACACATTGTACATTGATGGACAAAACACAAACGCCCAGTGTACATTGGGCCAGTGTGTTGTGTCCACCCCTTTTACACTGGCTGCATAGGAAAGAGGAGATTACAGACAGCAAAGGCAATACTGTTTTCTTGGAATCCTGTCCTTCCATGTCCCAGTTTAGTAAGTGTGTTGAATATGTGATGAAGGCAGGATGAGGAACTGTTACAGCACAAAACTTATTCTTAGAGAGGAAACCCGTGAAATTTTACTTCTCACAGTTTCCCAAATGCCCAAATGTAAAATGGTGCTTTAGTAGTGTGAGGTTTGGAGAGTTAATACACATTATTCTCAACTCTAATGAAGTAGGGTATGTGACACAAGTGATAAGAGTTAAACTTTCTTTGTATGGATTTTTAATCTTTGCCCAGAATCTTTCACACAAAAGAGCAAAATAAATCCCCTGTACTTTCTTACTTGTCTTTCCTGTAAGGTTATTACTCCTGGAGAAATCCTGGAAGAGGCTCCTGGTTTGTGCAGTCTTTGTGCTCTGTGCTAAATGAGCATGGAAAACAACTTGAGATCATGCAGATCCTCACACGGGTCAACTATGTGGTTGCCACCAATTTTGAATCCCAGTCGGATGATCCACGCTTCAGTGAGAAGAAGCAGATTCCCTGTGTGGTCTCCATGCTCACAAAGGAACTTTACTTCTGAAAGTGTATTTTAATGCAGCCAGCAATGAAAGATCAGGGTATGGTGTTGGGTGGAGATTTGACTATAAACAGGAGTCAATACATTTTTAGTAACAGAAATGTAATAACACTAGATTTTTGTATCGTATAAGCTCGAGTATCTGATGGATGGACAATATGCAATATTTTAAAGAAGTAAATGCTGGGGGACAGCCTGACAGCTGTTAGGAAGAAGAATATGGTTGACTGCACATTACACAACTCAAAATTATGGTATCTTGATTTCTGTTACTGTGGCTGTCACAATATTTGGCTGCTGAACAAGTTCTGAGAATCACCTTCCTGACCCATAAAGGTTTTTCCCAGAAAGCAGATTGTAAATTAAGAATAAAACAAAAGTTTGTGAGACTCCTTCTCTTTTACTACTAGCTCATGGAACCATAATCTCCTCAGAAATTTCCAAAGACCATCATATTATTGGGTATGTCCAGTGACAGTTTGTAGCTATTTAAAAGGGTGTTTCTTAGTCTAATTTCCTTTTAATGAACATTAGTAATGAAGGCTAATGGTTGCTCTGTGCTTGACCTGGAAGTCAATTTACTTAGTTGTCACTCTAGCATAAGATGAATATATTAAAAAATCAATATTTATAGGTGATTTACCTGAACAATATGGAAATGTAACAAATAGAAAAATGAAATTCAAAACCCTTGTAAAAGATTGGCAAACTTTAATTGGTATTGCAGTTTTTCTGCTTGCAGAAAAGAGAATGTCTGCTTGTTGATTCAGAATTTTTGAACCCTCAGAAGGTTAATGGCAAGGCTTTGTTGTAAAACATTAAAATTTAATGTTGAAATGATAGAATTATATGTTCCATTAACAAATGTATGTTTAGATTTAACTTCTATTTGTGAGGAGTTTTGCCAAAACTGTAAATGCTTACTTGAATCAGAAACCAGAAGTGCCTTCTTAGTTACTGTATGGTCTTGATTTTGTGTTTCAGAGTTACGTTGGTGATGTTTATATTCCTACTTTTTATATACTCTTTATAGTTGGTAGGTAGCTCACAAAAGTGAATTTAATTATTTGGTTAAACTGATAAATGATGAGTTGCTCACTCTTTTCCCAGTTAATGTACTCTATACTCTTTTGCAATCCTCTAAGAAAATAAGTACATACTATTAAGGCCAAGTTACAAAATTGTTAAGTTTATTTTCTTACAAATACTGTGACATAGTGAGACATATATTTTTTTCATAAGTCAAATTTACAGTTGTTTAAATTAAATAAATGGTTGTTTTATGAACATATTGAGCATGACATCAATAAAGGCCTTTTTTAAAAAAATTTCCTGTGAATATCTGCATATTTGTCACTCAATCTGGTGAAGTGAAACCAACCAAAGTACATCCCAGAAGCCAGAGAGCCTTGGGAACAGTAAAGGAGCGAGTAGGGTCTCTGAAATAAGGCAGTTTAATTTTTTTAATAATGTAAAGGACTGTAACAGCATAACAGGTAAGGAACACATTTCCTCTCGTGTGGTGCTTTTCTTCTTAAATGTTCTTTGAGAATGGTATTTTATTTTTAAAAAACTTTAACAAATTTTTCTTAGCTTGGAAGCATTGGGGAGATATAAAAATTACTAAAAATAGTCCCTGGTCAAGCCTACAAGGGGCTGCTGGGGAAGAATGAGAGTTAACAATACTGAGTTTCATCTATGAGTAAAAAAACTATTTTCCTTACTGGACTTACCTAAAAGAAAAAAAAAAAAAAGGTGGGCAGCAGGAGCCTGTGTCAGATTTTGTTATACATTTGCCATGATGGACTCTAAATGAGAGCAGCTTGGGACTTTCCAACAAATAGGAGAAAAAGTAACTGTCTGTCTAAGAAAACAAAGTAGGAATGTGATTTGAAGCTCTTCAGTGCTGTAACGTGGCAAGCCAACAAGGCACTCTCAGTGTTTGCAAAAGCTCTCCTGGCAGACCAAAGGTTTCCTGGAAAAAGCTGATGGTGTGGCACAAAGGATCACAACAATTCTACCTGCTGGCTGACAACAAAAGGAAGAAATGGAGGCTGTATCTTAACCTTCGGGCTAGTTCTAGGGTATGAGATATACAAACATCAGCATAAAATACACAAAGACGCCGCCAGAGAGGAAAGATAACTTAGAGTAGTAGTGAAAGAAAAAAAACATTCTCTTGTGTCGAGACCAATGTCTCTGCTAGATGGAACATTACTTTAGATCAAAAAAACATTAATATTATTTAAAAAGAAAATTTCCTACTGACGGACATCATCTCTGACTGGAGATGTTTACGTGCTGAGGGCTGTGCCAGCCGAAGAGCCTGAAGGAACCCATTCAGAATGGCTCTTTCACTCGAGCAAGGCCAGGTAGTTGAATACTAACTTAAAAGCTGTAGGGCATTTTAGCTTTTTTTCCTGATCAAATTTAGAACTATTTTCTATCTAAAAGCAATTCCCTTGACATCTGCAGGATTAGCCAAATGGTTTATTGTGTAAAACCACTATCATTAACGATATGCTGTTTCAGGAGAGAATCCCCAAAAATTTGTTTATTATAACCAAAACTTACACTGGCACTACAATGAAGTAGATTGTCATGATACAGGCAGCACAGGAAATCCTGCTTCACTGCTGTATGTTTTAGAAAATGCAATTCTTTAAATTTGAAGTTGGCTACATTTTATGGTGCTTGTATGATCTTTCAGAGTTCTTAATGTTATTTTATCTTTCAGTCATGGGTGGATATTATGCTTTAGACACAGCTCAGGGGAAATGAAGAGGACTGTTCAGAAAGCTGAACCAACAGAAACAAGATGTCTCCAGGGTTTTTTCTGTATGGGAGACATTTATCACTGCCTCAAATATTCGTATTTTTCATTGCTTGTAAGTGAATATTAATCTGGATTTCCCCTCTCCAGAACAGTCTTTAATTTGCTTCCCATGCAGAGACAGGCATTTCCTTGTGGGTCATATTTCAGGATGTTTGTATTTCTACATGGACTATAAGAAGGCAGGCACAATGCAGGGCAAGGACATACTGTGTTTTGCTGCAGGAGGCAATACAGGGAATATGGATATACTTAAAGATGTATTTCTCTAAAACCTTCTTCACCATGAAGTCATTTTGCCTGTAAGTATTAACACAGGTTGTTTACCTGATCTTGGTATTATATTTTTGAAGTTGTATAATAGCTTACATCTTAAAAATTTAAAGCATTTTATTTGCATTTTGACTGAAGTGTCTCATTGCATTTCAAAAGGTTTGAAGCAATCAAATCTCTTAACACCAGACATACAAAAATCTGAGAGGGTATAATCATGGAATTGGCATTATCTATTTTGAATTAGACATAACTTATTTAAAATGTTGTTTTCTGTTGAAAAGACAGTTAAATGTAGCAGTTAAAAGCTTTTTCCCAAAAAATGCAGAGTGAAATAGCACAACTGTAACCTCATGGGTGTTTGTCTTCTCACCTGCAAATCTTGCCTTTTACTGACATCCAGAGGAGACTTTTATCCTGTCATAGGTTTTTGGAGCATTGTTTTGTAATGATTGCATAGTTTGCCAGTCGAGGTGACTCTGTCAGTCACAGTGAACAGCATAATGCATTACCTTTCATTGCAACCCTGGGCATGTGCCTCTACTATTGGCACTAGCAAATTTACTTTGTGTGTAGTCATTTTTAGTTTTGGAAATTACTTTTTAGTCCTTTTTTTTTTTTGTAGGCATTAGTTGAAAAACCTAGAAGTAAATTTTTATAACAGTCGATCACGGCGTTTGTACAATAAATCTTTCTCCAAAAAAGGCAAAAATTGTTAAGGTTTCCCTAAAAAAAACCTCCAAAAGTACAGGCAGAAATGTTCTGCAGAGACCTCCAGTGGGCCTAAGTTTTCAGAGGGTCATTCTCATTTACAGCCAGGAACAGGAGGTGTGGAAGTCTATAGCTTTAGTTATGTGTCAGAGGTAAAATTTTGTGTGTAACCCACCCCATTTCTGAGCATTGATCCTGACAGTACCATGTTTACTTTTGGCACCATGGGGTAAATCACTGAAGAAACAGAAGCAAAGGAAAGCCCTTAAATCTCTCAGTCCAGCCAGGGAGCTCAGCAAAAACTAGAGAACAGCACTTGCAATCCATCCCATTTTCCCAGGAGAAGCTCTGCAGCTTCAATGGCACACCTGGGTCTGTGCAACCTCCTTGTAGCTATAGACAACTTCCAGCCAAGATTTGATTTTGCAAAGAATTTTAGGGTAAGAAAAAGAGAAACTTTTGAAAAGACATTGTATTAAGAATATTACAGACTTGCAAGTTATTACAATTTCCATAGTATTATTATTGTATTTTCTGCATAGACTTCAAACTCTCTAGGCCAAACTATGCCAGTTTTACATGGGATTCTTCACACTGGCAAAGCAGTGTCAGAACCATATGTGGATGCAGTATTCCTTGGTTACAGGTGTTGTGTCTAGTGCAAAAGGAAGGGCAAAATGAAGTTCAGATGCCAGCTCTCTACATTTCTAGGCAAATGATACCTTTGACTTATATAACTGTATAATATTTATTATTTTTTATTTTATTATTACATTATAATAAATATAGCATAGCATATAACATATAATTTAATCTATAACAAAATATTATGTGTAATGACTAATTATATATAGTTTATTAGATATTTTCCTATGGTTATTTTATATAGTTAAATCATCAACATGAAAATTAACATTTGTAAGGTATTTGCTATTTTCTCAGCAGCAACTGTGTGTGCAGTGAAATGCTGCTCAGCAGCAAGCAAAGTGAAAGGAATTAGCTTCAATATTTTTGTTCTCTTTAATATCTTGGTGAAGAAATCAACGGGATGGCTTCTACAAATAAGAGAAATTCTGCAGGTACCAATTTATTTTTTTTTTTACTAAGATTTGGCAGTAGTAAGGCTGAATTTGGTTTCAATCTGTTCTTGTCAATGTATGATGCCATTCTCTTTGCCGTCCAGCTGTCAAGGATTTTGTGGCAAACAGTAGATGAAAAACAGGGGGAAATAGCATACTAGGAAATTTTGAGATCTCATCTGGACGTACACTTTGTGATCATTCTGTCCCTCTACTTCCCTCCTTAAAGGAACTGTCTTACATGCAGTGTTTCCCTTCATAGCAGGATTTTTCTTGTCCCTGAAAAAGACATTGAACTGATATTTGTTAAAAATTTTAAAATCCTTAAAAATTAACTAAGAACTGGAAGGTACAGTCAGTATCTCCAAGGCACTGGTGATGAAGCCTTGCCTCCACTTAAGACCACAAAGTTTTTCATGTTAAATTTTCCAGAAGTTATGCATATTGCCTGCTGTTCATTACTAGAAGATCCAAACTGAGGTTACCTGTGTTCCTTTCAGTCACTGGTTTCTTAAAAAATCTTAATATACCACACATGGTTTACATGCTTTTTACATGCTTAAAAAATTGAATGAGATTGCCACTCCTTTTGTTGTGTTAAAGTGAATTTGGATCAGAAATCCACCAGTGATTAAAAAATGTGAATCTTAAACCATAGCTGGTCACAAAGTATGAAGGATCATGAACAAATACATTTAAGTATTTTCCCCACAAGGTTTTAGCTCAAACTTTACTTGTATAACTTTTTCCTGTTGTGACATCACGATTCACAGTGCAAGATAATCTATTCTTAGCTGATTGAATGCCATCTATGAATTGCATTAGGGGTGCCTTTACTGTCTTTCAGATCACTAATTATGAAGTTAAATAAGACCAGACTCCAAATTTAAGTAAAACCATTTAAAGAAGACAGAGGCTCATGATATCTTCTGAGCCTTCTACGTTTTCACTATCATTTGCTTACAGTTTGGGCTGGTTGTCAGCCATAAAATTAATATCAGGGAAACAGGGCCTGGACCTGTGTTTTATAGCCTTGATTTGTGTTTCTCTTCTCTAATTGTAATATGGTTTATGGCCATCTGAGCACAGAAACCCAGCCTTCAGCAACAATTTCCAGTTCAAGCAGGTCTTTGTAAGAGATTAATTGGCAACAAATTAAGTAATGGTGCTGTTCATTTCTTTTTGATTAGGGAGAATTCAAAATACATTTTGCCCTGAAGGTGGAGTCCGCAAGCACGGATTCCTTATCAAATCACCACCTCTTCAACTTTTCAGCTCACAGGTATACCAACACAGATTAGTCATATTTCAGCAATCCTTCAACAAGCAGCCGTTATATCTGCTATCCTGAATTTTAATGACAAACAAATTGCTTTCTCTTCGGCAGAATTCCTGGAAAAGGCGTCTTTTCGTCCTGTCCAAATCCAGCAAGGGGAATTACATCCTGAAGTATCTAAAAGGCCAGCATGTAAAAGGCTCCATAGCTGTTGATCAGTATGTAACTCAAATGCATCACCTTTTTTATTTTAACTCATGTATCAACACTGTTCAATGGCCACTGGTTGTACAGACACTTTTTCTTGACTTAGGTTCTTGATTCAAATCTCACGGAAGTCAAGAAAAGAGTCCTGCAGGCTTTTGTAGGCTTTGGGTGCAGCTTACAGTAGGTAGAAGTAAAAATCCTCAATTGCTTTATTAAAATTTAATACATTTATGTGAGTGATCATGGTGATATCGTATCTGCAAACCAGACATCTTGGCTCCATGACCCTAAAGGCTGTATTCCTGCAGCGGAAGATATTTTATCTCCTGTGAGGACAGTGCTATGCATTCATTCACATGTGAATGAGGACTGGCTATGCCCCTCTTACCTGTGTCACACAACCTTTCCCTACTTACAGCTTCACAAAGGTGCTTTGCAGGCTGTGCAGAGGTCTCCTGACTTTCATGTGGCCCTTTGGGCTGGTGCTGGTGCCCCTCTGCCTCTTACTCCATCAAGAAATTGCTCTGCTTGGCTCCTTTGGGTTGGTCATTTCATTCCTCTCAGCATAGTGCCCGCTGCAGCAAGACTGGGTGTCACTGGCTTTGTACCAGCACCCTTTACCATGTCACAGGTGGTGTTAGATACTTGGAAGTGAATCAGAAAATGCAGAGATTTTCCCTGTCAGACCTGGAGCTTAATATACTCTAGGCTCCTGGAATTGTTTGGCATGGAGGTCTCTGAACAACATTGCTGTTGTGCTTCTTCCATTAAATGGATTTACTTTGTGAAGCTTTCAAAAATATTGCAGCTTGCTCAGTGGTATGTGGTTACATTATTAGCATCATTATTGTTGTTATTGTTTTTATTAACTTCTTGGAAGTTAATGGAAGTAATGCTTCAAGTATCCATTAAGAGTACTTCTGTTCCTTTTCCCCTCCATTAAAACACTATTAATATACAATTAATTTCAAATCAAATTTATTGTTTTATAGTGGTTAAAAGACTTCAAGAAATTTTTCTTACTATCATTTATTTTCAAGGTTCTGTGTTAGACTAACAGCCTGCTTTTCCAGAAATGAGAATCCAAAATCCAAATCTTTGCAAAAGTTGATTTAATTCTTTTTTGCTTGGAAGTTTTCTTCACTGAAAGGCCATCCATTTTGAATATTTGTGCTTATTTTCTTGAGCTTTTTTTCTGTGGAAAAATGTTTATCTTTTCCCATGCAGATCTCATCATACTATGCTGTGCTCAGAGTAAGATATGCACATATACACATATAAGTGTGTGTGTGTATTTGTACATATGTATGTATAACTATATAGGATGTTTCATATGCTTATCTTAACAGAATCATAAGTATTGAAGTTGGCATAAGAAATTTTGAAATTATGGAAACAGTGAGGAAGATGTTTAAATGCCTTCCTGAGCAGGTGATGTCCATCGGTACTGGAAACAGATGTTACTACCTCATTGGGGACAGCAGGTAGGCATAGATGTGCAAATGCAGTATGACATTACAGTTAAGCCAATGGAACACTAAGCTGCTGCCCCAAGGCAAGGTCCTGCTCCTTCACAGTCGCTCCCTTCCCTTCATGTGTCTCAGCTACATGGGATGAAATGATTCAGCTGTTTGATCCAACAGAAAACAGCTCTTTTCTATGTAATTTCCCCCCTCCCCCTGTAGCTGACTTAATTTTTTGCTGGTTCAGACAGGTGAGCTAAACCTTCCCTGCAGCCACACTATTACATCCAATACCTGAAAGTAGTGGGAACACAGGGTTGGGAGTGGGGATAGCAGTGGTGGTACATCAGTGTGGCAGCACCATTTCAAACTGTACCAGTTAAAGATCAAGAAAGAGCACAGAGACCTTTGTCTTCTCACCCATCATATCCTGGGACTTAGAAAAGCTTCTGCTCCTTATGGATAAATCGCAGGAAATAATATTGCCTGAAGAGTAGGCTATTAATCAAGGGAAGCAGATTGAAGGCAAAAGTTCTCCCAAGGGAAAACACCTCCCAGAAGTACTGACTAGGGCCTTTGCTGCAGCAGGGTGGCATGGTCTCTGCTTTCCCAGGCTGCAGTTCAGTCCTCAGCAGAGGCAGAAACTGCTTCTGTCAAGGGGATGAGCCAAAGCTCAGTTAGGCGAGGGAGGATGTTTGTCACACTGCTCCTATGCTGCTGGTTCTCAGCTTCTCCTCTTCAGGTTCCCAGTCACGAGTGTATCAGGGGGTTTTTTTTGCCTTTATGCAGAAGAGCAGCTGATGTGTGAAATTCTGATAAGCCCAGAAGAAAAACACATACCTGAGTGTTACTTGAGCGTGCCACCCAACGCCTTCCCCTGAGGCTCTGCTCTCACACCCCTTGCTCAGTGGGAAGCATTCCAGAATTAATCCAACTAAATACACTGCAAGCATGAAACAGGGCTTCAAGGGTCCTTCCATGGCATGTTTCTCATCCTCCTCATCCAAACGCATTCCCAAGCCTTGTTAACTCTCTTTGTGGCAGGACTCAGCAGAGCAGCCTCATACACAGTAAAGAAAGCAGCAAGCACCATCCCACATCTCCATGTCTCTTGCACACAGACACACAGCCCCCCTGCAAAACTTTTAGTTCCTAGCCTTGGGCTGAACCTCTCTGAGGTCAAACTTTGCCATCTGGCTATGACCACCCGAGCAGTCTCTTAAAAAAAGGTGCAGTTATTTTTAGCCCTTTAGGAAGAAGTGTGTAGACAAATGGATTTTCCTTGTGTGTTACCTGTCAATAAGTTTTCATTTCTTATGTTCCAACCTACAGGCAGGAAACAGAGGACTGGGTGACTCTGATATCTTCAGTCTGCAGGGAGGACAAACAAGGTGGATGCTGCCCTCAGGTGACATTTTACTGTACTTGATTTTAGGGAAAAAAAGGATGTTTCTATTTCCATTAGAAAACTGCAAAGGAATTTACCTGATTTTTGCCCTGAAACTTGGCTCTGGGCTTGATTATTCAGAATTTTCATTCATTCATTCATTTTCCATATAAATCCTGTACCCTGGCCTTGTGCATTAAGCAGGTATTGCACAGTCTGTCTGTGCTGGTATTGATTTTACATTGAAGAAATCTCTTTGAAGAGTAAACCTTATGGAAATTAGGAGATGATTGATATTACGCTTCAATGAACTGCATCTTTAATGCATTAGAATGAAAACTTGTGTGTTATCCTCACCCTGTGTATTTTTGTTATATTTACATATTGTTTTACAAACCAAACCACATCTAGTCTGCCAATGTTATGAACCAGCTGGAAGCCTTGTTAGTTCAATCTCAGGCCCAAGTTTTCAGCCAGCCAGGCCTACCAGTTCAGACTTGGCACAAAGTTACTAACATCCCTGCAGCTTCCAGTCAGCTCAAAGTACCTGCAGGGCAAATTTATGTCTCCCTTAAAAATGCAATGTAGACAATCTCTCTAAGCCCTTAGAAGGAAAATGTGACTAGTAGGATGTGTTGGCATATTGTAGACCACACCTATCAGGTGCCTGTTTTCTTAGACTGCTGTTACCTTATTTCTAGAACCAAGATCTTCCAAATCCGGGAGTCAGAAGCCGGCCCTCCTCTTTGCCACTAGTCTTAAATTCCATAGATATGACCAGTTTCACAGAAAGGCAAAGCTGCCAGAAGGTAAACAGATTAGCCATCCTTAATAATAAGTCTGTGCTTAGGGATGACTGTGAAATTTCATTTTTATGGTTGCTTTTTTACATCAAAAGTTCTTCAGATCTTCTGCAATGCATACCTGGGTGGTCTGTTCTGCTCTCTGGTGGGGGTTCCTGAGTAAGACCTGGGTGATAACATCAGAGGGTCCCCATGAAGGAAATTCTTTTGAGTAATATCTGCATGTAAGTAAAGGCAGTGAGAAATTATATTCATTGGCTGTCTAAACTGACTGGCAAAGATTACTGGGCATGAAGTAAGCCTCTGAAGATTTACTTTGACACCTTGTCATGGCAAAGGCATGTGATGATTGTCTTGGCAGCTTCTAGCCACATTCCTTCTGTTTTGTAATTGTGCTTTTCTTTGTCTCTCTCATTCCAGGCTTAGAGGGGAGTTCAGGTCCAGTTCCTCTGTGCCTTACAGATTTTCCCCTCAGTATTAAAATAGAAAGGAAGGAAAGTGCTGCTGCTGTTCTCAAGCAATTGCAGTCCCCATCCCCTGGTAACAGGGTGATGTAGCAGCCAAGGAATTGTTGGGTTTCTGTAGTCACAAAGCTGTGTGTAAATGGACCAGCTAGAGGAAGATGAATGTGGGTGAAGGCACCTCCACTGTGTCTTTATGAGGAATCAACTTTTTTCTTTGGTGTTCAGGAGAACGGCTGCTCAGAAGACAAGAACAGGCCTTATTCAGATCCTGGCCCTCATCAGGCTCAGTGTGACTCACCAAGAGGAGTGTTTCCCAGCCTGGTGAGCAGAAAAATATCAAACAGCTCTTGTCTTGTTCAGTCTGCAGAAGTGATTATTGGCTTTTATCTCACCTGGGTATTTGTGACTATAGATTATCCACCTGCTTTCCCAGCACATTGAGTTGGTTTTCATTATGAAATTGCCTAGATATTTAGTCTGTTTTCTTGTTTAGCACTGAAAATAATCTTCTAAGAACTTGCTTGAAATACCCTGTTTGTTTTTGGAGGCAGATCCTCAGAGTTTCTGTGCAGCAACTGCAACTTACAGCAGCTCTTACAAACTTGATGAAGAAAACTCAGAAGTTGCACTGACTGAGAATTTGACTCTACCACCACATTTCTCAGCTGCACCACAGTTGTTCCTAAATGGAACAACTTTATTTCTTCAGCCTTTGCCAGTAGCAATTGAGTCAATGTAACTGAACTACAAAACAAGGGCTTGCTAAATTGAGGCACACCTCAGAACTGACCTTCTGTCAGCATAAATATGACTTCAAGTAATTTCACTTCCATATTTGGCAGGAATGTTTGGAAAGATAAAATATGAATGTTATCATGTATTATTGGCTAAATGTTCTGACCTGTGTTCCCTGAACAAGCGCCTGCAGCAGTTTTCCTCTGCCATGGATTACTGCCTTTGCAGCAGGGCCAAGAGGACAGAAGGCACAACCAAGACTTATCACACCAGTTTGCAGTTTAAACCCATCTTTTATTGACAGTTTATGCACTAGACTATGATCTGGAGTAGCTAAGATACAGGGCAAAGACTCTGTTCTGCTATCACAGCTAACAGGGTGGTAAATCATGCTGAAATCACCACCCTTGTATATAGGCTGACAGCAATATGTATGAGATAACACAGCTAAATTTAGTGCAAAGAAGTGCAAATAGCTGAAACTACATTGCCATGCCATGGCAGTCAGCATAGCTCAGCTGATGCACAGTACTTTATAAAGCTGCAGTAATTCAGTTGTGATTCTGAGCTCTGAAACGCATTGAGTTAACCCTTGGTCTGATTTTAACTAGTTCTTCTCCAGGTGCATACCAAGGGTCTCTTTGTGTCTCTTTCTTGTGTATGCCTTTTCTGTCTTATTCATTAATTCTTCTCATACTTACGATGCCTGAGATGGCATATATTATTTGCAGCTGTTCTGACTAAGACAGATTGACCATGACAGTTCAAAAAAGGAATTTGGATTTTACCTTTCTGGCCTAAGCAGAGGGAATAGCAGGAAGCTCATATTTCTGTTTTGGCATGTGTGAAAATAAATAACCTTGTTGTACAGAGAACAAGAAACAAAAATATTTGTTCATTCGATAAAAATATTCCACTTTCCTCATAAGTTTAGCATCTGCTAACATCTCCAGACCTATTCTCTGCTCAGTGACATCTAGACAACTGACTTCCTGATTAATCCCTTGTATTTACTTCCTTTTAGAAGTATGACTTCCCATTCCAAACATCTGATGTATTTTGCTGTTTATCGGTGGTTCCCTCATCCAGGCCCAGATCTCGAGAACACTTTGTTCAGGAGTCGTCACTCATGCAAATGGGCCTCTCCATGTCAGTGAGTCTAGTCCTGCTGGCAGGGACCCTGGAGAGGTCTGGGGACCTGGCTCCTTTTCAACCCGCACTTTGAAGCTACCAAACCACATCTGACTGAGCAATTCAGCTTCAGCTGTTTTGATACACACCATTCAATATCTAAAATACATCAAAATAAAGAGCCCTGACTTACACCACCCTGTACCTAGGCACCCTTGTTGGGATCTGTTACACATATCTGATTTTCTGAAAGAGAGGTTCCTCTGTCTAAGGGCAATACATAACTTTCCCTAAGGAACTTATAGGTAACAATTACTCAATTGTTCTGCAGGTATCATTTCCATCCTGTGCTACAGCCAATTTTCTCCACAGTGTACTTTCTCTCTAATGTAAATCCATATTATGGTTCAACAGACACTTAAAGGACTTGTCTAGCTGTTCAGTTGAGAAAAACTGTACACTGAGGCTGACTGCACTGCCCCGCTGGTAAGAGACCTGGAGGAACGGAGATGCTGATGAACTGCTTTAGGGAAGCACAGGACTGCTGCAGTGTATCCTTCTTCTTCCCATTATCCCTATAATCTGTGATGGTGCAAGGAGAAACACTATGCAGTTGGCAAAAGATAGCCACTGTCAGTGACTGAAAGCTCAGTTTGGAAAGCTGATGAGTGCTGTCTGCTCTTTGAGATTTCTTAGGAATTGGAGAATCTCAAGACAATACAATCATTTTCTCTTCTCCTTCTCCCCAAATGTTTACTTGCTTGATTGGTCCAAAGCCCCTAAAAAGACACTAGGAAACTCATTCATGACTTCAGATCATGACCACAGAGCCAGTCTTGTTTCTGCTGTGGTTTTGTTCTGCACTTCTTGAAGGACCATTTGGAGGTTTGTTCTGACTCCTGCTGCGTGAGTTGCCTTTAATGTCATTCATACCAACACAGAAAAAAATACATTAATCATCCTTAATTTATATTCAATGCCAGTTTCTTCTCTTTATATGTAAGAAAGTAATTAGTTTAATTTACTTTTCCTTGAAAACAGTAATATATTCATGGCATATTTAGCAATTATTAAAACGATCACCATGGAAACCACAGATGTAAGTGTAGAGATAAAAAACAGTTGCATCACAAACATGGCATAGAGAATTGCATTGGGAAGCAGCTAAATACTAATTACCATACTCTTCACTATAGTGAAGTCAACAAGGAGACACAAAAATAAATAATTTATCTTTGTGACTTAGAAAGGTAAACTTGATGAAGGGACTAACTTCTCCTTGACTTACCAAATTGCCTCAAACTTAATGTTTCTGGTATTTATGAAGGCAGAATATCACTCAGGATACAAAGGGTTCAGTGTCAGATCTCCAGTCTTTTGGGCATCTTCTTGTTCATAGAGCAGTATGAGATAATAGATTTCTCATTAGTCAGGGAAATCCCAAATTCATTCTTTACTTGATAGCAGTTAAAAGCTGCTTACAAAGGACAAATATACCCCAATCAACTCCTAGATTTCCTACAGATTTTTTTCCTAGTGTAAGGACTGAATTGCAAATAAAAAATCTTTTCCATACAAGTGACCCTAAATTCATCCAGATTCATACATGAAGTGTTTAACCCACTTCATTTTTAAACAAAATAACAGGCTGTGATCATGCAATCAGTTGCAACTGCCTGGTTACCACAAATCCATCTCTGAGAAGTATTAATACCAGTGACGAGTTTTGTCTGTGTGCATTGAATTTCAAAAATACAGGAAGGAGCACAAATATAGAAACCTTGTTTCTAAAACAGGCTTTCTCTGAGCATATCTTACTTCAAGAAGAAACATGTCTACCCGTGTTTTCTGTGAATATGTGCTGATTCTATTACTTCTCCATGTAAATGGAAAAATACATGTTAATCTGTATAACTGATCCCTTTAAATACAAAACCATTCTTTTAGCAGGATAAAATTCTGGGAAGAAGTGAGGAAAATCTGCTGCCATCAGATACAGATGAAAACATCCAAAAGGATGAAGAAGATTATTACCAAACTCCCAGCAATATTTTAGCACAGGTAGTTTATCAGTTGTGAGTTCTGCTGGTTTGTTAACAGCTCCAAGGACACAGGAGACATTTAATGAGCCAAAGAGGAACTGGTATGAGGAAGCCCTTGTACCTTGCAAAAGGAATACATAGATAAAGCAGTAGGTAATAGAGCTTTCATTTATACAAGAAAAAATACACTAGACTCATTCAAAGGATCTTTCTGGTAGAAAGTGGCATTTTGACAAAAACATTGCTGATTTTGTTGAAAGTCCCCAAATTGACTGTTTCATTGTAAATGGCTTTTGACTATTGTATAACAGGGTGGGGGGTTTTTTCCGAAAGTGAAAACTTCATTTAGAGAATATAACAGTGCATTAGTTTTATGTTTTTTAAAATATAATTCTGTTGAAGCATCAGTAAGCTTCATAAAATGAAGCAGTGCGTTTAAAACGCTGTGGTACGTTTTAGTATCTACATTTCACTGGGAAACAAGGGAGCAGAAGAAATCATTCTGTTAATTTTAAACAAATTTTGACAGCTAATTTGGGAGGCTAGTTCCTCTAAGTTTCCCATGTACTTAGTGGTCAAGAGACGCTAAGTGGTCAGTTTTCTGCAGAAGTCCCGGAGTCTCTCCCAAGACTGTACATCTGACTGAATAACATTACTAATATGATTTTGTTATGTAATCTAAGTGCTCTAAGTTAAGCACACACAAAGTACAAGTCTCTTTTTTCAGTCTGCTTACATTAAAATGTAACTTTTTTTTTTGGGGGGGGGTAGTACTTTAGAAAATAGCTGGTTACATCCTAGTCTGACAGTGTTAATAATACCACCATCAACTTGTAACTTTCAAATACCTTTGACTTATTTGGGGAAGGCCAATCTATATTAGCCAATGTGTTTAAACAGCACAAGCACTAAACAAACTAAGGAAATTAAGATTATTTTTTTTTCCCCGTAGGCAGAACAATAATATTAACATCTCATGTTGTTATGTGTTTCTGACAGTGCGCTGCTGAAGTATCAAAGCCTGACCTTACAGCTGGAACTGATGTCCCTGTGCAAGAGAAACCAGTGCAAAACAACCCAGTAAAGGAGAACATTTATATGTCAATGAAATCACTGTAAGTAACAACTTCATTAAGGTTTGCAAATTAAGTGACATTTTAGGACAGATAGAGCTGACGTCTGTGGTATTAAGATAACAAGGTCTAGATGCTGCATCTTGTTTGAATGAGTCCTTGTTTGGTCTTGGTTCAGATAATTCAGAACTCAGAGGAATACTGGAGTCAGATTCAAACTCATCAACAAGAAATTTAAGCTCACATTGCAAACTCATGCATTTAGACAGGCTCTCACTATAGGATGCAGTACTTTTTGTTGATTCATACTTTTTCTAGGTTTTCATGACCCAACAGTCCACCACTTTACTGAGACACTGCAGCCAAGTTCCAACAACCTTTCGGACAGGCACTCTCCAAGCAGGCAGCATTATCTAGTGGTTAAAAGAGAAAAGTAGAGATGGGGCATTAGCTCCTTACTTTTCCATTAAGAAGTTATGTGAGTTCAGTCATCTCCTTCCTCACATTTGCCCACTGAAAGAAGGGATTTGATGCTGTGTATTTTGAAGCTACAGTGTTTGGCATGTCACAAAAAAAGACCTAAACTTTGTGTCACAGTATTAGTGCCACAAGGAAACTTTACAACCTCCACAATACAGCAATGAATACTAAAGAGAAGCGTGCCTACACAGTAAGGCCACACCTCCTGAGCCAGAGGACTGGTCAGTATCTCTTGGCTATGGCCTGCCATCTAGAGACAGTCAGATCTTATGCCATATCATGGGAGGAAACTGGAAATGCAGACACACTAACTAGTTTATTCCAACAGATTTATTCAAGCTTGTCTTTGGAAGCCCCCAGAGGGCATTACTATAAAATTATGTCATCCGAGTTAAAACATACCAAGAACAGCTTTTGGTACTATCCCCAGTCTTGTTTGGGGCATGGTGTGAAGTCAGCTCCAGGCATCATAAGGCTCATCGAAAAAAGCTAAAATGAGTTCAAGCATGTCTGAGTTATTGTATCTCCCAGGGGACAGCTTTACATCCCTGCAGAACCCACTACGGCCGAGGCCGACAATCTATACTCAGTTTCTTTGTCAAGGCATGCTGTTAGCTGGGATGTTTTCAGGCTTAATAAATAGTTTTTACATACTGGCAAGGTTTATTTTGAGATTTATGGTCTGTTTTTAGAAGGACTGTTTATTTTACTTAGCTTTAATTCTGTCCACTGGATATTCTACAAGAACTTGTTATTCTTTGCTTTACTGATGACTGTTTGATCCAGCTTCAAACACCACAAGAGTCCCTGGAATGGTCAAACCACTTAATTTTTTATCATCATTTCTCTTCAGTAGGTTGCTGGATGAGAGATGCCAACTCACATGCAGACGTGATGGGCTCCCATCTCCTCCCAAATGCCAGGACAGCAGTGCATGTCCAAGAGACTTGGAAGCAAACAAAGACATAGAATTCCCAGAAAGCAGCACCAGCCCGCAGCCAACCCTCCAGAGAAGGCAAAATTCATTACCACTTTCAGTGGTTCAGTTGTCTATACTGCTCAGGTAAGTGTCTTCTCCATTTTGTTGCAGAGAAGACAGACGTGTCCATGGGTTTCAGCTGAGGTGCCAGTAGAGTGTGTGAAGCCTGTCAGCATTCAAGAGGCATCTGGATGATGCTTTTAGTCATATCATTTAATTTTATGTAGTCTGCAAGGAGTAGAGAGTTGAGCTCAATAATCCGTATGGGTCCCCCTTGAGATATTCTATAATTCTATGGTCTCTGGTGTTTTCTCTCACAGTCAAGTTACAGATGAGACCCAGCTGCAGAAGTTGGATATTTTTCTACCCCTGGCTGATATTAACAGTTACTTAAAATTTACTGAAGCAGCAGGACGAATATGGTAAGTCTGAATGTCTTGTGACAGTGCCTGTCAGATCTGAATAAGTGACAGTCGGGTACAGAAGTGTACAAGTATAGACATCCATGTACAGTTATGGCACTGCAGAAGAGAGCAAGGTTAGTGCATGATGGTACTTGAGTGATTCCTTTCTGCTCTTTCTAACTCTTCATGTTCTTGAGTTTCTATTTCAACTGCTGTTGGAGAGGGCTCTATGGAATCAAGATCCCTTATCATACTGTGTAATACTTAGTGAAAAAGTCCCACCACAAAAGCTATTCTTCTAATGTTGGTGTGAAATCACTTAATTACTGCTAGTTACTTTTACCTTTGAACCACAGTGATGCTGTGTCTCAGAGATAAAGTGAGGGGATATAGTTGAGGTAGGGTAAAGACAGCCTCAAGCTGACTCGAGTTGGATGTGAGCAGACAATTGTCTCTGAATTAATCGCAGCAGTGGTTCGGTGCTAGGAAAGAGGGCTAGGCAGGGATGTTATGGGCTATAGCATATGCATCCTCTTAGTAGTGTCACTGAAATTTAGTGTTCTCCCTAGACCTTCTGTATCAGTGACTAGGATAAAGAGGATGGAGGAGAAAAAATGCTCAATGCATATTCCTGTCCTTCTTGTTCATCTTTCACTGACACACAGGACTGAGAATGCTTCTTTTTCTACTGCTCTCATATTCACACCAATCAAGTGCACTGCATAGCAAGTCACTTCGTTTCAGTCACTGTCAGCAAGAAGAAAAAATACTATTGCAAAAGAGTCTGAAAATAACCTCAATAACTGAACTTACATCTAAATCTACAGAGCCTTCTCAGCGGAAATTGATGTTTAAAGAACTGTGAGCTTGTTCTGGAAGGGAATAGAGCACCATGCCTGACTGTCAGGTCAACTAATCCTAAATAGCTTGTCATCAAGGATAGTCTGTCAGAGACCAGCAGGCATTCCATAAGGGTCCCATCTGGACAGCAATGGATCCCTGATCCTGGCAGTTATAACATAGATAAAACAGATGATAATAGTTTTAATTTTATTCTCTTGGGATGACTTCAGAAATCATATCAGTCCAACATCAGGCTAAAACATCTACAGCAAATCTGGGCCACTGCTTTTAGACTGGAATCCCCAACTTTGGTGAGCTTGCTAGCACCAGTCTCACTTGTTAACATGCTGCAGTGTCAGTGTCACGTGCTCTTTTAGGAGGATGCCCTTTGGATGGATGAAGCAGCTTAGTTTCAGCTAGAACCAGATCAAAAAGTTGCAAAGTCATTCCACCTGTATGTTATTTCCAGAGGGCAGTACCATAAATGCAATCCTGTTCAGCCATTGCCATCTGTGAGCAGTGACTGAATATCCTGAATGTTTCCTTTCTTGCTACCCTCCACATACCCCAGCATTTCACACTGGACTGGTCCTCACAGACTGGGATGTTTGTTTAACCATGGAGATCATGTAGTGGCTGTCAATGATCTGCAACCCCAGGGTGTGGAAGAAGCTTACTTCTTCATCAGCAGGTCCACAAGAAAGGAGGTAAGCTTGACTAACCTGAAGGTAATAGTCAAAGGTATCATGGCAAATGAGAAAGCAATTTCCTTTTTGCACTTCAAGAGGCTCTATTCAAACCAGTTTACTCTGGTTTAAGTTTGGCATGAATAACTTCAGCACCAAACAGCTCCTCAGCATCATTCTGATGTGGCATCTCTTATCCCTGGGCTATATGGGGAATGCAAATCAGCACAGTGGTGTTGGAGGACTTGATCTAGAAGAGCTTGAGCAACTCAAAGAGATTCTACTGGGCAACCATAAATTAGAGTTACCCAGTATTTTTTGGCCAAGGCCTAGGAATTGCAAACTTTGGGAAATAAACAATTGCCTCTAGTCGATGTATAGTTGCTTATAGTGGTTTTGGGTATTGAGGGCAGAGCCTTAGACTCCTACCTCCTATTGCTTATCAAGTGCTATGCATCTCCCTGTGTGATACCATGTTTTTTGAAGAAAGTGGGAGATTTCTAAGAGGTTCCTTAACTCCATTGTGATCTACTACATGTATTTCTGACAGGTGGACTCCTATTTCAGTATAAAGGTTCATGACCCATACCTGAACACATTCATATTTGAATTTTGCTGAGAAGGTTGAGGTCATCAGAGGCTGTTTCCATCTAAAGAAAAAAAAGCCAGTCTCAGCAAGGAAAAAAGTACTCATCTCTCTTAGTAGGAAATTTCTATTTAACTAGTTAAAATACAAGTCAGATACACAGATGCACAAATGTTGATCAGATAAAACAAGCTACAAAAATGTCCCTTTCTTTTCTCTTTTTTAAGGTGAAACTTACTGTATGTAGGATTCCACAGTCAGATATCTTCCATGCTAAAGGCTGCTCATGTTCCTGAAAAAAAAAAGACCTCAGTGATTAAGTAAGTACCAAAGCTCAGGCAAAAGATCAGGGAGAAGAATGTGTTACACAGTGTATGGAGATAATCTTTACCTTCTTGAGCTTCCAGGCATCTTTTGTTGCTGAAGTAAAAAGAATAGAGAATGTCGATTTCATTTTATGTCCTAATAACTTATTTTTTGGCATGAATGGCATGTATTTGGCTTCTATTTCATGTTGGCATGTGTTTCTGCATCTGTTTACATGAAAAAAAAAAGAGAGGGTCAAATAATTTACGTGACCTTTGCACTGTGTATACTTTGCATTTCAGCAGAAAGTACTGGTTTATGCCTGGCCTCATCTCTTTACACTGAGTTACATTGACTTATACTGAACTCCTAGTCAGTTAGGGGTGTGGAAACACCAGGCATTTGGGAGAAAGCCATGTTTTTCCTAGATTCCCTTTAGCCACAGAAAGGCACAAGGAAGCTGAGAGCTGTAGTTTTGGAGGGAAGGCTGGTGTTGTGTAGTGATTCAGTGGGGCCTCCTTTCGTGTTATGCCACTCTTATGTTACAATCACACGAATACATTCAAGGGATGACAGGAAACAGAGCTGGTTAGAGAAAAGGAATGTGTCTAGAGCACCTTTAGGTTCCAAATTGGCACCCAAAATAAGCCCTAAGTGAAAAATGAATTAATGGATTTGGGAGAGAGAAGGGCTGCCCTGCTCTTTGAAAGTGTTGCTGGTAAAGACAGCTGGGAAAACCAGAGAGAGAAGTCATGTATCCAAAGGCATGTGCTCTCAGCCCAATGCAAACGAGTTCACTGAAATTGTTTTGGTGCTGCCTAGTACTGCCACAGGGATGCCAGTGGCACCACAGATTTCCAGAGCAAAGTACTCATCTGTTCCCCAAACAAAGATATTTCATGTAAATATTTTTTTTTTTTTGTGGATATGTCCTCCTTCCATTGCTACCACAGGAACAAGAACAATTTTCAGGTAATATCACATCAAAAGAAAGCTGATAAGCAGGGGTGTCTTTGGTGGATGCTAAAAGGGAGTTTTGTCCTGTCTTACAGTGACCTCTGTTGCTTACAGAGCCATGGTGTGACATGGCCTGTATGTATGACACATACCTGTGCTCTGTATGAACACGTACACATTGGCATATCCATGTTTGTGTGGGCTCTATTTACACACATATATATTGCTGTAAAATAGGTCGTGTTGATACACAATGGTGTGACAACAAACAGAATCACTGGGTTTGAGTACAGATAATTTTATCTTGCCAGATACAACCAAAATAACTCCTGGGTTTAGCAGGCACGGGATTATTGATATTAAGAGATTTATATAAGCTTTGACTAAGGTGGATTTGGCTCAAGGGCGGTATTTGTCCAGCTTCCAATTGAATTAGGCCAAGTCAGCTACTACAGTAAGAAACTACACTCACTAAAAATCAGCACTGGTGCCACTTACTGCAGTAGTAAATTTGACAAATGTGCTTTGTCTATCCAGTCTGGACTTTTAAAAAAATCGTTAGAAAATTTTATTTAGCTGAAGATGAAAAGTGTCAAGTAACTCAAAACGAGCAAACACAAATATATATACAATCTGTTCAGACTCAGCTGCTGTTCAAAAGATTAATTTCCAGACTGAATGTTTTCACAGCCTGTGTCTTCTGCTTTTGAGATAAGAGTGCTCAGGACATGCTTGTTTCTCAAGGTGGGAAAGGATCATGTTTTGACATTTCTGTTTCAGTTCAAAGGCCTGTTTGTGCTGAATTCTGAATAAAGGCAGAGGGAAACCCCAGTTCTGGAGCTACAGAGGCTGAAAATGGAAGAAGAGACATGGAGGAAGAAGGAGTTCTTCTCCAAAGCTGCTATGGGACTCCTTTGCTCTGCACTGCTTCTTTGAGTACAGCAAATCCATTTCTGCCTAATGAATCTCTGAAGGATTGGATGGCTGGCTATCATTATACAGGGCTTCTTCCAGCTCTGTAACTGTGTCAGCCTGCTAGGACAGTCCTCATGGCCTGAACCCTAAAATCACAGATCGTCTAGTTCAAGAGTATTCACCAGGATGTCATCCTCAGTCTTTCCTGGCCAAGATTTGCCTAAGCTCTTCTTCTGAACTTTAGAAAAGGAAAGTCCAAACCTTCTTGTGTTGTTCCAAGACTCATCTCTCTCTAAAATTAGGAAGTTTTTTCTACTGTTTATCCTAGACATTTTTTCCAGAAAGTTAACCTGATTTTTCTTGCCTTGTTTTCAGTGGGCATGGGGAATATTTGGATTTCCACTGTCTTCAGAGGAATCTTCACTGTGGAAGGTGTTTTTTTCTGCCTGTTCTCCCTACTCTTTTTCTTAGACCAAGTATCCTGCATTCTTTCATCATTTTTTCAAACAGTTTCTGCAAGTGGTCATATGTCACTGAACTGCAAGACAAATACCTTGTGTTTCCAGTTATAGATGAACAAAGGAGGTGAGAAATTGAAATTCAAAGAATTTCTTCAAAAAGAAATTCAAAGCCATGGAGCAATTTTGTAGAACTTCACAGAAAAACATTTCCAAAAAGAGGTGAACTAGTGAAGAAGCTCCCATGTGGTGGTGGGAGAAGAGCCCCTCCATGTAACCTGCAAGAGGCATTGCTGCTGAAGCAGTTGAGCACTGCATACTGCACCTGTCAGCTATGGAAAGACGTTACTTTTGGACAAAAATAGGATTTGGGTAGTTAAGTCCAGAATATTTCAGAAAACCTGGGGGGATTACTTCTGTACTTCAGTAAACAGTTACTGATGTGTTACTCCATAATTGATCATTATGTCAGCTTGCACAATGCTAAATGCAGATAATTAATGTAGCATATTGGCTGATTCCTAACACTTACAGAGATACAATATGGAAATTACATTGGTACAGTAAATTCTGGTAGAGTGTGTGAAGTTGTATGCCCACATATGATTAATAAATATGTTATAACACTTAGAACACATTGTAGGTTGCAAAATACCTTGCTTTCTCCTAACACAGCCCCTCTTTGTCCTCCAAAGACCACCTGTAACTTCCCAATAACCTGAAGCTGAGTCACTAAACAGCCCTTTTTAAAAAAGCTACACTTAAAAAAAGATCAACCTCATTCTGGAACACTTTTTGCAATGCGAAAATTTAGCAAATTCTGCTAAATCTCTTGGCTGCTTCTAGAATCAACAGCAAAGGGAAATGATTTCATGCATGGTACTACCCAGTGCTCACTTTTAGTCCTGAAACACCTGAAGGGAATGTCTTTAAACCCATGCCATCTGAGGGGTAACTGGTCATTTTTTAGATCACCTATAGGTATTGGAAATGTGTTGTGTAAACACACACTCCTAAAGGAATAGGTGCTGTCGGAACTTCTCGGTGCATCAAGAAGCTGCTTGTTCCGTGGTGTCAAAATCATTTCTTATCCGGTCTCCAGGTAAGTTTTGGGTTATTCAGGGTTTCTGAACACTAATGTTAAAATTGGCATGAGATGAAATTCAGTGAGTCCACAGATAAACAAGTCTATGTAAAACAGCAGCAACATCTGCAAACTGGGTGTATGAGAGACAAAACCCAACCAACTGCAACAGAGATTATGTGATTAGTTAGCAATTAACATGCTCCTCACTAACTACTTTATTTCCTCTCACTGAATACAGCTAGTGCCTTTAGGTTGTTTCCCTGCTTGTTAATTTGTGGCACATTCCCATGCTGCACTCACTGTATACTGTCTGCTCATATTGCCCCCTGAATTCCCAAATACGAGTCATACTCTTTCCACCACTCTAGCAGGAAGATGGCAATTGCCCAGGAGAAAAGCAAGTCCTGGAACAGAGAAAGGGTAATGGTGAGAGAAGTCTCCATATGAGTGTGAAGTCATTGAAGTTAAGAAAAATAAAAAGCCCATTGAACAGCAAGAACAAACCAGCCCACACAACCCCCACACTTCCTCTCAAGGGCGACACTGAGCCAGAGACAAGCTCTGCGTAATGCAGTGCCTGGCTTATTTAGAGTCCCCCCAGCCTGGGGGATTGAGGGGATATCTAAATATCTAATAGGGATATCTAAAGAAATATCTATGTATTTAACAGAGATATCTAAATATCTAAATGCCTCAGTGGGGCTGGAATTTTTGCAAATGGAGTCAAAGAGGAGCGGCTGCATTAAAGGAGAGCGATGTCAGCCTGCACACTGGGGAGAGAGTGGATCAGTGGTGAGCTGGAGACACCAGGTGCTTAATCTATGTTTTGCCCCAGATTTTCTGGTCGCCTCAAGAGAGCCATTTCCTTGCACACACGGTAAAATTCAAGAAGTAATTTCAGACACATTTGCATCATGCTGTCTCTTACCATGAACGTGATCTCCAGCATCACATTCAATACTATGAATTGCTTTAGCTCTGAGAACATCGCTGGAAAAGCCTCCATCAGACCTGTACATTACAGGCAAAAGGGCTGGTTCAGGAGTGCTCCATGCTATGGGGAGATGCTGATGTGCCCATTCCATGCTGAGGAAGAAGCCATCCTTAATATCTTGTAGAAACTGGCTTGCCCTGAGTTGCCCTTCAGACTGCTCCATCATGAAGCAACATTGGGTGATGTTCCCACTTCCCTGCAAGGAACTGGCTCACCTCGTCTGTGTGCTGCTTATGGAGAGCTGCATCCAGCAGGGTCTATGGAAATCTCATTCAAATGGATTCATCCAGTACCTCAGGCACATTAGGGGACATACTAATAGTTACAAGGGTGCTTCCTTGCTTGTGCTCCCTTTGTTACAGCAGGGGCTAGAGAGTGCACTGAATCCTCAACAGAAAGCCTTAACCACAGGACTGTCTACCTTTGGGTCTATGCAGCTGACAAGGTAATCTGACATGCTTTAAGAGCTTTTTTGGTTTATTTCCCAGGAATGAGCAGCAGTTCCATATATGTGCCTTGCTGTAGCCAGCACTTCCCTTCCTGCAGGCTGGTCAGCAAGTCCCTGCAAGGAACTTGGAGTGTGACAGGCAGTTCCTAGAAATGCCACTGGAATTTCAAATGTTCTCTTTGGCCCTTTATCACTTCCTAATTTATTGCATCCTTTAAAGAAGCGGAGAGGCCAGCCAAGTTTGATACACATCTTTCATTGAGCAGGAACACCTTAAGAGAAGCCACGTCTCTGCACCGCCACAGAGGAGGATTCTCAGCAACCAGGAGCCTTTTGCTTGCTGCTGAGCTGCTTGGTGACACAAACATCCCACTTCTACCTTACAGCAGGAACAGCTCTTCAGAGGGTACCAAACCAGTGTGGTGGCAGCAGGACTGGACTTGCCACAGCAAGTGTCTGGCCATGTTCAGTTTTCCATCCTGAAATGTGCTTGGGTCGATCTGTGCCTGAGAATTTGTTTCTTTTACAACTGAGCAGTGGAGGGTCAAGTTAAGCAGTTGGTGAGAGCACTAAGACCATGGCTATCAGTGGTGCTAATCCTCTGTTTTAAAATGCTGAATGTTTGTGATGTTCATCATTATGGACATCACTGAGCCATATCCATTTTTTTTTTCTGCTTCTATAAGCTTTCCCAAGAAATGTGTTTCTGTCTTTGTCTATAAAACACAGAGCCATGGTTTATGCTTCAAGGGCTGTTGGAAGGATACTACCTCCATCAGCAATGAAGGTTGCACAATCCAGGAAAAGCCGATGTTTTTGAGTATTCGCCCCTCAGCAGCCCCTACTGATCAGTCACATATTCCACACCAGGACTCATTTTGCCCAAATAACCTCATTTAAATGCTTAATGTCCTAAAACTGATTAGATGTTCGACAGAAATTCTGGCCTTTTCCCTCTAATTTGCCCTTCTTCTATTTTATTCAATGTCCAAAGTCATTCTTCACAGATGTCACTTTGCTTCCAAGCAAATGTCCTTGTGCTCCAATTTCTAAGAATAACAGTTTCCCCAGTATTGGAAAGTTAGCTGGGGAAGAGAATAGAGAGGAGGAAAAATTCAGTCATGAGGAATACCTATAAACAGCAAGAGGGACTGTAGATAGGAAAAAAGTAAGTAAAAGATGATATAACAGGAGTTCTCTGCTCTAAATATATTTTTGTTATATTTAGTGATTAAAGAAACATCTGCTTAAGGTTATTTCCTAGCATCAGACAAATGGCAGTAAGTAGCATCTACTCTTCAAGATGAGCTAAAACACTGAAATAACTCAAAATAAATGTGTCCAGTCTCTCTGGCACCTGGATGAAACACGCACTGTTGTCTGGGCTTCCTGGGACTTTCCATCTGTTTGTCTTGTCTAAGTTCTGCCAACAGCACAAGTGCTGAGGAATAGTGCAGGGATGTTTTGGTGTTGCAGCCAGGAGATGGGGGGATGTTTGTGCCTGAAGGAGATGGTCATTGCTGTCATCCCCACAGGAGACCCACATCTGCTGTGTCCCCAGGGGCTGCAGCACCATGTGGTAACATCCAAGAAGGGCAAAGGGAAGAAAAGTAGCAGCTTCAAGGTGTACCTGGAGGTGTGATCTGAGCCATAGTTCTTCACCTCAGCAAGCAGCTGTCCTGTGTGATAGGCTCCTGTTCAGCTTGTCCTTGTCATGTTTGTTCCTGGTTCTTCATGATGAACAGCCCAGGGTCACAGCCAGATCTGTAGCAGTCAAAGGTAAGATAGATGTCTGCTGGCCCCAGGCATAGGAATCAAGCTGCTTGCTTGAATGAACATCTCAGGAGCAAGCTGAAAGGCACGAAAATGGGACATGAGAGCCCAAACACCTGCTGGATTTGACTGAAGCCAGTGACCATTTGCTTCTGTTGCTGTGTAATTCTCTAATTGATTAAGCATCACATTTCATGGCTGGTGCAATCTGCAACCCTCTCAGATCTTCATTCGCTCCAGCACGCTCTGCTGATATATTTATTACAGATACACTCATAGTCCTTCCCACCTTTTCTCTCTGCCTTTGGCTTAGGCTCTGATTTGCAAACGAGGATCTCCAGTTGAAATTAGTACTCCTCCAGGGATTAATGTGGAAAGAGAAAAAAAGGAAGAAAGAAGTGGGTTGTCAACAGAAGGAAACTACTTGATTTGAATTGCTTGGTGGATGAGGTACTTTATGAGCCTGAGGGTGTCCCCCAGTCCTTTTGGTTTCATTCACAGGTGGGAGCAGATGACTGGCAACTCCTCTCAAGCTGTATTTGAAGTGGGAGGAATCAGGCTGAGTGGATGGCAGCTGTTCCTTTGGTTGTGTTTGGTGTAAAAACCAGGTGAACGAGGGCCATCAGATTTTCCTGCAGTGCCCCATCCAGAGCCCATGGACCTGAGAGCTGCTGCCATATCTCGAACTGCGGTCTCTATGGAGCAGGGAATGTTCACGTCGGGTTCCTGCCCTGGTCCTCGATATAGGATGAAGCCAAGACACTGTCAGCAAGTGGTGCTCATAAAGGAGGTTTAGAAATGTTTAGAATGACAAAATGCCCCTGACTAACTCCCACTCAAGTGGTGGGGGGGGACTGCTGGTGGTGCTGGTGTGTGCACCGCTGCAGGGAGGATGTGGACTCCCAGCTGCTGCTGACAGCAGCTCCACAGAGCCCTGCCTTGCTTGCCTCTCACCCTGCTGTCCTCAGCCTGGCTTTTCCAGTGTTGTGAGTCATGCCAAATGAGCGCAGGGGACACCCCACCCCACCAATCTCTTCAGGCAGTTGGGTAGTTAGTCATTTCCTAATGAGCTGTCACTAAGTGTACCACTTTCTGCTGCATTTGTCCCTCCCCTGCCACTCCTTTGTCAAATACAGAATACTTTGGATTTTATATGGCAGAAAATCAGGAACCTTCACACACTAACTGGAAGTGTTTGCTATGGCCCTGAGGGCACCAATAGTCTATAACAGCTCTGCTCAACCCACTCCAGGTGTTCTCTGTGGCCCAGGACCCCATTTCTGCCCACCCAGGGCTGTCAGTCCCTGCCCCAGCAACCCTGTGGGATGTTGCTCTCCCCTGCCTGACTGTGGGCCCCACAGACACTCTCCCTTGCAGAAGAGCAGGGAGGAATGAGCTGGGCTCTGAGTGACCATGAAGGCGTTAGAGAAAAACCAGGCTCCTGCTGTGCTACAGAGCTCAATTCCTCAGATGGTCGCTGGGTAGCAGCACAAAGAACCGAATTTCAGCTTTACCACCCTTGTTCAGGCAAGAGATGTGACCAAGAGCAGGGCAGAGAGCCAAACAAATAACATAGCCTCAGTAACAAGTGAAATCCAACCTGCCTTTCTCTGATTGAGGAAGCCCTGCTGAGATAAATGCTCTGATCCATCTCTTCTTTGAAACAGGAGCTGAAAAGTGGGTCAGATCCTGCTGCTGGCACCGCCACATTTTGGGAGTTCTCTGCTAGGAGCCGACAAAGGACCAGAGTGGTCAAAAAAAATCTGCTTCTCACAACAGAGTTCACTGAAATCACTGTCTCTGCAGGGAGGAAGGTGATGTGCAGCCAGGAAGGGTGAGAAGCAGCGGGAGTCAGCACATGTCAGCCCTGGTCTTGCTGAACTTGGCTTCAAAGTCACCCTTGTTCACATTTGTGTCCTCATGTCCCCTTTTCCTCAGGTGCACCACTGGTATCTTTTTCCCTGAGATGATGAACTTTTTTCCTCCTCTGGCCTTAACAACCAAAACAATATAGAAGTAAAGGTGAATGAAGTTTAATTCAAATGCCAAAGGGGAAAGCTTAGAGGTTTTAAAAACAGTTTGTTTTATGTAAGAACATATTGGAAACTGGCACAAACAAGTCCCTATCTGCTCTGAGATACCAGAGCAGATGCGACAGAGTGGAAAAAGCCTTTTCCATGCCAAACTATTTGCTGGAGATTTGATAACAAGGTGCCATTGTACAGCACTGGGTAAAGATCCAGACTAGAAAGGAGAAAGAGAGGAGGCCTCCAGGCTGTGCAGGACTCTGCCTTTGCTCCTGCACTGAAACTCCTGCCCACAGACAGCAGGTAGAGCTGGTTAGACTCAGCAAAAAGGCAGCAGTCAGCTCTCCTGTGTTGTTTTTCTTATCTGCAAACAGTGACAGACTGCCTCGTCCCTTCATTTCTGTTAGAGGGCTCTAGGGTCCTTCTAGCTTTTCTCTGCACTGCTTCGGGAGAGCATTAAATTCAGCACTCCAAATGCACATTTATAAACTGAACCAAGATGTGAAACTTCAGTACAGGAGCTTCAATTTCTAATGTTGGCACTGACAAATTTTCAATTATTTCTGTGAATTTCATTCATCCCTGTCATATTTCCCCCAAGGTACTAATACTATGTGTTTTACAAATATTAACACTGAATATTTTGCAAACACAGTTGATTTGGAAAGGTGGCTACTGAATAAAATTTAAAATTGCATCCTTTGACTATAAAGCCTAAACATATAAAGCACCACCCTCAAAAGTGATGCTATTATCTGTTTTGGTTCTGAAATGAGCAGCAGCTGGTTTTCTGTAGCTAAGGAAGAATGGGAAAGTTTCGGCTGCATTCTCTTGTTCTCAAAATTCATCTGCTTTTTGTCCCCTACCAAAGAAAACTCACCAAAAATTATTCAGACACAGAAAACACATCAAGGCAATAACTGCATCTATGCCCTGACATGGTAACAAGTCTCCCACATAATCCCCTGAAGTAGTCTTCAAATTCAAAACACAGTCTCAGTCAAAATCAATCCCTAATTGCATGAAGGATGTATCTGAAGTCACACTATCTTAAAAAGCAAAGAAAAAACTCAGATAGCAATTTATCTTAATAGCCTTTACTAAGCTCAAATGAGCAGACAGGTTTCATCAAATAAGAGAAATGCTTTAACCACCGCAATGGCACCTCAGTTCTTTTCCCCACGCCAAGTTGCTATCAATTGTTATTTCACATCAAGGTGTAAAGAGACACTGGCACCTTGAAGTTCCCTTTAACTGCCCACATGCTTTTATTCTGCAGTGCTTTGCACTTGCCCCCCCCCAGCAGCCTCCACGGGCCATGGGTGCTCCTATTTATCACAGCCAGCCTGAGACCCACTGCCTGAGTCAGCACAGCCAGGGAGCTGCTCTCCTCATCTCCCCTCTCCCCTCCTGCTACCCTTTTCAAACAGAGTTGCTTTTAGCTCATTTATCTGCCTATTGGGGCGATATGTAATCAGAGCAGGAGTCCTGATGGGAAATACAAAGTGATTCTTTAGAGTGGTTGGCTTTGAAAACTGTTCTGGGCACTGATCAAGCAAGTGTTACAGCTGCCCCTTTCATTTGCTTTGCCTTCTGCCCTGAGTCTGCCAGCATTAGACAAACTGGAAGAGCATCTGAGATGTTCACAGGCCCATCTTGCTTTAGTAAAATCCGGTATTATTCATGTCAGTATGTGAGTCATTTGATGTGAGGTTAAGAACATAGACTGATTCATCCACCCCACTGTCCAGGGTACCCTGGTGTGGTCTTTCTCTAACACCACAGAGATCAAAAGTCCCCATCTACTGACTGTGAAAAGGTGGTACCTTTGCTGCAGTCAGAATCTCCTCTCTAAACCAAAATAACAGATGCTTTCACTTCTGTATCTCTAATGCCAGCACTGCTCAAAGACTAAAAGAAACATTGACTCCATTAGGAAAAGTGGAGCCATGCCCTAAGTCCTAATTAATGACACCTGCACAATAACACTGACATCGGGTTTATCCCAGGTCTGCATTCCCCAGGGGACTTCACATGCTGAGGTCAGAGAGATGTCCCTCGGAATCACCAAGACAAAGGAAAAGGTCCTGTCATACAAAATCTTCCCACAAAATTCTTGTTAGTTCTCTTTAGTTTTCCACATCTGCTAATATGTCCTCCTAGGCAATCTAAGCAATCTAATCCTGTTATTAATCTTCTTCCTTTACAATAAAGAGAACAAAAATAACTTATTCCTGAGTTTGGATTCTGAAAAGACTTTTTTCCATACAAAAGAGGCCAAGTAACTGGGTAACACAGAGATGTCCCCACATGAAGGTGGATGAAATGCTGCGGAATTCATCTAGCCACAAAAAACAGCCAGTGGAAGTGCAAATACAAACCAGAAAGAGGGAGGAATGAAAGCAGAAATACCTACAGCAGAGCAGGCAACTGGAAACAGACCCCAGCACTAAGGCACTAAAGCCATTTCTGCTCTGCTGACTGAAGTGAGGCCCATCACCATCTGTTCCACATCAGGGCAGGATTGACTGGGTCAATCCAGCAGATGCCAATGTCAGTGCCTTCCAAGACACACAGTTTTGTGGTTAGTTTCAGACATGAGTTTGCTTTTAAAAAGGACCCAACTCTTCTTTCTGGGTAAGAAGGTACAAACTGATAGCAGGAGGTAAAGAGCCACAGAAGGCAAAAGGTGCCTCACACTGAAAGCCAGATTCTTTTAGTTCTGTGTTACTGACTGGCACAAACTAATGGGACTGCAGATTAGCCTTTTGTGAGCCCACGCACATACCCATGTTATCCTTGGAAGTGTTCAAGACCAGGTGAAGGGTGTCCCTGTCCACAGCAGGGGGGTGGGAATGAGATGACCTTTAAGGCCCCTTCCAACCCAAACCATTTTATGATTCTGTACTCCCTCTCTGTAGGAATAGTCATTCTTGAAAATGCAACTACAGAAGCAAGAAGATGTCAGAGTTGTGACTAAGATTTGACTTTGGGGTGCTTATTCCATCCCCTCATACTTGGCGCAAAAATTAGTCAGGAAAAAGACCTCAAAGGCCAAAAAAAGATGCATAATTCCTTAAAGATTCAACTTCTAGAATCAATTGCCTGCCAAACAGAATCCCCAAATTTGCTCTGATTTGTAGAAGGCATTAATTTAGGCTTGATATTTGCAAGAGCCATAAAAGATACTTTTTCATACACCTCCAAAAAGGAGTGGAATTCTAGGAATGAGCACTGCTGTCCAAGACAGTTACTAGTTCTTTTGATAGCTAGCTAGCATAATGCATGAGGTAAAACAAAAGCTTCAGATTCCTTTAACTACTTAAAATTTAAACTGAAGCGTTTACAATGGTATTTTGTCAGCAAAATACTGATTCACAATTCTTTCAGTACAAAGAATCTTTTTTCCATCAGTTTCTCACAGTTATTTCTCTCATAGGACAAATAAAATAAGTGACTTCATGTTACAGAGCTCCTCACTCAAAGATGGGGATCTGTTTATACTTACATTGATCATTAAAAAAATGTTTTCACAACAAAAAATGGCATTGAAGATTTCAGACAAGCTACTCTGCGGGGTTGAGGGATGATTTTTACATGTGATTCAATCCTGGAAGTTAGGAATTGTTTTTATTTTAGCGCTTAAAACTTTAGTAGTGTGCCTGCATGCAACCACATACTTCAGTATCATAAACACCAAGCAGATACAGAAAAAGTGGCACTGATAATCCAGTAGGATTCAGGGGAAAAAATGCCAAGTGAAGTTTACCTTTCAGATGCCAGTACTGTGTCTGCCTTTCTCAGTTTTCCAGCATTCAAGTGACAAACCTGTACATATACAGCCCTGCAAAGTCAAATGGGGACTAGACAGCAAGGAACCCCTTCTGAGCTTTGACCAGGGGCTGAGAACTGGCACTACCAGGACACAGGAGCAACCTTAGACAAGCAACATAAACAGCACCTTCACCAAAGACAGTGCAGACAGGTTTCTTAGGTTAGCAGCTACAGTACTGAAGAGAAATGTATTTTGCTCAGAAAGAACACACAGGCACCATGTATATTCTTTATTTTAAAAAAAGATAATTAAAAAAGCAAAAAATCCTGAGCAGAATGTAAGTAGCAATGTCTTTTATAAAAACCATTTTCTGAAGTACATATGTTGTTACAAGAGCCCGAGTCAATCCTCTCTCATAAGGTAAGTTTTGTTCACAAGATTTAAATCACAATAGCCAGTTCTGCCTCATGAAACAAGCTTCTCTGAAGCCTGAGTTGACAGCATGTGATATAAGCTCAGTATTGTCTCTTTCATTACAATAACTTATGTTCAGAAATTATTAGCCTGGAGACTGTTTCATCTCCAGCATTACATATCTGCACAACTCGATAATCTGAGAAAAATTAAGAATGGGGAAAAATATGTAAGACAAAAATAACCTGAAATATGCCCTTGCATAAAATTCAAGTTACAGGGAGGAAAAAGTAGTGGATACACAAGAAAGCAAGGTGCCTTTTTTTCTTTTTCCAAATTCAGCTTTCCTCAGAGAATAGCGGTTTAGTCCTCCCTAAAGAATGATCTGTGGAAAAAGAAGATAAATAAAATTTACAGGAACTCAAAATTCCCACTCCAGCCGACCTCCTTTGAACTACACATTCTTCCTTATATTTATTTATGCCCACTGTCCTCAATCATCCAGTCTCTAAAATGTTTTTCCATCAAGCTTCTGGCTCTCCAGTCACCAATATTTACAGTGGGGATGATTTTCTGTGGCTTCAACCATTGAACAAAACGCTTCATTTCCAGGTAACTGCTGTGTTCACTGTAAGGAATCCCTGAAATGAAAAAACATCACAGTCTACTAAGTCAGTCTACTTAGCTTTTTGCTAAAGCACTTTGCAAACTTTCCAGCTAAGAAATACTTTAGAGAAGTTTTTTTAAATTTTTATTTGGGATCTAAAGTTTATAGCTAAGGTAAAGCAAAAACTCCCAACTTTCCTTCTAGGAAAATTACCTTGGCATTAAGTCACCAAGTCACTCATCAGCGCAAACTGAGCAACATCAATCACTTGGTTAAATGAAAATTAAGAGATTCAGTTCCACCCACCAATAAAAACCGAGAGGAAGACCCAGTCTGTCAGAAACAAGTAAGACATGGAATGAAATCTTGGCTCTGGAACTGCATTGCCACCAGCATCAGTCAGGCCAAGACTCCATTCCTGCAGTCTCTACATGTATCAGATGAAAGCCTTTATTTGCATGAGGAGGAGAGGTGCAAAATGTATGCAAAAATCTGCATTTATGCTGTTCTTGATTACTCAGTTCACTCTCTCCTGGAGAGACCTGTTCAGTTTCTCGATGAGTTACCAGAAAAAGTAGTGGTTACAAAAAACAGTAGGATTTTCCAGAATAAAAAATATGAAAAGCATCCACACAAAGTTAAATCTTTGTCACTCTTATACCATATATGGTGATGTTTCCTCTTGTCTGAGGTTTGATATCCGTCAGAGAAAGACATGAATCAGAGTAGGTCCACCCAGTAGGTTTGAAAGCCAAAACTTGATCAAAATTCTCAGAAAACTTATTCAAGTGATCTTGCAAGCCCTGTGAAAAAAAATAACATATACTTAAACCCAATAAATAGCTAATTAGACTAAAGATTGGAGATTTCATGATGGAGAGGCTTCAGACTACATTTTATTTTCATGTGTTATTATCTTTTTAATTTTAAATATCATCTGCCTTGAAATTATTAATGATACATATTCACATTTGCAAACCAGCTTGTCCCTGAAGATCTCAATTGCTTCATCTGAATTAAGCACATAAGGACAGCTATGCGTTACAGATCAAAATATAGAAGGTAAAATCACATCTTCTTAGAAATCTTGCTCCCCGAGTCATTAATTTTCCCCTCTAAGCTGGAGGTCAGCACTCTTGCAGCTGAGTGGGAGACAGAATGTGGTGAAAGCTGCTTCAGTGCAAAATCATCTGATTAATTTGTGCCACTGAGATCCCAACGCTTGTTTACACCCAGAAGCACCCAGAGTTAATTAAGCTACCCAAAAAAATTGCAGCAAGTCAGTCCACGACTAAACTATGCTTTACCAAATCTCCACTCATAACAGGAAGGAAACCACCTCTCATCCTTTCACTCTAAAAAAATTAACTTGAAAAAGTTTCCAGGCATAAGGAACGTACAATCCTATTCCTGGATAAAGTGAAGTAGGTATGACTTCAAGTTAAAAACAGAAAATCAATTTCATGTGTCCTCTATAAAAATCTTAAAGGCACATTCTCCATTTCAAAGTCCTGTAAGGTTATAGAATTCAGAATCATAAACTTTTTATTAGCAGGAGGAAGAGGATTACAAAATAAAGATTGATTAAAAGAGAAGGGCAGAGGGGGATAGATGGGCTGTTGATAGAACACTAACCAATGTGTCAGACACTTGAAAACTACTAAACAGGGCAGCAGAAAGCTGCCTGTGACACTGCCACATGTAAAAACACCTTCAGTACAATGTACAGTAGCAACATACAGAATCCATCAAAGAAGGCACATAAAGGACTAACAAAACCCTACCGCAGCACACACTTCATTCAGCAACAGGAATTATGGCTCACTGCCATGACTCAATACACTGCAACTGTTCAGTCCTCACTTGATTAAAGGTATAACTACAGCAATCTAATTGTCCTTCGCACTTCATGTTGGGAAGATTAACAGAGCTTAAGGTAATTATTCACATATTTGCTCCCCTTGCTCTAATGAAATCTAAATATAGTACTTCAAATACAATGATTATTATATTAACCAGTGCTAATCTGCTTTCAAATGTTGTTATAAATCGACTGTACAATATTCACATTAAGGATGCAATTTCAATCTTATAAAAAAATTATTTGTGCATTTAGATCATAGGCACTTCTGAAAGTCTCACCTCAATCCTAGTACAAGACACTGCAGAGCTAAGCAACCTAAAAGAGGTTCACAGACCCACAGAGACAAGTTCTCTTGAAATTTTCCACTGCATATTCCTGTGGCAGAAGCCTCAATTGCTGACTCTTAAAAAAAATTGTTTGTTGTAAAAGAACCATGAGTACATTTTGGAAAAGATGGTCTCTTCCCCAAACCAAATTACTATGGTGTTTATTCATAACAAGTCCCCTTTAAATACACATTCCAATCTCTTCTTTTACTGCTTTTGCCAACACTGTTCTAAATCTTCATCCTTTTAAAACGGAAAACATATTTCATTGCTAAATCAACCTCCTTCAATCACCATGACAGCCTGTTATCTACAGTGTTGCTAAAGCCAGCAGTATGCACAAACAGATTCCATAAAGTAGGAAAAGACTCAAACATGATTAAATATTTCATTTACCATCAGCCCTAAGACCACTTAAACTCATCTGGCTTATTCAAGAACAGCCATTTGTCAGCACATACAGCAACCCCTGTATTTTACTGGGGTACAACCAAATACTGCAGTGACGAATCAGATCTCTTTGATTTTTTTTTTAATATTTTCTTTTTATATATCAAATCCACTTGCAATTTTGCTGCAATGAAAGGTTTATTTTTATAAATATTTTACTTTAAAATTCACTAGACATAATTTCTATTTTTTAAAATTTATGTGAATGTTACTCATTTAGAATATCCACAAGATGAATGTACAGCATATCATCTCACTTTTTGACCAAGCTAGCACCTGAAGACAGTTTGATATCACGTCCTAATAAACAAACTCTTCAAGAAAGCCAGAGCAATACATAGAAAAAAAACCACAAAAGAATATAAAGAACCCAACCCAATCCAACAGTAATACAACAACACAAAAAGTTTATTCATTATTTCATGGATTTGTAGGTTCACAGTTGAAACTACATGAGCAGGAAATTAGCCCAATTAAGAAGTAGGATTATGTTCTTGAGTATGGCTGAGGATCAAATAGAAGAGGCAGGAAAGACCCAGAAGAAAATGAAACCATTGGCATTTAGTGATGAGGATCACTAAAAAAATCTGGCTTTCCCAGTAATGAGCCAGTAAATCAAGAAAAATGTATGTTGTATAATCCAACAAGACAAAAAAACATCCAACTAGAGATGATGGCATCAACATTTACATGGTCTGTAAAAGCAGGATGATATCATTCACCGTCCTTTAACTAGAACGGGATTGCAAGTGATCAGATAATTTATTTTTAAAATACTGTCTTTGCTGAGTTCACGTGCAGAAGCAAGCTAAATGGTCATATGAACTCACCTTTAAGCATTTAATATTCTTCACATTTTACTGATAATACATTCCACCCAGGCACTTATCTAGCTGCTGGCCCCACTGGATGTTTAGCACTCTGGAAGTCTACACAGCACTCCCAGCTTACATGGACACAACCTTTCTAATGACAGCACAAGACCACGTTCAACAACTCCACATGTGAGGTCAAAGCCCCAGTCCAGAGGGCCCTGCTGTTAGATCAGGACTCTAATCCACTAGATCACTGTGCCTTTAATCTTTCCTGGCCCTTTCCAGGGTCCAGGCATTGCTTCTGTCATGCTTTAGATTCACCTAGAACCTCCTGTTCTCAGAGGTGAGACCCTGCATGATACAACTGCCTCTCTTTGAGAAGAAAAGCTGTCTAGACATCCTTGTGGTACAATCACACCCTGAAAGTCAGCTATGTGAGTATGCCATACATGCTGGGACAGGTGACAGCAGCATCACATAAGAACCCAGAAATCTGCAGAAGAAACTAAAACATATTACTAGTTAAGACAACACATTAAAAATAAATCCATACACATTTCCATTACTCAGTTTCTGCCCCACCATGGAAAACATTATAGAACAAAGTTAAAACATTAAGATATTATGTTCCATCTCCTGCAGCTCCCATCCAAATCATATAGCCTCTTTTTCTCCTTTTTAGGTCAACTCTGACCTTGACTAGTCCTGCAACTAAATACCATCTTGCTCTGAAGGATTTGCTTGAGATGGCACAGCAGGTCTGAAGCAAAACAGGAAAATGAATCCAAGTCTGTAAAGCATAAACAATCTCTGTTTTCCTCCTTCTTACAGGTTACCTTTAATCTAGAGTCTGCTGCTTTACCTTAATGCCGTTTGGTATTTTGTAGTCTATTTAGGAACACCCAAGAATTAGTCACCCTTCCTAACTAAGAAATCTCCACAAAAACTCTCAACAACAAAAACTCACTCAAATCTCAACCAAAATGTGCATTTGAAAACTACTTAGAAGAAACAATGTTTTAAAATAAAATGGTTTACTTACTTTTGCTACAAGTAGTAGAGAAGATTGTGTGTGGAAAAACTAAAGCATGTGTATATACAAGGTGTCCTACAGTGCATGTATTTGTTTCTGTGTGAGTTTTCATTGATTTTCAAGGAACCTTATCCCCATGTAAATCATCAGCACAGAAAGAGAGTGAATATTCTTTTAAAAGATGAAAATATGGCTATAAATGCAGGGAAATTGGACTGAGAAGAATAGAGAACCTATTTCTTTTTTACCAGACACCGGATTTGGAAGTTGGTCACGTTCACAGGCTGCCTCAAAACAGAGACTCACATGCAGAAAATCCTTTTAGTCTTTTCCTACATCTGACCAGGTAAAAGGCTGAAAATAGGGACTCCATGTCACAATATATTAATTGCTAATAGGACAGACCCTGCAGTCATTACATAAATCTACTTCAAAAAGGCCTCCAAAGAGCAAGTCTTTGAACAAGCCTCATCTTATCTTGTACAAGCACCATATCATGTTTGGAGAAGTTATTAATGTTTAATTGCATTTCATTTTCAATGTATTGCTACATGTCAAAACTACACTAAATAAATACGATCCGACAAGAGATTAAAAAGCACCAAACACAGCACTGGTTGGGAGAAGCCACAAGAAGTTTAATAGCAGGTTAATCAAAATATTTTGGTTATATTACTGAAATATTCAGAATATTTTCTGAACTTACCTTAAAATTAATTTGCATCATGGGAAGAACATGAAGCAAAGAACCATTCCAGTCCACACTGATGAGGGAATTAACAACTGTTGACTCCAAGCACTGCAGTGTTTTATACTTATCACGGGACATACTTGCTTTTGAGCCCAGAACTTCTGCAATTGCTTTAGGATAATTGGGAAGAAATCAGATAAAGAAAATTATAAAAGAGTTTTTTTTTTTTTTTTCGTTTTGGAGATATTCCTGATTATTTTACTAGATAATTTTTAATTAAGAAGAGAAACTTGTAATGGCTGTTAAAAAACTTTCCCCCAACATTTTAGCAGCAGAATTTTATATGACAATTGGAAAGAGAAGTACCTTGATAAATTCTAAGTCATATTTATTTGGTAAAACATCACTGAGGTGAACTGGTATTTATTCCAAAGATGCCAGAAACATGCAGTTTTTGGAAGATGTGACAAATAGCCCACATTAAAGACAGACTAAATTTCAGCAAGGGTAAGTCTTGTATTGATGATTTTACACAAAAGCACAAATGCTACACAGCTGCCTGCTCTAGAGTGTACATTTAGGCAACCCTGTTGGTTCCTAACGCTATAATTGAGTGAAGCATAGAACACAAGATTTTTATTAAGTCAGAAAAGGTGTGCTTTGGTTTGGCAAAGGCTCTGTTAAAACTGATTTCATTAAAACTGATTACGATAGGGCCTGAGCAACCTGGTGGTCCCTTCCAACGCAGGTGATGCTATGATTTAAGAAAATACATGATATAAACCTGAAAGGAAAAACTCAAAATAGAAGTCTAAGAACTACTTTTTTGCTGTTTCTTCATGATATGAAATTATTAACAACAAAAATGTCACAAAAGCTCATTTATTTATTTTTTTATTTGCCCTTAGTAATTTTCTCACCACAATCAATTAAATACATTCACTCATTTAGCATCCAAACTGGCTGACAGTATATTCAGGGGGAGAAGGGAGGGTATGTAAACACGGCAGAAAACTGTTTCTTTTAGAAAGCTAAATCTTATTGACTAGAAATCTAAAGAAATAGCAGTAAGATTATTAAACATATTTAATTTCTTTACACAATATCTGAACATCCAGACTAAGCGACCTGTTATGTCTTCAAGAAAGAGATCTTTTAACCCTAGCTTAGATATTTATTTAGTTATTTGATCCATCACACTTCTTTTACATACCTAAAAAAACTTTTTCTTTTCCTATGGAGTAAGTGCCACAGACAACTAGAGTACGTGGGTTTAGAGTCACTGTCTCAAAGGCAATATTGACAGCAAACTGGATCACCTCTTGTTGCGCAGGAAAAGTGTATTCAGGACTACAGTATCTGGGGCAGAGAAACAAATTATAACACTTTGTTACACGACAAAAGGCATTTGAAACTATCAAGAAGGCCCTCAAAACCGCATGCATACAATAAATGAAAAAGACATTATTCTTCTTTAGAATTTCAGTTTACTAGAAACACTGAGGTGCCCAGGTGAAATTGCTGCAACAAACTTTACACTGAGCATACCAGTGTTTTCTCTACCACTATTCACTTCCTGACACTGAATTCTACAATTTCTTCTTTATAAATATCAAATGCTCTTTCAAGCTGGATATTTGTATCACATGCTAATTACATCTTTATGTCTATTTTTTGTCATACACAGAAACCATAACATAAGGCATTATTCATTCACAGAAACATATGGAACAGAAAGACAAGTCTGCAACGGGGCATTAGTCATCACACACAGAAAAACAATTTTATATACATGAGTCAGAGAAAGGTCTAATGAAAACCTGGACAACCGATTCAACCATTTAGCTTTCTTCTGGCTTTGAATTCCTCCACACCTCTTTTCATAACAGAGTGGAATCCACAAAAAATCAATGTTCCATGAAGCCCTTGTTTTAGAGCTGAACACTGCATTGAGTTCTGACCACCAGAATTTGATACCACTTGTAAATAATATGGTCATCTGAGCAAATACTTCAGCATCTTTTCCACCACCCACTTTCATTCTCTCATGTAACAGCATAACAGTTGAACAAGCTACACGTACATGAAATTTTAATAAATATCTGTTTCTATTCAACACTAAATAAGTGTTAAAACAGTAATGTAATGTAATGTAATTTATTTGGTTTGTATAAAGTCTCACTAAACTGAAAAGAGTAGGGGCAAACTAAAAAAAAAAATTCAGTTTAAGGACAACTTACGTTGTATCAAGGTACAGGGTGTGGACTTGCTGACCAACCAAAGCAGGGTAGCGTTCCATGGAAGGGTCTGCCCTGAAGTCTCCCGTGTGCAGAATAACAGTTCCACTGGGTAGACGGAAAAGGATCATTGCTGCACCTGGACAACTGAAACAAACAAACAAACAATCCCCACACAAATTCCGTCAGCTCTCTGCACTGGTAAAATGCCTTAAGAGATAGACCACCCTGCAGCAGCAGGAAGGTATGCAGAACAGCATTTTAAATCACAGCTGCTATGCAGCCTAATTTAGCAGCAAAGCAATCAAGCCCCATCTTCTAGGTACGACAAAGATGCTGCCTCAGTTCCAATCTCTGAGGTTCTATTGCTTGATTCAAACGGGAAACAACATAGCAAAGAGAAGCAGCATTCTTATTCAGGAGAAAGAGAATTGTGTTACTGCAGATTCAACTGTGGTCCTGCAGGACTTACTGAAGTATTTTCTTTTAAATTCTCTTTGCAGATTTTAAATGTTATTCTCCATCCAGAATTCCATGATTATGAACACAAACTCTCTTGCTGGCAACAGCAAATCCATTGCACCTTCTGCAGTGGATACCTGAAGGGCAAGAGCTCAGACTAGAAAACCAGAATGGGACTACTTTAAGTATCAACCATCTGCAAAGGGTAAACGAAATCTCAAAAGAGGAAAAACTGGCGTGAATCAGAGCTAAAATGACAGAACTGGTGAACTCTCCAAGAAGCTGATCTTTGTACCTAAGGTATATATGCCTTTTAAAAGGAAGCAGAGGATCAGAGAGACAAACAGGAAAAATGAGAAGTGTCCAAATTACACAAGCAACAAAGCTTCCTTCATTCCTAGAAAAGGTTCTCAGAGGACTTCATGGAATCTTATCTTTCCAACTACAGACAAATCCTACACTAACTAATATTCAAACCAGCTGTGACACAGTCCTGCATTTCAATACATATACTGCAGGGAAGGGACTTTTCCTCTAGCCTATGGCTAAATAAGGTACCAAGAGGCAGAAAGGCAAGAGAACAGGATTGGTGCTACTGAACTCTAAATCCAGCATTACCAGTTAGTGCCAGTGCAACAGACAAAAATCTCACCCTTTACCACCAAATCCAGAAGTCTTGTTCCAAAGTTCAACAGGCTTTTCTTTGAAGTTCAGTTTTAAAAATGTTGTGTCTCTCAAAGGATCTAAAGTACCACATTTTTCTTTAGCTCGAGATTTCCCTATTGTCAGTTGAAGTTACAGAAGCCTAAGGTATCTGATAATCAAATCTACTATGTTCCCAACTAGACACCAAAAAACAAAGTGTCCAGACCATCAGAAAAATCATTCTACCCCTCAACAAGCATAAAAATTATGCAGCTATGTGTGGCTAATATAATGTACTCAAAATAAAATTAGGGAGCTATGAATGGTTAATACAACGTACTCAGAATGGTTAATACAATGTAGTCAAAACAAAATAAAGTTAAACTAAAATTCAAAAAAGCCAGTTTCATTTTTGAAGATAGCTTTTGAAATAGGTGAGTTAACTATTTGCAAGAAAATTAGGCTCCTACATGTCTAATTCGCTTCTGAAGTGAAAATGCATGTTACTAAGCCACCTCACGAATGTCAGGTATTTTCATCCCTACTTTCTCAGATCCACTGAAAACCTAAAGATCATGAAAACATAAACTGCATCTGTACAGCTGGTTATCTTTAATGTTCTACATATACAAATTTTCCACAACAAATGCAATGATACCTACTGATTGGCATCGAGCAACAACACTTTGATCCCATCCACTGTACATTCCGTGTCCATGGGCAGCACGTGGACATACTGCTCTTGGACTCGAAGCTTGCTCTTCACCAGATTGCCAGTTATCTGAAAAAGGAAAAAGATTTAAAATGGGATAAGAACAAAATCCAAAAGAAGTGCCTGTTTATTTCAGAAACAAAAGCTCTCAAAGCCAGACAGTCTGGCTTAGAGAGAAACTATAAGGTCCTGGGCCTTTCAGTAGCATTTCACCTCTAGAAAGCAACCTGAAAAAAGCTGTCCTAAGAAACTTTTCAAAGCCTGTCAACAGATTATGGATTGGAATCAGAGAGAAGGAAAACAAGGGGGAATAACATATTACAGACTGCCAAGTCAAGAAAAGGAGGTGGGTAAAGCCTTCTTTAAACAACTGAAGAAGTTTTCAGGTAAGAGGCCCCTGGATCTTATCATGGAGGACTGCAGTCTCCCCAACACCTACTGGAAGGGCAACACGGGACAAAAGCATTCCAGGAAACTTCCAGAGTAAATGATAAACACTTTTTTTGATGCAAACTCTGGTTATGGGTTGATTAAATAAGGTGTCCTACCATGTTACAAGTAAAGAGCTGGTTAGACACATAACAGTTAATGGTAGTCTTGGCCATTCAGCAACCTGAAACACAGGACACAGAGGACCAGGCTAAAACAACTCACTTACTTAATGTGGAGAAGAGATGGCTTAAGCAGAATCTAATTTCAGACTTCCATCACTTGAGTAGAGTTATAGAGAAGATGGAGCCAGACTCTTCTTCATGATGCACACAAAAAAACCCCAAGCTACAATCTCAAGTTGCAAAAAGGGGCATTTCAAATGTATACTAAGAAAAAAATTCAGAGTGGGTAAGCACTCCAACAAGTTATAAGGAAACAGTGAAATCTGGCCTATTTTCAAAATTTGGCTGACAAAGGCTTCATGCAGTTTGACCTAATTTTGAAGTTAGACCCACACTGTGCAGGGGGTCAGTCTATATGACCTCTAGAGATCCTTTTAAACCTGATTGTTTGCATGGTATCTAGACAGGGAAGTTTCACTGATCATCTTCATCAGTCAAATCAGGGTAAGGATTTCTTACAAGCAAATTGCAGATTCCCCTGTACATAACCACTGTGCCTAACTGACCTAACAATGGAACTGATGATCTTCTATTCACTTTCATCAGTACAGAAGTGATTCCATTTGCATGCAGAATGGACAATATCTAACAATCTTCAAAAACCTTACCTTATTACAGTAGATTGGAAACCTGAAGTTTTTTGTTAGCCCACAATAGTGATCAGAGTGAAAATGAGTAAGGAAATAAGCTGTGCAGCCTTCAATTTCTCCATACTGGAAGGCATCAACTGTAAAACCAGTTCCTACAGCAAAATGGGAAGAGAAGCCAGTCAGTGAACACCTATAGCTCAGAACCAGTTTCTAATTAGATGTTGTTTTTGTTTTCTTGCTTTCTTCCCAATTAAAAGGTAATAGTTACACTTCACACAATTTAAGGAGCCATTTAAAGATTAACATGGTTTGTGTATCAGTGAACAGTTGCAAAAAGAGATTTTCACTTACTAAAATAAAAATTTCACATAGTATCCACACATAAATGCTTTCACAGGCCTCCCAAACATGTTGGTTAGCTGCCATCCTATACAGATGGCAACTGGTTAAGCAAATAAAACACCATCTAAATGCAGGTAAATGTATCTCTGAAAGTTCAGATAGACTGAAATCTAATACCAACATCTTAACACAAAATAAAACAGGTAACTGCAGCTTAACAGAATGCATTTTGCAATCAAACTGCAACTCTCCAACTATTCTACAGTTAACACTCCTCTTAAAGAATGCAGCCACATCATTGTTAAGCAAGCAATCTGGGGTCTCTGAATGTATCTGCTGAGATGAAACATGCCTGATTTGCCATTGTATGCTTTCAGTGACCTGCTGTTTGTATAAAAATGTTGCATAAAGACACCTGTGCATCTCTGCAAATGTATTTTTTTTTAAAATGCAAATATACTGACAAATGGTCCTTTTACACTGGGTTATACTTTCTTAAAACTACCCAACAGTGCACAGAACTAATTCAGCTGGTGGCACTTAAATATTTTTCATTTTGTTACACAAATTTCCCAGATCTTCTAGGAGAACTAGAAATAGTTTCACGTACTTGCAGCTAGAACTTCAAGTATTTGCAAGCCCAAAAAACCACAGCAGTCTGCTAAGTAAAAATCACAAGCCAAAAAATCCCCAAGTGTTTAAGTGATACCAGACTCAAAACTTCAGGGAGGCTGAATTATACCAGGCCACGGGGATGAACACATCCCATTATATATACAAACATAACCAGTCAAACGTACTAACAAAATTCAGAACAAAGATAACATAGGTAAAAACAAAGCAACTTTGAAATTGCACTGTACTCACAGGAGTCTGCTCTTCAAGTTTATTATATAGGCAACATTCTCTAAGCCCATGGAACCCATGGCACTCATGGCACTGATGTAGCCCCACAAAGACTTAAGTCAGTTTTCAAGTAGCAGCCCGGCACTTATGATTACCAGTGTATTTCTATTTGGTTTCTTCAAATACCTTCCTAAGACTAAGATAGTGCTTCAGTGGTAAACAGAACTGTGAGGATATGAAGTATCATCCTGTAATTTAAGTAACTGCTTGAGGAGGTTCTGAGAAATTCTTGGCTTTTTTCTTAACTAAACTATTCTGCTCGGTTTTCTTCCTCTGCTTTCACAGTTGTAATAAATCATATTTCTTATTCTAATTGAATTTCAAATGCAAAATTAAACTCAGTTCTTTTCACTTAGTGCTAAGGAAGTAATTGCTATTGACAGCCATATTTTCAGGCACAACTGAAACGATGTAAAAGATTAAATTCAGGAATTAGGAGTGTATATTATTAAAAATAATTCAAGAAAGTAGTTATCAAGAGTAAAAATACCAAAGCCTAAAATTAAGAAAAAAATACAACACTCTAGCCAAAATTAATTAACCTCTACGGAAAGCAAGTTACCTGGTATTTTCTTGTAGAAAGGGCAGTATTTTTTTCTTGGTCCTTCACCTGTAGTAGGTAATTCTTTAAATTTTTTTCTCCACCTTCGTCGGCCACCAGAACTTACTTCTGCAATGGCTTCATTTTTACTTGAACTTTCTGTAACTTCTTCTACATCTTCCAAAGACCCCTCAGCTTTCCTTTTTTGTTGTCTAGGCCTCTTTCCATTGGGAGTTACTGAACTTGGTATCTGCTTTCTCTCACTCAAACACATCTCTCCTTTACTTTCGTCTTTTGCTTTGGGTTTTAACCCAAAGAAAACACCAATATCCATTTGTTTGAGTTCTTTGGCAGGATTTGATTTAGCATTCATGTTTGCTAAAGAAAGAGATGCCACTGACTTAGAGCTGGGGCTGGGAAAGCACACAGCAGCTGTATTAAGATTTCCTTTTTTCTCCGCTACTGTCTGCAAACTCTCCTGGTGAGCTGTTTCTTCAATTGCATTGGCAGTCACTTTATCTGTATTAGTTAAAATGTTACTTGGCTCCCTCAAAACATTACTCTTCTGTGTCAGAAGGGAGCCAGCATCTTCTCTGCCTAGCAGTGATGATGTTTCAGCAAAACTCATGTATGCAGAATCCAAAGCACAGGCACCAGCACCTCCTGACTCTGTGTTACCTGCTTTGGCAGCAGAGGAAATCAATCCTGGCTCTTCAGCCTCCTCACAATTAGAAGTAAAAGAGGACCCACTGGCTACCACCCCTCGCTGATGATCCAGGTGGTTCAATGTATTTACTTCCTCACAGAGGGTTTTTTTAATTACAAAATTTCCTGTTTTGCTATGCTCATACTGAGGCTTCTTCTGTAAGAGAAGTTCATCCAATGTTTTAAATTCCTCAGAACTAGAGTCTTCATCTTCCAAGTTCTGCACTTTGAATAATTTATCCTGTGACATTTCTACTTTCTCCTCCTCTTCCTCAGCTTCCTCTTCACTTTCCTCAAATGTACTCAGTGGAGAGTAAGAAATTTCACAGTCATTGAAGTCCGCTTTTGACTTTAGCAGACTAGGCTGACCTGCATCTTTCTGACTACACAGATCTTCTCCTGTTTCACTTTCTTGAGAGGATGCAAAATCAAAAAATTCAAATTTACAACTATTATCTGTGGTCTGTGTAAGCAGAAATGTCTGTTGAGGTTTCTGAACATCTGCAAACAAGGAAGTACTTTTACTGATTATATTTGGAGACTTCATTTGCGGTGAACTCTGTACCATCAACGCACAGTCATCATTAGGGACATGTTTTGTATCATTAGGTGCTTTCTCATTCTGTGAGATTTCTTTTACATGACTGGGGAAACAGTTGGGCTTTGCAGCAGTAGAACACGTCATCTGCATCTCCAAAGTGTTTCCTGGAGAGTTTACAAGAGAATCTCCTGCTCTGTTTGCTGCAAGTAGAAAATGGCTGTAACGCTTGTAGTGGGATGGAATAGTGGAAGTACAAAGCAAACCATCAGGACACTCTGTGTAAAGATAAATAGAGATGAAATGTTAATATCTTTGCAAATATAGCTGGCATAAATATTAAAACAAAAATCACAAGTGACACACAACCCAATAGCTTTTTCTTATAAATACAGCCATTGGAGGACAGAAGGCACAAGTTAAAAAGGAATTTTCAAGCTGCCAAGGCCTCCTGCCCTGAGCCGGGTAGAAATGAGAATGCTTCCAACCTAAAACCAAACAGCTCCTGCAGCTAATACAGAACTATGCCTGAATTATACAACCCTTTAACAACAAGAATACTTAAGCCTGTTTCAATGCTGTGCTCAGCTTAATCATACACCTTCTAGTTTAGAATTGTCTCGCATGCAAGCAACAAGCTCAGAGCATTAGCACCAAAAAAGGCCAAACGTTTAAAATATAAATAATAAACAAATAAATCCTGCTCAATTTTTTCAAAACAAAACAAATCTCAGTTCTGAATGAGCCTGAAATTCCATTTCAAATTGTCTGCTGGGTTACATATAACATTTAAAAAAAAAAGTCCTGTATTTACTTACATGAAAAAATATTCAGCATTGAGATGCCAAAAAAAAAATAAATCTGTGGCTGTTCCTGCTTTTTTATGTTGAGAGTTTGCTAGCTTAATTGTTGAGGGTTTTAAGGTGAATGCATAAATCAATCAGAAGTTGTTTCCATCTGCTAATTATGGGCGTAAAAGATGGCAGTGAGGTGTTAACACACCTGCCTTAAATTAAAACCGCTGCCAAAATCAGCATTAAAGGATCAGCATTTCATTGTTCTGAAGAAGAAGGTTCAAGGAAAGTTACAAAGATGTAAAAAGGAAAGTGACTGCATTACCTAAAGCAGCCTTCAGTCAAGTTTCCTGACTGTATGTTTTCTGATTTTCAAAAGTTACGAGGTATACTAAGGACATAAATTGGATACCTGAATCTGTTCAGATATGGTATTTCCCCATGGAACTATAATTTGGTATGTATCAGTTTTGAAATGGGCATGTGTCAGTTTTATTCCTCTTGTACAGAACTCCAAACAAAACTGTGTTGTGTTATGATACAAGACTGTTCATGTAAAATTCTGTATAAAATTTCTAAATCATATTGGACCAGGAGCAAACGTTTCAAGTAAATTAGTATATTTCAGGTTCCAGATGTCCTCAGACAACTGGGCAAATCATGTAACAACATGGATACAGAATAATAGAATCTATACATAAGGACAAAGAAACTTGATGTCAAAAGTAGCAGCCTTGTAACTGAAGGTTTTTTCCTGACACTGACTTAGTAATTTTAACAGGTTTCCTTAGATTTAAATGGCAAATATGCACCTTCTTTTTCTTCAGTGAACTACTAAAACTGGAGCTTGATAAACAGCCATGAATCTTTTATCACTACTCTCAGAGTTTTGAGATTAGATTTTGAAATGAGATTTTCATGTCAGATTTCCATGTTCTTCACAAAGCAGCATAATTTTTTTACAAAAACAGTATTGATCAGTAACAACGTTTAAAAAATCATACCAACTACTATCTCAGATTTTGAGCTAAATATGAAAAACAAAGTTTAAAGCAACATTATGTGAGAAACCTCCAACTTTTCTCCGAAGGCTTTTTTTTTCACTCTATTCATACCTTTTTCAATGGATCCTGGAGTATCCAAACATTCATCAACGTGCCACTGAGGTGTCTGGACCAATAGCAAAGAGAAAGGCATCTGGCAGCTGGGACAGTATCCATCATGCACGGGTTTTGCCTTTTGTGAGCTCTGTTCTGTCAGGCTACTCACGCTTTCCTGGGAGTGCACACTACTGTCATCTTTACATTGATCCACATCCTGATTTGGCCGTGATCTCCGCTTGGTTTTCTGCGGTGTATCAGTTTTTTCCACGAATTTCTTTTTCCTATTTCTCTTTCTTTTTGGCTTACCATTGCCATCACTTACTTCCTGCACAGGTGTAGAGATACTCTGTGAATTACATTGATGCTTTTGCTTCCTAATAGATTTGTATTCCCAAATGTCCTCCTCTTCCAGTAAAGCATCTTCAGACATGGCAACACTGGAAATACACCCTTTTCTTTTAAGCAACAGTTCACAAATCTGCCTTTCCTCCCGCTAATATATTTTCTCTTCCCTCCACTCTTCACTATATATGGAAAAGGCCCAGAACCCCATATTAAAAAATCAACACTGGGCCACAAACCACGCAGCAGTCCGTGACGGGACAAAAGCATGGTGGATCCTATCCTAAAAAATAATTCAATGAGCTCCTCTTTGAAGATTTGCTACTTCTGTTAAACAGGACCCGAGTCTGTCAAGACTTGCAGGACGAGCCATTTCCTCCAGCTCTCCCCGCTCCTAAGCATCTACCAGGCCTCGGGAGAGGCAGCCCGGACACCTCGCTCCCGAGCGGGAAGATTTAAAAACAAAACGACGAAGAGTTCAGCTACGGAATCGCTGCCGGGGTGTCCCAGTGCTGCTCCCCGGAGCGTCCCGGTGCCCACAGAGTATCCCGGGATGCCCCCTGGAATGTCCCGGTGCCCACCCAGCGTTCCGGGATGCTCCCTGGGATGTCCCGGCGCTCCCGCCGGTTCCGCGGATGGCGGGCGGGCACCTCCCGCCCCTTCCCCGCCGCGCATTCGCTTCCGCAGGTTCGTCACCGTGGCTGTCGCTCAGCTTTCCTCTCCTCCCTTAGTATCCCCCCCCAAAAAAAAATAAAAATCCCAGCGTTTAAACTGCTGGTTTGAGCTTTGTCCCGGCGCATCTCAATTTTCACACCTTACAAACACAGAAGCCGCCGGTCGGGACAAGGCGGGCTGTGTTGAATCTGCCGCGCGGGAATCTCCACCGCGGGCTCCCTTCGGGAATGTGCTGCTGTGGATACCAAGGATATGTAAAAACGGGGAATAAGTGAGGAGGTCCCGCTTTAAGGCAGGCGCGTTACCGCGTGCCTGTGCTTTGTGGTTTATCTCCTTTTCCCATCGCGGCGTTCCGCCCGGCGCCGCGGGCGGTGCCGAATGTGCGGCGCTGAAGCGCCAGGCCCGTAAACAGCGGGCGGGCGAGGCGATGGCGGCGGGCGGGCTGGCGGGGCTGCTGCCCGCACAGACACAGCTCGAGTACGCGCTGCTCGACGCCGACACCGCCCAGGAGAAGGAGAACCTGGTCTACCAGTACCTGAAGAAGGTGGACAGCCGGGAGCGGGACCTGACGGTGCCCGAGCTCGGCGGAGGTGGGTGGCGCGGCCCGGGGCCTCCCCGGGGAGGTGGCGGAGCTGCGGCTCCCGCCGTGACCGCTTGCCCGGAGATGCCGAGGGCATGCAGGGCCGGGCAGGGACGGCCCCCTGAGCCGCTCTTGTAAAGGGCGCTTGTAGCTACAGGAGGTGTCACTCCTGGGAGCACCGGGAGCGAAGGGAAAGGAGAAAGAAGCCCTTTAAACATGATCCCCCGGTACTGCAAAAGCCCCGTTCTTTAAAACCCCTTTTCTAAATCTCTGCTAGCTTCGTTAATTTACTGGGTTTAATTTATTTTTTTTTTTTAATAAAGCTCTTCCCATCTGTACAGTGAATTGGTATCTGTCACCTCTGGTCCTAGTGAGAACCTTACTAACTCCCAGCTTTCTCCTGAGCTCCCTTGGTTTCCCTGAGTATCCCTTAGGATGTTCCTCATCTCTCTCTCCCCATGACTTACCCCTGATCATACAAATTGTGCTGGAAATGTCATTGATCCTCTTTCTGTGGTTTGCCCCTTTCACACATTTAATGCGTTTCTACATCTCTTCTTGTCCTAAGGATGAAATCAAGGGTTAAACCTTGTATGATCTTGCAAGTCCTGCTCATAGTCCTTAAAACCTTAGTGAGGTTCTCTGCAGCTTTTGGAGCTCACATCTGACTGCCAGACAGAGACCTCAGGAGGTGAACTTCAGGGTTAAAATCACATGTATCATGGGAATGAATTATGACTTTTAACCACTGAAGCAAAGGGAATGTTCTTTTTGTGTAGATTGAGACCCCTGAATTGAATTTTAGCTTTTGTGATAAATATTGTTTCACTTCCAGTGTTCTGTCAAGACTTATTTTCTCCTCTAAAATAGATAGCCAACATTTTTCAAGTGCTTTTTAATTAAAGATATTTTAGTTCTAGTGAAAAGGGGAGCAATGCAGCAAAATAAACTACCCTTTTCTTTTAAAAAGTAAAACCCTTATAGTATGGAAATAATGCATACACTTGATAAATTATTCTTATTATTGTCACCAATGCTAAATGTATGTGAATTCATTTATGTTTATAAGTATATGGAGGTCGAGATTAGTCTTCCTCTTAGAGAAACAGAAAACAGCCTCCTGCTGACTTCAGCAGGAGTAACTTCTGGGGCTGCAAGAACTTGGTTTGCTGAAACTGTCAGTGGAACTTTTGAGGATTTTTAGATTAGTCAACATTCATTTTTTAAGAAAAGGCCTTCAAAAACTTAGTTCAAGTTAACATTGTATCACATCTGTCTTTTCCCTCTAAGAATTTCAGAAATGTTAAGAGATAATAATAGCAGAACATATTCTAGGATATTTATTCCTTATCTTGATACCAGCATTTAATGGGATCAGAGGAATATCAGTTACCAGTGAGGAAAGAATGCTTTTATGTCTTGTGTCAAGTTATTCGAATAAATGAGCATGAGTTCTGCTGGGTCTATCTGAAAATGTTGTATTTCTTCCCATGTAACAGAATTAATTTATACCTGTCATTTCAAACTTTGAAAATCAAAATCAAATCTATAAGCACAAAAATATTTCAATGATCTCTGAAATCAGTTCTTTACAAAACTGTTGGAAAAATCATTAAGAGTTTAACACTTTCTAACTTTTACTAGCCTTTATGTGAACTTGAAATGATTGTTACCCATGTGATGTTGGGAGTTGAATAATGTAAATCATGTTTTAAAATGTATGAAATTTGTTCTGAGACTTGCATGTTCTTTCAATTAAAAGGTGCCTATTTAAAGCTGTAAACTACACTTTGATATTACAGTAAATCTTGTTAATAATATTTATGAAGAATTGTGGAACATAAGGATGAGTTGGATAAATACTTTTTGTTTCCTTTTCTACTTGCATGGAAAGGGATGTCGAACTTTTTTTTTTTTGAAGTTAAATGTATCAGGAGCATTATGTGGTGTTGTGTAAATTAGGTATAAGTGTCTGCCTTTCCCTGCCCTTCCCCTAACTGGGTATCACCGTTCTCTGAATTCCAGATCTGCAATGGTTAAACACTGAAGGTCCTATTTCTCTTCACAAAGACCTTTGTGGAAAAGTTGTGGTGTTGGATTTCTTTACTTATTGCTGCATCAATTGCTTGCACCTGCTGCCTGATCTCCACGCCTTAGAGCACCAGTACTCTGATAAAGGTAAGAGTGCTTTGGTTTGCTTGGAATAGAATTTCCTGGCAGTGTTGCAGGCGGAGTAGCTGAGTCACTTTGTTGCTGGTTACTAAGCTCCTGGCAATATTTCAGAGGTGACTAAAAATGTCTTCTAATCTTTTAAGTAGCCTAAAAAGGTGACTGTGTATATTTCCATCACATTTTTAAATAGGGTTAAATAAAGCATCTGTTGTGTCTGTATAGTTAGACAAACAGGATATGTGCTTAAAATCTGATATCTTTCAAAAAAAGCTACTCAATGATGTAAGATGCAAGCTCAAAGTTAATATATGTAACTCTTCACACTTGACTGAGGAACCAGCTCTGAGAAGAATACAGTAAAGGTGGTAGTATGGATATAATTAAGATTACTTGGGTTTTTTCCATTGGAACTCAAATAACAAAATATTTAAGCTCGATTTAAAATTTTTTTGATATTGGCATCATATTGTATACCCTTAATAGTCCTGTATTCTAGAGAGGGAATTATGCTCTTTAATGTCACATCTGAAATTAGATCTATCTCCCACTCTGAATGAATAAAAATGCAGGGTAATTTCTGTTTAGAATGCAGTCTCTTGTCATCATGATGACTTGTCAGAGATAAGTTGTGGTCTTACATAGTGTGTCAGCTACTCACTTATCATGGATATTTTAACAGACTGAACTGTGAGATAAAGAACAGTGTTACTTTCAGCCCTAAAAATATTGTACTATATGTAATAAATAAAAGTATCTTAAAATGCTTAAGTCTGGTTCTCCCTTACTGTTTCTGATTGGGATTAATTTTGGCAGTATTTTTTTTCATGTATTACCTTCTTTCACTAGAAAAAGAGATTGCAATACCTTTGAAATTTACATAGTCCTTTACATACATTTACAGAGCACTTTGCAGAAGACTCACACTGATTTTTCTACCTTGGAAAGCTTAGCTGTTTGCTTTGAAAAAAATTGAAATGTGGAATAATGTTTCAGATATTAGGAACTTTGTCTAATAAGGAAAAACCTTCATGGCATTTTTTTGGGAGAGAGTCAGTTTTAAGTGGAAGGTGATTAGCAAATGATAAGTGGACTGCTGTGGATATTAGGCATGTTGGGAGGAAGGTCTAGCCTGAGATTTCAGAAGATTACTTTGATCATGTAATGAACAATATATTTAAATTATAAATATTTTATAGTATAGTTATAATATAGCTGTTATATAAGGCTAAGTCGTTAAATCGGCTGATAACAAAATTTTCATTTTAACAACCTCTCCCCCCAAGCTTTCTCTTTAAACTGCTTGTACATCTCTATACTGGTGTAGAGGAGGCTGCAGCACTCTGAGCTTAAGGTCCACTTGGAGACGTGTTTTTCTTTGACTTGTATTAAACTTCCTGTCATAGGAGTTACTACTCAAGGAAAGTACTTTGCTGATGGTGATAAATGATTTTTGTATTTGAACTGTCCTTGTAAGTTGTTTTTGGATTTGAGCTATCCTCTTCCTGCAGGAACCAGAGTGAGAAAAAAGATACTTGGGGTGAAAGTGGAAGTAAAGGGAAAGAAGAGCAGGTGTGTGGAACATTAATTTTAAATTTAATCCATTAGGAAGCAGAGGATAGCAGTTGGATCCAGGAAGAGATTAAGGTGCTTGATGGTTCAAACAAAGAGAAAAATACATTGGGCTTTTTTTTCACTATAGATCTCTGGTTTTATCCTTTTCTGCTGTTTTCATGACTTTTTTTATCAACCCTTCCAGAATTATTTATTCTTTCTTTGCTGTGCAAAGTGTGTAAATCTTAGCATTACAGTAATATGTATAAAATATATCAAGGCTTGTGGGTTTTTAACCATTGAAAAATACTTCAGTACATGAACTTATATCAGTATGCATCTTCTTCACCCAAGATAAATGTGAATTACTAATCACTAGGAGAAAGAGAAGGGGAGAGTTGTTGACTCAAGAAACTTGAGAAAGATAAAAGTTGGAAGAACAAAGCATCCTGTTTTAACAGAGCATCTATCTCATGATGCATTTGGATCTTTAATCTCTTGTTTGAATATTTGAAGGAATACTGCCTATTTTTTTCTTAGTTATAAGAAATGAATTTCTTGATTGTGCATTGTGTACATACATTTTTGATACTCTGATTACTTTTTATGCGGTTCAAATGCCCTCTTATGTGGAGTATGTTGAATGTTAAGCAATGTGATCATCAGACATGAGAAGTTTAAACTTAAGAGACTATGCAGGATGATCCTAAATCATTAAATATATCATAGTATATGTGCCATAGTTCTATTGTCTGGAACTTCAGGAGATCTGTTTCAAAATGAAGACTGCTTTCCATAGGATTAAATGTCGTCCAGGATCTTTATCTGATATGTTCTCGCTGCTATCTTCAGTGGTGCTATTTCTGTGTTTCAAGTGGCATTCAGAAAGTTATTTTGAACCCCAGTGCATATTCAGTTCATGTTATCAGCAGTCCAGAAATTACTTCTATAAGAGGAAGTACTTTTTAATATTCAGAAATAGCTTGGCATGAATCCAGTGTTGTACTCTGCTGTAATCCTTCAAGTAAAGTGTTTTAAATGGTGTGCATATTGTTATTTCTCAGCATAGCATCCATCAGTTTCTGCAAGAGTTTTCTTCATGAGGGGATGTTATAACTTATTTGTGTTGCTCAGGTGTTCTAGCTTTAATGATGTTTTTGAAGGACAAATATAAGCCCTGGTGATGGTCCTTTTACAGTTAAAATATTTGATTGACCTGGTGGTTGGAGTTCAGCAGTTAATGATAGTACAACTTCAGCTGTCTGATGTTGCAACATTCTGCAACTATGGAGATGATAAAGACTGTATCAGTTATAGCAACTCTTTAATTCTGTATCTGTGAAATTGTTATATTCAAGCCTGCCTGGTTTGTTGCAGGTGTTATTTGTCATTTTGTCACAGTTGTCAGCACTGCCATTTTTATTTGAAATATAGAATACTGTGTTGATTTCAGAAGCTGATACATTTTTTTTTTTACTGTTTATCTAGAGATAAATATATCAAGGTAACTGGACTTCCAGAGTTCAATGTTATTTTTGCGGCTCTGGTTAACGTTGGAAAAAAATTAAATACCGTAATTGTGTATAAGACAATCAGAAGGCAGTTAGGTGTCATAAGCATCTGAAAAAAAAACAAAGTATCTGTTGAACTACAACATACCCGTAATTATTTTGAAAGTATTTTCTACCTTAGTATATAGAGGTTCAGGAACTAAAAACAGTTTATGACATACTAAATGTCAAACAGCTGGGAAAGTAATGGTCCTAAAGTTCAGTAATTTCACTGAAGTGTTATTTCCAAGTTTCAGTATTTTCTATACATAGTTTTTTTGTATTCCTACTGAGATGTAATTGCTTTTTGTTTGTTCAAATTCCCTGTCATTCCAGAAAGCAGTCAGTCACATTGTGAGAGAACTGTGGTTCATTTTTCCTTGGTTTTTTTCATTCAAGTACATGTCAATGCACAACTTTATTTTTCCTTTCAGATGGTCTTGTTATTGTTGGTGTCCATTCAGCGAAATTCCCAAATGAGAAGGTTCTGGATAACATTAAAAGTGCCGTTCTGAGGTATAATATTGTCCACCCTGTAGTAAACGACGCAGATGCAACACTGTGGCATGAACTAGAAGTGTCCTGCTGGCCAACCCTGGTCATCCTTGGGCCTCGTGGAAATATGCTCTTTTCACTTGTTGGAGAGGGACACAGAGAGAAATTGTTTTTATTTACTTCTATAACACTGAAATTCTACAAGGAAAGAGGACAAATCAAAGATAACAGCATTGGAATAAAGCTGTACAGAGACTCCCTCCCACCTTCTCCTCTGCTGTTTCCTGCCAAAGTGACTGTAGATAATTCAGGAGAAAGGCTGGTAATAGCAGACACTGGACACCATAGGATTTTGGTTATTCGTAAAAATGGACAAATTCTGCACACTATTGGAGGTAAGGGTGTATGTATATATATATATAAGTTTATCATAGTAATTTCAGTTTAGGAGTAGAGGATGTTCGCTGGGCCTGGTAGGCTGATTCTTTTCTTGAAGGACCTGGCAGTTTATAAGTATTGCCAGAATTTTATCTTGTACTAAAAGCACTTTTATTGATTTGGGGGTATATAGTATAAGACCATCAGTGTGGGACTCTGTTAATGCAAAATTGTTTGAGATACCTAATTTTTTTTCATTGCTTCATTGACTAAAGTTCCTGTTTTCATGCGATGTCCAGTATGAATTATGAAAATACATTTTGTGTTCTTCTGAGAGAGTTACAAATGGTTTTAGGTATAAGGAATCCGCATTAAGCAGCAAGGGAAAAGACAGACTATAATGCCTCTCTTTCCAATAGAAGAAGAGAATGTGGAATTTTGGTTAAAGTGGTCAAAGTTGCATCGTAATGCACTATGTACATAGCTGTTCAGACAGTCCATCTATGAGCAACCATGATAGACAGATTTAGGAAGTGGTCAAATCCCCAAATTATTGGAAACAATGGTTCATTCATGTCTCAGAATCAGGACCTGTGTGCCGATGTGTCCTATATTACTTAGTCTGGTGTTGACTAATGCCTGCACTGTGGCAGAATCCTACGAACCTCATAAAAATACCAGTGGCACTGCTGTTTAAAGAAAGGAAGGAAAAATCTCTTGCTGTTTGAAGTAACAGTTTATTGGGATAGACAGGCTATTTATCCAAGTTAACCTGATTTATCATTAAGGCATTAGTCTAAATTTAGGAAGTATAATCAGAATTTCTAATGGCAAAAGTGAGAGAATTTGGTTTCTGCTTGATATGTGAGATTAATCTCTGCCCTCAAGTTACCCAGTAGTGTTCTGCTATGGTCATTAAACAGGAATTCGGAGGGAGTGTCCTAATCTCCCAACTGGTACCCGTCTTTCCTCTGGCACTCTGTGCTATTCCCTTCCCTGGGGATATGCACCCTCATGCTTACAAGGGAAACTACTGGAATCTGATACACCAGTACTTCAGTCCTTCATATCTGTTAAGGTCTAAATGGACTTCTGACAGGAGGTTGTAAAAGTTTGTGTTTCAGTGACTCAGTTAAATGACTCAGTGGGCAGAAAATAATGTAATGAAGTTGATAATACAGCAATAAACGTGGGCATGCACAAAGGTTGAAATTGTTGTATTTGCATCATAAATCACGATACACACATAACTCATACCTAAATGTCTCCTGCTGACATATACTGCTAATGCACTTTAAATGCTACTCCCTCTGAAATATGATGCTTACCTTCATACTGTTATATTCAGGTCATGTTCCTTTCTGTTTCTTGATTGTTCTGTGCAGAAGACTGTCGCTCCATCATTCTCGCTGTTCTTTTGTGTAATTAGTTCCATGTCATCTTTTACCTAATTATTATTATTAATGAGAAAATGTTGCTAATCAGATGTTAATTTCATTTCTGATTACACCAAAATCTAAACTAATGAAATAAAGTAGAGTTTTGGAAATTAAAGTTTTTCCTGTTGGCTTGTTTTGATATATTCGAGAATGAAAGAGCTGTAGTTTTTTTGTCTTTCATTGTTGCTGTTGTCCTTCAGTACAGTTTAGAACCCTATTTAGACCCCTCTAGAACAATTTAGAACCTTACTAAGACTTCTCTGAAATGTGAGCTTAAAGAAGCAGAGAACTAGTTCAGAATGGGTTCAAAACTTATTAGCACCAGGCTATTTTAATTACATATCAGAGTGACTAAAATGAGACTACACAAAATAGTAATAACATGAAGTGTACAAGGCGCTGTGAGAGCAGCTCTTAGAATATGTAATTCTCTTACAGGTTTAAATGTATGGACTTTAAGGTGACTTTTTATTAAAATTACTTTCGAGTTTGCTTTGTTTTGTTTATAGGTCCAAACAGTGGAAGAAGAGATGGAAAATTTTCAGAGGCAGCTTTCAACTCACCACAAGGGATTGCTATAAAAAATAATGTTATTTATGTAGCCGATACAGAAAATCACCTAATTAGGAAGGTAAATTTTCCATAAGGAAACTAAAGATTTAATCTCGTACTGTATTCTATTTACGCAAGTGAAAGTTTACACCAAATGAATGACTCTCTGAATATCCTTAATGTCAGGAAGAAAATTTGGTCCAATATCTTATAAATAAATGCTGTTATGCAGGTTTGTTTGGTTTTTTTAAAGGCTACATATACTTTATGCTTCCTGTCAATTGAAGATGAGATGGTCTCCTCATTATAGCACAACAGGGTTTTGTTGTGGTTTTTTTCCTAGTCACTATTACTTTCCTGTTATGAGAAACATCTATTCTTAGTACTGGAAGCAAAAACTGGTTTTGTTTCACTTCCAGTAGTATCAGATTCTTATCTAAAGTTATTGTACTGCTGTGTTTCAGTGAATATCTAAACTTCCTTTAACTGTTTGGGTCTCTAAAATACAGGTAACTGCCTTAATATCAGAATTGGCTGCATGTGTATTCTTTTTGATTGAACACTTGCAGAGTTTTAGCTTGTAGGAATTGGATCTTACATTTGATTAGGTGAAATTTAGAATAATCAGAAGTTAAGTTTGGTGATGGCAGTATAATGTGGCCTTATTATTTAAAGTATTGTATGCATCTCAGAAGATCTTGTACTCAGATCCTCACCATTATGTCTGATTGGTGACCAAAGTCATTTTCTCCGGAGTCCTCATCTTATTAATATTCACCACTGTAGCCTGGTGACCACAGGAAATTAAGTGTTGCAGGTAGCAAAGACAGCACAGAAACACCTGAAGATCTGGATCATATTGCTTCAGCATTTTCCATGATAGTAAGCTGTTCCCTTTCATCGAAATGTGCCATGATGGTATCCAAGAATTAAAGTAACACAATAGCTGCAGGAAATTATTTCAAATGCTTGTGCAGACCATAGACCTTGCAAAAGGAGTGCATTTACTGCTACAGAAGTTAGAAGATTCCGTATGTGAAAGACTCCCTTTTTACACGATCATCCTGATAAATTCATGGGAGGTATTGGAAGTCACTTAGAAAGTAAGTGAAAGGGTAAGGAAAAATAAAGGGATTTAGGTTACAGAAATGAAATAAAATCATTTTTTGCTCTAGGGCATGAAATAAACTGAAAAAATAATTTGCTTTGCTCAGATTATTTGATATGGAGATGGGAGATACAGTATGTGAGTTTTTACATCATATTCCTATAGAATTTTAAAATAAAACAGTCACATCCATTGTTTATTTAAGTATTTATCTGGAAATTTGGGATGCTTTCTTCTACAGCTGCTGAACAAATCTTGACAGAGCAGTGTTAATTTTTGTTGCTTGTGGAAGAGAGTTCCAGGCACATGGTTTTCATGCTGCCTGCTTCTTCCCCACGCTCCCCTGCCCATCAGCAAGCGTTGTGGTAAAATTAATTATTTTCCTACATAAATAAATACCTGATATTTGTTAGAATTTTTCTGGTTTTGACATCTAACTTAAATTATCTGTAACTTCAAGTTAAGTTTATGTATTCCATGTGTGTCATTTTGCTCCACGTAGATTGACCTGGAATTAGAGATGGTGACCACTGTGGCAGGCATTGGGATACAAGGTGTTGATAAGGAAGGTGGAGCAAAAGGAGAAGAACAGCCCATCAGCTCTCCGTGGGATGTGGTCTTTGGAAGTTCAAGTAGTGTATCAGTTGAACTTTAACATCTCATATTTTCATGTGCATAACTGTTTGCTGTATGTTTCCTTGTTTCGGTATTAATCTGAGATATAAAAAAATTAAAGTTTTCTATACAACTGAGTGTAAAAACCACTGGTTTCAATTGCAAGTGGTAACTGCAGTTCTGCTTAGGATCCTGAAATATTACTTGATGAAAGAAAAATTCTTTTGTGGCAAGTTATGTGGTTAATGGACCCAAATACAAAGGAAACTGTGACTGCTTTTGTTAGGCCAGTGCTTTATGCCAGGATCGCTTAAGCAGCAGGTACATTTTACAAGAAGGAAGTGTTGTACAGAAGTTCCTTTCCTTGACTGTACAGATATGTCTGACCACTTGTAAATATTTGGGTTTAGGAAATAAAAATAGTTTTAGTTGGGGACCTCTGTTTATTCCTGTTTAGGTGACATAAAATCATTAGGCTCAAGGTCATGACACAGTCAGTCAGATAGGAGAGGAATACCTCAGAACAAATCTTGCAAGCATCAGGAGGTAAAATAAATCTTTGCATAATAAGATGCAAGAATCAGCTTCTGGGGACTTGAGTAGCTTTCTTTGCTGATTCACTTAACATACACCTGAAGCTGACATCTCATAACAGCCATGTTTTATTGACTGTGAGGCAGTTTTCTCCTGTTTCCATTTCAGTTTAATTTAAAAGTTACAGATGCCAGTTTCTTAACAATGACAGAACAATGCTTAAAGGGGGCATAAAACCATTGGGTCGTTATTTCAGGCATAAAAAGTTGACTTTCAATATTCAGATTTCTCGAATGGGGTGGGGAAGTAGCATGATTTACTAATACCTTGAACAGAGGTCTTTGCAAGTGTAGTAAATTATAACATTTTATTGACATGCAAGCATTTGTTAAAATCTTGGGTCAGTTATGAGGAAGACATGTTCATACTAGGATTAAGGGAACATAGAATCCTAGAGTGGTTTGGGTTGAAATAGGCTTTAAAGTCCATCTAGTTCCAACCTCCTGCTGTGGGCATGGATAACTTCCATTAGGCCAGGTTGCTCAAAGCCCTGTCCAGCTGGGCCTTGAACAATTCCAGAGATGGGGCATCCACACTGGCAACTTGTGCCAGGGCCTCACCACCCTCACAGTAAAGAATTTCTTCCTAATATCTAATCTAAACCTGCCCTCTTTCAGTTTGAAGCCATTCCCCCTTGTCCTGTCACTCCACGCCCTTGTCCAAAGTCCCTGTCCAGCTCTCTTGTAAGTCCCTTTAGGTATTAGAAGGTGCTCTAAAGTCTCCCAGAGTCTTCCCCTCTTCAGGCTGAACAACCCCAACTCTTTCAACCTGTCTTCATAGCAGAGGTGCTCCAGCCTTCTGGTCATCCTTGTGGCCTCCTCTGGCCTTGTTCCAGCAGGTCCAGGGAGCTTGTTCATAAATGCTGATAGTGTAGAGATCTGGTACAAATACACTGTCAGTACGGACAGAGTACCACCAGCAGCCTTGAGTACTTAAGCAACTAGGATAAATTTAATAAACGCTTTTATTAACATGTCTTCTACCCCCCCAAAAAAGCCTTTTTTCAAAGGTTTTGTCAGCATGCAAGAGGAAGGAGGAATACCTGAAAGACAGTCTCACTGGGTGCACGTTGCTATTAATGCAGGCGTGAATTTTGGTGAATCTCCTTCAATCTGATTTTCCTTTTGTGAACCAGTAGACTTGAACGAGTAGATGGTATGGTTTTCAGGAGATCTTGAACCAGAAAGCTGATCCCTGTGGGATGTTATTGCAGAGCTGTTTCGTGAATCAGCAAAGAGACTAATAACTGATTAGCGTTTCAAAAACTTGAGCTGGTTAACAGAACTATTCGAAGTATTCTATAATTTTACTTTTAATTTTTGTGGTGCTCTCTTCTGCTTCTACCAGTAACTGAATATATGTTGATACTTTTTGAAAGCTCTGCTTGTTAAATGTTAATTGATATGATAATTGTTATCAACATGAACATTATACTTACTGAGTTAATCAGCTGTAGAAGATTAATCATCTGCACTGTTTAACACTGCTGAATTTTAATAAGCATTTGCATAAAAATCACATCTTCAGAATATACTCTGTTCAGACCAGTGTAGAGTTTTCTCATCTTCAGGTAGAACCTACTAGTCAGTTTTCTGTTTAGATTGCTGCAAAATATAATATAAACTGTCAGTTAAGAAGAGATTAAATCAATTTAAAGTATTTTTTTTTTTGAGACGATAATGAGCCAAATAGATAAAATGGGGAAAAATATAGATTACTGTAATGGCAATACAAAATTCTTTAGAAAACAATAACCGGAGAGAGTTGTCAAAATGGAGAGTTATACTGAGTAGAATGCAAACAGGAGTCTGTCCCAGAGCATGAGGAACCAGGAGTTTTTTGATTTAATAGTTTGCAGTGCATTTTTGAACAAGCATTTTTTACTGTCATGAGTTGCGGTGATTTCTTTAAGTTTCTTGCCAGACATCAAAATAATTTGTCAATAATGCAGCAGTATTTGTCAGAGCTGTATTGTTGAGTTGCAGATTGCAAAGCTGCAAATTGCTTGAGCCTAATGGGATCTTCTGTTACTCTCCAGTATATTAAAGGATGCATTTGTGCCTCTCAGAGTGCTGTCCTACAACTAGATACCCTGTTGTCAATGTTAAAACTGCTATGCCAGTGCCTATTTAGGCATCTGGATGGGTGAAGTAATTAATGAGAGTTTAAAAAATTACTTCTGTTTGCATCCACACAGCAATATCCTTTTTTTACATATGCTTATATCTATCTCTGTGCAAATTGCAGGAGGTAACGTGCACTTCAACAACTTAGGTTCGTTATGACAAATTTTAAAAGTTTGACTTTTGTGTTAACTGGTTAGCCTGTGGGAAATAGTAGCATACTTTCCCATTTTCCTTAGATCTGTGTAGCTGAAACTGTGTGTAGGAGGCATTTTTTTCTTTCCAGAAGATAGATTTATAGTTGAGATTTTTAATATGGATTTTATAATTTTTAAACAAGCGATGTTTCTGAGTTTCAGTGTGCAGAGCCATGTTATCAAGAACATGAAAGGGAAAAAAAAGGAAGTTTAAATGTTTAAGCTGGTTATGTACTACTGCTGACCTTTTCTGAAGTCTCAAAGGGGAAAGGTTAACTCCTAATTTCCTAAAGAAATTTTTTTCCTGTATCGCTGATGTTTCTTGAGGTTACTCCTACATACAGTTTAGAGTATATATATTAATCAATTAAAAGACTTCATTGTTTGTTTAAATTTTTAATATATAGTTTGTTGAGAAATTAAAAATTGTGAGAATAGCTTTATGAGGATGTGAATAGGTTAGTATTTGGAACAAATTAGTATTTGTTGTATAAGTGGCGTGCTTTTAAGCATCTGCCTAGTATTTTCATAAGTAGGGTTTTGTTGCCCCATTTTTTACAAATGCTGAAGTCTGAGACAAAGAGATTGAATGTGAAACACCATTTAAAAGAAAGTTGGCACAAATGTCCCCCTTTAAGGCAGGGGAGTTAATGGAGACAAAAAACACATGGTAGGATTCAGACAGACAGTATTCTTCCTTGTCATCTCTTTTATTTCTTTAGTTGTGAGCTTGTGTTTTGCCCTCCCATTAAAATTCTTGAATGAACTCCATGGATTAAATTCTGGCTTTATTGAGGATGGTGCTGAAATTTGCATTGACAGAGATTGTGCGGGAAATAGAAGGGGAGGGCCAGCAGCTTAAAAATACATTATGAAATTACTGTGTGCTTTTTTAGCTTTCTCTGTTGTCCCCTTCTATTTTTATTTAGTGGGTGTTGAAAGCAAGTGATACTTTAATGCACAGTTGATTTGAGCATGAAATGTTCTTGATAGCTGCATTCTTGCTGAGAGGAACAGGACAATGACTTGTGCTTGGTGACATAACCGTGTGTTTCGCATTCCAAAATCTGGTCTTAAATTGCATGATTGTAATGTATTTATAGACACTCCCAAGTACAGTATTGACCATGTTTTCACTAAACCAGCTGGAAATTTTTACGTCAATTTAAGTTTTACATAGATATTATTTAAATGAAAGTACAGTACCTTATCACACTGGTACAATTTTTATAGCCCTTAAAAGGCAAAAGTATGTAAGATTTTTTTTTTTCCTCTCTGTGTTTCTGCTAGAGGATTATTCAGTACCACTGCATTCCAGAGCAAACACTCTTTTTTTCTTTTTTTTTTTTTCTGAATTACTCATGGTGATTCTTCCCTAATTTTACCAAAAAAACCCCAAAACAATAGTCACTTAAGCAGTAAGCAATTAGCATTTCCTGGGTGAGCTCAGACTGTAAATGAACTATTTATGTCTGAACATGTCTTCTTGAGTGGGATCCTAAATTACTTGTAAATAACAATTATTTTTTATTTTAAATTCTTGAAATTTCAAAGAAGAAATAACTTCGGTAAAGATAGGGCCGAAGTAAAGTGAAAGATTTGTAGTAAGGTTTTATTTCTTTGTAAAAACTGTTTAAGGTGAAAAAGTCTTTTGAGAAATATGAAATGAAGAAGTCAGTGCAGGACTGCAGTGAAGCAGTACCTTGTTTTGGGGGGACTTCTGAAGTGCGTCTTCTTCTGCACATTGTCTGAGTGGGTCAACCCGCTCATACTGTTGACAAAATCACAGAGAGGGACAAATAGATTTAACATGTCCTAACAAATTTATGAACGGGTTCTGTACTGGGTTGGGTTTTTTTTTTCCTTTAAGCATTGGGGACAAAACTGAGGAGAGAGAAACTTTTGGAACTAGTAGCTTTTTGTGTGATCTGCCCAAAAGAATTTATCTCTACAGGAACCGAGTTAAACTGTTGACTGAATGCTCTGTATTCTGAGCCAAAATTTAAGAGATTACAGAGTTTGTGGTATAGTAATAGCAACAAAAGTTGTTAGTATTTCACATGTTCACCATAGAAACAGATCAAGAAATTAGGTACCTATGTTAGTATTTCAGTATAAACATGCCTTTGATATACGAAGACCAAAGTCTTAATGAAAGGGTTTAATGTGAGTTGTGACTCAATATTCAACAGTAATCTCACTATTTAGTTTGACAGACTACTTTTCTAAGATGGATTTATCTACATCTTGACAAAATGCATGATGAGGAGGATTACTTTCTGCAGTAAAAAGAAGCATTTGGATTAGCAGAGTTGCCATCTTAACAGTTGTCAAACTTAGAATAATTCTGAAGTCTATGACCTGAAACTGTAAAAAAATTATGATATTTGTACCTGGAGTGATAGTTCTCATTCTTTTTGTTCCAAGTCTATAGTCTTGTTCTATGAATTAAATGTATGCTCATGATAAAGAAGCTAAAATTGCAAATCAGATTTCTAAAGACTAGTTGAGATATCAGTTACAGTTTTTACTGCAAAATTCCAGATGCAAAACTGTTGAAAATAAACATCCTTAGCAAGTCATGGAGAGGCTTTGTCAGGCGTGCTGAAGTCAGAATGAGACACATTTTTTAACTGTTACCATTTGATGCTGAAAGTGCTTGTGAATGTGGAATGTGGGTGTTGGAAGTCAAGGGAGACTGTGGTGCTGAAGTACTGTCAAGTGTATGTGTTTACTGTGCTTAATTAGGAATGAGTAAAACACATAATAAGACTTAACTTTCTTTTTAGTAGTTATAGTGATGTATCCCAACACTAAATAATCCAAATTTGTTCTTTCATGTTTACAAATGCAGTCTCTTCTGCTTTGGATTTTTTTAAAAATATTTACTGCCATTACAGCTAGAAGGCCTGAGTTAGAAAACTTGTGAAAGAAATAAAAAATATTAATTATAGTCATCATTTTTACCTCCCTGTTATCTCCCATTTTATGACATCCCCTTGATATCTATGTCCAAGAATTTCCCTTAGTGAGAGAGAAGGTATGTTAATTAGGGAGGAAAATTCCAGAAGCATTTTATTTCATAAAGGGTTATGCTGTTTGCACGATGCAACACAATACGAAAGAGTTCCAGGTAGCACAGGATGATGTGTGCTTGTAACAGTCCAGACTTCCAGTGCAAAAGCATGCCTTTAGGGCTTTGGTGTCTGTCTCACTGAAGAAGAATGGCGATTGTCTAGTTGTTCTGTGAGTCAGATTTGCATTTAATTTGCTAAACTTCCTTGACTTAAGAGAAGGTGAGATGTGCATTCACTGAGCACAGAGGCAGTGTGCCTGTCTGGGTGTTGTATAGCCCCTTTTGCTCCTTGAGAATTTACAGGGGATGAGCATACCAACAAATTTCTTCCTTGTTGGCTTTTTTACTTCCTTTAAAGATAAAATTAGTAGACAGGAGTAATATTTTCAGACTTCAGTCTATTTAGAAAATGTCAGTGGTGCCAGCCCCAAAATGTAACTTTGATTCCCAGGCTTTTAATTCCCAGACTGGAAGCAAGCATGCAGTCCCCAGATAGGGAAGCTGGAAGTGTGGGCAGTCCTGGGAATGGAATCCCTTCAAACAGATGTTGCTGTTGGCTGGTGCAAAACAAAATCATTTCTGTGCATTCAGATTGACTCACCATTAATAGTCAGCAGTGTTACTGTTTGAAATTGTGCATGTGTACAGACAGGAATGGGAATTCTTAAAACACAGATGTATAGCAGAGGCACATTCAGGAACTGAAACATCATATAATTGCTGAAGTATCATATGATGTGGAATACTGGTGCATTCAGAGCTCTGGTTCAATATTAGTGAGTGTTTGTAACATAAGTATATCACATTTGCAAGCCATACCTCACTTTGATACAGGCAGCACTAAAGATAAGAAAGCACATACCCTAATAAGGAGAAACTACACTGGATTTTTAAAACAGCTCAAGATAGGTTGGAATGTAGTGCTTAATTGAATAAATGTAAAATAATTGCTTTGTTCTTTTATGTTGTTTTATAATAAGTTCTTTAAAAATAAATTCTTTCCATTCAGGGATGATAAGGAGTTATGATAATGATGGCATTACCATAATTTTACATGCTGGTTCTCCCTCGCCCGCTTCTCCTGCAAGACCAGCACAAGGATAACAAGCAGTGGTGACGTCCTCAAACTACTCTATCCTAAAAGAAAAAGTTTTTCTCTCTTTTGTTTCAGAACATAAAGCATTGAAATATGTAGTGTGAGGACCACTGTGTGATAAAATACCTTAGCTGTGCAGCTATAAGCATTAGTTTTACTTTTATGGTTTTATATAATTTTTTTTTTATTAAAGCTCTGACATATTTTCCACAGTTGAGTATGCTCATGCCCTTTCCATGCTTGTATCCATTCTCTTTGTTCTAATGGCCATCCAGTAGAAAGTTGAGTTAAAATTTATGATGGCTATGGAGCTCTTACTTGCTTTTACTGCCTTGTTCTCTAGTTGAAGAAAGGATCTTTATCCATCTTACATATTCAGTAAAATTTGAATTTGATATCGATACTTTTTTCTTATATTTGAAAGGTCTTTTAGTGTGTAGAGTTAGAGTAAGAAACCTTTTCAATTTTTCAACACGTAGCTGTCACAAGGGAGTTCTCAGTGTATGGTATTAGTGAATTGGATAGATGGATGGAACAGTTCAAGTCTTACTCCTTCATATAATTGGTGGATAAAGTGAATATTAAATAATTAACAAAGCACTCTTTGAGATTCCTCAGAATGAATTGCCCAGCATAGGAAGATAAAAAAGCTCACTTTGTGAATAGACCAGTGATTTTAACATTTTTCATTCTGGAGTACTTAGAATAGTAACATCTGAAAAGTGCAAGATATGCATAATGGAAATGTAAAATCCTAAATCTGGGCATTTACTGTATAGAAAGTAGTGAAATGATCTCATAGGCTGTTTTCTCAATTTAAATCTCTTAGAAACAAACACTAATCAAAAGTGATTTTTTGAGCAGGGAGGTGTTGTTCTGGGTTTTTATTATTGGAATGTTTTTGGCACTGTTGGAATCTTGGTAGCATTTCTGATAACTCATAAATTGTATGTTTTGCAACTCATTTTTCAAACCTTTTTTGCTCAAAAAAAAGCTTTTAGGTACTTTGCAAATTTGACTTTTAATTTTGGAGCTCTAGTTTATGTAAAAACAGGGTGCAGGAAAGAGTCACCGGAGTTACTTTGATAACAGTCTTGGAAACTTGTATCTTGATCCAAGAAACTGAAAAGGCTGAAGATAAACTACATTAAAATCATACCACTTCTATTCTGCAGAGAGCTCACAGTATAAGAAAATTGATCTGGAGACAAAAGGATGCTTTTTTTCCCCTTCTTGCAGTGTGTAGTGTAGGAAAGATTTATGATTAGAAGAAAAACAGCAGGGTCTCAGTTGGGAGAATGGTGGTAATTTCATTTTTTTGGACTAACTTCTCAGGTTGAAAGTGCTTGCAAGCATTTCACATAACATTGCTTTTATTTTGAAACTCCGAAATATTTGGTGAGGGGAAGTTTATCCATGAGGCTATTTTCAGGAACAGCTGTGAGATACTTAATGCTTCGTAAATTCATGTGAATAAAGGTTTCTGTGAGCAACATGAAGGTATTTTTCTGTTGAGTGGCTAATGGTTATTCCAATACCTGATCCATTCAATTAGAAAAAACATGTTTAGGTCTTCTCTGACTAGATGAGGCATGTTAGAAAGATAATAGTGTCCCCATTTTAATGCAGTTTTTGAATGTCACCTTTCTGTTCATTAAGATTTTCTTTCAAAACCTGTAAAAAAACTGCCAGTAGTTTTTTGGGGTATATAATTTTGTCACTAGTGTAGTAAAAAACCTCAAGATTGCACTCCCCAAAACCATGCTTAGGAAAGATATGTACTTATTGTTGGCTGGTATGAATCAAAAAATAACAGGTGAAACAGACACAATAGCAAAATGTTGCAAAGAGCAAATCCCATTTGAAACATTGCCTTTATCAGGTAGGGATATTAAAACCACTATCTTTATAGCCCTGGAAAAAAAACCAGAAGAAAAATAGCAGATTTTGGTAGATGAAAGACATTCTCTCTATTTCTCTTACTCTGTTTTTTTGGTTGGGTTTTTATTTTCTTCCCCATGGCAAAAGATGAGCTGGAGTAGGAGGATAGCAGGGATGGTTTGATGACGTGTTTGTTTTATAAAACAATTCCAAAATGGTTTTTTTTTCATCTGGCTTTATACATCCCTTTTTAAAAGCTTCAGGAACCCAGGAAGATGATGTTTTATGGATAGCAATGGCAGGCACCCATCAGATATGGGCACTGATGTTGGAAGATGGAAAACTACCGAAGGGAAGGTAAGCAACCGTGCTAAGAGACATGTGAAATTGCTGTTTGTCGTGATAAACAGCTTTCAAACCCCAAAGAGAGAGATAATCAAATTAAACTAAAAATAGTTTAATAGTTTAAAAGCGTGTGTGCTTTAAAGTCTGCCTGCTTTTTCCCACATCTGTTGGATGAAATTAAAGATACTGCTTTTGCTATACAGCTATGACTTGGTAAGGTGCATTCATATAATTGAATGCTACTTTTCCTTGCATTTGCCAAGTTACCTAGTAATGAATGATATACTGAAGTGACATAAAAGTTAGCACAAAAGCATTGAATGATTCCTTGTGCTGCAGTACAGTTGGTTTTATAACTCACAAATGTAGCTTCTATTTATGCATAATGTCCGAGATATTTCAGACTCAGTATTGAAATTGGGCCCTATTTTCCTTTAGTGATTTAAAGAAAGGAGTCTGCCTTCGATTTGCTGGGAGTGGAAATGAGGAGAACAGGAACAATGCATACCCACACAAGGCAGGCTTTGCCCAGCCTTCGGGGCTGTCCCTGGCTCCCGAGGATCCCTGGAACTGCCTGTTTGTGGCGGACAGCGAGAGCAGCACCGTGCGAACCGTCTCGCTGAAGGATGGAGCGGTGAAGCACCTTGTAGGAGGAGAGAGAGATCCATTGGTAATCACTTCAAACTTCCCCACACTGCCCTACTAATATTCCTCAAGCCTGACCTGGAGGAACCACTTTTGGGGTGAGAGGGTAAATCAGTTTCCATGGCCATCAATTTCTTAACTTCACTGCTTGGAATGCAAATGTGTGCCAGTTGTGATGCTCAGGTTTTAGTAGTTATATTTAAAATAGCCAATTTAATTGAGCATCATGTGGTCATTAAACTAGCTGGATTCATAACTTAGATGTGAGAGTTTTCATTTCCATGGTTAGCATCCACACTTCCCAGTTTTTAATATCCTTGTTTTAAAATTGTCTTGATTTTTTTTTTTAAAGTCAGTGAATTTCCATTTAATTACAATCATTTACATTCATGTCAACATTGAATAATCTAGTGTATTAATTAAAATAAAACACGTTTTCAGAATTTGTTTGCCTTTGGTGATGTGGATGGAGCGGGCATAAATGCAAAGCTGCAGCATCCCTTAGGAGTAACATGGGACAAGAAAAGAAAGCTGCTCTATGTGGCAGATTCCTATAATCACAAGGTAAGCATATAGTAACTTGTTATATACAGACATTGGAATTTGTATTACTATGAAGAATTGTTTAGTAACATACAATGATTGTGCTTGTTTCTGTTAAGCTGAGGAAACTAATTATATGAGTTTCTTTGTGGGTTCTTTTTCTTTCCTTCCTTCCTTCCTTCCCTATGGGTCCTTTTATTTACCATTGTTTGCTGTCACATTCTTTTGTGTTGATGTGATGGTCTCTTGGGGGAGATGAATTTAAAGTGCCAAGTTACAGTTCAGACTAAAGACTCTTTCCTTGTGTCTTCCCAAAGATTCTGAAGTAGAATAAAAGAGCTAGGAGTGCTTAGTAAAGAATGCTGCAGGTTTGATAAAACTGAGAGAACAAGAGGACTTGCTTTTCCCTTAAAAAAGCCACCCAAGTTTTGAGAAGTATTGTGAGTTGCCTCCATGGAACTCTGAGATAAGCAAGATTGTTTTTTATGATTGTTCTTATGTGATGTTTTGTAATCACTCATGTCTAAAACTGTACACTGATTATATGTATTAAAAGACAAGTAATTAGTTTAATTTGAGGAATAAGGTATATAACACTAACCGCTTATCAAAATGTATGTAGCAAATGATACTTTGTTTTAGATATTGTATAAAACATTATAAACTTTTTGTTACTACTTTAAGAAAAAAAATACATTTCTTTTTAGAAGAAAAATAATCTAGAAGTTAGCCTGCCAATTTTGTTATACATCTACTGTTTCGCACATGTTTCCAGATGGGCAAAAAAACATTAGAAAAACAAACCATTTTATATTAGAGAGGTAGATACCTTTGAAATTAGGGAAAGGAACACTGAATGAAGACCAAAGGAAGAAGTAAAGTCCATCAGGGAATGGGGAGGGCAGAAGATGGGACATGTCACTTGTTAAAGAATGATAACTCCAGGATGCGCAGTTAAGGTAATCAAAAGTTAGTGCTATCTTCTGAAAATGTGAGACATAAGATAATACAGAACTTTTAAATACTGCTGGGTTTTTTTCAGTGAAGTTTTTTTGTGTCTTTCTTTGTCTTAGATTAAGGTTGTAGATCCCAAGATGAAGAACTGTGCTACCCTGGCAGGCACAGGAGAAGCAGGCAATGTTGTTGGTTCCACCTTTACCCAGTCAACTTTTAATGAGCCAGGAGGTTTGTGTGTTGAAGACAATGGCCGCTTGATGTATGTTGCAGACACAAATAATCATCAGATTAAAGTGCTGGACTTGGAAACAAAAATTCTTTCCATGGCAAGTAATATTTATTAAACCGGCTGATAGTGATGTTCCTTGATACAAGTTTAGCAAGTGGTATAAAAATGATATAGCTAACTTTGGGTACAGTAGCTATATTCACAGAGTATTCTGTGATGATCAGGCAGATAAACATTGTCCATTAGCAGGACTGTTGAAAGCTTTGGTCTTTGGAAAGGCAGCTTTTGAATGAAAGCAGAAAGTGACGATCCTCTAGAAAAGAGTAACACAGAAATATGAGTTATTAAAAAGTACAGCCCAGTTTTTCAGTATGAAAAGCATTTCATGAGCACTTTATAAAAATTGGAAGTTGAAATCAATTACCAAGACCTGTAATTAAACTGTAAGAGATGATTCTGGGAGGTCAGTGACTTGAAGCAGGATACATAGTGGGCTTCCAAATTGTCAAATCAAAACCACTGTCATAATTGAGCACTGCTGTATTTGCTTCTAAAAAAAAAACTGTGCTCCTCTCCATCTTACACTGGCACTATGTCATAATGATTTTTTCAAATATATAGACATACATATGTATGTCTATGATATAATGGTCCTTGTGTTTAATAGTACGTAGTCTTAATGTGTGTTTAAATTTTCCTATCATATAACGTGTTGGTGGCTTTTCTGGGAAACTCCCCTCTACTTTACTGTGCAATCTGCGTAGTTAAAATCTTGGATTTTACTACCAAAGCATGCAGTTTACCACCAGATTAGAAGAAAACACCTTTACATTTTATTTCAAGTAAAAATGTAATGCAACTGTTAAAATGTTAAATTAAGGGATACTCTAAAGTAGTTACGGATTTTGGGGTTTTAATAGTAAATATTGCTTTTATTTGGATAAATCAGGGGGGGTTTTCATTTTAAAAAAACATTTCATCCTTCATTTTGTTTTTGTAGTATTATTGCACTCTGTCAGAAAGTTTTAGGCCAATAACCATAATATCATGTGTCATTTTTCCCTGTCCTTGTCAGCTTTGAAACTGTAATTGTATTGTGAAAGCCCATTTGCTTTCAGTACAAATAAAAATAAATATTTTGCTTGATTTCTTCTTATAGTTACCTATCCTGAAGCCAGAAGCATGTGATGTTCCAGATAACCTGCCTGTACAAAAGGATAAAATAACAAACCTTCCAAAACTGCCTAAATCCGCACCAAATGTTCAACTTCCTGCAGTAACTGTAGCTCCTGGCCAGACAATTCAGTTCTTACTAAACTTGACTCTTCCTCCAGATTCAAAACTGAATGAAGAAGCCCCCAATTCCTGGTTTATTACAGCAGAAGGTAGCATGCCTATGTTTTATCAGTTGAACAGGAGTAGTTAAGATAGGGTTACATCATCTTGTCCTGCAGTACAGGGGATCTCAGTCTGATGAATCAAGATGTCCCTCACAGTCCCGTGTTCACATTTGACCTTGTGATGCAATACGTGGTATTTAGAGTTGATACATTTAACAGCTGGAGTGCAAATATTAGAAAAAGCGAACACCTGTTAGACTGCTTGGGCTTGAAGTATTAAATGCTGCATTATTTTATGTTTTTTAAACTTCCTTGGAATGAGCTGCCAAAAAGGGCTTGAAAAGGTACTGATCCCCTTCGGTGCTTGCCCTTTGTCTCTATGTACAGCTCATTCCAGACCTACTGTCTGTTTCTGAGAGAAAGCTTACCATGAAGATAAAGCATATTCCTGAAAGAAATTCCTTTTTTTTGGCTCTTGTCTCTTCCAGAAGGTATTTGAGATACATTTATACCTAACCACTTTGAACCTCCTTTCTTATAATTCATATTTGCATAATTATACTTGTAAAATACTATACAGACACTGCAGTGTGTTTATATGCCTTATGATTTAATGTAGTTTCTTATCCCAGTTTGTGATTTTGGGGTACAAATAGGCTGTTTCCAGGAGAGTTGGCATACTTTTTAGCCTACAGAATCTCCAAATATTGTCGAAGTAAAGATATATGTGATGGCTTCAAGGGTTAGTTTAAAAAATTGGAAATGTAAGCAAGTGAAATTTGTCTTTTCAAGCTCATAAATTCTAGAGCCAACTTTTAGGTATTTTCTAAAAAGCCAATAAGAGCACTTCATCCATCTCCAGTAGAATACAGAGTACAATGCAGTGAGTTAAGTGTATGTATTGTGCAAGTCATTTTTCAGTTCATGTGCTCTCAAATATTTAAGTAATATAAAACTCGAGTTTTGTTCTCACAGTCAGTCTGAGCATTGCTATATTGCACCAACCCACTGGTAAGACCAGCACTGCTGTTTGGAAATGTCATAATTTGCCTGCAGTTTTATGCATTTATGGCAGATACTTTACCTGGTGTATTAGATCTCTGATACAAATGTAGGAGCATATAGGAGAAATTGCAGTTCTATTGCAGTTGAATAAGATATGCTGTATACCTGCAGTGCTGACGCAAAGCTGTGGGTCTCTCCATCTTTAAATGACTGATAAAAAAAAATTTGTAAATTACTTTTGCTTTTTTTGTTGTTCACAACTGGAAAAATCATGAAGGAAATCTCTGCTAATGTCTCATGTGAAAAGAAAGTCCTCGTTGTCATGTTTTATGTAGGTTTCAGACATGATATTAAATACTGTAATGATAAAATTTTTTGTTCTCTTACAGATAATATGTGGTTGCTTCAAGGACAGTGTCTGACTGGAGAAATCAAGGATGTTTCCTGTCAAACTGTCATTCCCTTTCAGTTACCCAGGAGCTGTGTGTCAGCTGAAGCTGTCCTGGCTGTCAAAGCGTGCCTCTACTACTGCAGCAAAGGTAGCAGTGCCTGTATGATGAAAGGAGTCTCATTCAGCCAGCCTTTACAGATAACTGGTACCAACCAAGGCCGCTCAACTCAAGTTGAACTGATACACACATTTTTAACCAACTAACCCAAAGCCAGCTAATTTCATACTTCATTTTGCTATACACCATTTCTACAGGATAAAGTAAAAATAGATAACTTTTCTCTGGTTTTTCCTGAAATTTATGGCAGAGCTAAGAAATAATATACCTGGTCAAATAAAGTAGAGTTCCCTACAGCTTAATGGGAAAATTTATCATCACAACCTCATTTCTTTGCTTTACAGTAGCAGCAATAACATTGTAATACTGTAGACTCGGCTGCCAGTTGTGGACATATTGGATGTCTGCCAATCTAAGTATTGAGCAACAATTTTTAGAGCCCTTTTGAAAGAGCTGGTGTTACTTTGTGATGTTACTGTAAGCTCTTTGCACTGTACATACTGTTAGAGTAGCTAGATCATTCTGGACTAACAGTTCGAAATTCCTTTCGTGCCCTTATTAAATTGTAATAGAATGTTGGAAGGAATAGCCTCCTTCTCCAGTCTGTAAAGGAAGTATCTTGCCTATTTTTCTGTAATGACATTTATGACACGTGTATTTTGAAAATACATCTTAAAATAGGTGCAGCTCTAATTTTATGCAAACTGAGTAACCGCTTTAACTCAATGTGACCGCCTTATATGAAGAGCGTAGGTTCATGGAAAATTTCCTGTGAAAGGAATTGTTCGAGTTTCTACAGAAGAATTTGATGGTGGTTTCTAACAAAGAATGTGCCTCTTTGCAATGTATATATATATAAAGAGAAAACACCACAAAACCATGCTGGAGCTTTTCTGATACATACCAATTTACATTTTATAGAAGGTGGTAGATAATGGTTGAATATCTAAACGGCAAAAATTAAATGTCAACCATTTCAAGCAGGGTGAATCACTTTCCTATTTTTATGATTTCTCTGTAAAGACTTGTGTGAAGTCTTTGGTCTTGAAAATATGAAATATTGTGAAGAATATTTTATTCTTGAAGTCTGATTTTGTAATAGTGGCCACTGAACCAGAATTGTATATTTAATAATGGATTATTTACATTCATGTTTAGAGGTTCTGATCTCCCAACCTTTGTGTCAGGTGCTTGAAGCTGTATTGCGAAACTCTGCCTTTAGTGGTTAAAGGTTTTGCAAGTAAAATTCCCTCTATTTGCCATAGTAAGTAGCAGGAATACGGGGGAGGGTGTGTGTGTGTGCAAGTTTCTTACTTGAACTAGAAGAGTTTCCACCATGCCTCAGTGGTAATTGGATTAGGCTCCATTCTCTGGTCATGATGATCAGTGCTGAGAAGATGATTTTGTTTTAAGTTTGAAGATAGTGTTTTTCACATATATAATAAAGTGCAGTAGTGAAAGAATTTTTATATACAGTCTTTTCTAAAACAGTCACCATTATTCATGACACTTGTCAGTAAATCCCCAGTATCAGTTGTTGTTGCTTTTTCTTACTTAAAGACTGACTGAAATGTTGGTCATGAACCCAGGAGTATTGTTTTAAGGGAACCATATGGGCTGGTGTGGTTTTTCCTTCCATTGAAATGCCAGTCTATCTGAGAGTTCTTTGTGGTACCAGAAATGGTTGTTATCTCACCTGTCAGTAAGGCAAGGGCTGAACTATTATTTTTCTTGTGTTTGGTTTTTAAGCGACTTTCCTAATTCAGTGTTTCAGCCTCTCAATTCTCACATGCCATTTTGAAGAATGAAAAAGTTTTGCTACTTTGTTCACAGATTGCAAATTCTGCTGGAAGGATGAAGATAAAGAAACTGAGTTGGGCATGTATTATTGTTTACACTTTAGCACAACTTTCACAATTTTTTGTCTGTTTACCTTTGGAAAGCCAGGAAACCTTAGATCAGCATCTAGATACCCAAAAAATTTTCTGTTGCTCTCTGAAAAAAACAAGCATTAGTTTCAGAAGTTCAGAATAAGGAACCAATTTGTTAGTTATCTTGAATGTGTAATTCATCAGGTGGATTTTTTTCTCTCATTTTATTGCATCATAGAATGGCCTGGGTTGGAAGGGGCCTTAAAGATCATGTAGTTCCAACCCCCCTGCCATGGGGACACCTTCCACTAGCCCAGGCTGCTCCAAGCCCCATCCAACCTGGCCTTGAACACTTCCAAGGATGGGGCATCCACAGCTTCTCTGGACAACCTGTGCCAGTGCTTCACCACCCTCACAGTAAAAGAATTTCTTCCTAATATCTAATCTAAATATACCTTCTGTCAGTTTGAAGTCATTCCCCTATGTCCTATCCCTACATGCCCTGTAAAAAGTTCCTCTCCATTCTCTTGTAGCCCTCCTTTAGGCACTGGAAGGTGCTATGAAGTCTTCCGAAAGCCTTCTTCAGGCTGAACAACCCCAACTCAAATTTTGAGCTAGAATGACATATTTTTCTATTTCAGTTAGATAAGATCAAATTCTGCCTGTATTCCAGTATTAAAAAAAAATATGTTTTTTTATTGACACTGTTTAATTAATGTATTGCCGTAGGGGAAAGACTGTATTCCTCACTTTATTTAGCTATAGTGTGTAATGTTTAACTATAGTATTGTAGTTACATTTTCTATCTAAATGTTCTGCTCCTTGCTCAGTCTGTGTGTTCACTGTGATTGGCCTTTTGTCATACAGCCTAACACTATGTTTTGTTTGTCCAGGGGACAGCATACACATTCCCAGAGTCACTCCTTCTGTTTCACTTGTAGTGTGCAGACATTTGAATGTTCTGTAATTAGAAAAGCACATTTTTTAAAAGCTTGTGATATTTAGGGATCCTGTTTCCATTTCTTCCTCCAGGGTTTACAAGATGCTCTTACAGTAAAACAGTGAGTGCCATAAATTTCACCAGACAGGCAAACAGTATGGCATGTAAAAGCTACAGAAATTTATTTCATTTAACTATCAGAAAGCATCTTCAAAATATGATATAGAAAAATAAAAGATGTTACTACTCTGTCTAAATAGTGAAAAATCAGATATATTGATGACTGCTGCCTCTTTGTATGGTAACTTAGCTTTGTGGTGTTTCCTGATATAAAAGTTCTAAGCAGGTTGATATGGCTCAGCACTCCCAGACCTCTGTCTTACAGTAAATGTAATTCAAGGCCTTTTCAAAACATGTCTTTCTACTGACTTTAACAGTTTTTGCGTCAGACCTTAATGAAGTAATAATGACTATTAAATCTCTGAAGAGTATTGGTCATGGTTGATCTGTATAATGGAAACAATGGCATTTTAAGTTTATAGTTGTAGTGTTTGCTTTTCTGGGACAGCTTTTGATTTTGAATGAATATATTAGTAGTTCCACTAAATGGTTTTAGACATTTTATTTAATTGCAGTACAGTAATTTTTATTAGACTAGAAAAAAGATGATGTGGTTTCGAAGAGGGAGCATAGTTTTAACAGTTTTTCATATTGTTTGAATGCAATAGTATCCTTCTAGTAGTTTGTTCCCTTCTGTTGAAAGAAGGGTAGGGATGGTGACTGTGTAAACCTATTGATGGGCACATATTTGATGCGTACGTTTCTAGTTGATTTCTTTTTGTGTTAGATTCTTACATCATTCTGGGCTTTTCTTCAAAGTTTGTGTTTTGCCTGGTCTTCTGGAAGACCAGGCAAGGAAAACCTCTACAGGTTTTCTACCTGCCAAGCATTACGTTTGTATAATGCTGTGGTAATGTGGTACAAAGCAAGTATAGACCAGATGGGTAATACATGAGAAAGTAGTTTTATAGCATCATGTAAATGCCTTACCTGCTTAGAGAAAAGGTGCATATGGCTTCCAGTATATTGTATATATTCTTAATGCACTTTTTTTTATTTTAATAGGCAAATATTGTAGCTGAAACCATAGGTAAAACTGTTTTGTTGAGAGAACATCAAGAAAAACATACTCGTTATCTCTTGCTCAGAGGAGGGGGATGATCTGAATGAAGAGACTTTTCTTCTCGTTTAGGGGCATGTCCCTTTGTTCCTTTAATTATTGACTATTTATTTTAGCAAAGAGAGAGGTATTATTGACCACAAATTCTCTTGAATTTTGATTCCTAACAAGGTTTTCTACATACATGAAAGCTTTAAATGTCTGACTTCATAGAGTTATAGGTTATATATAGGTTATATACATCTAGTTTTAAATGGCTTGTAGTTTAGCAGGCAATAGCAGAGATTTATGTACATTCTTAAGATCTGTAATTTTCTAAAATCACTGTTATTCATTAAGACTTACCACAGACACATTGGACCTACACTCTGATTGAAGTGTGTTCATAAACTTTGTTTTGCAATTCAAAAGTAAGGTTTTTTTCCTGGTATAATGTGGGAGAGGAGCTGTGACACATTGTGTGTATGTGTTCTCCAGGCTGTGGTTGTTCTACCTAAGGAAAATTTACCATGTGCAGCAGCTCATCAGCCACCCCCCAGTAACTCTCCACACAAATCTGCCAGCTCAGTTGTTAACGTAATCATTTAAAATTACTGGTTTGTGTTAGCAAATATTTAGTATTTGGAATTTATCATTATAATTTTCATTGAAATCGGTTTGTCAGGGATTAGAGGAGCTTCTCTGTCCCAAGCAAGGAAAGTGTAAGAATAGTAAGAAGTAGTTTGACATAGTTTCTTTTTTTAAGTGAGTTCTGGTTATTTTTTAATTAAATCACCACATCTGTTTTTGTATTCAACGACAGATCATGAATTTAAAACAATATTTCTAATATATTACATTCCATTGTGTTCATATAACCAAATTTGATTACTCTCTTCCATCAGAAGCAGCTTATCTATATTTTGTAATTTTTGTGCTACGATAGGTGAAATCACGACTCTCATTAAGGATTAGGATTCATTCCTGTTCAAGATTCAGCGCATCTGTCACTGAGTTTCCAAGTTTATCTTAGTTTCTTTGACATACTGTCATGGGGATTTTGGTTAGGTTTTTGAGCCTGTCTTCCTGTAGTTTCCACGATGAAATGCAACCAGTATCTTGTTACCATGGAGGGATCCGAGTAGGAAAGATAATTCCCTCCACCAGCTGCTTGCCCTTCCCCTGCTGTAGGGGTGGGGATGTAAACAGCAAGTTTTAGGGAGCATTGGAATAACATTATGTCCTCAGGTGAGATTCATCAGGCTTTACAGTGATGCAGCTACTGTCAGAATTTTTACCTTTACCTCTGGCCCTGTCCAGCGAGGTCCTGAAGTTGTTTCCAGATGTCCCAGAACATCCCGTCAAACTTGAGTAGCCTGTGCAGGGATTCTGATGGCTCTTGGTTTCAGGAAACTTTGATGCTATAGGTTAAATAATTTATCTGTTATGTAATTTGCTGTCTTGTTGCAGGTTGCACTTAATTGTAATCAGGTAATTCACTTTTGTCTCAGATGAGAAGCAAGAAAACTGGGGTGTAAGTGGAGGAGTGTTTGCGTAACTATAATTAATTACTTTTTGCTTAGTTTACCTCTTTGGTGGTCCACTGCTTTCATGTGTACCAGGGAACTCTTTGTCCAATTGCAGGCTCTAGGTCTAAGCAAAAGAATTGCAACTATTTTTCAAGTCTTGCCTAGTTCCTTTGAAATATTGACCATTGTGAGCTAAAGAAATCCCATTTGAAAAAATCTGTTTATACATGTACCTTAACTTAATGCTCTGTACTCAACATGACTCAGAAAAGTGATAATTCACACGTGCATTCTTTCCCATTTTGACTAAGTATTGAGCAACTCAACCCATCTGGCTATTGTCAGACTTCATAGAAAGCAAGACAACAATTCCCAATTTGATTTTTAATTCCCTAATTGATGTCTTTATAGAAATTAAGGGCCTATTTCCCAAGCTTTTGATTAAACTGAAATCCTTGGGTTTGAACTGCACATTTAAGGAATCTGTCCTGAGAGTTGCCTATATCAGATTTTAAAAATTTTGAATTGATAGTAAAGTGGAGGAACAGAATTGCTAAATGTTTTATATATTGAATATTTAACTTCAAAATTTTCTAATCTCACTTTTAAAGTAGAATTAGAACAATTAAAACATTCTCTTCTCTACGTCATTACCATTAATGTACCATTAATCATTTTATCATTAAAACTTGTGATGGATCTATGTGATTTTATGAAGAAATCAAAGAAAAATAAGGTAGTTGTAAAACTGTGACTGAGTGAAATCCAGGTGCTCCAAATTAGTGGCAAATGTCCTTAGGGCCAGGAGTTCAGCCCAATGTGACAGAAATTCTGCCTTTTCATTACATCATGATGGCTGAAGGAAAAATATCAGTGCCTTTTGTAACAATACTTGAAAGTGTTTCTTTGCAGAAATCTGGAGTACTGATGGAAATAAGGTATTTGAATTTCATGGTTCACAAGTTTCACAGGGGTTTAATTCTACTAATTCTAAAACTGTGAAGAGTTTTCCTTCTTCATGTTTTTGAATTAAGTTGAAATCAAGGTGCTTATTTGTCAAGCTACTTTTCTTACAAAATACTTTAAAATGTGGTTGTTTCTTCTTCTCAGTCTTGTGAACTTACTTCTGAAACTATTGTTACCTCTTCTGTGCACTTCAGAATAAACTTGGCAGGGAGACTTCAAACAGCTTGCTGAAATTGTGGTTTGAGTGAGATGAAAGGCAAAACATGCACTGATCTAAAAGGGCAAAAGTGATGCTTCTTGGTATTTGAGGGGTGGAGGGTTGGTCTTTGTTTTGGATTCTTTCTCATCTGTTCTACAGATCAGCAGTGATTCTTTTCATGGCAGAAGGTTGTGTGTAGAGGTAGCGAGGAAGGATCAGGTTCTCTCACTGTGAAACCATGTAACTTCATTTAGGTTCTGATGCTGGGATATCAAAATCTCAGCAGTGTAATACTAGTGAAGAAAGTCACATTTGAGCACTTAACACCTTAATAAATGTCTCCATGTGGTTTAAGGGGAAAGACAGGAATTTTTTTCTTTTTCTTTGAGAATTTCAGGGTTGCTTTGTGGACCTTGGGATATTTTTGTCTGCTCTTTGAGATACTAAACCTTTGTTTTTCCATTACGTGTGATGCAAAGCCTTTCAAATATCTGAACGTTTAAAAGATGTGCTTTATATTTATGGTTACATAATATGCTAAGCATTAAAACGAAAGCACTTCATCTACAGTAGGTAATGTAAATGCTTCACAGAGAGTGTTGCCTGACAGCGTTCTTAACAATATTCATGGATTATGATCATTTTTAAATAAAAGGTAAATGTCTTGTGATATTATAGGAACAAATAAATACACTGTAGAAGAAATGTCAGCCTCGGATATCAGTCCAACAAATAAACAGCGATTAAAGAATGTACACTTTTCTTCTGTGAAACCTCTTTCTCCTTGTAAAGCTTTTTCATGGAAAAAATAAACATTAAAAAATTTTATGTTTTCTTTCAAGGCTGGGTTTGTCTGTCAATCTTTGCGTGAACACAGATCTAGAAGTTATGAAATGTGTCTGCTGTAAGGTGTTACAGCTTGATTAAAATCCTTTAATTAAAAAATACTCTTCGTTTCACACCTCCTTTTCCCCGTCTCTGCAGCTGTGGGTGTCAGACATTCCATCGGTGACCCAAGGGTCAGTAAAATAGTGTGAGTCATGAGGACTCCCCACCTTCAGGGTTACCCACGGGTCTGAAAACAAGAGATCTGGTTTTATTTCATTTCTCTACATAAGAGAGATTAGAAGTGGTGTATTGCATGAGTCATGGGCTGCCTGACTGTGGCCTTCAGTTTATTGCAGAGATCCCACAGCAAATGTAGCTGCTGGAATAGATCTCTGCATTGAGCTCCACTTGCAGCAGTGTTTGTTAGCCATACCACACTGCCTAAACTGTACCACTCTTTGTGGTATGTGGGTGCCTGTTTAATAATAATTATGGTTGAACTATAGTTTAACAGCAGTTTCTAGAAAATATCGTACTCAGATAACAGGTTTTCAGCTTGGACACAGAACACGTGGTTACAGAGTGCTAATCCAGGCTCTCATGTGCACCAGTACAACTGAAGACATGCCTGTGAAGATAATCCCTTATTTGTGCTGCTCATCATGTTTTTATTGGTACGGTGATTTTTCATTAATGAAAGCATTGTATGCCAAAAAATTGGTAAGATCTACTATAGGTGAGTCCCAGAAATAGTAGTGTAACTATGTTGATTTTGTGTCATTCCTCCCACCCCACTAAAGATTATTCCTCGTGTCTGTTCATCTGTTCAAATATTTAAAACATTTTTACACACTAGTTATAAAACTCAGCTAACTTCCTTTGATTTCCATCCAGATGAAATATATTCAACTTAGCCTGATGCAGTAAGTCTGAGTTTTACAAACATTCAAAATTTATTTGTAATTTCTGTTTTATTACAAAGTGCATCAAAGTTTCTACCGAGCCTAACGCAGCTAGCTTAGGCAGGGCCTCAAAATCTTTCAGCATCTTCATGAGCATTTGCCTCAGATCATAAAGCTGAACATTTGATGGCTTTCAGTCATCATCTCTGAAATGACACCTTCACCCCCAACTTCTAAGTATTTTTAAAACAATAAGCCTGTGCGTACACAGACTGGCACATTCCTTGTGCAAACAAATCTGTGGTGCCTTTGTGTATATTGGCAGTTGTGGGACTGAGCTGGGCTTGTGCATTTTGCCAGAGCCCAGGGAGGCACTGCCCAGTGGAGATTTCTGTGGTCACAAAGTTGTTGCTCTAGGAAACTATTAATTAGGTTGTTTCTAAAGGCAAGGGAAAGGAGCCTTTCATGTTAAAATCACTAATGGGGCCAAGGTATTTTCTTGTTGTTGCAAGGCATTCTGCAATCTCCTGCCAACAGGAACTTGGGTAAATCGCGCTTTAAAAGGCTCCTCTCCCTGCCCTGTCCTTCCCATCTGAAGTAGTTTCCTGTGGCTGTTCAAAATCATGACCCTGCTGCCTAATCTGAATTTTATCTTTTCTGCCTGTCACCCTGGTATTTTGCACACACAATCCCACCAGAAGCTGAAAACAATACCTGATGGCTGTTTCATGTGCCAGTTTGTGTGTAGCAAAGTTCTACCCTTGATGTAACTGGCCTTTATAGATTTGGTTTGTTCTCTGTTGCCCTCTTCTTTAGAAGTCAAAGCAGAGGTGAGGATTTCAGCCTTTGCATGTGAAAGAGTAGCTTTCTAAAGCATTGCTACAGCAGCACGTTTCTTTTTTTGGAAAAACATTAGCAAGTTGTAACCCTTTGTTAAATCTCACCATAATTTTTCCATCTCAGGCATTTCTTTAAGCAGAGTACATGTGAATACCAGTGTGAGTACATGTGAACATCTCCCAGCAAGAGCTCAGGGTGTAAATAGTGTTTAACTAGCGTTAAACTGCAATATTATGGAGTAGTTAGATGTTAATGAAGGGGTTGTTTCAGTAAAACCAAATACTTAGTTAAATTTACCCTTATGTTGTATATTCACTCATGAATTCCATCTGCCATGGAACTGCAATGTTATTTTTGAAGCTATCATTGCAATTATTGTCCTTGAGAACTAAAAAGTTTTTCTAACACTATCTTATTTACTAATGAGAAGGCAGCACATCAGGTTTAGTATCTACTTTATACGTCAGGGCTTAGGAAAGCACATCACTTCCCTGGTGAAGTGAACCCTGCATCTGAGACAACAGCACGCAAGTGTGATGTGTTGTAAGCAGAGAAAAGCAGAGTCAGCAGTTTAATGATGTTCTTATTGATATAATGATTTATCATTAATGAAAGCATTAATGTGTGTCAGCATCATCAAGGTCTCTGCATGTTCCCTCCCTCTCCTTGTGTACACTGACACACTTGACTAAAGCTGTGATGTTTTCCAAGTTATCTGGGGTTGATACGAAGACACAGAGATCACCAAGAATGAGAGATGTAACCATTTTGCAGAATCTTAATACATTCAGCAAACGGAATCCTGAGAGAAAGTAAAAAATTGAAATGCAGCAAGCAGTACATAGGAGCATCAATGACTAAATGGCAGTTAAATCCAAAGGAAACTTGCTGGGGGCTACTGAGAAACCCATCATTTAAATTTTCCTTTCCTTTATGCAGTTGAGTGAAGAAGATGCATTTAATTTGCATTTTTGCCATGTTCTTAGCAGTGGAAGTGCTATAAAGTGCTGCTGTTATCGCAGATCCAAATCAGAAGTGTGTGTGGCAGAACTTCTTAGACCTTATGAGGAAGGTGCAGAGGGTGTAATGGAGTCTCAAGCAGAGAGTGACAAAAATTTGCCTCACAAATTCACTGCTAAGTGTAAAATGAAACATTTACTGAATCATAACACGATTAGTTATGAATTTAAACTAGCAGGGGATTAAAATTTTTTATTTACTTGAGGATGCTGAACAGAATGATTCTCTTTACAGGAGGCTTAGATTACATGGATGTGCACAAAATACAGGAAAAGTACAGAACTTAACCAAGAGAAGTGCAATAGGATGGATGATAGATTTTATATAGAAACACAAGCATCTTTTTTCCAATATATAGCAAGCTTGCTGATTTAAAAAAAATATGTATTTGTACATGTTTGCAAGAATAATAGTGGATGGAGAGTCTCAGCAACCTTGTGACCTGCCTCTGGTCTGTCTAAGTGCATCACCTGTAATCACAAGATAATATATTTTTTTTATACGCTTGGTACAGGGTCTTTCCTGCTTTGTATACTGTGAAAGAGTATCACCATGATACCCTCTGCATATCACAGTTTTTGTCTTGACAGTAGGGGAGACTACCTTACTACAGGCACCTGAGAGCAGGCATGCATCTGCTTTCCAAGAACAGCCCAGCTCAGATGAACCTGCCATAGTAATTGTTTTCCACCTTCTCCTAAAATGCAGAAAGTTTATGGAGTACCTTGTACAGCAATAAGCAAAAAATGGTGAGGATTTAATCCCTTCTCACAGTCTCGAAGGGAAGTTTTATTTACAATTAAAGTGGTCCCAGGAAAGAGTTAATTTGCTATTTGCAAAAAATCCCAACAAGTTAGTCTAGGAAAATTGTTTATTTTAAACTCAGGAAAGTTTACAGAAATTTTCAGAGAGAGGAATCAAGTTATTCCAAAGCAGTTCTGACCTGCCAGTTTACCAGCATGAGGACTGTTGTCAGGTAAGGAAATTGGTGAGGAATGTTGAATGTTCCAGCACAGAACTTCAATAGTAAACCTCAGCATTAAAGGCTGCTTACTGAGTTCTCCTCAGTTTGGGAAGAGACTCAATTCAGTCATAAGTTTGACTCTGTGATATAAACCACAAGAAGGCTGGACCCTTGGGTGGAATAAATAAATTTTCCTGCTTCTAACTGGAGAGTGGAGTTTATACATTTTTCTCAGGCAGCAAATAGATGCATTTATCCCTACATTATTGTGCTTCTCTTGTTAATCTCTGCTAAGTTTTTTCTTAATGACTGTCACATGATCCTTTTCACTCTACATTCATCTCTCTAATTAGTTCTCCCAAAGCTTGCAGCCCAGTGACTATCCAGCTCCTTTAACTCAAAAGAAAAATAATTTAATTTCTCTTGTACTGGGAAAAAAAATACTACTAACCAGTACCTCACTTTCCCTTTTTACACTCATGAAATGTGCTGTTAACGAGAGGTCTGGCTTCCTCTATTTCACTCCTGTACTATATCCCACTAATTTGGCCATGCTGGCCACTGAAATTGCTCTCAGCCAAGTTTCTAATGATGCATTGTTAGCTAACTATTGTCAGTCTTCAGTTGCCAGTTTGCCAGTTGCCTTCAACATATACAACCAGTCTTTTAGATTTGAAATTTTCATTTTGTTTGCCTCTGTAGTTCTCTTTACTCCAACTCTGCATACTTTGGAAACTGCATCTTCATCATGTTCTTGGCTGAACAGTCTTCATCTACCCCATCTCTACCTTTTGGTGGGAATTCCCATGGACTGTCACTCTTCCTTCCCTCTTCCCTTTGCACACTCTGTCTGTGAATGGTACAAAGTTCTGCAATCACCTGTGCTGAGTCAGAGCCCCCACCCTCTGCTCCAGAAAGGTCTCTTTCTGTTAATGAAGTCTCATCCTTTATCTGCCTTTAACTTTATAAAATGTAACGTAGCTGAAAACTCCTAATCATCTGTTCATTATTCCTTCATGTTACTCCTTTCCTTTTTCAAGCAATCCTGCTGATTACAGACAAGCATTCATTCAGCTTTAGCATCTCACTGGGTCCTTTAATTTGGAAAGTATCTGGATTTTTGCAGATTTTTTTTTCCATCATTTGTCTGATCTCTCTAGTCTGAACATTTGTTTGAGGTTTCTACCTCATGTCTCAGTTTCTACAATACACCCTGTTAGTTACAGAATCTTGTCCTGCTCTTACCTATCCAAAATGTGACTTTGTAAAGTGTTGGTTTCATTGCCTGAAGGGTGATGATTGAAACATGGCTTTCTTGAATTCAGCTGTCAGCTCTCTCTAGCATCAAGCATATGCTGCACCTTCACATATTTCAGTGTGCCTCACAGCATAGTCATTTCCTATCTGCAAGGTATTTTCCAAGATTTTTTTGAGATACCAACTCCAGCCTCTTTTTTTAATCTGTCTGCACCATTATCCACTATTATTCTTGCAAATATTGCACAAAGTACCTCTGAGGCTTCCCTTAATTTTTAAAAGGATTTCCTCATCAATGTTGTCAAAGCCTTTCTTACAATACTGAAATAGTGTAAACATTTAGGCTTTCCTGGACTTAAATCACTCTTAAACCAACAATATCTCATTGTTTGCTATCAGACTCTGACTGGTGGATGTGCTGTGCTGTTTATTGCCTCGTATTGTCCATCAGTGGTAGGATCTCAAGGTAAGCTCTCTGTGGACATGGGACTTTCTTATTCCTGTGTGTTTACACAACACCCAATGCCATGGAGTTTTTCCTGAGAACTGTGGTAATATAAATGGTAATAACAGTTGGTATGACAGGTTTATTTCCCTGGCAGTGCTTAATCTTAGCAAAACAGCTTTTAAAATTGATTTGGGAGCCAGAAAAATAAAGTGAATGACTTGTACAAAATTTGAATTTCTGCTCCCATTATTCCAATGTCTTGCTTTTGCACTGCTGTTTGTAGACAAATCCCCCATTTCTTGTTCCACTGAAGCTTCAGCAATGTATAAGCAAATAAATTAAAAAAAACTTTCCTGAACTGAGGGGATTATGTCCTTAGTCTAGGAATTCCGGAAGGGCACATGGAGTTCAGCTGAGCTGGATGTCTCTTCAGGTTCAAGTCCTAAAGGATCCAAAGATTTTATCATGCTTTTTATAGAGATGTTTGATCACATGCTGAAAAAATGTTGAAGTTGGCTAGAGTTGCATCTGTCTTCACGATATTTATTGGCTTTTTTAGTTTGTTCCAGTGGGTAAAGAGACAATTGATTGAAACAGATAAAAAGTAAAAGAGTATCAGACATAGGGTTTGATCCTGAACAGTGACCTCTGACTTCCATCAAAGTACAGCAGATCCTACATGTGTGAGAGAAGGGATGGGCCTTCCCATTGCAGGCTGTTGCAAAGGGCACGTTTGCAGTGTCTGTAGGAGGTGAGATTTGTGGCTATATTTAATTCCCATAGAAGTACACTCCATGGCTTTGGAAAAGCCACAAGGCTGTCTCCTGAACTGCTGGTTGTTACCCTTATATGGAAGTCTGAGTGACTGATCAATGATCTTTCTTAACACCTATCTGACTTTTTGGCACTGAGCATCTGGAAGATCATGAACAATTTCATTAATTTAACTTGAAGGATTAGGAATAGGGCAGAAGGATTCAATCTCCTTAGCCACAGATCTTCTGTATAAACTGTTCTTTCTATGTTTCTCCACACTCAGCATCAGAAGCTGCTTCCCATCATTCCCATGTTCTTTGCTACATGTGCTACCACTGCTCCTGCAAAGTGGTACAGGATGGAGTGGAAGCTCTCGGCTCTCTCTGTCAGGGAGAGGCTTTTGGTTGTTTGGACCACGGGTTATTTCTTCTGAAAAAAGACAGTAATCAAAGTTGGGTTAGTACCAGTTGGATGGGACTGTTCCATGGGAAACCTGTCCCAGCAGAGAAGAAAGATGTGATGACCCCTTTTTTGCTGCTGGGACATACTGCTGTGCCCTGACTCTGCTGTAGTTCATGAAATAGTGGTGATTTCACCTCCAGTGTTGCAGAGCTGCAGGCCAGGCAGGAGGTAACAACAGGCATTTATAACTGAGACCAGCAATCTGCCAGGTTTGATGTTTCCTGGTCAATAAGGGAAGGTGGAAGCCTTGCCCTGAGATGGAGTTGTGTGAGACCTCCATGCCAGGGAGGAATTACGGAGTGCTCTGACTGCAGTGTAACCACCCAGACAGATGGATGGTCAGGAAACCATTCTTTTTGGAGAAGTTCTGCAATCATACATAAATCTTCTGGCCTGGCCTGGTTTATTTTTACCTTTAATCCTGAAGAATTCCTGTCTGATATTCTAACCTTCTTTTCTGATGTTTTATTAGAACTAACTTGCAAAGCCTCTTTCCAGTATGTGTGGAATCCTGAGCTCAGCTCTTCACTAAAACTGCCTTTTTAACTCTTTCACACCTTCCCTGGTTGATTTTTCTCTTAAGGTAATACAGTATCTAAGGTAAATATTGGAAGGAACAATGTGCTGTTTTCCCTTTTCTGTAAAATGGAGGGACTTGAAGTGTAAAACCCCTAGTACATGATATCAACTTGGGAAATAAGCATCTAAGAATCATAAAATTCAGCAAAAAAAAAAAAAAATTAGGCTATTATCTTATGATCTTATTTTTTTCCAGATTCCCTAACTTTGGTTTGTTTATTTATTTTACAGTGTGAAGAGAGTAACACGTATTTTTCAAAACTAAAAAAACCTATAGCTAATGCAATTAATATTCTAATCAAGAATGTAAGGCTACTTAACCAAAGCTGTCATAAAACACAACAGAGCCCAAGTCAGATCTCGTTCATTACAGCAGTGGAAGTTGAAAGTACTCAGTTCTCTGATTGTGTATCACTTTCTTGATCTCCTAGACCATAATTAAGCACTGTTCTTGTTGGTACTGGCTTACTAGCATTTGAGCGATCTTTTAGAATATTTACCTTTCCCCTGCCCCTGATTATCTAACTGTTTAACTTCAGTTGAAAATATGGTTTTTTGGAGGGTATTCTCAGTTTTGACTGATTAAATCACTTCTAAATCAGAGTAACATTTTTTTCATATTTTTTCTACCAAGAAAAAAATCTTCATTTTTAAGTGCCATCATCATGTGTCCAGAAGAACCAACAGTCTGAGAATAAACTAAGAAACAGAAGCTAGACATAACATGCAGAGGGAGTGCAATGAAATAAAAGTGAGATGTTTCAGATCAGTACAGTGAGGGCAAGTTATTAGAATAGTCCTTGGCCTGCCCGATGCCTACAAATACCATAGATCTAAAAATTTCCGAGGTAGGATTGAGTTGGTGGCAGGGCCAGGAAGCTTACAAGCAGTGTGTCTAGTAGAATCTGTGCTTTTCTATGCCAGGTCCCCTCCGTGCCAAGGAAAGCTCCTACACAGGTTTAATTTACTAATTTAGACAAAATGTCTGTGAGCAAACACTCTAGTAGACAAATTCTATAAAAGGTCTGTTTTGGAAGACTGTGGTCTTTGTAGAGCACCTATTGAACCCTAGGTTTTCAAAATTATGTAGATGCTTCACTGTCCAGATGCATTTCTGCTGGTGGCAGAGAGTTTATTCACTGTAGCTGAGGTCTGCCCGTAGATAAATATGTAGCTGCTTAAGCACACATCTATTGATTCATGTGCCTGCCACACTGGGGCTCTAGCCCTAACTTGGGACTGGTTAGTGTTGCTTTAATAGACTTAAATGATGAAAATTACAGATTCTTTCTTAGATGCCCATTACAGATTTTTAAAAATCCTACACTTCCTTATTTAAAACCCTTGACTGCAGATCACCCCCTCTTCAGGAGAACTGACAGCCTGTTATAAGCAGGCCTGTATGATGACAGATATGTGATTATATTTAAATAACCCTGTCATAAAAAGCATTTCCTTGATTTTTTTCCTTAACCTGATATTTTAAAGGTTGCACTGCATTTTCTGCGGTTTTAATGAAAACCTTCTGCAGTGTGAAAAAGCAACTAAAAGTCCTGAATTAAGCATGTAGGTACCATTTATCATACAAAATAAATATGTAAAAAAACGCAAAGAAAAAATTCTATAATGTGTCCGTTAGGGCTTCTAATGGTGGCAAAAAATGTTCCAGTCTGTTCAAAGCAGAGACGAATTTGAATTTCATTTCCAAAGAAAGGCTCCTGTTGCTAATCTCCCCTGTCCTGCTGTTTGAACTCATGAGCTTCAGAGATGATAAGACCATGTTATTATGCAAACTATCAAAGTTTATTTACACAACTTCTTAAAACAGATTCTTTCAGTGTTATGGCCAGGTGGTTAACATCCATTGTCAAATTTTTTTATGCATGCCAGTTTGGTAGTACACATTCCCCATCCTGTAAGCAAGATATAGTCTGCTGTACAATGCTCTGTTCTCCTAAATCTGAGGGGTTAACACACTCTCATCTTTAAACTTCTGGAATCCTTCTTTTCCTTTGATTGTAAAATTTGTGAACATTTTCACAGAGCACATCCTCAATAAACACAATAAAGAATCAAATAACCTAAGCAGCCTTAAGTTCCAAATTAAGTTATATATCAAACAGGAATCTGGCAATGGAGTGCTAGTCTGCCACAAATCTTTCATCTATGCAAATCCTGTGAGCACTCCAGTGCTCCCAAATTGTCAGGTGAACTCTCTGTTCTAAATATTTTTAAGTGGCTTAGGCACTTAAGCACTCACTTCTGGGATTCCCAACTTAATGTTCCCTCAAAGGATCCAGCTTACAAAGGATGGTTGCTCAATCCTTTCTGAATAGCAGGCTGTTCACCTCCTGGTATCTATAAACTGAGGCAACAATTGAACTACAAACCATTTATTACAGCTGGGCATTGTTAGATCTTCTGCTATATTTTAAAAAGCATTGCTTCTGCATGGGATATAAATCACAGAATAAAATGTATCAGGGAAAATTGGAAACGGAGATACCACTTTATATACAAAGGAAATATTGGAAGATTTATTATCAGTGATTTTCTTAAATCTGCTTAGACAGTCAGGACATCTTCCAGAATGGATATGTCTGCAGTTTTTCATATCCATAGATCAGCAGTTTGTGGGGCATCTTGGGAGAGCTTAGACTTGAACTAAAGGGCACCAGCAGTAATGAAATGTTTTCCAATGAGCACCAAACTGCCAGGGGCTGCTGGAAATCACAACCCCAAATGAGGGTCTTGGTATCACACCTGCACCTCACACAAGAGGCGAATTTGTGTGTGCTGGAGATTTTGTGTGTGCTGAGAACATCTCTGACTCAGTGCCACAGGGACCAAGCTTTCACTGGAACCTTTAGCACATGAGAGAATCATTTTGAAAAAAAAATATGTATATATTCTTACACCTTAAATCAAGATCAGTTGGACATTTTTGGCCTATGTCACCAGCAGGGTTGTTTGAGTGAACTTAGATTACTTTGCCATTGATGTGGACTAGAAGACCACATCTCCAAAGTGGCAGCAATAACAGAAGGAAAGTCACATGAATGGAACTGCAAATTCTGGACAAACTCACTGAGAAACTTTAAGCAACTTGACTATTTTTCACAAGAGGGGGAAAAAAAATAAAAGGGTGCTAGAACCTTGCATAATGCAGACACTTAACAAACATTTCCACAACCTTGGAATCCAAAAATTATTTTCACTTCCATATCTCTTTTGATATTACTTCCCCTAACAATGAGAAGTGCCTCAAAACTGCATAGTGCTTTCCAGCTTGACCTTTGCTGCATTTTTTCTTTAACAAGTGACACTGATAAAATTATATAGCAGACAAAAAAGCAAATAAATCATGAAAGACTTATTTTGAAACTGTAGGAAAATATATACCTGGGCATGACATTCAGGAGCTGATTAAATCACCACATTTGCAATTCCTGAGAAAAAGACCACAAGCAAAATTTGCAGAGAGCAAGCAACAGATATGCAACAATATCCATTAACAGTAAAAACCAAGACTTCTGAGAGTGTGTGTGGCATCAGGGAGGACAGAAGCACTCATAGAATATTAGAATCATGGAATATTTTGAACTGGAAGGGACCATACTGTGAGTTTCATTCATGTACATATCATTTTCGGTCAGGTTACATCTACCAAAACGCTGCTTACTCAGAAACTAGAACTTTTATTGTCCAGAGGGTTTCCAGGTAGGAAGCAAGCAAGTATTATCCACTTCATACCTTATTTAATGCCTATTATTTGTAGTGTCAGTCTACTCTCCATGGCCATGTAGCCATGTCCCAGGAGTATCTCATCATAGGTATCTGGCATTGGGCTGACTGCAGAAAGGTGAAATGCTGAGAAAACTGGGGAAGAGAAGTGCTTTTTAGCAGGGCCTTCCAGGACTGAGCTTAAGCATAGAGCTGAAGAGACAGTAACAGACATTTTTGTGCAGTACATTTCATCCCCAGATATGGTTAATCTTGAATAGCTGCTGCCACAACTGGGGCTGATGTATGGATGAGAGGACTGTACCTCTCTATCCCAAACTAGAAAGAATGTGCAGAAAGCAAAGATACACAAATCTCGCCAACATGTTCATTACTTTATTTATGTTGGGAAGGTGAAAGACAGAGCAGACTTTCTAGACTATTTTGGTAACTGGAATGATTTAAAAACATGGCTAGGCAGCAGTGTGCACAGACTTCAGGCTGTTCTGCCAGCTCATCTAAGTTGTCATCTTCAGCATCACTTGCTCTTCTGTTACTAGAAATCCTTGGGGTTGAGAGCTTCACTCATGCTGCAGAATTCCAAAACATTTCATCTGGGTTTTTCTGTTTGTCACTTGAGGACATGTGTCCACAGAGAATATAATTGGATGAGCAACTTCCTTTGCCTTTGTGCTCTGCTCTTGGAGTTGGCCCTAGGATACAATGATAAACCTGTGCTAGACTCACATCGGCTGCAAAGAGGAGTCATTGGGAGCTGCAAGGTCCTGCAGTTCATTATGGCTCACAGTGCCATTTGAAGCTGAAAACCTTGGCTACTGTGACAGGGAATGAGCAGCACAGTGGTAACAGCCCAGGCTTCTGATTTTCCACTGAGACACATTTCACAATGGGGGAAACATTTCTAATCAACTGCAAAGTGGGAGAGGAAATTTATGTCCATATGTCAAGTGTCTCTCCTTCTGTTGGGGTCTGGAAAGTGAGGTATGACATTAATACTTACAAATGGGAGCTGAACTTTCAAGATTAAGTTTCAAGGCTTTGTGGAAGTGAGTTTGCTGTTCTTAAAATGAACTTAAGTTCACATAACACCCTTCATCTGAGAGGTCACTTAGGGGCTACACAAATGCAGACCAGCATATTAATGTACCACCTTATCATAAGGAAATGCAAACCTATGGCACATCATACAAGAACATGACATACATTACAACTATAGGATGTGTTGCTCCCTGCCATACTATCACATGGAAATAAAGATAAAGTAGATGTCTTAGCTGGAATATGGAGATAGTACTCCTATTTTTAGGACTTTTTAATGACTGCAGAGAGCCTAAGCCTTGTATTTGAGTATCAATTGACAATGGAATAATTAATGTAATGATGTTGGTTTAGGTGCTATGTATGTGCTTAAAATTGCCCTCCCAGAAGACCCAATTGCATGAGTTATTCTGTCATGCACCCCATTTTAGGGACCAATAATCCCTACACTGTAGAGATGACTCATAACTGCTAATTGCTATCTACGCCTGCAAGTGAAGAATGCCTAAACAAAATGCCAGGACTTCTCCATACAATTGTAGGACAGGCCAATGGCACCTAAGTGGGACCCTCTTCCCAAGCAGGGCTGGGCTGTTGGGCCACTGCTGCTGTCCCAGGGGTAGGGAAGTTCTGACACCTCAGTACACAAACCTCACAAACAGATGTGGGTGCCTAAACATAAATGAAGAGATTTCTGCAGTCAAATTTCTAGTTGGTGGTTAGATTCTTCTTGAGCTGGGCAAGGGGCAAGTGCAAGAAATGTGATTGCTCTCCAAGACCAAACATACACACCACCTGGGTAACAGTCTGAATTTCACCTTTAAACACAAGTCCTCACTTCACTATTCTCTAAAGTCCTCCTTGAGCTTTTAAATCTTTGTACTGAAAACATATTCTCTTGATAAGATACATGATTTAATAACCTTTTGAAAGGAAGGAAGAAAGGAAGAAAGGAAGAAAGGAAGGAAGAAAGAAAGAGAAAGGAAGAAAGAAAGAGAAAAAAAGAAAGAGAGAAAGAAAGAGAAAGAAAGAAAGAAAGAAAGAAAGAAAGAAAGAAAGAAAGAAAGAAAGAAAGAAAGAAAGAAAGAAAGAAAGAAAGAAAGAAAGAAAGAAAGAAAGAAAGAAAGAAAGAAAGAAAGAAAGAAAAAGAAAGAAAGAAAAAGAAAGAAAGAGAAAAAGAAAGAATAGAGAACTCAAGTTCTGCAAGGTCAAGTACTCAGTTCTTTCTCCAGGCTAAGCTCATCAGCTTGGAAAACTCAGGACAGAACTGTTTTGGTCCAGCTTTTCTTTAAAGCATTTTAACCTGATGTCCAAAACAAAGCAGTAAATTAGATGAACCAGTCAGCTGAAATTCAATGTCTTTAGCTGAAATTTGGCATGTAGCTTTGCCAGCTCAGTTATAGATTTTTTTTTTTTTGATGACTATTTGGCTTTTTATTTCTATCTGTGCCTTTTTTCCCCTCCTCCTTTTCTGCTTTAAAATGTGTTTTCTGTTACAGTATTTGAGCACAGGAAAGCAGCACCTTAATAACTTCTTTAATGTAACCATTTTACTTAAATATTTTCGACACTGGAAACATTTTCTATTAAACTTACAGGTTTCTTTCCTTCTGTCATTGGAACATGGTTTTAAATGTAAATTATTTTGTTTCTGAAGTGCATAGAAATGAATGTATGGTGGAAATTCACTTTGGTCAAATGAAGCTAAACAAAGCATTAAAAAAGCAACAAAAGCTTATGACCTGGATCAATGCAGGGACATCTACTTAATTTCCATTGCAGAGTTCTGTAATTCTAGCACCAGTGAAATTAGTTTTTCTCCATGTAGATCCTAGTTCAAACACTAAATAATGCAGTATATTTTGAAGATTTAAGTTTTATCAGTGCACATTTTAGGAGTCCCTTCACATCAAAGTTAATAGTTTAGAAAGTAAATTGTTTAGAATTACCAAGAAAATTTTTATACAGGCCGTTTGTTCCCTTTTTTGCTTGGACCTCATAGTGATGATACCAGCACTTAAAAAAGCCCTAACATCATTGCTCATAACATCATTATATCCTCACCTTACTTGTAGGTCATTACCATCCTGGCAATGGTATGGCAAAAGGTAGTTTGAATTGTCACTCTATTCTCATTTCTCAGCTGATTGAGAGCAATTCTGATTACCAGGGATAGTCAGAGATGCCTAGAAATTGTAAAACTTCTGTCCTCTCTGGCTTGTTGCTATCAATTCCAAAGAAGCCATGGTTCTCCAGCCCAGACAGCAATATTGACCTCTTTTCTTGAACTTGTCTCTCTTCTCTAATTTCCTTCGGTATCAGTAAGGGAAGCAGAAACAAACGAACAAAAAATCCAAACTTTAAAACTTCTCTTGGGAGGAAAAATAAGCTAAGGTAACTTTCTAAGGAAGTAGAAACCAAGGTGAAATGGACTTTCTGAAAGTCAGATTTAAGGCTTGACTTTCTGTTCTACAGGTCACATGAACACCAACAACATTTCTATAGACATTTGGTTCCTAATAAACCCCCAAAAGAATGACATCATACACTTTCATATGGCTATGAAGGGAAGTTTGAATCTGCCAGAAACATGCATTTGAAAGGTTTCCTGCAAGTGATATTATTCTACAGGCATACCTTACATCTCTGCGTTAAGTGAACAAGAATTAGATGCCCAACCCTTTCATTCTTACAGTCATTTCTTAATCAAGATGGAATCTCTATCTTCTTTATGACAGAGAGGATCCGCTCTACAAAATAGTCCAAATACAATTCTTTATTTGTATACAAAGAATAGTAATCAATGCAGTAATGGTGTGTATATACCTTAGTTTAAATGCAGAAGTGTCTTTCACGTTTATTTAAATATTTCTTCAAATGTTAACGCATCAAACTTCAGCTACATCATGGGTACATCTGTCTCAGAAGGATGTCCCTCAGGCACTGAGCTATGGAAAGAGAAGATAACTGGCTCACAAAAGAAAGATTTTAACAGAATTCAGAGTGGAATCCTTATCGCCTTTCCAGCCCTTCCTTTTATTATAGCACTTTTTCTTTTCCCTGAATCATGGAACAAAAAAAAAAATACCTCTTAATGCAGATTTTATCTTCTGTAGAGTAGCTGTGAAATGGCAGCTCCACAAAATCACCTTCCTTTACACAGTGTGAGTGACTCATTAGCAGTGTCAAGGGTTGTTTGCTCTTCTGTTCTGCTCATTCACAGAGCTGCATCCAGAATCCTGTTTACTTAGGATTTCTTCCCTATGTGTATTATTTGCTGTAAATAAAAGTCCTTTCTCCCTCTAACCCTTGATTGCCTGGAGCTGGTACTGTCCAGCTGTGAGGTTGTACCCTGTCACTGGTGGTGGCCCAGCACTCACCGAGGCTCCAGCAAGAACAGGCAAGATGGTCTGGGTAGGTGGGATGTTGGAGTGGCATTTCAGAATATCAGCAGTTATAGGAGCTGACATTCACTTTGGAAGTGGGACTGACCCACTTCATGGGTTTTCAATCTTAAAGCCATCTGTAACTTTGCAGAGTTACCTTATGTTTTCCTGGAAGAGCATCCAGCACATGCCCACTCCAGGACTCCTTGGCTCATCTTCCGTGTGTTTAAGGGGATGGCAGACTTCAGCTATAGGAGCAATTCCTCTGCCATCACTGAACAACATGCAGTAAATGAAAGAGTTAAGGATAATCTAGTAATTAGGAACAACCTGACTCCATGGTTTTGCCATATTAGTTTTCTTAACAGAAATGCATGAACCCGCATAAGGAAAATGCTACCCTTTGTGGCAGTCATAGGTGGGGATTGCTCCAAATCAGATTTTTGACTAAGATGCATCTCTATAAACAAAACCAAAATGGACAAAAGCAAACAGAGCTTGATAGGAGGAGAGGGAACATCCTCTTTCTCCATCACACTGCAACTTAAGTTGGTTATTACTAGTTTTTATCACAATTTAGCTTAAGGTTTTAGAAGTGCAAATACTCATATGATCTTTTCCCCTTTCTTACATTAAAAGTCCAGACTAGTTATTAAATGCTATTTTTATTCTTGTTCCACATCTATAGAGTTTCAGTGGGAAACCTGCAACATCACCAAATGGATCTATTTCTCCTTTTACAGCTTTTTTTCTGTGTATATGTTTGGTGCCTCCAAAGTTTGAAAATGAGAACACAACCTCCCATTACACAAAAGCATTCCCAGTGGGCAGACTGCTAGAGATGAAATATCAAATCACAAGCACTGTACAGAGATTTAAAAGAGGAAAATTAAAAGCTGTATCATTTGATTAACCTCTGTGTCTCACATTTGAAAATTAATGATAATGAAGTTTACTTTCATGTAAGCCTAGAAATACTTCTCAGAGAATTTGAAACCCAGAACACTGTCATTTACTTAATCCTGAGATACCCCTATACAGTTTTTAATAGAGTATACACAAAAGCATGTCTTAACTGGTTTTGAACATCTTTACAAGACAGTATCTGCAATATAGATCCAAATTTTCACTATACCTTCTTCCTCCCACTGTTCTACAACTTCACTGTTGAACAAGCCTGAGTTGGAAAGCTGATGGTTTAGTTCAACACTATAATTAAGTGATGGGTAAAGTTAAATCCCTGATTTTCCAGAGATTTTCCTTTTTTTATTTGCTTTTCTTTCCATTGAATGGAAACTTCCAGGTGAACAGAATTGTCTAAAGCGAATTAGTTTAATGATGATGCATTTTCCACCAATCAATGAGGCATATTAAAGATGCAGAATGCACTTTAGAACAATCCAAAATGTGGAAAATAGCAAGATACCAGTGCTATCCCCCTCTAAATTATAGATTGAGAATTAGATTCTACTCTCAACCATGCAGGTGCAAATCCATTAATTTCAGAGCAGCTGCTTCAGGTTGACATTGAAATGCTTGAGATCAGAACTCTCCTGGGGAGCTGGTTCTTTCCCGTTTCTCATGGCAAGCAGGACGTGCCTGATGCCTCAGTGGTCCTACCAATCACCCCCTTCTCTACCATGCTGAATTATAGCATGTGTAAACTAAGGGATAATATGGCTCCATTTCTTTATGTTGTAGCACAATGTGTGGGAAATGGATGAATGTGTCTGTGAATGGTATAATGAAATATTTGGAAATAGAGTTCAATTGTTTCCACCCAATCATCCCTGGGTCCCTGTGGTTTGGTGGGACATCTATTTGGTGGGGAGCTTTGAAAGTGGGTCTGCTTCAATTAGCAATAAGTGAATCTGTGTATCCATTGATAAACATTTTGCAAATATACAAATAGAAAAAATTTGTGAAGCAATGGTTTAGCTCTCTTTTCCTCTACTGGATATTTATTTATTTAGCTGTATGTTGGAAAGCCTTCCACTTAAAATATCTGTATAGTTGACATAATTTTAAACCTTTCTGATAGATCCCACAGAAGTTCTAGGTAGTTTTTAAATGCATACTAGCAAATCAAATCTGTTCTTAACACCCCCTTCCTGCATCCCTCTGAATCAATGAAGTGTAGGATTTTTTACCTTTTTAAGGCACGACAGAAGGACACACCCAAATTATGCATTGCTGGTGAAGGAAGAGCTATTATAAAAAACTTTGACACTTATTTGGACAGATTCTCAGCTGTGGTAAACTGAGAAAATTAGTGAGAATTCAATACTCACATCAAAGGGACATCTAAGTTACATGCTCTGCATCTACAGATGCATGTACAGCATAAAGATGCATGTTGATGTACCATTTTAGATATAACAAAATTGAATTATGATGAATTTACACATTTTTTCAGAACAAAAAAGTGACAGTTGAGAAATAAAAATAGGAGTCCTGGTTTTTACATGTTTAGAGCAATTCATGAGAATTAGGCTGGTATGGGGTTCATAAACCTTGTTTTGCCAGACTTTGCCTCCATGAGTGCAGCAAAGGGGAATTTTCAAGCAGCCTGATGAGCTTCCTGGCCTGCAACTTCTAAGCAAATAAAACCCATGATGTTTGTATGCCCTTATGCAGCTAGTCCTGGATTCCTCCATCCTCAGACAGCACAGTCTGTATTTGCAAGAATTTGCAGATAGATTTAGATAAATTTGTCTGAGTAGCAAAATAACATGAGGATTAAGAATTGCCTATAAAATGTGAGTTTTGGTAATAAACTAGAATGTGGGGGAGTTCTGCTCTAAGGCAGCAGTATGTCTTGAGTCAAGGAGGCTCAGTGAATAAAATCTTCTCAGCATGGTATTAAAATGAAGTTCTTACTAATTTTGGCTTGGCTTATGATGGATGAAAATACATTAATTTTCCACCAGCAGGAAAGCCCTGTGTGTTGTGGTAATGGAAATGACAATACATTAGAGCGCTTTGAGAAGGCAGGGCAGGGGGAGAGAGCAGTGATCTTTCAGTGCTTTCACACTTGAGATGCTCTTTGGACACGTATCTGAGGTGCTGCTGCCCCTTTTTGCCCCAGATTGCTGCTTCAACAGAGGTAAGTGATGTATATGCTTTGAAAGCTGCCTGATGGTCTTATGGCAGCCTGTCCAAGAAAAAGGATGTTCACAGAAATGAGTGGAAAAGATCATTACTGTGTTGTCTTGGACAAAATATTTTTTTGCCCCTGAGATTCCTCCTTCTGCTAGCAGTGGAGGCATTCCAGATAATGTGATTTTAAAGGGAAAAAGATGTAAACAATTTGCTTTGGTATGCCAGAGACAGGCTTAATTATCTGGAGATTTGCTGGATATGTTTGCATACCATTACAGGCTGAATTAAATCTCTTTGAAAAGCCAGGTCTTACTTCTCTTTACTGTTCTTTACATCTAAACACCCTGATAAGCCATACATATTTGTGTTAATTAAGCAAATGTTCTGCAATCTCTTTGTTCCTTTTTTTGTTCAGTGGAAAAAAGCCCAGTCAAGGGGTGTCCCAGGAGACCAACCTGTTCACACCTCCTTCACAATGAAAATCGCCGTGGCCAATTGCAGGGGCCCCAGGCCTGAACAAAAGAAACTGCAGCAAAGAAGTAATAGGCTCTGAAAATACCTATTGTCTTTAATCAAGGGAAAGAGACCAAGTGATGGAAATGTGGAAGCACAGGCAGCACTTGGACCGTGGGCGATGAAGTGCGTTGGCAAAAAGCTGAGTTACATGACGGTTCCATTCATCCTGAAGGTTTGCTCGAGCTTCTGTGGAAGCTGACACATCTCATATTCTCTCTGAGCTTTCTCTTAAAATGGAACTTAAAGGTCTGTTTGGCAATTGCTATTAACGGTTAGTGAATGTTGGATTGAAGTGATACTTCCCTACCAATGTTTCTCCAGTGACTCAATCGGCTTCTGAAGAATCTAAATGAAGTAATTATTTTTGTCCTTTTATGTTGCAAAGAAAACCTGAATACAATGGAGGGGGTTCCTTCTCCCCAGACCCTATCTAGGTAGAAACACTGATGTGACTGAGGGCTTAAGAGGGCATTTCTTCAGCTCTGCCAAGAAGAAATAGAGTTTGAGATGCATGAATTGTCCCACTCTATCTCAGCCAGGCTTGGATTCCAAAGTCTAATAAAACTCATCTTTGTGTGTGGGTCCTGTGCTGGCCACAGATGTATGGGACTTTCTGCTCCCACCTGGTCTCTTTACGGTGGGGGCTTGTGTTGTCAAAGCTGAAGAGCTCATCTGACCATCATCCATATTTTCTTCAACATTTCTGTCTGGGAAAAAAAAAAGATGCATAACCAGCAATAACATTTCTAAAGCATGAGGCTGAAAGCAAGTGAATCTATAATTTAATGTTATGCTAATATTAAAATAATAAATAATGTTTTTCTAAACCAAGCAAAAACCTAGGAATATGTATTTGGGGGAAAAAAAAAGCTGCTTTTGGTTTGGTTTTTTTTTCATTTTCAAGCTGGAGGCAGGTTATAAAGTAAATCTGGAAAGAGTTGGTCACCAGCAGTGACTTAGGATCCAAAAGGAAAAACCTCCTTTTTACAACCTTTTGATAGACTATTTCATGAAACAGCTGGAGATCTGTGGGGATAGTGGCTCTGCTCAACCTGCTTGCTGTTTCCCACATATTCAGAGGGAGCTGGAAAGGACTGTTCATATCATCCAGTGACCACGAGATACCACTGTTGATTCAATACAATGCCTTACATTTCTATTGCTCAATAGAAATTTGGGGCATAAAGGGGACATTGCATTTCACAAGACTTACCACACTGATGAGCATCTGCAGTACAGACTATTCATGTCAGAAACCAAGCTAGTATGGACTTGTGCCCATCTCCCCATTTATATCCCCATTTATGTTCCAAAGAAGTTCTCAGATCAGAAGAGGAGCTTTTCCATTTTTTTCTCCTCCATTACAAGAAGTAAATTGAAAAGAAGATCAATATAAGGATGAAGAAATCAGGATTGATCTGAGATCTCTTTCTGAAACCTAAGTTTGTGCCTGTATTACTCTGTATATATGAGAGAGTGTTTAAGTTCCAGGTTCCTGTTAAGCCTTTTTGGAGAAAATAATGAGATTTCACAAGCTTTGGAGCTTGTGCACTCCCAAATTGCTAGAATCTGACAAATTACAGAGGTGGAACCTATTCCTGGATTTATAGATCTGGATTTCAAATTGCTTTTATATCAGTCACCAGCCAAAGTTCATGCTGCATGGTGGTCTGGTTCAGGCCTGTCTGTGATCCAAGCATTAGGAGAGAGCACAACCCTCTGTGGAAAGAAGACATCAGTTAAAAGAGACTTCTTTGGTTTCTGCTGGATAAAGCCACATTGTCAGGTAACCACAAACTGTTTAACTCACTGTGATTTAATTCTAAGAAATTCTAAGAAAATTTAATTGCTAAGAAAAACAGTTCTGAACCACCTATATTCCTACAATATTGGACATTGGCCATGTTTAATTTTTAATTTTAAACATGTGCTATTAATTATAGCACCATCCCAGATTTCCTGGTCTATCACTTACTGTTCTCACTAAAATGTGACATGCACAGCAAGCCAACTGCTATGGCATAACCAGGCTCACTAACTCCCAGGATTTCCCTGGCTATGCTCAGGTCCAGTCCATTACCTTGAACTGGTTTGTGCTCCAGCTCAGAGCTGTGCTGCAGATCACAACTGAGACCTGAGACATCAGATTGATTCAGGGTCAAATGTCAGAGCTGGACCCAGAAAACAGAGATAAACATCCTCCAGGTTTTATGCTGAACTAGTTATATCAGGTGTTCATAGCAACTCAACAACTGAATGTGGAGACTGCATGTGGCACTTAGTGCCATGGTCTAGTGACCATGGCAGTGTTGGATCAAGGGTTGGACTTGATGATCTCAGAGGTCCCTTCCAACCCAGTTGATTCTATGATTCTATGATTCTGTGAACACTGTCAGTAACTGAAACCCTAATCAGGTTGAAACTTAATCAAAGTACTAGAGGGATGTGCACTGAAAGAAAACTCATTTGGTCAAAATCAACCTGTCAGGCCAATGGTGATGCTAGAAGGTAAAGCCACTGATTTCCAGAATTTTACTACACTGTGTGTCTACTGGGTATATGGGGAAGAGGTAAGTGTTCACACACACACAAACAATATATGCAGTCTCTTCAATTTAAACCTATAAAATAGTATATAAGGTAGCTATTAAAACTACCACTCTTCTGACATTTTCAGTATGCTCTACTAGAGCTTACTGAAAAGCTCTAACATTTAACAGAGATGCTGTAATGTTGTTTTATAATTGCTGAATGCAACGCAATGCATTCCACCCACAGGATGAGTCCCCTACACTTCTATCAAATAACACTGTACTGACTGATTTGCTCAGTAAGCTGTTGTGGCTTCTTCATGCATCATGTTTCTCAGCTGCATAAGAAGTTACTAAGCCAAATTGTTGATACCCAGTCTGTATAGGGAGGGCTGATAGAACTGAGTACCTTTTTTGCTTTGTAACTGGTAGAAAGAAAAATACTGATTTTGTGGGCTGTCGTGTTATGGTCTTTCTGCTATTGGGTGATTGGGATGTGAAGAAACCACTCTCTGATACAGAACACAAGACAAAAACTCTTTAAAAATTATGTCAAAACTATAAAGGAGGAAAAGGATCTTCTGATGTCCATTTAACGTTGATAAATAGTTCTCCAAATCCCTAGATAAGGTAGGTAAAAATTACAGAGTTGATCACTTCATCCATAAAGGTTTCAGGACAGTTGTACTTCTAAACACGGCACAAAACAGAGCTCCACTGATATCACAGGAGAGCTCTCTGAGACTGGGGCACCTCTCTTCTAACAGGTATAAGAGCTTGCCTAGCTTAAAGACAGAGACTGACACGTCTTGACACTGGATTACAGGACACGTGGCAAGGGACAGATTTAGTGACACCACAAAATCCTTCTGGTACTTGAATGAAGACTCTGTGGATCAAGTGTCTGGTTCGTTTAGTGGTAACATGACTTAGAATTGTGGTAAAAATGTAGACAGATGAGGGAGATGATGTATCAGTGTAGTGGACTCATGTAATTACATATATGGTAGAGAGCAAAAAGTTCAATGTGAGAGCCCAGAACTGTTCTTTTACTCTCTTCAATGATCTGGAGGAAGACACTGTGCCCAGTTCTTGCTTTCTTTTTCTGCAGAGTGGGAATTCATATGAAAGATACTAAGTTAGTGTATACTTGAAGCAAGTTTGCAAGCAGTATACTACAACTTATTAGTAACTCCAGTTCTCTGTTCATATTATTTATTACCACTGAGGGTTAATTAAAAGACAAAGTCTACTTAGATCTAACTTCTGAGTATACAGTTAAATTTGGGATAAAGCTTCTGATACGTTAGTAAGTCTAAGAACAACAGAGAGCTTTTGGCATCCCTCTTCTTGCCACGTACTGTACATCAAGCGAGCTTCACTACAACAGATTTTTCAACTATGTGAAACCCCCAAAAGTCAAGCCCTTACCTCTCTCTGTGTTGATTAACACAGCTTGTGAGGAGAAAAGAGCCCTAGCAGATATAGCATCTTCTGCAGGAGCAGTTTCCATTGCTGATCTCCTCCTGCATGCTCCTGCTGCCACTGACACACAGCACATCATCTTTCCAAACCATTTTACTTTGTTTTCCTCAAAGAAAATGATCTAAGAGTGGCAAGGGTGTGCTTTTGCCGTAGTCTCTGGAAAGGCTTATTGCTGCCATCTGTCTCTGCTCAGCCTTTGCAGAGCTTAACCTCCACTCATGTTCTGTAGCGTTATTAATGTCATTTACTCTGTAGGAAAATATAGCATTTTTTCACCCAGTGTATCCCAATTCTAAAAAAAATCAGAGGAAAATAATTTAATTATGGACAAATAAAGTATGAATATTTTGGGGACATGAACATTGTGTTTCATTACCATTTAAACTCTACTTTTTGAAGTATTCAGTTTGTTCAATGTTCTCTTCTTGAGACATTTACTTTTAAATACGGTTTTAGCAAAATAAGCTTTTTCAAAAGGGTAAGTTTCATTTGGAAAACTTCAAAATAAAAAATGTTTCACTACTTCCAAGAGGAAACATTTCATTTAATAAATTGTCAAAGGAAAATGTGTATACATTTAATAAAAAAGCCTTGGTCAGCTTTTTCAGCTGTAAGGTATAACCTAAATCAACACAAGTTACAGTCCCCCTAAAAGTCATCTCATCCAGAAATAGGTGCTGACTCTCTGATACCTCAGCCACCACCCTCCTCAAGTTTTCCATCTCTCTTGTTTTATAGCTGTACCAACTTTAAACCAAAAGTAAGGGCAGACTGTATCACTGCACCCAGTGTTATTTCTTCTCCCCCCCCCCCCCAGCAGCCTTTGTAAGCACTGCACTTGTACATTCAGAGCAAGTGTCTGCCCTGGCTCACCATGTCTCTGTGCCACCATGTCTCTGTGCTCATGGTTCAGACGTGCAAATTCAGCGTCTCACACCCCCAGTGGGCTGTGGTGTGAAGAAGGAAATTGGGTGGCTGCAGTTAGTGGGAGAGTGTTGTATTAACAGCCATGGAGGCACAAGTCTGTTGCTGTTAGACCTGGCTAGGACCAGTTGTCAGCCCAAACCTCACTCATCAGTTCGTAGCTCTGTCTGCCCAGGGGTATCCTAATGGGAGATGACAGGGCAGTTTAGTTTTCCTGCCCATTCTTCCTTCAGCTCCTCTGCTAAAAGTACACATTTGATAAAATGTCCTGTAATACAGACAGATGGCCATTAAGAATTAGTGTAAATTCAACAAAGTCTCAGAGATGAAAACAACTGTTGACCATAAGGAAAGGGGGTGATGTTCAAACTGCCCTGACAGCACTATCTTTGCCTTGTTTCCTATATATAACAACTTTATGGCTTTTGTTCTGCAGGTATCTAAAGGCACCTGCTGCTTCTCTGTTGCTGGCGAGGCAGGATAAGGATATATAAGTATCATGACAAAATGTACTCTGAGGACCAGCAACATTGCTCCTCTTCCTCTGCGGAGAAATTTTTAATTTTCTTTTTTTTTTTTTTTTAACTGTCAAGTATCTAAATGCAGTAGAAAGCTTCTCACCCTGATCCACAAGGCAATCAGCACCTTGCCATGTGGGGCTGTGTAGGCAGACACAGCATCATTTCAGTAAATTTCTAGTTAAGAAACAGCTAAATGCACCAGGTCAGCTTGAAATGTGAATTATGTCTGTGTCACAGACACTGGTGACAGTATTCTCTCAGCTCAGGCCAGGTCTTCCTACTTGCTCAGCTCAGCTGAGTTTACTGCAAAGACACTCAAAGGGAGCTACTGTCAGCTGAAAATGTCAGAGCTTAGTAAAGGTTTTCAAGACGGAAGAAGGGAAGGGAAGGTTTGGGAAGGTTTGGGAAGGTTTGGGAAGGTTTGGGAAGGTTAGGGAAGGTAAGGTTAGGGAAGGGAAGGGATTGGATTTTAAAGGAAGAAGTAGAATCTACTGGAGACTTGGATTTATGTATGATCCTGCTGTACTGCAGAGCCCACCATTTGTCCACTACTTTTCCTTTATCTGCCTCGTGTGTATAAATGCTCAGAACTCCAAGACAGAGGGGTAGTTTAAAAGCTGTGAGTGTGGTACCTGCACAGTGGCCTCTGTTCTTCATTAGTCCAGCAATACTCCTGGAGTGACTGAGAAGTAAATGAGAAAAAGTGAGAGAATAGAGATTGTGCATTTAAGAATGGTGAAGCACTGGAAAACATGTGAGGAGTCGAGTTTTAGCTTTGTTAAACTGATTAAAACAACAGTATTCAGGCAGAAAGACAAGAGGTAGCTAAGGACTGTATGAAGGTTGGGAATGGTAAGTCTGTTGTCCCACGCCCTTGTCCTTTACAACACTGAAAGACATAGTCTCTGAGATGTTTACCCACAAGAGCTAAAATATTTTGTTTAACAGACTGATCAAATGTTGGACAACATAGAAGTGTGAATGGTATTGGGAAATAAAAGAGTGAAATGAAAGGCTGCAAAAAGGAGGCTGTTTTTTTCCACAACACCCGATTGTGTCAGCCCAGTCACGGCACATTCAGGCACTTGGTATTTACTCTGGTAGAGGTAGAAGAGTGGTACCATACCTGTTTCTGTTTGAAGTTGCTAAGTTATGAAACCACAGGTTCCACAGCAGACTCACGGATGAGTAGGCTTTGCTTCCACCTCAAAAGAGTCATGCAATGGTCACGAGGAACAGCAGTTCCACAGTGGCCTTAGCAGAAAAGGTAAAGGGAAAAAAAGAGCTCTAACTGCACCTGGCAGACATAAACAAACCAGCACAGTTATACCTGAGCAGTCTTTCTTCTGTGGATAAATTTGTGTAGAGCAATTCAGATTGTGGGAGCATGGAGACATTAGAATGTGAATTATGGAATCGTTAAGGTTGGAAAAGATTTCTAAGATCATCAAGTCCAACAGCCGATACAGCATCACCACCACGTTCAAAACTAACCCATGTCCTCCAGTGCCATGTCCACATATTTTCTGAACACTTCCAGGGATGGAAACTCTACTACTTCCATGGGCATCCTCTTTCAAAGCTTGACAACCCTTTCTGTGAAGAAATTTTTCTTCTAATATCTAATCTAGACCTCCCCTTGAGGCCATTTCCTCTTGTTTTGTAATCTGTTACATGGAGAAGAGACCGACACCCACCTTACCAGAACCTCCTCTCAGGTAATTGTAGAGGGCAATTAGAGATTCCTGAATGAAGATGGCTGTAAATATTGAGTCACAGAGCAGTGTTTCTGTAGTTCTTGTAGTTTTCTATCACATAATTTTGATTCAAAGTGAGTTATTTTTCATAATAACCCACAGGAAGAAAAAAGAGAAGGGCCCATTGTATATTTTAAAACTACTAGAAATGTCAGATAGACAATTTACTCTCTTCCTGGAGATTTCCAGAGGATTTCAATAGTTCTTTTTCATCTGTAGATGTATTTCTCCCTCTAAGAAGGACCCAGGTTCTGCCTCCCTAAGAAACAACCCAAAGATAAACCTATGTACATAGTCTTACACTCACAGATGAAATAATTTGCAACCTGTTGCCTTTTTAGAGGATTATTACCACCAAATTTAGCTTAATAAAAGCATTTTTCAAACTGAAGTCTGATAAAAGTGTCTTTGCATCTGACCAGAATATTCTCTGCAGAAAACTTACTGTTCCAGTACCAGGAACACCAGTGAACATTTGAACTGGTACTCTTGTTTCACAATTACACTTCTCATAGGTCTGGAGCCCACAGTCTTCTCTGGAGAGTTGTAGCAACACTCTGGTAATAAAGGTAGAATTCAGAAAATAAAAATGCCCCAGCATTTGATGGTTCTGTGAAGATCTGCATTATATAAGTTGTTTTCTCCAGACCTGTTTCAGTCTCCCCATATTTTTAATGACTGAACAGATTTATCATGTAAGAAAGTTCCCTGATAAACCACTCAACAAGTTATCACACTCCTTCAGTATGTTATTAGAAATGGATGGTTCACTTTTACAGTTCACTGGCATTTGCTGCTCCTGCTGAGAGATTTCTGAAAGTGTTGCAATAATATAAGACCCGTGTGGATGTTCAGCTAATGTAAGATAGGGAAATAGCAACTTTTAGCTGAGACAAGCTTAATAAAGTCACAGTTTTTCAGGTTTCAGAGTAATTGGATATCATATAACAAACTGCAGCTGGAGTCTTATCTAAAATTGGGAACGAGGCACCTTTCTGGCGAGTTCTGCTGTAAACACTCAAGTAATTCATTGATGCTATTCTTGTCTCTTGGTATGAGTCACCAGGCACATCGGTCATACCTCTGTACAGGGACAAAGGTGAAGGAGACAGAATACTGAATAACGTGCATGGTTAAATTTAGTAAAAGATTTTACTTCAGGGCTGTTACTCAGAACAACTTCTTTACTTTGACAGCAATGTTGGGAGGCATGTCTAGATTTTTGTGGCGTGCTTGAATACTTGAAGGTGAAAAACAAATGACCACACCTGGCAGTGCTGATTCACCTGTATGATTCTGTGTTCTTCTTTAACTGATTTAGACATGAAAGGAAGTGCCTCATCTGCACCCATGTAGAAAAAAGATATTTGGACATCCACCTTTTGAGATCTGTGGGAGTTATAGCATCCTAGATAATGCACCATCACATGAAGTGTCACGTGTTTTCCAGGACTTAGAGTGACCTGAGTGATCTGGGTTAGGTGTCAGATGTAGGCACCTTGGGGGTCTCTCTTCCTTGGGTCTCTGGTTCACGATTTTTAGACCACTGGGCTCTTCAAACTGAGTAAGAATGTGAAGTAGCTTTGACTCCCATTATCACCTTTATAACAAAAAAGAAGCAGAACAGTGCATGATTCTAACAGGATTTATGGGTTTTGTCTTTTAATGCCTGTGTTAACCACAAGACAGTTTCCTGGGGAACAGTTACGTCTCCTTCTTCATGTTAAACAATTGCTACATTTTTCCTCACTAAGAGAACAGGTATCTCTATATTCCTTGCAAGAGCACAAGAGGGTTTCAGTACCCTCTTTAGGTTTATGAATTTCTGTGTGCAATGTTTATCGTTGCTAAATATAGATGCGAAAAGCACCAATCCTTTTCATGGTATTTAAAACACAATGGCTCTTCAGCCCCTTCAGTTTTGCTCTTGTTTCAAGTGGGGAAAAATATTCAGTGTGCTGTATGTTTGTTGCCTTAGAAAGATGTATGTACATACAGTAAAATCATAAATACTTAGTTGCCTGAAACTATAAATATTGTCCTTTTACCCACTGCAAAAATGATTACTTCATTAGCCCAAGATATACAGCTAAAATAAACATGATATACAGTGAGGTTGTTCTGGTTTTGGCTGGATTCTCAATCTGTGAGATCCTTTTTACTCTGGGAAACATAAGATATTCTTTTCTGTTTGCAGAACCAGTGATAACTTGCTCCACAGAGAACAGAAGACTTACGTTGAACTTGACTTCAAAACATTGCTTAATCTTGGGGCACTATCTAGAATGGTCTCTGCTTCAGCTGAGGTTCAAGTTCATGTCCCTTTGATGCTGTAAATGGAGCATGTTGGACTGGCTGACGCAGTATTAAATGCTTTGTGTGCTTTTATAAGAACAAATTAACAAATTATCTAAGGGTTAGCATACTCTGCTTTACATGCTGAAAATTCAGAGGTAGTGACTTTAAAAGCTGATTTGTGTTTTCCTTCGTGCCCTAAAACTTCATTCACTTCCACTGTCATTCTTGCTCCTTATGCTGATCTAGAACATCAGATTATCTCAGCACAGTTTTTACACAAAAGGACCACAAGGTTCAAGTGGGAAATAGGATGAAAACACTTATGACAGTATTGATCTCCATCGTAGCAGTTCATAAGGTATTTGAAGCAGACATCATCCACTGGACATGTTCCTGGACAGCCTGCTCTAGTTGCCTCCAAGCAGAGGGGTTAGACAAGGTGACTTTCAGAGGCTCCTTCCAACCCCAGCCATTCTGTGATTCTATGAAGTCCCCCTAGCATGATTAAAAGCAGCAAGATTGCAGTCTCAGATATATTTTTGTTCTTTTTCAGTAACAAATACTAAAGATATGAATGAATTTTTAAATTATATTTAAAAAACATAGAAGGAAAATTATTAGTCTCTGCAGTTCTCTACCTCTTTCAATCATTCATTAGCCAGGAGAGGGTTGTTTTCTTCATTTTCAAATTATGACACACTTCTAAATTTCAGTAAGAAAGCGTTTTAAGTATTTCAAGATTTGGCTTGTTCTGTTCTGCCTACACACTTATTTTTTTACCATATTTTCACACGATATCCCTTCCCAGTAAAGGAAAAGGAGTGCCAAACCTTTCTCTGTTTCACTGCCAGTGTTGGTATAACTATGGCATGATTACATTCGCAGTACCAGCCAAGCAGACAAAAGAGTTGTTCAGCATGAGACTCTCTGTTCCAGTGGCTGGTTGCTTTGATACCTTGCCTTTCTGTTCCTCCAAAGCTTCCTGCCTTCTATCTTCACATCTCTAGGCTCTGTTTCTTCTCATAGATCACTTGCAGCATGGCACATACTGTCTTCATCCAGGAAACATCCCACTATACAAACTTAACAAGGTATGGAATTCTTTTTATATGCCCATTTATAGTAAGTAGTGCTTGTGGAGTAATTTTTTTTTCCCCCACACCCAAACCATCCCAGTGACAGACAAAAAATTGCATCAAATATCAAGGAGGTGTTGAATTTTCAGCAGTAAGCTAATCACTGTGTGATCTTTTTTCCATACTTCTAAAGCGAAGAAACTAAAGGTTTCCCAGGTATTGCAAGAAAAGATTTGTCACCCTTTGGAGAATTTTTCCATGTGCAGCTGGTTATATACGATGCTGTGGGAGGACTAAATCACGAATTTGCTGTAAATTCTCTCCTTAAGACAAGATGCAGTTTTCAGAGGGCTGAAATATTAGAACCTTTGTTGAACTTCTCTAGTTCTCATATCAATGAAGCAGTCTCTGCCATTTACAGGTGGTGTGCTTTTGTGCAGCTTCAAAGTAGTATTTCATTCAGGTAGGAAAACTGCAGTGGCTGAAAACAGTATAATAGGCTAAGGCACATATATCAAAAAGACCTAGACAATAACCAGGTGCATGATGGGGTTCTCAAAGATAAAGATCCTGACATTCTCTTCAAAGATAACTCATGGGGCTGATTTGGGGTGGACTGTTTTTGGATTTCATTGCTGCCCCATTAAAAAAAAAAAAGAAAGGTATGTCCCAGAAAAATCAATAACAACCAGACCAGTGCACTGAGTGCTGAATTGTGGGGTCCATTCCCACTCCCATGTGGATTCCTTGGGTCATCTGGAGCAGTAACTTCATTCCTCTGCACCTTAATTCTCCTTGAATGAGAAAGAGAACCATTCTTTGTCTGAGAGGGATCAGAGAATAACTATAGGATGTGTTCATAAATTTATAAAATGAGGACTCCCTACTGACACCCACTCCTACTCCCAAAAGAAATGTCTAGGAAGCAAGTTCAACTGCATGCTCAGAAAGGCCACCTGCAGAGAACCCCATTATGACTCAAATAATATTTGAATATTTGGTTAAATACCAAAGAAAGCTTCAATCTCTGGTTCCTCCTTATTCTTGAGTAAAATGCAGTACTGGAAGAACACCATCTGTAGCCATAAGGGTGTGTTGCTTTTTTATGTGACAATATAGGGTTTTTTATGGAGAGGTTTAAGGAGACCAGAGGGAGCTTCTTAAATTATAATGAGCAATCCAGGTAATATCAATTTGGGGTTATTTTCTATTCTTTTCTGCTCCTTAATGCCTAAGCTCTACTGCTGATCTTTGCAGCTGGCAGATGCCAACATAAATTTCTATTCTCTTTTCCTTCTTTAGTTAAGTCTGACATTCCAGAAAATGTAATAAACTCAGCAGATACAACATTATTAGGCTGCCACAGAATTGGGAACTTGCCCTGGTAGGATTATAGAGCTGCTGAGGTTGTCAGCCCACTTGACAAACTAATTTTATTTTAATTGGTTAAAAGTGATTGCCTTTTAAACAACTTTTACAATAGGGGGAAATGTAAGTGAGATGGTGAAGGAATTGGGAAACTTGATGACTTTAGAGTAATTTGGGGCAGTTGCTTTTCTTTTGTTACTCAGTTTACTGTGTTAAACTCTTATCAGAGATGGACCAAACATGAGAAGGAAATAACTCCCAGACAGAAAAAACATTGGGCAAATGCTCCTTTGTCTAGTACAAATCCAAAGAAAGCGGGATTCTGGCATCTCGGATGGCACAAGTTTACATTGGAGGAGAGGAGGATTTGGCTTTTCTTTCCTAGGGATTTCTGTGTATAAAACAAGACAAGTGTGTTTGCCTGGTTTCTTCAAATGGAGCCTTAAATCACAAAGCTTGACACCCAGTAAGTCTGACTTGGGACTAATCTTTCAGTAGTACAGAAGTTGCAAGTTACTTCTGCTTCCCTCTAAGGTCTCATGGAGAGGCACAATCTGAAGTGACACTGCCTCAACATGAAAGTTGATATTTCCTCTGGCATTTGGGTGCTGTACAGGATTGGTACAGCCTGAGGTGGTGGTGCTTACCTATACACAGGACCAGTATGCCACACCTGGTTGAAATTACAGCTTGTGGTGGTGGATTCTCACCCATGAAATGTGTCAGAAACACATGTGAAAATCTATGTTGAAGTTTCTTCTGGTCTATGTCTTTGGCAAGCAGAAGTCATGTCAGCATGACTCAGTAATAAATCTTTGGGGAGCAAGCTCTGAAAAGTTCATGTTGACTGAAAGGAACACGCTGTGTACCTTCACATGGTTTTCGTTGTGAGTAATGGTAACTAAAAGACACCATGAAACCAACTGCAATTACTGGAAAGAGAAGGGAGTCTCCATGTTGAAAATGGAAAATGAATACTTTGGATGTCAGGTAACCAACCAGGGGCGAGACCAAAGTTCTTTATTTGACATGCATGACAAAAATGGGTGAGTAAAAAACATATTTTCCACATATATTTAATCATGCATTCAAAGCCTTTTTTTAGTTTTATTGGCATATGGGCACAAGAAAGAACAGAATAGAATAGAATAGAATAGAATAGAATAGAATAGAATAGAATAGAATAGAATAGAATAGAATGTTTCAGTTGGAAGGCACCTACAACAATTATCTAGTCCAACTGCCTGACCACTTCAGGGCTGACCTGGTTAAAACATTTTGTTAAGGGCACTGTCCAAATGCCTCTTAAACACTGACAGGCTTGGGGCATTGGCCACCTCTGTGGGAAGCCTGTTCTAGTGTTTGACCACCCTCTCTCTAAAGAAATGCTATCTAATGTCCAGTCTAAACCTTCTCTGATACAGATCTGAACCATAAAGAAGTGGCTTCATATCACCTTCCTGTGATGTTTCACTGCTGCACAGCTAGTGCTGTGTGCATTAGCCAGCTCCAGATATCAAAAATGCCTTTGTAACCTTTGCAGCTGGCACAGCAGTTGTTGTCTGTTAGATCTAGAGCTGATGTGAGTTAATAAAAAGCTTATCCAAGGGGTGGTAAGCAGGTGAGAAGAAAACAGTGATCTAGGGATTTGGCACAAGGACCATGCAACGGGGGAAGGCCACAGTGTCAGTCAGATGTTTTATGTTTAATATGAGTTTTCTCGTATTTAACATATTAGCCTTCTTACTATACCTCCTGATGCACTGTAGACCTGGCCCAAGAGCCAGGGAGTTATGAAGGAGCATGCCAGGCTCCTAAGCTTCTGTTTGAATGCAGAAGTCAACAGAAAGGGGCCAAGAAGAAACAATGTGATGGAAACAGCTCACTGCAATATTATAAGCTCTGTTATATTCTGCCTGCAGGATATAAATTTTGCCCTGTACTTCAGTGAGGTGTGTGAGATTTTCACATAATCATATTAATATTTTTTAAAGTTGGAGAAGGGCAATGGGTTTTGATTGTAACTTCTTGTAATTTGCAGTTTAAACATCATGATTATGATAATACTGTCAACGTAGGTGTAATAGCATGTTACTCTACACAGACCTTCTGATTTCTCTTTGAAGGACCATCAAGAAGTCCTGTATATTTTTAAAATGGCATGCACTGACATTGTAAAGCATTACAAAATTAGTTATTAGTGAAATAAGTGATATTTTGACTTTGTAAAATGTAACATCCATGCCATCAATTACAGATTAGGTGTAGCAAACAGTGACTAGCTAATGAAAAGCAAAACTGCAAATTAAGTTTGGGGTTTTTTTTTTGCAGTGGGAGGAGGTGAGGCAAAGACCAAAGGTGTCCTCCTGACACCTCACAGGGCTTCCTGCATTGCTTTGGGTTTCTGTGCTCTTCTGAGGATTTTACCATTTCAAGGAAGCTGTGTGGGCAACAGCCACTTGGGATCCCAACTAAGGCTTCTAAATTATGTACTAATTTTTTTTTCAGTATTGCAAGGGTGGAAATAATTTAGATCCCTGGACTAACTGCAGCACCACTCCAAGGACTCATAATCCTCAGCTAGAAAGTACGGAATCAGTCCTGTCCCTCTCCTACCTTCAAACTGCCCCCTTAAGCTTAAGGCAACTTGTTTTCCTTCATCACTTCTTTGGAATAAACAGCAAAGAAAGGATCAGAAGAGATTTCCCACTCCCTGCCTTCATACTCATCTATTTCCCAGGGTGGAAGGGAACAGATGCAGCTTCTGGCTCACAGCATCTCCGTGGTCTGTCAGGATTGCATTTAGCTGCTGTTCACAACTCCTGGGCAGTGTGAGATACACAGACTTCATTTTTCACCAGCTACTGGGTATTTTTATAAATAGAACTGAATCGGAAAAACACTCTTGATCCTTTTCAAAGATCTACAGGTTGCAATAATTCAGTTTCTATTGCGCAATTCACAAATTCAACAGAAATTGAAAAATTACTTGTATTCTCTCACCAAAAAACACTCTAATTTCACAATAAGTATACAGACATCATGCAGACAAAATGTGATGCCTTTCCCCTCACACTTTCTGCACATCAAAAATTTGACTTAAAATCAAAAAGTATTTTTAGAAACCCCATATTTTGTCTTCATTGATTATATTTTCATGTTTCTCTGCAATCATAAAAGTCACAGATGTGGTCTTTTGGTGAAGGGGTCTGACTACTTGCTTTTAATGGCTGTTGTGATCCTTAATACCAGAGGTTCCCAGATCTCATGTGCCAGCCACACTTTGCTAAGAGTGACAGATGAATTCAGTTCATTCTCTTCCTCTTGTCTGTAAACTGGCTTAAACCAGAAAACTATTTGCAACAGACCTTTTCTTATTTTTTGCTCACTAAAATTTTCTTGCATGACTGCCACTGCACAGTTCATAAAAACGTGAGCTAAGGCTGCTAATTCTCAAGCATTAACCCCAGAGCAAGCATGATACCTGCTTCCCCTCCATGGAAAACACAGACCAAAAGAAAATCCATGGTATTTTATAGGTGCTTGGAAACTTTTGTTAATCTTGCTCAATATTTCTAGATCTGACTGTTACTAGTTATTCTTATCGTTGTTATATGCATCTAAATATGCACCAGGAATTAACTCTTCATTAACAGAATGGAGTCATGCACAGTTTAACATCAGATGGGCAGCGCTGAATGAATGAAAAATACATCTGTGTGTGTGCATCCAGAGGACCTCTTTGTAGGTAGACTTGGAGGTTATATAACATATCTCTCTGACAAGTCTTGCTTTTAAAACTCCTTTGTTTTAAGGAGTTTTCTGGTGTTACATAAACATGGGTAATATTTGTCCATGAAAGAAATGAAAAGCTTAATGTTACGTGAAGAACTGCTTCAAGATACCAGCAGCAGAAACCTCTTGTGGAAGAGGAATTTGTGACTTGGATGCTGGGTACTGGTAAAAATTTTACTACCCACATAATCATTAATAAATCACACACTTTTCTGCTTGCATAAAGTGCTGTATGCATAAAGTGCTGTATGCATAAAAACAGCGTGACTGGAGGTGAGACAACTCATTGAAAAGCAATATTCAAATCCTGTATTTTGTTTGGTGGAAGAATTACATTAGCAATGACAGTCTCTAGCAGAGACCTGTGGTCCTGTTCCTCTGGGTTCTGTGAAGACTTGCAATGGGAAGAACCTTCCAAACATTTCTCTATAAATCTCTGTTGTACCTCTTTATATCTGTCAGCATTTGTGTCCTATTTCATTTCCCAGTTTAACGCCTTATTTTTTCATCTTCCTAAATGTTTGCTGGTTTCCAGTGAGCTCTCCTTCTCTTGAACTGACAGTGCAGTTGTGTTCTGCTAAAAGCACCTGGCACTCTGATGGAAGGGGAGCTACATGGCACTTAGGGCTAATGTGCTTTCAGCATCCTGTGCTCCATGTGTTACACAGGGGAAACACCTCCACTTACTGCTGTGAGCTAACTTGAAGGAAATGTAGAGGATGAATTGCTTTAGGGAAAAGAATCCACTTAAATGTAATGGTGCCTAAAACAAATGGCTCCTTTCATCTGTAAACTCTCTGATACCACTTCTGCTATTCTAAGCTTAAATGGATTTTTTAAAAATAAAATCATGGATCAGTTTAAAAAAAGAAGCCAGTGAAACACAATGGAAAGTGCCAACTGTATTTTTCCCCCTTCTTCTTCACACAAGGAGTCCAGAGGTTCAGACAACTGTGGAATACAACAGGAAATCAATGGGCTGTCATAAAGCACTCCCAGCACTTCCCTTTCTAGACATGTCCCACAGCAGATGACAGCACCATTCCCCATGGGCTCTGTGGAGATGTTGCTGCCCCAAAGCTCTCTGCAGTTGCTGGAAGTCTTGCTCAGAGTGTGGGCTTCATTTCACACCAACTTTTGCAGATTTTAGGTATCTCACTTTCCTCACGTCCACTCACAGTATTTCACAGAAGGACCATTACTTCTCTGAACTATTCTCACACACCAGGATATCTCTGAATCATCTTTATCCTAAAAGAAAGGAAAAAATAAAAGTCATTGTAATGCCACTGCTGCCTAGGAAGAGGCAAGGCCCTTTGATTTGAATGGCCTGAGCAGAGCACTAACCATTACAAGTCCTATTTTCCCAGACTCAAAAGGTAGGAAAAGACTTTATGGTGGTAATTTTCAGATATTTAGGAGGTTTTAACTCCACATATCCTAGCTTTGTCTACAGTTGTAAACAGCACGATTTGCTTGTGTTACATGTCCCAGGAGAAGTTTTGAGAGTATTTCATTATTAAGAATTACAGCAGTATTATCCAAGGAATATGAACAGTTTCCCAAGTAGCTCTGACTAGTGTTCAGGAGAATGCCAACTCCCTATCTAACTAGGCAACGAAAATAAGTTAACATGACTGTGCCCCTTATTAGAGAAACAAACCTGGATTTTGCTCTCTTGGTAATATGTTAACAGAGATTTTTTTTCTAGCAAGTGGCAAATGACCACGGTATTCACTGTGAAAACAAGTCTCTGAGTGCTACAGATAGCACATTTCAGAGATACAACCTCAAGATTGCTTATTCATTGGGTTAACCAACCGTACAATCTGTTCCATGAAGCTGAGAAATAATGAGCCTAATTTCTTAACCAAACCCTGTGAGTCTTAATATAAATATCAACATATTTTTTAATTAACCCAGCAAATAAAGATTAGATTTTCCTCTGCAAAGCCATGGTTTCTCACTGCTAGGCACAGTCTCTCTGCAATTCCAGCCTCATGTAAGTCACTTCAGGGAAAGGATGACCTCCCAGCTGTGTAGGAGTAAAATGAGAATTTCTGTTCTGTGGGAGGCTTCAGCAACTGTGTAGCCAGTATTCCTCTGCTCACTCATAGACTGAATTGTTTCTTTTATTGCCACTGACTGGTAATGTAAGATGGAGCAGCTCTTGTCAGTTTGAACACAGCAAAGATGAACCAGCTTGTGCTGAGTAGGAACAAATTCAGAGGAATATGGCAGCAATCTTCATGCAGTTTCTGTGCAAGACATGCTGACTTGCGCACAAAGCATCTTGACTTTAAAGAACAATCTGGGCCTTTGTTTATGAAGTTTCATGTTAAAACATTGGCATCTTAGATGAAAAGCACTAAATCATCAGATCATTAATACCTTTCACGTGGGTGAAAACTCCAAACAGAACTTGGGGCAAAGTTCATTAAGTTGGCAACAGTCCTGGGAACATGAGACAGGAGCTTAAACCCAGACTCCAGTGAATTCTGTTTATCTGTGTCATTGCCCAAAATGGTCAGAGAAAGAAAACAACAGTGGACATCATTGCAGGTTAAATCTCTCTGTTATGAGTTCCTTCTGCATTATAAAAAAAAAAAAGTATGTTAACAAAGTAAATGTCTGTGTTTAAAAGCATAAGTCTGTGTTTCTCCTCTTCTTGAACAGAAAACAGCTTGAACTTTGGGCATACGAGTTAACTCATTTTCCCCCTTTTTAAGATTTTGCGTTCTCTCTGCAGAGATGGAGGTTGCTGTTTCATAATTTTCTGATGTTCTTTATGACTCAAATCCCAGGAGCCCAGGAGCATGTATGGAACACCCCTGAAGCTGCTGAAACCTTGGTACAAATTTTAATGCACTCTAGTTATATCTTCTTGCAGCTGCTGCGTGTCATGAAAGTTTTTTCATTACCATCTTCAGGAGATGTCTTACTAGCACTTGCCTGCAGCAATGTGGAATAAATCATACAGATCAAATGGCCTGCTAGCATAAAGGAGTGATGTTCTAGGCACACCGGGGAGCCTCGTTCTTTTGTAGTAGCAAGCAACTGGCACTAGAAGTGTGTGGATGTGTGTATGCACGTGAATATGTTGCTAAATGAAAATTGTACCAAAATCCAGGTCCTCATGTTCCATTCCCTGCAAGCACCATGGTAACTCCCAGTAGTGCCCTACATGATGCTATAAACAGCTATGAAGAGCTACAACATAATAGATAAACGGCTATAAATAGTTTTAAGATTTGTCTAAGGGAGGAGACAGTTTTATGTCATTTTAAATTCTGTCAAGCCACATGCAGCTGCAAAGAGCTGCTAAACATTCTTTCTACTCAAATATTTAGTTTAATAAGCTTCTGTTAGCACTGTGGTGATGTTTCTGTGACAAAAAGATTAAGGTTCTCTTAAACTAACAAATAAATGAAAATAGTTTTAAAAATCAGGTAAATATGAAACTGCTTATAATTCAATCCTGGGATCAGAAAGCTGAAGACTCCTTGAATGCCTAGGATTCGCTGGCTGCTGAGTAATTAGTGGCATAGTTAAACCAGTCTGCAGGTAGTCCAACTTAGAGATACTCCTGGAATGATACAGTCAAGCAAACTGGAGACTTTCTTGAGTTGCAGGTTCCAGCTGGACAAAAACCAGCTTCTACCACAAGAGCAGGCTCTGACTGAGATGCTCTAGTGCTGCCCATTTTTATGCAGCAGCACCCAGCATATAGTACAGCTGGAGTGAGTGTCTGTCATGGGTTATACACCACAACCCAAGCTCACACTGTGACCATACCTACTCAATACACATCCAGAACAGACACTTCTTTGGATTTCTAGAGCTCCCAGGTCTATAAATGTGCTATGCAGGGGCTCCTGTCTTCTGCTGCTGCTTTATCAAGTGATAAAGGCCACAGGTAATAATATTGGTAAGACAGGTGCCAACTGGAAAATAGTAGATTAAGCAAATTGTCCTGGCAGGCCACAGCAGAAAGAGTTCCTCATGATGGGACTCATCAGAGCATCAGGAAACCTGCCAGCAACGTAAATGCTTTGTGAATTTGTCTCAGTTGTGCTCAACTGTCCATGAATAACAAACCGCAGTAAACGGTGAAAGCTGAAATTTTTCACATTGGCAACTCCAGCCAGAACATTTGGTTTCCAGCTGGAAATAGGTCTTCATTTAGAAATTTCATTCCCTTTTGTTCAAGAAAATAGATGTTAGAACATTCTACAATGCTTGAATCTAAAATGAAATGTTTTCTTTACATCAAATTCCAAAAACTTGTGGAGCAGGGATTTGGAGAGATTTTAATAATTTTTAAAAATAAACAAAACCATCAATCATTGGAAAAGTTTTTATCCTGGCTTTGCCGCTGACTTCTGATGGGACTTGGGGTATCTCAGGACATTTACTAAACCTTTGTTTTTCCAGCTTAATTTGGAGCTATAGCTATCCCTGCCTGTGTTTGTGTTACACTGACCTCAGATGGGCCCTACTCTAATGAACACTGCAAAATACTGCAACAGTTCCCCTTCTGTCATTCTGCCCTCTCAGAACCTCCTAACAGTCTCAGTTTCTCAGCCTCACTAAAAGCACTGATGAACCAGGGGTAAGAACCTGTCTGTGTTCAGACACCACGTATCTTCTGCCTTCTCCCCTATTCTGCTGATGCTGCCTTCTGCAGAAGGCTGGACAAGAGAGTGCAGATTAACTGCTCTAAAAGGGCAAATGGGCTTCCTGCAGTGATCCCTCCAGTGCTGTCCCCAGAGCACCTCAACCATGGACAGGCCAGCCCCGTCAGATGGGACTGGCTCAGCATCATCTGCCCCCATCCACAACTCTCATGATAACCAGTGCAAGAGGAGCCAGGACAGATTGTTCTCAATGACACACTCTTAACTTCTCGTATTCTCTAGTGCCAGCAATTCCTTTAGCCAAAGCATGACCATATTCACACACAAGATTAGACTTTTCTATGAATATCAGTACAGTTTTCCCAGTAATCCTCTAGTTTATTTCCTCTTAAGGGTCCTGGGAAAGCTTCTCCTGGCACAAATTATCCTGACTCTACAGAAATCAACAAAGAGCTCTGACAAATTTTATTCCAAGTCAGGTTCTTCTGCCACTTGGCAAGGAGACCCACAGGGCATTAGGGTAACCTGAGAGGAGAATTCAGGTCCCTGCCCTTGGACCTGCCTTAGTAAGAGAAAAGGCAGAGTCCAGGAAACAAAAGCAAAAGGGCTGTGCATTGTTGACAGAAAGGAATGCCATCATAATGTCATCATCATCTGCCATTGCAAAGGATCTGTCTTAATGGCAATGAGTTTGGAGTCAGGACTGCACTGACTCAGTTTGCATGGCCTCAAGAAGTCTCATCTAGTTTCTGGTTATTTTGAGTAAAAACGATCAGGAAGTGGATAGAATACTGCTTTCTTTCCTTGGGTGTTTTGGGAAACATGATTGATGGGCTAGATGGATAGTGTTAGAGCTTGTGCTGTCACAATAACTCTTCATGCTTGATAGTGCAGGGCTGCACATCTAACCAAATCTTGCCAAAGTAATAGTAAATAGCCTTTATAAACTAAAGAAAGAGCAAAATCAAAACTAGTACCAGGAAGAAGAGCAATTCTTCTTGGAAGCTATTTTCTTAATATTTGGATATAATCTACCTTATCCAGAAATATCTGTCTGTATGCAGAAGAAAGAAATATGCTTTTGTCCCCTGCAGCAGAGTCCAAAAATGAGGTAGTAAGTATTGCTTCTTGATCACACACAAATGGGTTTTTTATCTGTGCCAAGATCATAATATGGGCTCTTGAATAAAACTACAACCAGACAAGAAAAAGGGCACACACCTGAAAGACTTTAGTGAGCCTTCCCATCTCCTGAGCTTCAATAGCCTTCTCTAATAAAGCTTGGCTGAAGCTTTGTTTTCTGAGAACATTTATATTCTATTTAGCAAAGTGCAAACATCTCTAACAATAGCTTTGTGTCAGGCCACAATTGTATTCCTTGATGATAATGCAGGCTATTAAAAGACACAAGTTCAGCCAATGCCCCTTGGGTTCTGGGAGAGTTCTACAATTTGGATGTCAGATTTACTTCCAGTTTCAGACCTTTGCTATACAAATGATTTCAAACCTCTCAATTCCACCAAGAGAAACTAAATTTGCAGAGGCCACTAAACTAAGAGGGGCTGCAAATCAAGCACAGTGAAAATATCAAAATACGTTCACAAATAGGAAAAACTCCCATGAGTCTGGGAAAAAAGCTAATTCTAAAGGTACTAGAGCAGGGCAGAAATAATCAAACACAGCTGCAAAAAAGGGGGCAAACTGAATTACAGGCTGAGCTTCATGTTGTCTGTTTGTAAAAAGGTGAGCAGTCTGGGCTGCTAAGGCAGGTGGAGTGACCCTGCTGCAGATAGGGCTGTAAACACTAGAGCTGAAGCATCAGCTGTAACATGGGAGATACAGACAGTAAGGAAAACCTTTTGGCTGAGGCTGTAGGGAAGCACTGCAGTAGATTGCTTAAGGATGACACAGATTCTGTGTGAAAAGAGATTTTGAAAAACAAATGGGAAATATGTGAGAATGACAAAGGCAAAGCTGGTTCTGTCCTGGAGGAGGGGCAGGGGCCAGGGATGTCCTCCTCTCCTACTTTCCATGGTCATGTCTTTGATTGCTGTGCTGGAGTTTGGGCTTAAGTTCTGAGTCAAATGGGGTTAGAGTCAACTGTGTCCACACAACTTGTGCAGGATCACGAGTTGTGCAGGAGAACAGTGTGTTTTCCATGTGCTTCCTCAGAGTCTCTTCATTTTAATTCATTGCCCACAGTGCTGTACAACATAAAGAGGAAGGCAGCACTCCAAGGAAAACATCCCTGACTGACCCTTGGTGCCACCAGTTAATCCCTCTGCTCCAGAGGCCAACGCACTCCAACCTTGTGCCAGAGTGCTGCCAGTTCACATGATCAACAAGTTTGGGTTCAGTTACAGGACTTAAGCCAAAACAACAACAGATGCAAGCACTATCTCCATGTCTTCTATGACATACAGACTTACAGGTAAGAGTTCCTTACCGTGCCGTGAGATATGCAAGCCTATAAAGTGTCACACTGAGCCAACATCAGTAGTCCATCTAGTTAATCAGGCTGTGATTGCTATTTCCCTGCCCCTGCAGGGAAATCAGTTCCTTCTTCCAGAAAGGTACCTTTGGATTTACTTGCAGGTACTGGCAAGTGGCAGGAGTGCAGCAGGGCAAAAGAGGAATCTTGCTGTCATGACTGGTTTTGCCCAGGTAGAAGTATTAAAACTTGTATGCACAGTTATGGGAAACAATCAATTCCATACAGCCCTTCTAAAATCAAAACATCATACCCCTTTCTGAGACAATCTAAATAATATTTCACATCTGTCATTCCTTACAGAGTTTAGAACTGGGGAAACAAACTCTGAAGAATCCTTTCTGTTTAGAAGAAGGGACGCTTTCTAAGGATGTCTTCATTTTTTCTTCATCATCTGCAGGACTTTGTGACACGCACAGGAGGGAAGCATTTTAAGTAAATCACCCCAGCCTGATTTCAAAGGAAAGTGAGCTGGACAAGATGTGCCAAAGGGTTTAACATCTACGCCATTCCTGAAGAGCATTGTTTTGTCCTTCATACTTTGAGAGGAGACACCCACATCTGTTTTCCACTTTCATTGTGAAAGCAGGAAATGTTTAATTAAAATCAAGCTTAACCTATTTTGTTTTCTCTTCATGCTGAAGTAACATCAGCTGCTGAGAGGGAGGATGTGCAAGTCTTGGCATCCAAATGGCCTCACCCAGCAGAGGAACAGAGCTGGAGAGATCCGAACAGATCCACTGGGATGATATCTGTGTCCCTGGGGTATGGGAAGAGATTATGTCATGTACCAGAAAGGGAAGAAATTGCAGTGTGCTGGGGAAATTGAACACAAATAGTTTTAATGGGCCAAAGTCTGTTGCATTTATACAAAATGACAGAAAATAGGGACGGCAAGAAACTCACCAGAAGACACAGTCCACCTGTCTTACTTTGGTCTATCCCCCTGATAAGCCACAGTGACCTGGAGCTAGGGGAGTTGGAGTGAGGACAACTACACATACTGCACTCCAGGATCCTCCCCAAACCCAGCATCTGCAGCTGGAGGTACCAAATTAGTTTAAGAAATTTGGAGAGATGACTGATTTACATCCTCACTGGATCAGGCCAAAGAAAGGACACTTTCCAAATTAATATCAAGATCTTTTTATGTGGCCCCTTTCATTTGCCAGGAGTTGAAAGGCTTTTCAGTCCCCTTTCAGTGGTCACAGAGTAACACAAATCTTTGTGTTCTCTCTAGTAATACAGAGAACAGTCCTATGGTCATGGGTGGTTTGGGAGGAAGTTTAAGGCTGCATATTCTTTTCCCAGGGATAACTCCACTTCCAATTTCATATCATTATGTGTCAAGCACAACTTCATTTCACCACGGAAGGTAGTCTCAAGTGCTTTTTGTTACGGTACTGCAAGTGCCAGGAGAGGAACTAGTTCTCTCAGGAAAAAAAAAAAAAAAGAATAATTGTGTAACAGGAACTTTCCCTGCAGTGATAATAAGTAAAGTCCCTGGAGGCATCCATCAGACCACTTTGGAAAATTCTGTAGCATCAAGGTAGGCTCTGATCAATATATTCTAGTGAGCATAATTATTTCCAGTAACATTTTCACCAGTTCGGATGTTCTTGAAATGGAAATATTCTTCAAATAATTCAATGTTTGGGGTCAAATCTCTCTGTGCAATTTGCTTGCAGAAGATGAGCGATCTAAGTCAAGCTAGAAGCAAATTAACATTTGCAATTTTAATAAATTTTCCAGCCAGGTGTTAACTTCCTCATTTGCAAGGAAATTTTGAGGGAGGCTTTTCAAAACTGTGAAGTGCTATTTAAAACCCGTTGGGATTGTCCTATTTATCAACATAGTCACTGGCATTTTTCTATAATTTAGATGGGGTCTTTAGTGCTTAGAAAATCACCAGTGAGAATACAGTGCTAGCCATGATCCCATTATCAGAAGACACCCCCTGCTCATGGAAACATAATCTTTGTCTCAAACAGCATATTAAAGTAGGCTAGAATTACTTCCTCGGTTACAGATAGAGAATCTGGGGATAAGAAAGAAAAAAACTATTCAGAAAGAAGGATTTCTTTCTTCCATCAAATTGTAACATCTTTCAGCAAAGAGAAGTTTGAGAGACAATGGATTACCTAAATATATTGTCAAGTTTATACATCCAAAGTGAGAAGAGGATGGGGGGAATTATCCCATACATCAGTGCTATGATAGAAGAGGTTTGTCCCAGGCATTTTAATGTCCCTTCTTGTTTTCCTTTCCTTCCCTTCCCTCTTCAGCCCATCCTGACAACTCCCTACTTCCTCTTGTTTTTCCAAGAGAAGTGGAAGTAAACAGAAGTTTAAATGAGCTCAAAAGAGCTCAGCACAGAAAAAGAGGATAAAGTACTGGAGCTCATGGAGTTGAAGTACAGTAGTGTTGTTCCCTCAGCTTTAGAGGATATAAAATGACAAGCAGCAGCACACGAATTTGTTGTCATGACAATGAGTGTGATAAAAATGGGGGGTTCTTTGCATGGCTAATGCACTGAGAGAAAGGTAAGGAGGAGAGCAATAAACACTTCATAGATTTCACTGTGTTGATGAGCAAAGCAGCAGAATTTGAAACATAATGAGAGAAAAATAATCTCTTATTGATGAAAAGATCCAAACTTTCATCTGTATTGATGGACAGTTGTGCTCTAGTGGGCATGAGACAGAAGCCACCAGGCACAGAAAGGGGTCTGTGTAGGCTGTTTCAAGTCCAGCCTAGGTCTCAGGGACTAATCCAAAGTCTTCCTAAATTAGCAAGAACTTCTCCAGAAAAATCAAAATCTAATCTACCCACTAAATACCAGTCTACAGAATGAAATATGAGGGTTAAAGTGTCACAATGCAGATATTCTCCCAGAACACTGGCTGGATTATTGAACCTGAAGGGAAGAAGCATCAGAATGGTTCCCTGATGAAAACTATTATGTAGGGGGAAAAGTGTCAGATAGCAAAGCCCAGGATGACTGGTTACAGATGGGCTTAGGAGGAGAATTGTGGTAGTAACACATGGAGAGTTTACTCTTCCACCTGCTTTACAGGCAGCAAATAGTTTTTGCAAGACCATCAGCTACAGAACAGTACCTCCCTCATGCCCTCCACAGCACTCTCAGCCAGAGGCACTTTATTCATATCAAGCAGTCATGTGCCCTCCCAGTGAAAACAGGCTCCCAGACACACAAGACTCTCCAAAACCTGCACTGATCAGCACAAGGTCAGACATGCAGTGAGTGAGCAACCCCTGCCTGCTCAAGGTCCAAACTCCCTGCCCTACCTCAGCAGGCTATGGGAAAACAGGGATGAATCAGGAAGGGCAGGCATGGAAGCCGAAGACCTACAGCCACATCCTGTGCTCTCTTCATGAAACCACCCTGTACAGGGGAAGCTGTTCCAGTCTGACCCAACACCTGCAAACTGACTCTTCTGCATAGTTGTAATGCCACACTCAACCCATCCAATCGAGAAAGGCGCAAGAAGAACCTCTGGATCAAACATATAGTACAATCTAATGCCTTGGGAGTGTAAAAGAAGTGAAAAATTGAGAGATGTAGAAGAGAACTCATCAAAAGTGCTTATAAATGCACAGGCTAAGTGTGAGTCATGGCACAGTACTCTCCATCCACTCAGGCTGGGTGAGTTGAAGTTGAAGGGACAAATCCAGCAGTTATAGCTTGAAGACTTGTATGCTGATCACTGCAAGAAGCCTGTGTCTGTGAAAAAAATTCTGAGCTTATTCATTTTTTTAAACCTTTTTCCCTGTTTAATCACATCAGTGACATGGGAACACAATGCCATGACCTGACAACAGGCTGCCTCAAAATGTACAGTTCTCTGGCTAAACGATTCTTTTCTCCTTTTCTCTTGAGTTCATGAACTATTTACCTTTGATCCTAAGGAAGCAGATAATGGTTTATTTCAAACAAAAGACAAATTGATAGTAATAGAACTCTCAGTTCATAGGAGAATTTTCTTTGTTTTCAAGTCAAATCACACTGGCTCAGATCCAGCCAGCTGTCTGAGTGTCTGGATGTGGCTCTTGAGCAAGGTTTTAAAAGTACATCCAGCACTGGTAATTGATGAAGAGTCGTATTTTTGATCTTCCAGGGAAGGCATATCAAACAATAAGAAAGTATGGAGTCCAGCCTGCCATATTTAATAAACTGTGTGGATCAGCCTATCCTTGGGTCCTCTTTTTTCACAAAATTAAATCTCTAGTCTCTTCCAGTCTCAGTGTCATGTCGCTCTCTCACAGCAGACAGTCCTTGCTACGCTGAATTCCAAAAGTGGGCATGGTCTGTACCTTTCTGCTTGAGCACAGCTGATCATATTTTTGTTCTGCTCTGTAATGCTGAGGATCTCTGCTGCTTCTCTAAGATTCCATAGCCTACTCGATCATGCTAGTAGGAAGTTTTGCTTGATATTCCTCCTTCTTCAGCTGACCTAGATATGTTCAAGTGTCTTACCCAAACCTAATCTTCAGGACACCTCCCAGTATGTCACTAACCCCCCTCCCTCACACACAAATTCTTCTCCATCCATGTCCAGTCCTCTTCAACAGCACAACAGGTTTGATATCTGTCTCACAGTATTTATTTTCTTTCCCTTCACAGCTCACCTGAGCCCATTTCCTTCCTGCAATCACCTTCCTGTGAAATTAAGAACACAGGCAGTCAATTAAAATTTCAAAACCAGGTTCTGCTTTGAAGGCACACCTGCTTTCAAGCCCAACAGGGCACACATAACTTGCCTGTTGTGATTGTTGAGAATGGCTCCTGCTGGGCCTCAAGCCACTAGAGAGGGAGTCCTTGTATTGTGGGCAGCACCCACAGACAGACCATCTCCATTTCACTCACCAAAGCAACAAACGTGGGAACTTCTCAGCTAAGAAGCTGCTGATTTATTTGCATTGCATCTAGGGAAGAGAGAGAGAGACAGCATATATTTTTCATAATGGATCTACACTGTGCCATAAGCAGCTCATGGCACTAGGACTAAAAATATCCCAGTTGTTGGCTTACCACTCATACTGGAGGGACAAATCTTACAAAAGGTGCTATTTCTTCCTATTCTGTCATACATATAGGGAAATTGATGAGAAGGTTTTGCTTCTCTTTCTTAAGTATCTGGATGTTTAGTATATGTGTTATTTTTAAAGGTATTACAGCTCACCCCCTCCAGGCAACATGCCACTGTTCTTACACAAAATTTGACTGCTCAGAGAAACAGTCACACAAGGGTTAAATGACTTGTCCAAGGCTCGGAGCACATAACCAAGTGGGGATTGTAACTAAGGGGCAACCAGGCTCCTTTCCTGCTCAGTCACACTGCTGTCTGCACTGCAATGATTTCATTCACCAAAACATGGTCGTGGACAAAGAACGGACTCTGCAAAAACAGCCCCTTATCTGCTCCTGCCTGCCTCTTGTCCAAGCCATGTGTGATTAGTTTACTGACACAAACACCCCTCTGGAGCCAAGGCAGCTGCAGGAGCAAGCTGTGCTCTGATGCAGCTCATGCCTTTACAGCAGTGTAAGAGCAGTAGCTATGATCTGAGTCCAGGAGCTAGGCTGTTTATGGAGCTGGAAGAAGAATAGTGTTTGATTCTAAGGGATCAAGTAGACCTGGTTGACCTGGCAATCAAAATAAAAAAGTCAGTCCTGATTTGTAACAATAACTGCAGTGAGTATGACATAAAGATTAGCTGCAGGGACCAAATACAGGACAGAGGAATGTAATTCCCAGGAGATGCTTTAACTTGTCTTTAATATGCTGATAGGAAGCAAAGGGGTTCAAGGTACTTGGGGCTGGGGAGCTTAGGAGTAGGTGACAACAGAGCCTCCAAGTGTTGTTAACTCCAACCAAAAATCTTTTAAGCAATTACTCGTGTGAAAATTAAAACTGTAAGGAGCTTAATTTCAAATAAGTCTCTGCTGTGTGGGTTCTTTGATATTTGCTGTAAAAGAAGATCTGCAGCTGCCTTTCCCCAAGTGAGGCACTGGTAGGCTTTCTTCACTCTACCCAAATACTATTTTTTAACATTGATAGGCACTTATTCTACAGGAGCCCTTTTGTCCTCTGTCAACCTTGGCTGAAATTAAACAACAGGAGGAAAGACTTGAGAAGACAGGCTGGAATCATCATTATGCTTTGCAGTCGTTCCAGCAGGGTTCATTTCTGCTGCTAAAATGGCCCATGGAAGCACAGATATAACATATTCCATGTCACAGGCTTCCTGTCATGCTGAAGAAGCTTTTCCAATGCAAGTGTTTTGACTCCAGGTCTAAATCTCAAGTTCATGCTATTTTAGTTTCAGCCCCAGAAAGGTCATTGGAGACCCTCATCTTTTACTTTCTTATAGGCACACAGTGTGAAAAACAAAGCAAGCACACCCCAAAAACTCAAGAAAAAAAAATAAAATCAACCAAAAACCAGAAAGCAAAAAATCAGCCAGAATACAGAGCATTTGAGGCAGACTTTGGTTTTTCTAAATGTAAAGCCTCAAGAGTTTTGGGCCAGTATGATTCTTCTGGAGAGGACTTCTTTGCTACAAAACGAATAACCTAACAAATAACTTAAGACAATACCCCAATACTACCTTAGTTCGGAGTAATGGGGTTATAGATAAAGTTTTTAGTTCTACATCTTCTGACGTGGTAGGACAGCCAGGTTATTATGGTGTTGCTATGGTACTTTTTTTCTAGTTTTTTCACACTACTTGATTATATTTATAAAGAATCTTTGAAAACTGAGACTAAAACCTCTTTTCCCTTTATCTGTTTTTTTAGCACTTATACTGGAATATGACCCAATAGGTAAAATGCTACTGATTATTAATTATTTTAGAAGAAAAATGGTTTAGCTGATAAAGCCTTTAGAATCATGTTTATATATTCAAAAGGCAAATCATTAAACAGTTTGGTGCAGTAAAAGAAACTTTAACCTTCCTAAAGAACAGAAAATATGTATTATGTTAAGGTTGTTCAAGCTTTTGTGAAGCAAAGATTTGCTGCATCAAGGAAACTGAAAGGCAATGATAAAAGCAGAAACTGGAGACTGTGACACAGGACCCACAGGGTCTGATGATGAGCCATAGGGTAAAGGCCAGTCACTGAGGCCCAGATTCATACCATTTAACTTTGGGCACTTAAATGAATTGGCTAATGTAGGAAACTGGGCTCCCTCACGAGACAGTGTAGAGAAAAAACCTTCTTCAAAGAGAGTTGAAGCACAACCAGAATTAATACTTCTTATTTACTACCTATAGGAGAAGTCTTAACTTCTAACCTGAGACCTCACTTAATTGCACAAAGTTACTCCCTTCCCAGGCATCCCAGACTCGAGTCCAGCTGTCTCCACTGCAGCCTACATGGCTCTTGCTGTAATGTATGACCATTCCTTCTTCTCCTGTATCCAGTAGAGAACAGTTTATTCCCCTCCTCTTTGCAGGAACATTTTACACTGTCGCTGTGTCCCCTTAGTGATGACTCTGAAGTAAACAAACCCAGTCTTTTCAGCCTTTCCACTCCAGCCAGAGTGTCAAGGCCTCTGGTTGTTCTCATTGCTTGCTTTTGGGATCGTGCCAGTAGGCTCACATATTTCTAAAAGTTGGCACCCAAATCAGGGCACAGGCATTGCCAGTAGCCTAATGCCAGGCATTTATTTGCTACTCTACTTTCAACAAAGCAAAGGGATTATTTTATGTCTTGCATGTAACTCCTGCTTGTGGTGCTCGTGTAAACACAGTCACCACTCCCCAGAGACCTTAGAGTATGTCAGGATTAGCAGACCTTTTCGCTGAGAGAGAAACAAGGCCCTTAGTCCTGCTCCCACAAGAATGTCTTTTCATGGTACGGTAGCTGGTGCCAAGAGTAATAAGAGCAGGAAATGGGTATAAAGAGGAAAAGACAAGTTCCTTGCAATCAATAGGCACTAATCCCACTGGCCAAACACCAGTGGAGATGCTGAAGCTGTGAGTTACAGTCTAACCTTGCAACATTCCTTCTGGGTGCCACTGGGAAAGCCATCTATCCTGTCTTGTCCCTTTGATTCCTCTCCCAACTTTGACATAACTTATGTGTTTAACTCTGTAGAACCACATTCTCTCATCCTCCTATCTCACTCAAACCACCAACCCCACTGTAGTATAACTGTTGAGAGAAATGTTCAACCAAGACTCCAAAAAATATGTGATTTCAGAAGCAGTTGAATGAGAGCTCCAGAGAACTGGGAACCAATAAGATGCCCCAATTCTCATGTCAGAAGCCCTCCTGTGTTCCTTCCAGAAATGCCTTTCCTGTGTTGGAGACTCATCCACTGGGGAACAAAAGCAGTGCCACATGATACAGTTTGCAGTGATCCATGAGTTCTGTGGATAACACATGACAAACAGCAAATACACAAAGCAATCAGGAAGGCAAAGGGTTCATAGAGAGCCCGCGGCCTGAAATACGTTTTGCATAAACAAACTCCTTGAATCATTATGAATAATTAACGTGTAAAAAGCCCCATACTCATTCCTGGATAGTGTGCAGAATAAAGGGATAAATAAATCATAAGGAACGAGGTGTTTGCTGAGTGACAATAGCTAAGCTAACTACAAGCTTAGCAGCTTCAGATTGCGAGGCTGCAGCGAGTATAGCCTGTGGTTACTGTCAAGAACAGCTTGAACACAGAGGTGTCTCAATAACAGTTCTGCTATTTAAAATAGTAATATTATTTGGTCTATAGGAGACCTTTCAGATGAGGACTGCAAAGTGGTTCACAGCCATTCAGACTCACAAAAGCCCAGCAAGAGCAGAGAGAGTATTTATTAGATGCAATTACGGCTTTGTTAGTAATGTATTACAAATTTTTTGGCAAGTGGAAGATTTTGCTGCTCAGATATGAGGGAGTTATATGCATTAATTATATTAGCTAACAGAGAAAATGTTTAAAAAATGGTTAATCTCCTTTTTTATCCAAAGGCACTGTATAAAAGCAGCAGGTGTATCAATGATTTCTTGCAAGTGTTATTTATGTTACTTGGTCATAAATGAATTTAATTTGAAGACACAGGGAGGTATTTGTATATTATTAAATGTTTTGCTGATTGAAGAGGAGGGGGGAAAGGGAGCTCTAGTTCAACTGACTTCAAAATTAGAATCTTACAATGAAAATTGAGATACGATTCAAGAAAGACTTTGTTTCATCAGACACAAACAAAAATAGAGAAGCACAGGGCTGGCAGAGCTGTGCTAAATGCCTCCAGTGCAGCTCCAGTGAAGTCACTACAGTTTTTCTGATTTACTCACACTGACTGACTCCCACTCTTTCTGCACCTTTTTTAATCAAAAAGATATAATTTCTAGAATTTGGCCAATTTTTCTAAGCAGAAAAATGGTTAGAATGGATAAGGTGGCAAATACTGTAATCTGTTCTTAAAGGCAATGTCATCTCAAGAGAAATACATTTTGTTCTACTTGGGACACCCTGTGCAGAGGCATCAAGTTGAAGGGATTACTAACACTATTAGTGCATGGCACTTCCCTCCTCTTTGTAAAATAATTTAAACTAATTACAGCTTGAGGAATCTGTTAAGAAGGCTTTGCAATTTTGGGAGTGTGGGGCTGCTCACTGATGACCTGATCCAGCAAGGGGCTGAGCGCCCTCCAATCCTCCCCAAAACCCTGTGAATCTGATCCAGCACTACCAGGCTGGATCAGAGCTCACCCTTTGACATTGTCACCAGTGTTGTGGCTTCACTGTCCAGGGTAAAGTCTTTGATGATCTGGCACCACTGGCACAGCTTGTCAGGAACGGTGTAAGGATTGCCTGGAGCTGCCAGCACTGGGCTGACATCTGGATCGTTGTCTGTTGCTTGGAAGTTTACGGAGTCCATAACAGAGATAGAAAATCAGACACAAATTTCTGAGCAAAGATTATAGTCAGACAAGGCTCTTGACAGACTCCAATGCCTACACAACACAAGGCTTTACATGCAGGAGAGTAATTTAGCTCAAAAAGTACTCTGGAACAAGTTACGATGAAAAGAAAGACATTGAGACCAAACTCAGGCTCAGGGTCACTTCGGCTTTTTTTCTTTTTTTTTAAACTATGTTTTAAGATCATAATTATTTTATTGAAAAATGTAGATATATAGCTTTAAATTCTGACCAGATTTCCAGAGGTACAGAACACATGTTTATCCACTTTACCTCCAGGAAACAGGGGAATGTTGAGCACTTCACCTTTTCACATCAAGTGTCTCTTTCTAAATGCAGACTGAAAAGATACTTCCCAATAGGGGGTATCTAAACAGAGGATTTGCCACCAGAAATATGCTGTTACCTGCAGAACTGGAATATCATAATTTAATTGGTTATTACAAATTAATAAGCAAACTGGTGGGACAGTGAGGCAGTTTATCACCATCTCAGCAATGAGATTTGCAGGCTGCAAATGTCACTGAGAAAGGCAAAATAAGATTTTCTCCTGGGCGAGATACTTCAAAGCTGAGCTGCAGACCCCCTCTGAGTGGGATGGAGAGGGATTGGGGGGGAGAACACTGAAAAAGTACCACATCAATAGACAAAGAGCCAGCTCTTACACTACTGTAAATTGGTGCAACTCCTTTTGTATTAGACTTCTTTACAGCACATAAATACACCTGGAACAAGCCAGGAGTTTTACTCCCATTCAGACTTCTGCACGTACAAGATGAAGCCCACTTTCTGAAAGGGACACATTGCCAGAGTCAGAATAGCGCCTTTCTTCACTCCCCTAGTGACACCTCAGTCCAGGGCCATATATTTCCTTAAAATTTTGGGTAGGATTATAAAAAACATCACGATTCTCATGAAATACTGGGGAAAATAGAGACCTGGCCTCAATCTTATGGTGAAAATCAGAGGATCTTTAAAATCTGGGCACTTCCAAAGAGCACTAGGGAAGAAAAAAGGAATCCTCAGTCCACTCTGGGAGGATTGAATAGTGTTGAACTCACTGGTCAAACTAAGCCTTTTTTTGAATTTTGACTTTTTAGCAACAATAAAACATGGGTTTCAGGAGACTAGAAGGCTTTGACTTGGTTATTCCTCAGCACCATTTTACTCAGTGCATGAGCAAGACAGAAAAACATATAGTCATTGCACCTCTTTTATCATCTGAAGGGAACTAATTACGGCATGTTTGTAAGAGTCTCCTGACGAAAAAAATGCTCTAACTAAGGGCTGGGTTACTGTGACGGGGTCTTCTGGAGCACCAGCATTTACTTATGCGTGTTCAGGTCCGTTTAGAGCTTTTCAAAATGTTGATAGGCTCAGCTCTGCACATGCTAACCAACACATCAGCCACAGCCCTTGAGTCAACAGGAATTAATAGGCATTCACTGCTTTGGACCCCCTAAGTCAAACTCAGGGTGTGCTTACTAAGGTAGCACTCATCAGTATATAGTGTTCCTCGTGTAATTGTGGTGTTACACACATAGCATAGAGCTGGAAAATATGGCCACTTCTGCTATCCAATACATTTGCTTTATATTTTCATGACATTGTTTAACTAAAATCAACTACACACAGTATTTGGAGCACTGTCACATGTATTCAAGAGATAATGTCAATGGAATTGCGTGTTGTCACAGGATAACAGCCTCCCGCTGTTGCTGAAATGCCAAATTGAAGCTGAGGCATTTATGGAAAATAAACGTCAAGTCAAAGCAAAGATGTTTATTTTAAAAACAAGAGACATGGATCTTGTGGCAATGTTCCATCATGTCTCTATTTCTCTAATAACAAATGTCCAATGTGAATAGAGCCAAGTGACAATTTCTTCCTGAGACAGCACAGAGAGGGTGAAGCCCGATCGCTTCACGTGAGGACTTGCAGAGTTGTTTCTCCTCTGCTTTCCTTCAGCTGAGGTTTTAGTCAGCTGTCCAGGTAACGAACACAAAACGGTTCTCAGATGCATGCTAAGTTTACAAAGAGATTTAGGAAGACATCAGAAAGAAAAAGGGGCAGCATTTTTAATTTGCTTTTATGTAGTCCTTTTTCTCCAGAGAAAGAATAACAACATGAAGCTCACTGAAATCAGTGGAAGGCTTTCCAGGCATTTTAGTGGGCTTTGACTAATGCTTTAAGAGAACAAACAGTTAATATTTTAAGAGGACATTATGTTGATAATGGTGGTCTCTGGATTTGATTCATGAAGGCGTGACTGGAACAAGGCTAAACAAGGAAGACAAGATCCTTCTGGGTCATAAGGGCATCACAATCACCCCTTGTGCCTGGAAGGCAACTACTCCTCCTAACTGCTTGCCCACAAGAGATTTCTGCTCTCCACGCCATTGTCACAGCCACAGAGAAACTGTTTCTTCGTTGCATTTCTCCACTAAAGCTTCCTTAAATCCAGCTGGTTACCCAGTAGCAAAGATGACCGAATTTATTTTTCTTTTTGTGGAGAAAACTGAAAGTTACTTGTCAAGAGCCAAGTTGCTGAGATACGGTAAAAAAAACATGTTGAAGCTAAAAGTAAAACCTGGGAATGTCTGGATCTTAGACATGATGAAATCTGATCCATAGCTGAGAATTAGAGTTTTGTCAAACCTAACTGTAAGGCCTGAGTGATGAGACATTCACTGCCACTCCTTGCAACCCAACAGGTTTGATGTCCTAAAAGTTCTTTCAGATATTAATAACAAATTTTCCCTTTCATCACATTACCACTCCTTAAATATCCTTGTATTAATCTAAATTATTTCTCTCCATTCATGACAATTTTTTCTTCCTCCAACTACATTAAGAGATTATGTCTTCAACAGGTTAAATTGCCTCACCACTCTCCTCATCTGCTAATCCCACCATCTTTCTTCAAACATTCATCACCCTTCTGCCAACATCCTCCCTCCCCAACCAACCTCACAGGCTATGTAAGACCTGGCACACAGAGCTCAGAGCAGCCCTGGAGATCCAGGGATGGCCTACAGCAGCATGTCAGAGCTGGCAACAGCAAATCCACTGGTCCCAGCACTGCCCTAGCTACAGCTATGATGAAGGAAGGGATTGGCCCCAGTGTCCAGCACCATTCCCAGTCTCCTGCCCCGCTGCTGGTGCTGCTGACATTCCCCAGGGTAGTGCTGTGAATGCAGGAACATGCCATTCAATAGGATCCTCATCTTGCAATCTGTTTTGCATGCAGGGAGAGGCAAGAAGACAGGCAGGGAGCTGTGCAAACCATCTCAAAGGACTGGGTTTAAAAACACACCTAGATAGGACACTTCAGTTCCTGATGTGTTGAAGCTTCACCGCTCATGACAACAGGGTTCCTCAAATGCAAAACATTTTGATTCTCATCAGATCTACTTGTCAACCCTATTCCATATAAGATTGATCTCTCCTAATAACTACTGAGAGTTCAGGTTTTCTTTTTTCTTTTTTTTAATGACTTCCAAAAGAAAAATAAATTAATTGCTTATTAAAAACTGTGATGTGGAGAGCAAGTAGAAACAAACCATTTCACTGCTGTAAGCTCTTCTCTTGACTTAACATTCTTACATAATATGCAAACAAAGGGTGGTATTAAAATCATGTTAAAGAACTGTCTGAAATGAAAAAAAAAAAAAGGAAATTTTGAGTTAAAGGAGATTTTCAAAAGGTAACACTCTGAAAGGGGTTAAACCTACAGTGAATATTTGGCTGCTCTGCTGTGCAAGGGCCAGAGGGATGTTCTGTACAGAAATTGTAAATTTGCTTATTTTTTCCTTTGGAGATGCATTGTTTCCCAAAGACATTCTGGCTCCAGCTCTGATCTGACATTCCAGATTGATGCGTGTTAAACCAACAAAGATACTGAGAAGCAACACACAATTATGTGTCTTCTGGTTTATTGCGTACTTGCCAGTAATTTCCTTTAATTCTCCAACCTTTAAGCTTATCTTCCCTTACAGTGGAAAGAGACCTCCAGCTGGAGACCTCATAGGACAGCTCGATAGGCAAAGAGTTGGCATTTTATCAGTTTATGGTATTTATTAACTGTATAAAGATACTACAGCAATAATGGATCTGGACAGATGACAGATGGATGATGCTCCAGGAATAGCAAGCAAAACAGTTACAGAGTATCCCCAACACTGCTTCAGTGTCATCTTGGGAAAAGTAGTTAAGATTTTATCAGATTTTTATCTGGTTGATTTTGCACTAAAATGAACTATACACATTCACAAAATACATCCAAGCATCTCAACTGTGAAGGCTTTGGTTCAATGATGCACCGCAGAGCTCGTACTTTAAGTGTTCCAGCTAAATGTAGGAAAGAAAAAATTGTTTCTATCCCACAGCGCCATTAACCTGGTTTCAGATTATTATTTTTTAAAATCAGAATTACAGATACCAGACCTGGACAAATATTCTTAGACACAACCCTTCTGCTTTTCATTTGGCATAAGGTCTCCCTCTGCTCTTGAAGATGTCATGCCTCCTGCCCTTCCCGCCAAAGAGGGTCATGCTGTGGTCCAGCAGATGACGAGGAGCAAAGCAAAGTCCATGGGAACATGAGGGAATAGTTTGCCAAGCAGCAGGTCCATGCTGGTGTGTGGCCTTTAGTCAGGGTTAAATAAACAGGGTGTAAATAAATAAATAATTTTTTCCCAGGTTGTGACCTTGTAAATCAAGCCTAAGCCTGGAAGGGATTTTTATGGTCCAGTTGGAACAGCGGAGCAGTCTTAGCAGAATAAATATATAGAGGAAAGAAAATAATCACGGCTCCCAATTGCTCCCAGAGTGCTGTGGGGAATGTTTGGTGCTCCTGTAAGACATGTTGATGATTAAAAAAGCAGGAGAGAGGGGACATCGCTCTCATTTACTCAGTGGCTGTTCCACATTATTCTAAGAAGTTTTAAAGAGGAGTAAAACGCAGTTAAATGCACCCAAGAGTAATCTTACAGCTTTGGAGCCAAATAGAGGGCCAAGCAAGCAAATGGGAAGCCAATCCAACTAGTTGCTAGCAGCAGGTTTCATGGAATTAGATAGGAGTCGGGCAGGGATTCGATCAAAGTCTGTTATCTGGGCATTGCAGCCTTGGGATGTTTCATGAACTTTATTGCTCATTACCACCAATAATGGCACTAACAGTACTAAAACTTAGAGCAGTCCCTAGATTTAGTGTGGTTTGCTCAGACTGAAGCTGCTGCCCGCATTTTTAAAAGTCCAGAGAGAACTGTTCAGTGAGGTGGAGGAAAGTCAGAAAGGGGAGTTGGGACCCCCACCTCTCAGCCTTGCAGTGCCTTTATCTGGCAGGGCTGGATGAGATGGGGAAAAGAGGATTCACGGTGGGGAAATGCGGGGGACAAGCCATAGCTCTCTGCACAGAGCTGGTAGCATTATCCCTTAAGCCAGAAGGTTTTCCATGGGGCTCTGGGGTTGCCCAGGCTGGGGAAGGAGGCACTGGTGACAGGGGGCTTGCGAGAGAGTGTGGGGCTTGTCCCTGGTGGGGGACATCCCATGGGAGGGGATGTCAATTACTTTTCAGTGGAGAATGATGATGATAGTGCCGGGATCTGGCATTTTGCTTTTTACAGGGGTAAAGAGGTGGAGCTTCTGCTCCAGCTACTGCTCCCGCTCACATCCCCTGCCTGCCTCGCGGCTGCCGTACGACAGCGTGGGTGTCTCAGGGAAGAGGGGGGAGAAGGTCTGTGCCCAGCAGCCGCGGGGCAGGCACAGTCACAGAATCTACCAGGCTGGAAAAGACCTCTGAGATCATCAAGTCCAACCTTTGACCCAACACCACCTTGTCTACTAGACCATGGCACTAAGTGCTACATCCAGTCTCTTCTCAAACACCTCCAGGGCCCGTTCCAATGCCCGATCACTCTTTCTGCGAAGAACTTCTTCCTAATGTCCAGCTTAAACCTGCCCTGGCGCAGCTTAAGACCGTGCCCTCTTGTCCTACTGCTGGTTGCCCGGGAGAAGAGACCGATACCCACCTCGCTACAACCTCCTTTTAGGAGCGTAGCCAGAGCAAAGACGGGGGTCCAGGAGGGATACGGACGAGAATACCGGCAGGATGCCGGCAGGGATACGGGCAGGGATACGGGCAGGCATACCGCCGGTGCGTGGGCGGGGCGGTCCGTCTCCACCCCCTGGGTGCCGATTGGTGCGGGGCTGGTGCCGGGGCGGTGCGGGGCGGTCGGTCCGGCGGCGCGGAGCGGGGCCATGCGGCCGCCCGGGGCGTGGCGGCGGCGGCGACCGCCTTCTGCCGCGCGCGGTGCGGAGCGGCGGCCAGGAGCGCCCGCACAGCCATGGGCGATGGGTGGGCTTCCGCCGGACTGCGGCCCCCAGAACCGCTCCGTGGGCGGTGGTGACGGCTGGTGCGCCCGGGAGCAGACAGCTGCCCGCCGCCGAGCTGCTGTCGCAGCAGTGGGCTGTGGGCATGAGCCTGCTGATGGCCCTGGTGGTGCTGCTCATCGTGGCCGGGAACGTGCTGGTGATCGCGGCCATCGGGAGGACGCAGCGGCTTCAGACGCTCACCAACCTGTTCATCACCTCGCTGGCCTGCGCCGACCTGGTGATGGGGCTGCTGGTGGTGCCCTTCGGGGCCACGCTGGTGGTGCGGGGCACCTGGCTCTGGGGGTCCTTCCTCTGCGAGTGCTGGACCTCCCTGGACGTGCTGTGTGTGACGGCCAGCATCGAGACCTTGTGCGTCATCGCCATCGACCGCTACCTAGCCATCACCTCACCTTTCCGCTACCAGAGCCTCATGACCAAGGGTCGGGCCAAGGGCATCATCTGCACCGTCTGGGCCATCTCTGCCTTGGTCTCCTTCTTGCCCATCATGATGCACTGGTGGCGGGACGAGGACCCCCAGGCGCTGGAGTGCTACCAGGACCCGGGCTGCTGCGACTTCGTCACCAACAGGGCTTACGCCATCGCCTCGTCCATCATTTCTTTCTACATCCCCCTTCTCATCATGATCTTTGTGTACCTCCGGGTGTACAGAGAGGCCAAGGAGCAGATGAGGAAGATCGATAGGTGCGAGGGCCGGTTCTACGGCAGCCAGGACCAGCCGCAGACGCCCCTGCCCGCTCACCCTCACCACCAGCCCATCCTCGGCAACGGCCGAGCCAGCAAGCGAAAGAGCTCCCGCATCATGGCCATGAAGGAGCAGAAAGCCCTCAAGACTTTGGGCATCATCATGGGGGTGTTCACCCTCTGCTGGCTCCCGTTTTTCCTGGTGAACATCGTCAACGTCTTCAACAGGGACCTGGTGCCGGACTGGCTCTTCGTTTTCTTCAACTGGCTGGGCTACGCCAACTCCGCGTTCAACCCCATCATCTACTGCCGCAGCCCCGACTTTCGTAAGGCCTTCAAGAGGCTGCTCTGCTGCCGCCGGAAAGCCGACCGGTGGCTGCACGGCGGCGGCGGGGAGCTGGCCCGGCTGCCCGGGGGCTTGATCAGCACCGTGGGCTCCCCCGAGCGCAGCCTGGCAGGGACCTGGTCCGACTACAACGGGGGCACACGGGGCGGCAGCGAGTCCAGCCTGGAGGAGAGACATAGCAAAACCTCCGATTCGGAGTCCAAGGTATAGGGGGGCCGTGGGGGGCCGCGTCAGACCCGGGACAGGGGGGGAATGGCAGGCAGGGAAACACGCAGGAGTAATCCCCGGCAGATGCCTGATGGTGATGGTAATGCTATTGCCAAGCAAAACGATCCCTTGCCTTCGCAGGGGGAGTGCGGGTGTTTACTAAGGAATAAAAGCAGGTGAAGTGGTGTACGACATACCTCATCCGAAACTACAGCAAACAGGAAACCCACTGACCGGAGAACAAAGGAAATAAACAGCCCGTCCCAGGGACAGCCGCCTTGTCTTTAGGAAACGCGCTGTCGACGGGGGCTGCGGCAGCAGCGCCTGTACTCGGGTGCCTGTCCCGGGACCGTGCTGGAGGCTGAACCCGAGCCTTTGACGGCTGAATTCGGCTGCATTTGGGGTCCCGGCCACCCCCGCCTCGCCCCGGGGTTCATCCCCTCACCCAGAGCACTGGGGTTTTGGGAGGCGCAGGGTCGGTGCTGCAGGTGCTCCGGACACAGAGTACGGCTGGCGAGACGGAGATCTGCTGCCAAGATGAGTTTTAAGCTCAGAGTAGCCGTGCTCTCCCCTTCCGCAGAGTAGCGACAGGGAAAAAGTAATGAGTAATGAGGAGCACTGGTATATTTTCAAAGGGGGTAAAACAACCCAACCCACACTCTTGTGCTTGTTCCCTCTGCATCAGCAAGCAGTGAGTTACTGCGCTTATCTCCTTCGGCCAGACAATAGCAGTCAGGCTGAGAAACTTCTACCTCAAACTGTGCATATTGTACAGGGGAATGAACGGACCATGTTTATATTAAACAGCATATTTACATACCGCTAATAGGATTTTATGAAAAAAGGGGGCCGGGGGGGGGGGGCGAGGGCGAGGAGCCTTCTGCAGCTTGTTCATTGTAATAACAGATGAACGGGGGAGGGGGGGGAGAATCCCGGCAACAAAAATTTACTGCACATTTTTTTAAAAATGTCGGCAAAGCCTCTTCTTGCACAGTGTTAAGAGTTGTAAAGTTATTTGAAGATGTTACTTGCACACACACACGCAAATTGAAAAGGAAACGGAGGTTTGAGTAACACTGACCCTGAACCTGATTTCTGGTTTTGTCTGATCTGTTATAGTTTTATTGAGAGAGTGACTTTTTTAATATTATTTTTTGAAGGTACTGTAAATATATCATATTATAAATTAAAATATCTTAAGAGACTTTATTATTTTTATTTCCAAATGCCCACGTGAATCTGCTGTTGTTTTAGCACATGTGTGTCATTTCCATTTTCCTCTCTGTGTGTGTTTTATAACATATTTATACTCTGGTGCAATTTACTACTGTGTAAGTAATTGGTCTATGTGCAATAAATACCATTGCAGCACAAGCAAGTGTGTCTCTATAGGTTTTGAAACAATACCTACTTATAATGGGAAGAACAGCATTTGTTTTTCTCCAAAGATGGCTCAGATTACCAATACAACTCTATCTAATGGCTTTTCCTGACACAGTGTTGTAAAAAACCTGTTTGAAACGCAGTAAGGTTGTGTTCCTGTTGCACTGAGGTCCAGTGACTTCCCTTAAAATTAGTGGCTAAAAGACAAGGTGTTTCCACTCTGATAATGAATACACTCATTTTCTCGAACTATTCCTTTCTGGAATATATTCTTTGTTGGGGGTTTTTTGGGGTTTCTTTTTTGTTGTTGTTGTTGTTTGGGTTTTTGGGGTTTTTTTTTGTTAGGAGTATGAGGCCGAGAGTCAAGAGACCAGAATAGTTAAGATTACAGAGGATGTTTAATTTGAAAGCTAGAAATGGTCTTGAGTAGAAAGAAATCTCCATATGCATTACATGCCACCCCACAAGTAGGTCCACCTCATGCCTGATCCTGCCCAAGTGATGTGGGTGATGTGTGTCCAGTGGGATGGGTCCTGGTGCTGAGTGAGGAAGTTGGGGGAGACCCCTGCCCAATGAGTACCGGGGGGGGGGCTCATGCCCTGTAAGGGGAGATGGCAGCCAGGGAGCTGGTCAGAGGAGTCCAGGCTTTGGTTCCTTCCTATTGTAATAAAGGAGCTGCCCTTTGAGGGAATGGAAAAAGCATAATTGGAGCAGGATTGGACTCTGGGACAAACTTAAACACTGAAGAAACCTCTTCTGTGTCACTGAGTGAAATAAAAGTACCTGGTTGGTAGATGATAAAGCTAAAGGTCATATGCAGCGCACTGCCGACAGTCACATACTCCTTGGGGGTCAGATCATGATAACTGAATGATCCAAGTTAGGAGGTACAGTGAACAGAAGTGCTGCAGATTTGTGTCCCTAGTTCAAAAGAGTGTCTTCCTTTATTGCTTTATGAAAATACGCTGTATCCTTGTGGTTTCATAAAGTTTTTCATTACTGAAATGAATACATGACAGATAGAGCAACAGAAACCTAGTGTAGAATAAAAGTGAAGCCATTTTTAGCTTTATAAAACTCAGAAGCGTAGTTTAATTAAAAATCAGCTCCCAGGAAGAGCACTTCCCAAAGCGAGTTCTTTAGGGTGGTGGCTAATGGTTTGTTTTGGAAACCATTTGTTCATTCTTTTTGTTTTCAAAGTTAAGGAATTTGTCCTTTGCAATTTCTAATGTTGTATTTCCACGGAGAAAAAAAAAGTTATGCGTTTTATGAAAAGACAAAATAAAGGGACCAGGAAAGTAAATAATTCTTTTCCATTGATGTTACTGGGGTTTGATGTGAGTTACAGTTAATGGTGTCTCCCTTGACAATAGTGAAATGGGGTTCTTGAAATGCTGGGTTGACATCAGATCAGGAGCTAAGGGAAGTGGGCTTTGCCACCAGATGTTTTGGGGTTTTTTTTAAATCTGTTTTTATCTGTGATTACAGCAAATACAACAGGATCAGAAGGGCGCACCGGATGGCGATGTCTCATGCCAGTGATTACAGGGAGATGTTGGCTGTGCATGTTGGGGTTGGGACAGGATGGGGAGGCAGCACTGCTCTCCCTGTGTGCCTTGGGGATCGCAGCAAGCCAGGGCAGGACCAGGTCCCTTCCTGCTGGGTAGAGCAGGACAGGATCCGGCCCCAGTGCCCAGCTGGGAGCTGCAGTGGCTGCCAAGCCCTCATCCTCGGCAAGGTGGCAGATCCTGGGGAAGCACAGTGCCTACTGCATGGAGCAGGGCAATCTAATGGACTTGGCTCTTCATCTCATAAATCAGTTCACATACTTAATTTTAACCGCCTAAATGCTTATGTTCTTGGACTTCAAAAAGTGGTGAAAATTTTACCTCAAAAGGGTCTGACTTAGGTGAGAAATTTATGGCCAGAACTTGCTCGGCTTCTCCAGCCAAATAACTGTGTTGGGTGATGCTTCCCCTGGACAAGTGAAATGGCATTGAGGTAGGATGAATTTAGTCCATTGGCCACAGAAGGGCCAGCTTTGTCAGCAAGGCGATCAGGACTTGTCTGCTGTTAAATTTCTGCCAGCTGAGGACCTGCTGGAAGAGTCTGGAGGCTGACACATTGAGTGCCTTCATGGACAGCTAAGGTAATCCACCTGGCAGCCCAGATGGTGGATGCCAGTCCATCTTGCACGGCGTGAGACAAGCAGTGGCACAGTAACGGTGCAGACAGAGCAGGACATGTGGCACACACGTGTGCGAGGAACCGGAGGCTGCTGGCGAGCAGTTTGCTGTGGATCATGCTCAGAACAGGCTGTTCTCTGCAGAGAAGAAGGATACTCTGAAAAGTGTTGTGGGGCAGCTGAAATACTCCGGAGGCAATGAGTCAAATGCTCACGATGAATATTTTTTTCTGACGAAAACCAGACATGGATTAGCAATTGGAGCTGCAAGTCAGAAAGTATAGGTGGCAGGCATGCGGCTGCACACGTACATGGGCAGGAAAGTAACAGCAAAGAGCCACAGGCCTGCAGGGAAGGGAGACACAGGTAAACCAGAAATCCACTCAGAGAAAATGTCCTGCAGCTGCCAGGACCAAAATTATTTGGCAAGGATGCCTGAGACTTCCATATGGAAGATGACTGATTCTCAAAGGCGCCGGCCTCACTCTAAGCAGTGTTTGCTCAGCACTTCTGAAAAGAAGGCTGCTTCACTCCACATGTTTAAATGGGAATATATTGGATTGAAAGCCTGGATTCAGTTTTCCGTGTGCTCAGGAAAGTTGAGGCTGTTTCAGACGTGCAGCAGGCTATTGAAGGCCCTGCAGAAGGACTCCCCACTTGTGAGAGCTGCACAGAAACCCTCCTGCAAATTTGCTGCACTTGAAGACTGCAACCCTCAGCATCCACTGGCTGTAGCTCCAATCAGCATGAAACTGTGCAAAAAAAGTGGCTTATGATCTGAACCATGCCTGTAGCAGATGCAGCATTTGATAGCATCAGCTGGGTGTTTGTGATGCAGGCCACACTGGTTCTTCTCCAAACACTACTTTCCCTCTTTGCTGACGTGTTTTCAACTATAAGGACAACTTCTTTATCAGGTTTATTTTTTTTTCTCTAAACCCTATCTGAGGTTGCGGTTTTATTAATAACTTTTAAATGGCTATTTTGCCAACCTTTCTTGTGCCGCACACTTTCCTAATTTATTGTAATTTCCCGTCTGGTGGAGTGCATTTACTTCCTTTATGTAATATATCAGCTGCAGGGCTGGAAATTGGGAAGCTATGAACTGAAAGAGCAGACTTTCGTGAGGCCAAATGCGGTCAGGCATCATTGCCACCGGGAGCAGAATTTGACCTGATAATCTAATCTCATCCAGGGACTATCTCCAGAAAAGTATTGTTACCAACAGTAAATGACCTCTGCTAATGAAGCTGGAGCAATTAGTCCTGTTTAAAGCTGCCGAGAAAATGTTAACTGCTAAACAACAGTTAATATTGGATAGCTCAAATAATGAGTGTTTTGTTTGCTAGTGTGTGTTAGGTGATGTGTTGGGAAATAATTATCCTTTGACTAGCAGCCAGCTTTGTACTAATCAGAAAGGAGAAGTCATGTTCTGTTTGAAGGATTATACCTAAAAATAGTTCTGTTACCACCACATCAACGAACCAAATGAAGCAAATTCATGGAGTTGTACACACCTTCTTAACGTTTCACTTTTCATCCTAAAAACTCATTGTTTAACTGGAACTTTCTGTTTGATCGTGTCAAAAGCACTGATGTGATCTCCTGAATAGCAGTAAGCACACTCCCCCTGAAGGAGCATTACCCTATGCACCACTGACTCGCTTTCAAAGCCTGCCAAATTCCCAAACGTCCCAGGAGGAAGTAAAGATTCTTTCTCTTTATATAAACAATCACATATAATGTAAGATCAACAATATTTGTGATCATCATCTCGCAGAAGAAATCAATATGCTTTTTCTTTGAGATGTTTGTGTGCCTGACCATCCATGAGGAGCAGACCCATGGTAACAGCAGGTGATTTATCCCTGCAAATCAGTAGCTTCAGGCTGTCAAACTCTGCTGGAAAAAAGTGAGCAAGATGGGAAAAGGATAAAAAAGGTGATGCTGGTAAGCAAACCCAGGATTGTCATTGCAAAAAGAAAAACTGGGACATCTTTGACCATGCTACAGGTGTTGCCTTTTACTAGATAGGGAAGCACCAGGCAGAGGCATTGTGGAAACGCAGGTTAAGAAGCGTGAGATGTAAGACACCCTCCATTCAGGACCATGCCACCAGCTGAAACATGCCCGAAAAACATTCCTCAAAGTTTTTCTTACTCTTTTTGGGTAACAGCAGCAGACTAAAGCACACCTGAGCAACTTGTCAGCTATGTAAAGCCACACAACTCCCTGTTTGTGTCCTGGTCAACCATGGCTCCCAGGACACAAACAACCCCCTCAGCATCTCCCCCTTCCCTCCGAGTAGCATCCTCTCGGGTGGTTCCAAGCAGGAGGTGCCCCATGGCCTCCAGGGGTGGCAGTGCTGCGGGGGGGACGCGTGGGTGCTGCAGGGTGTGCCCACTGTGCCGGGCATGCTGGTGCAAGCTGCTGCTGACTGTGCCACTGCCCTGAGTCATTGCTCTGTCCTGCAAACACCAGCGACAGAATCGGGCCCATCGTGCTGGAAATGGAAGAGTGTTCAGGTTTGTTGTGTGAACTGCTGATCAGCTTCCTGGTTCACCAAAACTGGCAGCTTGGCAGGCACATTTGCTTCACAAACTGTCTTTTTTTTCTTCCCTACCCCATTCAGCTTCCAGGTTTTTTCACGGCAATGTTTGCATGCTCAGCCTTAGCACCCAACAGCACAAGTTTTTTGGTCGTGCCCTGGCAGCAGTCTGCATCCAGACATGAATAGCACCATGCTGATCAGTGTCTGGGTTTGGGCATACCCATTCCTTCCAGGATTGATGCTCAAATTTATTAATACCAGCTGCAACAGAGTGCAAAATTCCTAGACAAATAGAAAATCAGTCTTGACCTCCAGGTTCACAACCTAAAGGAGAAAACAGATGCTTACCCAGACTTTTGCCATTGCCATGATTAGCAGAGCATCTCAGATGTAATGGTGTGCCTTTCCCTTCTGATCCTGTGTAATGCACTGAATCCTGTTGTCCTTAATGAGATTAGATGAGGATTTTCTACTAGGTCAGTGCTTTAGCCATTAGCCACTGTTGTGTGTCTCTAAGCAGTGATGTACCTTTGCAAGCCTGGCCCCATGTCTCTCTCAAAGCCATGATATTTAGCTTCTTCCTACCAAAATCATTTTGATAATTGGTCTTAAGCTCATTGGCACAATGCTTTGAAAGGCAGATCTAAGTGTATGCACCAAAGAGGCAAACAGAGACACTAAAGAGCTCAAAATCTCAGAAGCTGCTGGGTTACAGCTACCAACAAGTCATTTTGCAGGGCCAGACGAGTGCTGCAGCCCCCTCAAAGGCTGTCAGCTGCCCTCCCTCAGAGGGGGACTGCAGAGTTCCCTGCCACTGTAGGAACAATTGCAGGGACAACACAATAGCTCATGACAAAAGATTTGCCAGGTGGTAAAATTTAAACAGTGTTTTGTGTCCAAAATTTAAAGACCTCTTGTTAAGAAGTAGTAGTTGAGACAAGCCCCTGGCAGGATTTCCTAGTGGGGAAGGGAGAACACTGTTCAGAGTTAAAGTTTCCATGTGCAGATGAAGAACCCTGTGCTGACTGGTCCAGTAGGGGTTACAGATGCCACTGCACATCCTGTGCAAGCCATGCTGATGGACAAGTGCCACCCCAGGGACAGCTCACGGTGCCCCCAGTCACCTCCCTCTGCTCCCATTCGGGTGCATAATGTGTACCCCTCTCACCCGCCCAAGTGTCAGAGGGGACCCCAGAGGTATCCTGAGGCACAAAGGTGAGTGCCAGCCCCACCATTGTGCTGTGGAGGGAGGAGTGCTTCCTGTTGGACTGGAGCAGGTGAACTGGGAGTCCCACAGAGCTCCCATTGTTTCACAGTTTGCCTGCTTGAAGACTTGAGCAAGAAGTGTTTTGTTTATCTGTTCTTCCCCTAAATACTCACTTGGGAGCCGTCAAATAAAATCTCCATTAGCTCACTTAGGACAGCAGGGCAGTGTGGGATGCTCCCCTGGCAGGAGCTGCCCTCTCTCTGCTAGGGAGGCGGAGGCAAGGGGAAGGCGGGGGGCGATGGGACCTGTTGCTGACACACCCCCCGACTTAAGCATCGCTGGTACCCTGGGAGGTTCCCATCAGTAGACTAGGACAGCCACGCTATCAGTGCATCCAGACTGGATCTGACACAGGAGCATAAACAGCTTGTGTCAAATACTTGGGCTTTTTGGAGCTTTTACCTAATACAGAGCACAAGGCAGCTGCTCTTGCAGTAATTGCCGGTAACAACAGGTGTTGCAGCCCTGCTCTAAACCACCTTGAGAGCATCCACAGGAGAGATTTTGTTCCTGTTTCACTGCCAGGTGGTTACCAGCTATCTGTCAGCAGGGTAGGTGCACGTCTGTGGTTTTCAGCATCAGCCCGTCCAAGCCAGGGCTGGTGCTTGCATCCTCCTCCCCTCAACTCCCACTGCATGTCCTGCTGCCCACCCTGGCTCTGCTGCCTTTGCAACCATGTGGGCAATGGGTTCCTCTGGCTGAAAACCAGCCCTTTCAGACAAGGTTTGTTTCAGCTGACCCACACAGGTTGCACGAACATGGGTAACAAACAAATTCATGAGGGTCATAGGAAACATGCAGAGTGATGGGGCAGAGATCATCTGTTTTGGTAGCAGCCCTGATTTGAATCCATCACTGTGATCACAGATCTCATGTTCAGTGGTGATGCTCCAGAAGGTGAGGCTCAGACCAGCACCCTCTGGCCTGTCATTTTGCCTGAACCATGCTTGAGAAAAGGAAGACTTGCCACCCACACCTTCCCTCCCTTCAGAGGCTGATCTGAATATTCTATTCAGAAGATCATTGCATGTGAAAAACTAAAATAAATTTAGTTTTGTACAAATACTCCTGCGATAGAAGAAAAACATTATTTAAGTCTGATTATCCATGAGACCACAGTGAAGAGCATGGGACAAACTCCTCAACTCTTGGCAGAGATCAGAACCAGGGGAGCTGAATGAGCTACTCAGGTACTGGGTGACAACACTAAACTGTCCCCAACTACAAGAGGGTGATATGGCCCCAAGCCATGAGCAGTGGAAAAAATAATTCCCGAGGAAGAGCAGCTCTGTTTGCCCAGAGTGTATATATGGATCCCAACAGTGATGGGCACCACTGAGCTGTTAGGGGCTTGTGAGCAATCCCCATCATGTGTGTCTTCTGGTGGATGATGTTTAACTGCTTTTATTCCTGCACACTTCACTTATGTGGGAGCAAGGAATGTGGTGATAAAAAGGCTGGAATGATTTCAGTGCTGGATAGTTTCCATTAATATATTTCTCGTTATATAACACTACCATCACAACACAAAATCCAGTAGGATTTTGCCTTTTAGGAAGGTGGAACATTTCTATGTGGCCTTAACTAAGTAAATGGGGTTGTAGAGCAGGCTGGGCTTTGATGGGATACTTTTTAATTGTACCAGATGTGTTTGGGCTGTTGCATGGTATGAATTGCTTTGCCTTTACGTTACAAGTCACTTCATAAATTAAACAGTTGATGTTGTCAAATGCATGCCATTAGCACTCCCAGCAGATAATCCTTCCCGTGGCCTCATCAGAGTCTATCACAGGGCCTGTCTCCAGATAACAACCTGGAAGAAGAACAATGGTGCTCCCAGCTCCCAGGGGCCTCCACTCTTTGGTTCTGCGCTTCAGAAGAGAAAAATTATCCTTATCTTCATGGCTCAAGCTCCTTTTGAAATGCAGTTATTTTTTACTCATACACTCCAAGTATTTTTTGCATGATATCGGTGAGAAACTTGAAACCCCCTTTGAGAAGAGAAAGATTTCCTGCAGCCCTTCTACTAAAGAAAATGGATAGATCAAGTAGTAAAGTTCAATGACTTACTTAGCATTAAATAAGAAAGAGAATAATGAATTGGATTTTGTGTGCCTGTTTTTCCTCTGCAGGGAACAGTCAGGCTAATGGATTTTCATTGCCTTGTGCTTCTGTTCATCAATCTAGGTGAGTTCAAAACACTGCTGCCTTTTTGTGTTCTCCTTTCCCTGCTCACTTGTCACAACTTCAAGTATTTGGAGCTTAACAAACACATTGGTTTTCTGCCATCAACACCATCTTGACCAGTGAGGAAAACACACAGGGTTAACCCCCTGCACCAAACAATGACTACATGGACATCTGTATTTTATGCCCTGTAGCTGCAAGTAAGCAATTCCTTACCTAGGGTGGATACTAGTTTCCTACTATTATGAGTTCAGGCTTTAACATTCTTCAGAAGAGACATTATTTCCCCACTGGGTTCACCAAAAACTGGTTGGATCTCCAAACCCCTCCTTTGTTTACAGGCTTTGCCAAGCACACTGTAGGGCTTTTATTGGGGAAGGAAGGGAGGCGGCAGAGGAGGAAACTATTACAAAGCTATTTAACATAAACAACTTTCTCCTGTAAATTCCAAACACCACTTGGCAAAGAAGAGGTTAAATTTAGGGGGTGGAATGGGGGGGGATCATTAGGGCAAAGCTATAAATAGCAAATTGGGAAGGTCAGGGAGAGACATGGGGGAAGGCAAAGATGAGCTGACCCTAAATGGGGTGGATTCTCTGGCTTGCTGGAAGCCCTCTGCTGCTCTGCCCTCAGAGTTTGGATCTGGGGTCCTCCCTAAGGCATGTCGAAGCTGGGGCATTGCTCAGACAGAAATGCTGCAAAACTGACTGGGAGCCATAGTTGTTCAAAGGTGAACCTGAAAGGTCTCTACAGAGCCAGAAATTGATACTGCTCCTTCCTGCCCCAAATCTTTCCTGGGTCTACCAGCGCCTGCCCAGAGCCAGAGAGCTGCTCTCTGCCTACTTGGAGCAGGATTTCCATTTTCCTACCAGCCTTGGTGCCTCAGGCTTTGTGGTCTGTTTTTTGTCTGAATGGGAAATGCATAATGAGAAACTGTTTAAACAACTTATGGTACAAGGAAACTGGAGTACAGTACAGCACTCTAATTTATTTCCAAGGAAATTATGCACCCTCCAAAAGCACTCCACTCAAGCACTGCAGTTTAAAGTTGGAACATAATTGCTGGCCATCCTGGGTGTGCCTCCTGCAGCCCTCAGCTAGGTCCAAGTGTGGTGCGCAAGGAGGGTAGGAGTCTGCCAAGATCATCGGTGCTGCTATCTGGCTTTGCCACCAGCAGCCATTCATCAGCAGGTTATTGCAGACCTTTGCACACAATGAGATGCTCCATGTGGGTATAACTCTGCCAGTGAAGCGGTGCCAGGCAATGTTATATAAACTCTGTGCCAACGAATATGTTAAGATACACACAAATGTTAGCGAGGGCATTTCCTTCACAGTGTTTTAAACCACCCATAGCAGCTCTGTGGACCAAGATGACAAGGAACAGAGAGTAACCAAGCAAAGGATCATCTCCCCTATGCCCCAGGCTGTAAGTAAGGTTGGCATCTTGGCACAGCTGAATGACTGAGGCTCAGGGAGGGTCTGCCTGTTAGACCTGTCCTGGCTGTTGCTTTGCTTGCATGGGTAATTCTGGTCAGCCTGGTGCTGGTGAAGGAAAACTCAGGAACCAGGAAAGCCACAGAGGAATTCTCTTGTTCTATTTTCAGCCCTACACAAAAAAGACTTCAGATCAGATGCATTTCTGAAACTTATCTATGTGAATATTTGACTCCTTATCCAAGCAGAACAAAAGCCTCCAAACCTTCTGTGGTCTATCCATCAAGAGCCTTATCTCCCCATGTCACCGTTCAGCTCCTGGCTGCTGCTGCTTGGAGCCTCCCGCAAGCTCAGCTCTGACCACCAGCTTCCCATCTCCCCTCTCCAGGCAGCTCTGCAGCATTATCCACAGTCACCTCCTTGGCTCCCTGCCACTTCAGTGATGACCTCTGCACTGCCTGCAGGCCTGGGCTGCTGCATGCTCCACAGCCAGCCAGCTTTGTGATGGGCTGCGTTGGTGCTGCTGTATCACAGCCCATCATCTCCATCCCCCACACACATACGTAGCCTGGGCTATGGCCATAGCCATCACCAGAGCAGAGCACACTGACTCAGCTTGGCCCTAACAATGGAGAATGTTTGTCTTTTTTAATGGGATATTAATGAAGCTTGGATAAAGTCCTCCATCTGAGGTTCAAAGACTGAAATATCCAAGGAGAATATTTCTGATCCCCTTCCACCTGGCAGCCACTGGTCTCCTCTGGCAGGGGCATCCTCACTGCTGCCGTCAGGCTGCCAGAGATCTCAGTTAGCACCCCTAAAAACCCAGGTAGGCTCTACCCTGGTAAATGAGCATGGTCCCTGAGCTGCTGGGAAGCACCAGGAGCATAGCAAGCACATGGACGGGCACCAGCATCATCAGCCCTGTGGAGGTTCCTGGCCAGGTAAAATAGCTGCATGGTGAGACTTAATGCCCAGTTTATACCATGTGTTACTCAGCCTTGTTGCAGAAGTCTCTGCAGTGCATTGTACTTGGTATCAGGGCCACAAGACATTCCTTGCTTTGAAGCTGAGCTGGCACAAGAAGTTTTCTGCAGTCCTGCTGTCCTGTCAAAGCTGTGGCCAAAAACAACAGGGAGAAGACTTTGGAAAGAGTCACCCATCCACAGTGTAGGGCCTGGCTGGCTCAGGGCTTGAGAACAGCTTTCATGAAGGTCAGAGGTTGAGATCATGTGCACCACGGTGGGGTTCAGAGATCTCTACTGCTTGGTACCACTTGGTCTCAGTCCAGATCTAGACAAGCTTCGGAATCGGGGTGGCCTTTTCCAGTGGGCCCATTTTCCTATGGTCCTTTTCACAGGAGACTCTGATGAGTGGGCTGTTACTGCTGTCCTCCCTGTGGTTTTAATTTTTTTCTCTGTTTTATAGTCAGAGGGGTAAAGCTAATTCCCATCTCATATATAACAATGAATTTGACTCAATAACAAGAAGATCAATGTACTTTTTATACTGTGGTGTATGATAAGCTATTTATAAATAGCATATCACTTCTGGATCATCGTCAGAGTTTAAAATAAACTTGTAATTTAACCATAATTTTCCAGCGTTGACAGATATGATAAATACATTTTTGTTCCAATAAAACCTAATTTCAGCAATGTTTTGCAAAAATCATTAGAAGCTAAGGATTATTTCCCTGATTTTTTTTTTGCTTTGTTTGTCTCCATGTTCCAGTGTTTATTTTAATGTTACATTCCATTATAGAAAAAAATCTGTGTTTGCAGTAATTTGTTTTCCAAGGCCCCTGCTTAAGGGATGGAAGGATGTTCTTGAAAAAACTGATGGAGAGAGGCATCAGCTCATGTCACAAAGGCCTTGGGGCAGTTGCAGCACCTCTCTGGACTATTAAGGTACACTCCAAGATTTTTCTGCAATCAAGCATTTTCATTCTTCAGTAAAACAGCTCTTAAATCAGTTAGCATTGTATTGTAGATGTAAATGCAGCACAACAGAGCCCTTCCATGTTGTGAGGTGAGTGGGTCCGATCCTGCTCTTGAACACAAAAGCACAGGGAATGTTGAGCAGGAAAACCATCTTGTTTTAAAGTGCTTTAAAGCTGCTGTCTGCCTTCTGAGCACTGCAGTTTACAGCCCATACTTCTCACGCCACCTCCCCGTTAGACAGTCAAACAGGAGATGATGCTATTTGGAGAGCAAGCCTGTATGCTGCAGGCATGAAAGTACTGATACTTGTATCCACATGGACTGGCCTTTGTCTGTCAGGAGCTTCCAGAAAATACCCAGGAAAGGGGCATGCAGAAGGGGAGAGAGGTCTTCTGGTGGGCTGCCATGTCCCTCAGGCTGCTTTCATGGTGATACCTAGAGGACATCATTGATGCAGCCAACTATGATAATCCTTTCAGTGGGAACAGGTGCTGGAGGATAATCCTGCTGTTTTCCTTGGTTATGGTTCTCTTCGGTCACTAAGACTGAGCAAACAGGATTATCATAGCAGTGGTTCAGGATGTGAAGTTGCTGGTGCTGTGTGCCCGTGGCTCTGTGGACATTTGTTTCCAAGGTAGTCACTGGCTTCGCTCAGCAGCCTGTCCTGGTGAGGGCAGTGGGTGAGCAGGTGAGCCAAGGGGCTTTGCTGGCCACTCCTGAGGTCCTTGCTCAGATCTGCACCATGCCCCTTGGGGATGAGGGCTGAATCCCGGATGCAAAGTCCATGCTCCCTACAGCTCTCCCTAGAAGATGCATTCCCCAGCTCCCCAGATGTGGGTAGGATGGAGACTGCCCAGCCATGCATTGTCCCAAAACATGAGCTGGGCAAACCCACTGGCAGAGGAGCTGGGGGATGACAAGAGGTGCAGATCTGTCTGGGCTGCCAGATCTTCTTTGCCTGGGAAGGTCTGAGGCACTGCAAACACCCTTGGGATTCATGGAGAACCAGCCCATCCTGCCCCTGTGAAAGTTCAGAGCAAGTCCCCGTGTAGGTGCAGGCTCGTGCCTCCAGGAGGCTTTAATGCACTGTAAGGTTTTGGGTTAAATCCGTGAAGTGCTGCACTCATCCATTCCCACTCAGCCCACTTCCACTGCTCTTAGAGCCCAGCCTGCACCCCGGTGACTCTCCTTGCTGTGCAAACCCAGCACCTCTCTGCTCCTGATTTACTGCCTTTTGCTTTGCTGATAACAACCCCTGACCCCCCCTGCTGATTCCCTTCTCCACCAGCAAAGGAGGGCATGTGAGGTTCTTGTCATCAGCTTTTACACAGTCTTGTGCACAGACGCCTGCTCCCCGTTACTGGCTTGCTTTGGGCATTCCCTGATACCTAATTTCAGTAACAGAAAAGCAATTGATCTTGGCTTCGTGGTTTTGTGGCAATCTCGGCCCAAAATAACAAACTACGAAATAAACATGTGTACAGCATATATAGCAAACTGCAGGAATAGGAACTAGGGACATGCAGCTCAGGGAGAGCTGTTAAAGCTCCAGCTTGTAGCTGTGCTGATAAGGCAATTTCCAAGAAATTGCCCAGCCCTTGAATTCTAGAAGCTCTCTTCCCAGGTCAACAACCTTTTGTGGACTGAATCCTGGTGTCACTCTATGAGCAAACACGGGCCAGACAGGACCTTCTGCAAATGGTACAAAAAAGAGGAGAATCTGTGTTGCTAGAGAAGGGGCCCAAAAACTTTCTGGCATAGGTAACAAAAAAAACACAATGAAAAGCACATTTGGTAATTCTGGTAGTTTGGGAAAGCACAAGAAAATGTGCTTCAACTTTATTCTTCTTTGGACAAGTCTCCTCCTTGCCTGAGAGGGGATAAAGGTGGTGTTAGCTGAGCTGCTGCTCTCCCTGTCCCGCTGTTTGGGCTCCCTCCAAAGTCTCCCCTATTCCTAGGGAGCACTCCATAAGCCCCAGGAGCAGGGCTCTGCATCGGGGCTGCTCCAGCACCAGCTCCCCCACAGCTCCACTCCCTGCTTTTGACCAGCCTTAACTTCAGACATGAACAAAGGCTCTTTGGAGAGCAGATTTTCCATAACATCCCGCAGCTCCGTTAGCAGAAATGTTGTGCGGCTCCAGTGAGAGCACAGGCAGGGCTGATTAGACCCAGTTGTTTGGCTCCTTCATTTCACGGGGATTTTGTAAAATATCTTATGCAGGTGCAGGAGTTGACACAACAGAGCATGCACCGTGTTAGAGTCTGTCCAGCTTGTGTGTAAACACCACTAGTCCCTTTTTCAAACTCTTAGGAGCTGTTTCATAAACACAAAATACTTTGCTTAATTTCCAAATCACATGAGGTTTCCTCAGCAGGGCCAATGGTGGAGGACACTGCAGAGCAGCCCCAGTCCTGTGGAGCAGCCCCAGGTCACTGCCAGAGCTGGCAGCAGAGGCAGACAGAGGCTACCACCTGCTGGGCCCTCCTTAGTGACTCCTGCTCTGAACGTCTCCACAGTGCCATTTAATGATGGCAGGAACACTGTGTGCTGAGGATCATGACACAAACACCTCTGGCCAGCCCTTTGTCACTAACAGAGCTCTTGACATGCAAGCCATGTAGACAGGGAGGATGCTCAGTCGGTAGCTTTGGGCACTTGACCTGTTTCTTGCTCATTTTGAGTCTTCCAGAGTGTGAGTGTTTCTCTTCCTCACTGGCCTCGTGGAACAGAGGCACCTTTCTGAACTGAGGCAAATTGCCAGAATTTTGCTGAACTGGGGAACCAGACCAGACATTTCTCCCTTGGAACTTGCTCCTACTAAAAAAAGAAACAGCTCTTCTGACAGTCATTAAGAAGGGGGGATAAAATTCATACATATTGGGCAGGCACATGCCTGAATTTGTGTGGGATCCCACACTCACTTGGGGAGTCTTGAAGGTCATCATGGGAAACACCCTTGCATGCTTAGGGGTGTTTCCGTCCACAGGGCTGCTGCTTCTGTGAGAGTGGAAGGCCTGGCCTGGGTAATCCAGGAAACCCAGGGTGTTGTTCATCCCACTCAAGGAGCTTGACCAAATAAGTTCCGTAACTCACCCTGACTCTTGCAGCCTTGAGATTAAAGGAAATGGCACATGTGTTGGATGGGCAGACTCTGTGGATCTTGCAGGGCTGAACATGCACTGCTGCCAACTTGTCTGGGAGTCTCATGGTGCTACAGCACGTGCATTTCTGGGGCAGACACTGTTTTTGCACCAAGCACACTGGATGCTCTCAACTAGTTTCCTGAAGTAGCCTTTCTATGATTGAGCTGCTCTACTGAGCTGCCCTGAGTCTCAGCAGGTCATGATAGCTTGCACCTACAGCACATCAGACTTCATCTTCCCAGCTAGCCAGGCTCTGGGAAGGTCACTGGAAGGAGTCCAGTGGCTTCAAATAGGAGTTGACTCATGCCCCATGAGATCAAAACAAAATGTCTCTGCGTATGAAAAAATATTATGGAAACTGTATCATTCATGCACAAAAGCCACACTTCAGATTTATCATATAAAATACCTAATATTGTAAATGGAAAGAAAAATTGAATAAGGCCTGGTGTGCATTAAAATTGTTGGAATGTGAAAATGTCCCTTCCCATAAACACGGTTGGGGTCTGGTACACAAGTAGGCATCCAAAACTGGGAAGCTCAATCCCTTCCTGCACTTCTTCAAAACACTCGCTTTCTGTAGAAGTAATTTCTAGACTCCTCCCTTGTCTTGTCAAGAGTGACCCAGAGAAAATGTTTACTATGGTGTGGTCAATATGAGGTGATGTGGCAGTGTGACAGGTATTTCAGGACCTCACAAATACAGCAGCAGCACCCAAGAGTGCTGCCCAGGACAGAGGTGGGCACTGAGAACACCCCACGGGCAGGCAGCAGGCTTGCTCATGTCTGGCTCTGTGGTCAAATCCTGCCCCAGTGATGCTGGCCAGGATTTGACCATGGTGCTGAGCAGTGCAGAATCCCTGTGATTCCCTCAGCTGCCATCTGCAGCTTGATTGTATTCCAGCAATAGCTGATTGCCATGGTCCAGGGAGCAGGATTTAGCATATCACCTTGAGGAAATGAGCAGAGGATGGCTCAGCATGCACAGCAAATGCAACTCTGAGGGAAAAAATGAATTAATGTGGGTATTAACCAGCAATTTGTCATACAGCCTCTAGAGTCAGCTTCTGATGCTGTGAGGTGTGCGGTGAAAACCAATGGATACTTCTGCATCTCCCTGGCTTTTCTGAAGTTCTTCAGCACTGGGAGCTGGTGGATATCACCAACCCTGCTTGCTGCTCAGCAACAGAAGAAGCCCTGATGAACGCTCTAGCTGCTGGCTGCAAACCTTTCTCTCTGACCTGGGGCCCTGGGGCAGACTGCAGCTCTGTGCTATGCTTCCCTCCCTGGGTGGGAACATCAGGAGCTGGCTGTGGGCACTGCAGAGGTGCCATCTGTCCCCTCATAGGCTGGACCTGATGCACTTTCCATTTATCACCCTGCAGTGCTTCAGTACCCCCTCCCTGTGACACCTCTGTGGCAGAAGGGTCCCACCACACATCCTCCAGCAGCTGGCCCTGAATGTAAACAAATTCAAGATTCAAGTGATACAGAGAGCCAAGTGAAATAACCCACCTGCACCATTTGTCCACTATTGCCATCAAATTACCCTTTTTTTCTACCAAAGCACATTCAGTCCAGGATAGCCAGTCACACTGTGCAAGCCCCTCACTGATCCCCATGCCTACAGAGGACAAGAGCTGTGAGATGGCTGATGGGATTTTGGGCTCTCGTGCCCTCTTGCCCCAGTGCTATGGGGTGATTGGAGTGTGACTCAGCTAACTGGGCTATACTGGTTCCCTGCTGGAGTGTATTCCCATAGCTGACATCAGGAGACATCCAGCTTCCATGACTAAACTCTTCTAACATTCCAGAAATCCAACAAATAAATGTCTCTTGGAAATAATCTAGTATTTTGTTTTGGGAAATGAGCAAACCATCAGCCTGGTCACTTTTGTGTAGGGGGCAAAGCTTCACAAGGACCCGCAGGGCACCGGGCAGCAACAGGAGCATCTTGCTTGCCCGCCCTCCCAGCCCGCCCCTCCTCCTTTGATGGGTTTGGAATGAGCTCTGGAGGTCTCACTGCAGAGAGTAATGATGTGTGAAAGCTCACTTTCATTTTTCACTCTACTTTTTTGGAAGGTGGAACATTTTACAGTTGACAGTACCATGCTAAAACCATATGAGGCAAGTAACTATTTTTAACCAGATAGAGACTATCGGAGAGTCTATTGCTGAATCATTTCAAACAAGGAAGAAATCATGGGGTATAAAGTAGGGGTGGGAGGGATGGGGGTGGAAAGGCTTTTATCATACATTTGTTCCAATAACTGTCCAACTACTTCAGGACTTCTGATGACCACTTACTGAAAATGCCTGTGAGGTCACTTCAAGTAGTGGTTGCATTTTACAAAATGTTTCTGCTTTGAGAGAAAAGCAGTTCCTCAGGTTAGAGAAGCTTGAGAGGCTCCCTGTGCTTGCTGACCCCCTTTGCTGACCCTGCAGCATGCTCTGAACTGTGCCAAATGGGAGAAGACACTTGAGCATCTTGGCTTTACCCTTCTCTGAGCCCCCATCACCACATATTATCTGGGTGCAATGTGCTGAATGCTTGTGGGACCACAGCTTGGGGTGAGGGGAGAAAGGGTGGCCTCAGCCCTGGTCTGGATGTCCTTCCACCTGACAGTGAAAAGCTCTGGTTCTCCCTCCCCTGCCCACAGCAGTGCAGAGCTGGCACTTCAAATTTTGCCAGGTGAAATGGGCTTGGTGGATAAACTGAGGAGTTTTTGTCACGTTTCCTTTATCTGACGCATCTCAAACTTGCAACACCACTTCTCCCTGGCAGCTATGGACTAAGGCAGCCTCTCACACAAGGAAAGGGAAAGCTAGGAAGTACAACTGAGTTACAACTGCCTGACAGGTCATGACCCAAACAGTGTTAGAAGCCTCTCAGCCTGTTTGTGTGATTTAATGCACAGCCTATTTGTACTCACTCAGAGCACAAGGGTGAAAAACACACACATAATGTTTAGCTTTGTGCTGGAGTTTGCTTAACTCCATTGCATGTGCAGCATTTGGCCATGGAGCTGAGGTGAGTCCATGTAGGAACGTGGCACTGCTCGGGCACAGCATGGTGCCAAAACAAGGACTGGGGGGAACGTGTCTGCATTCAACCCTGCCGACAGCAAAGTTGTGTGACCTGCAGTGTTCTCCCAGTTTGCAATGGGAAATCAAACCTTCCCTGACCTAGTCTGGTACTTGGTCACCCCTCCTCTCAGGGCAGGGCAGTGGGGAGGGGATGGCTCCCTGCTCAATGCCAGCCTGGCCAGCCAGGGCATGCACAGCCCAGTGCCAAGCTGAGCTGGGACTTTGGCTTGAGGAAACACATGGTTGAGCCAATGCCACTGATTGGCATCCAGCACACTCACACTTGCTCACCGCTCATGGCTTGTCCAGTCCCTGCCCCTGCAATCTTGAGTAATGGGGCCTGACACATGTGTTTTTCCAGAGCACAGTCTCCTCAGATCGAATTAATTCTGTGATTTCCAGGTGCTTCCTCCTCCGCATAAATGATGAAGACTTCCTGAAGCTATTGGCCGAGGTTGCTTGAAGCCAGGACATTAAAATTAATCTTTTGTTCTTGGGTACTCTCTGTAGCCTGATGACCTTGGGTGCTGCCTCTCCTTTCTCGCCTGTAGGTCTCAAAGCTGCCAGCAAAGAGGCATTTTAGGGGCAAGAGGAGGGGAGGGCAGGGTGTGAAGTGATTTGTCTGTAGGTCTGAGCCTGCTGGGAGGCTCCCCCTGAAAGCTCTTTGCAAGAGCCTCCCTCCTCAGTTGCTGCCTGGGTCCACCACACATGGCCTGAAATGAGCCTGCAGCTCATGCCACCACCCCAGTCTGAAGGCGAGGCTGGGATCATCCAAGTGTTTCTGAGGACGTGATAACTGAAGGTTGTGTTTAAAGGCACCAGATGATCTCTCCTTCCCAATTTGAGGGGGTGCTTGTTGAATAGTATGTTTGTATTTGAGCAACACTGACCATGTCCTGTAGGTCCTCTGTGCACTAAGAGGAGATGAGTTTTTGATGGGAACATCTTGTATTGTGCATGCATTTCCTCTCTCCCACTTATCAGGGGTTGTATTGTGTTGCTTATATTATAGTCTAAAATACAGATGAAGCTGTGAAGCACATATAATAAATGCTACTCATCAGTAGATACTCTAGAAACACATCCCATTAATAAAGGGTGTTGGGTGAATAAAATGCTTTTTACACCCCAAAGGAGACATTTTTGTTCACTGCTTTTTAGCACAATACAGTGTCGGGTCTGAGTTAGGATGTTTTTTATTTTTGTTTGGATCTACATTTGCATTTTCTCATGTCTAGTTCTATAACCTGACTGCATTGGTAGTATATGTAGTGCCGGCATCACAAAAGTTTCATAGCCTGTACAAGACATGGAGCAGAAACCTAGAGAACATAACCCACATCTGTCTCCCACCTGCAGTGCAACCCTCAGTACTTATCTTACAGGTAGGACGTCTCCTGATCAGAGATCTCAAAGCCCTTGGTGAAGTGTATTCCTTCTTTTTTAAAAAAAAAATGCTAAGCATGTCATCCAGCTTTTTGTTTGAGCAAGAGGCAGTTGTCCTGGTGCTGAGCTGCAACTTTCTTGCCTTGCTCTGCTCATCAGGTGAGTCTGTCCTAGTGAGGTTTTTAAGTGTGGCAGATTTTAAATGGACTAGTTTAAAATGTACAAACCTGAGCAGTCTTGTGATACTTCGGTATCACCCCTAAGGGACAGGCCTGGTTGATGCTTTCAGCAAGGTCAAGTCCCCCCTCCTATCACTGGTTTTACTTGTGTCTGCACTTGTGCCCTTCCTTGCCTGCCAGCTGTGAGGTCAACACCCCTGTTACACAAGCGAATGTCGTCGGTGTTTTCCTTCTTGATTGTTCTGCGTGTAATTTAGATTCCACGACCAGCATTTAGCTTATGTCATTGCATCATTTTAATGTTGTTTTTCTTGGCTGAAGGTCTGATTTTCTTGGCATTGCAGTTAGGGCATCTCTGCAGACATGTACACTTGCTAGCTGCACGCTCTGCTTCCCCTTCTGTGCACCTTGCGCTTGCCTCTGCAAACCCAAACTGCAAAAGGACTGGTTTTGCAATTCTTTCCTTGCCCAGTCACAATTGGCAAACACACTCTGCCCCTTTAATTTTCATACATCAGTACTTATCTTGGATTAAAGCTGTAATTCTACTACACGAAATCTTTGAAGTTTTCTTTATGATAGCAGTGCCTAGAAGATGCCTGCAAAGATCAAGAACAGTTTGTTCTGCACAGGCAATGCCCAGTGCTGCTGGTCCCCAAGTGCTTCTGCTCCAACCTTCACATGGGACAACAGAGGGACAGGGACAGGAAAACATGATCATCAAGAAATGACGATGCAACATTACCCAGCATGATAGATGTATGTGCTTGGCACTAGACATTTTCAGATCTTTGTCAGCAGCTGTGCAAAGGGATTTCAAAGGAACTGTGAAGGATATCTGGGTACTTTTGAAAGGTTTCTGTCCCTGCACCATTGTCAGCTCTGTGGACAGCTCTACTGTCACATTTTGCTTGTCCTTTCCTGGATGCACACTTTCCCAACAGAATGGGCTTAAGACTGTATTTTTCCCTGGGCTATTTAGCAAAGCCATTCCTTACTCCTGGAAGTTCTTCTTTCGAGGCGTCTCCAGCTTCCCACAACAGTAGTGCAGGGCTCTTGGCAAATTCATTCAAATCCTCATGTTTTTTCATCCCCAGTACTATTATAACACAATTTGCCCTTTCTTGTAAGAGCTGACAGTCAAATCACACATGTATACTTTGCCAGTAGAGGATTGTGTTTTCTTATATTACAAATAATATTTCTTGCCTGTACTTTTTGTAAAACAAAACCAAAGGAATCACCCCCCCCCCAAAAAAAACCCCGTTTTCTCCTCTAAACCCATCAGAAATTCTATAAATGTCTTAAAATATGCATCTTCCTTTCCTCTCCCCTTGCCCATACATTGCTATTTCTGTGGTCACTGTCCAGGGACAAGGCTGAGCCCAGGGGATGGTCCCTGCATTGCCATGTCCTGCTCCTTGGTGGAAACATGATGTCAGTAATCACAAAGTTCAGTGAGGTCTGGCAGGGTCTGGGGTCCCTGGTTCCCACACAGGCAGCCAAGCCACAGGAGCACTGAGAATAAAGAGGAGAAGGGAAAATTCATGGGGTTGGGAGCTGACACACAGCCCAGAACAGGCAACACTTCCCAAAAAAGAACCTCCAAAGTAAATACGATTGTGCAAGCCATTTCTGTGCCACATTTCCAGAGAAAGCCAGACTTTTCTGTTTCTCTTTCATATATAGCCACTCAGAAGTGCATATTTGAATGCCTCAGAGTTGAAGTTAAGATCATGCTGTCAGCTGCACTCCAGGTCTGGGCTTGTAGCACCCTGAGTTCATTCTGTGGAAGAGATGAGAGGCCATGACACTCCAAAAGCAAGTGGGGTTTGCTCTTGTCCCAGGACAGCCTTCTTAAAAAAACATTTATTTTCCCCCCTCATCTCTCAGTCTTTCACCAGTTAGCCAGTTTTTTTCCTCTCCCCTGCACATTGATTTTAAGCCAATTCTGGGAACAGGCAGCTGCCCCAGCCTGAGGACCCCGGAGGAGCAGCCAGAGAGGCTGAGCAGTGCTGGGCAGGGGGCAGCACTTGCAGGGGCCGCTCACACCACTTCTTGGTGTTTTCGCTCACCCAACTACCCCATTTTCCTGAAACTGTTTTTAATAGTGCTCAGCCTGAACTTGCCTATGTCTAAAACCCATCAAGGGAACAAAACTGAGCCAGGAATATTTTTTTTTGTAAGCATGATATTTTAATGAAATAAAGTCTTCATTCAGGCCTAGCCTCAGTGTGTCACAGACCAGCCCAATCCCTCAATTCAAGTAGGAAAGTCCCACAAGCAAAAGGCTTATCACAGGGTGTGCTCTACCTTCCTGACAGTGCAAGCTGGGTTTTCTGGTTGCCTTCATGGCATCAGCTAACAGGTCTTCTTTGGTCTCTCTCCAAAGAAGACTGGCTCCTTTTCCAGTCCTTCCTTGACTGCTCCAGCTGACTTAGTCCCCACTCAGATGTTTGCCCTAGCTGATGACCTGCAGGTTGGTAAGGGGACAGCAGCTCCTTCAAGGTCCCTGTGCTGTTGCATTTATCAGATCTCTGGTGGCCAGTAGATGGAAAAAACAAAAGAACTATCTCATGTTAGAAAATATATGAATTTTCCATCTTAATATAGTCTGCAATTGCAAAAAGCATTTGACACTGTTCCACGCAGCATCCTTGTCTTTCATCTGGAGAGACATGGATTTAATGGATGCACCACTTGGAGGATAAGGAATTGGTTGGATGGCCACACTGGAAGGGTTGTGCTCAACAGCTCAATGCCCTAGTGAAGACCAGTGATGAGTGGCATCCTCCAGGGTTGGTGCCAGGACTGATGCAGTTTAACACCTTTATCGGTGACATAGGCAGTGGGATCAAGTGCTCCCTCAGCAAGTTTGCTGATGACACCAAGCTGTGTGGAGTGATCAACACACTGGAGTGAAGGGATGACAGACTTCAGAGATGGACCAGTGCCAACCTCATGAAGGCCAAGTACAAGGTCCTGCACCTGTGTCAGGACAATCCCAAGCACAAGTACAGGCTGGGCAGGGAATGGATTGAGAGCAGCCCTGAGGAGAAGGACTTGGGGGTATTGGTTGACAAGATGCTCAACATGAGTTGAAAATGTGTACTGACAGCCCAGAAAGCCAACTGTGTTCTGGGCTGCATCTAAAGAAGTATGGCCAGAAAGTTTTTATTAGACATTAGGAAGAAATTCTTTGCTGTGAGGGTAGTGAGGCACAGTTTGTCCAGAGAAGCTGTGGACGCTCCATCCCTGGAAGTGTTCAAGGTCAGGCTGGATGGAGCTTCAGGCAACCTGATTTAGTGGAAGGTGTCCTCAAGGCAGGGGCATTGGAATGAGATGATCTTTAAGGCCCATTCCAATGCAAACGATTCTGTGATTCTGTGACATGAGGGATCAGAAGCTCAGCTGACCTCCCTGCAGCTGTGTCTGAGACAGGCTCACAAGGCACAGAGGATTGTGGCCAGACAGGAGCTTCTCTTCCGTGCCTCCATCCAGCACGGTGGTGACAGGGAGTCAGTGGAAGAGCCTGCGAGGCTGCTCTGAGTCACCCTTTGGAAGGGCTTTGCTTCCTTGCTCTCTGATCCAAGGCTGCTTTCTTGGCAGAAGCCTCCCCCAGCAGTCAGTGGTAAAGTTGCTGCTTTGGTTGGTTGGTTTGGTGTTTTTCCAGTGTTTACTCTGATACACAATTAATGAAACGTAAATTCCTCCATTTATTGGTCTCTAGAGAAGCCCTGCTGGCTTGCATACCCTGGCCTTTGGGGACATTTCTATTGTTTCAGCTACCGCCAAAGACAAGGAAAGCTAAATTCCGCTCTCTTCAGTGTGATTGGAGGGAGCTCACCCACCCCTGTGCATCAGCATGGCTTGCAGTTGCCTAAACAGACACACCACAGTGGTTTTGACATCACAAGGTGACCACTACCAGCCAAGGTCTGGGCTCTGTCCCCAACCCAAACAAGGTCAAATCACTTTGAAGTAGCTGACCGATCTCTCACCATCAACAAGCAGCCTTGGTAGACTGCAAGGAAATTCTGAGAGAAGGAAATAGTTAGACATAATACAGGTAAACAAAAAAATGTAACCTGCGAGCCTTGTGCTCCAGGCTTACTGCCAAATCTGCCACATCTCTTTTCCAAGGGCCTCCCCTGCCTGAGGAGTGAAGGTAATTCAATCCAATTTGTGTTTGGTCAAGTTGTGGTTTAGAGGTGTGCCTACATTTTTGAAGTGCCAGAGTGGTAGCCATTCCCTACCAGCATTTGGTACTGGGGTTGGATGGCCCAAGAAAGACCATGAAGGCTTCAAAGCACAGTGTCCAGAGCCATGGGGACCTGGATTGATGGCTGCTTGCTTCACCAGATTTATGGTTTATGAAGCAGAGGCTTTCTTCTGCCAATCCTTGCTGATGGAAAACACTTGCTTGGCTCCAGCTGAATCTTTCTAGACCCCAGAAATGTCTGATTAAAGCCAAGCAAAACAAGGGGCTGTGGATTCTGAAGCACGTTTTACCTGGAGCTGTGGAGGGGTTTCACTGCCAGCTGTCTGCCTCTCTCAAGGGGCTCTGTCTCCACAGCATGGAGGATGTGGGAGCTGTGCAACCACCTCTGACACGCTGCAGGTCACAGGGCAGCACTGCCAGGGAAAACAAATACTCCTTGCTTTGCCTCGAAAGGCTGAGCTGTCACCTGCAGTGCATTGGAAGCTGCTTGAACAGCTTGGGAGCAGGTGGACAGCACCTGTGGGACAGTCTTGTTCCCTGTTCCAGCCATCCCCACTGGTTTCAGTGAGCCCTAGGACCAGATCAGACACATGGCAAGGGGAAGGGACCGGGGAAAGGGCATCTTCAGACCGGTTGCCATCAGCCTGTGTCACTCCTGATGTTAAGTCCCTGAGAAGCTGACAGCACCTTGTTATGATTTCTCATTTCACTTCTTGGCTGAAGATCCCTTCTCCAGAAGGCTGAAGACCCTAAATATTTTCTAGAGTCCACCTAATCAATATTGCTCTGATAATCTAATTACTAAGGTGAAGCCAGAGCAGTTGATTAGTACAAGCCATTTACAACATGATCAGGTCAGAACTCGGAGCCAAAGTTTGGTGGTTTTCAACCTCTTGTACTTGCCAATGTTTCCAGAGAATTTACAGACTCACAAAACAGGTTTAAGCTGACCAGCACTAGGCTTGTTTTTTCAGCCATTAGCTTGGCCATATGTTCCTTTTACCCACAGTGTTGATATAAGTGATTCTCACCTTCTTCCTCTCCCCTGTGCCAGGCACTGACTGGAGTTAAAATAATTTCAGATCTATCATTTTTAGAGTATTTTTAACCAGTCCCTTTCACAGTGCAGCCTTCTGTCTGGCTGCAGAGCGCAGCTTGAAAACACTGCCCTGTAGTTGCACCCTGCTTCAATCTATCTCCAAAGGCAGCACCTGTTCCCAAAGACCTGCAGCTTGGATGGCCCAGGGCAGCTTTTAAGGACTCACCAACCACCCCAAAGGGAGCAGCAGTGCTTGCTAGGCTGTGCTCATCTACCTTGTGTCGAACACCAGCACTTTGGTTAGAGCTCACAGACTTCTCTCCATGCTTCCTCTGCTGCTTTTCCTTATTACACACATATGGGATTATTTTAAAATAGAACCTTCTTAAGAAGTTCTTAGACATTCATAGGATTCAGCCTGTTAGTGAGCAAGGTGCTCCACTTGAGGCATTTGAGCAGCCCTGCCGAGATCAGTGGGCACAGTGAGCACAGTGAGACCCGAGGGCCAGAGGATTTCCTGGCTATAGGGCATCCACTGGAGCAGAACAGCAACAAACACATCAAAGAGCATATTTAGACACGTTAGATGAGAACAACTTGTTCAGTAGCACTCTTCTACTGCAACAGTTACATTTATGCATGCAAAAATCTTGCAAAATCTGGCACAGACCCACTGTGGTTTAATGCAAAATAGCCTAAAAACAACCGCAAAAACAAAACCCTGAGCAGAGCTCGCTATTAAAGAAAACCCTAAAAATAAAGTAGAGAGGGAGGAAAAAATAGCAGCACTGATTTCCTTGTTCACAGCCAGCCAGAGAAGCAAACTGCTAACACTGGTTAGATATTTAACACCCAAGAGCTCCAGTATCAGACTGGCTTCCTTCAGGACCAAGCACTTAACACTAGTGTGCCACAAGAACCCTCTGCACACAGAGCTGTGCCATGTCAGCCTGTGTGACACCTAAAAACAGGTGGGGAAGTGGTTCACCAAATGGCTACTTGCAAATACCACCAAAGCCAAAACTAGTATTTGAGGAAGCTTAGCTTCAGGCTCTTGTTTCCAAAACACAGCATTAAGTACTAGGAAAGCACAAACGAGCCTTGATTTTTGGTCACATCTGTCACCAAGAGCTGTACCTCCTATCAGTGGAAAAGGCTGGAAGAAAAAAAGGTAAACTGCAAAACAATTTTGACAAAGGGTCAGACAGGTAACAGTAACCAGAAAACTTACCGGGAGCCCCAGTCCTGGGAAGCTTGTGGTAGTTTACCATTAAATTTCAGCAGAAAATAGGATACCACCTTGTCTAATTTAAGGTACTCAGGGAGATACTTGAATAAACTCCATAATTATCCCATTCACAGTATTCCTTTTTCCTTTTCCAATGTCTCCCTACAATGAGGTTGCAAGGGCAGGATAACCCATACCAAATCCAATTCCCAAGTTTCTAATATAAGCACAGCCACAATGAACAGCCAGGAACCAGACAGCATCCCTTACTATTTTTATAAAACAGTACCATTGTGGCTAAACACATTAGATCTCTACAAGGGAATAAATAAATCAGAGCAGCAAATAGCATCCCAACTGTGGAGCTGCAGCCAAGGAACCAGCCCTTGCCACTGTGACTGCAGGACTGTTAAATTCATATTGCACAATGGAAAAGTGGAGTCGAGCATTGGGGCTGCTTACTGGGACTGCAGCACTGAACTGCAGCACACTTATCACCTGTCCACCGCAGTTTCCAAGGGATAAAGTACAGCAGGGAGAGGAGAGCTGGCCTGTTTTCGCTGGCTTTGCTGTTAAACCCACTGGTAGTACCAGAGAAGAGGCACTGCCACCTCCTGTTTACACGGTGCAATAGGAAAGCGGAGGCTGGCAGCGAGCACAGCCCTGCCAGGCTGGGGGGAGCAGCAACACCTCCAACACTGATCGTATTGCTTATATCCACTGAAATCCACCTTGTTCCACGAGGGGGGGAACAAGAAGGCGCTTTGATGGTGCCCTGCACACCAGCAAGAACAGTCAGCTGTTAATCCAGCTCCTTGTAGCCCAGAGTACCTGTTTACAAGCATCAAAAGGACACCTCTGCACTGTGGGACGGGGAGGCTCCCACTCCCTAAAGGTGAGCACCCGCTGCCACCCCCGCAGGCCTCACTGAGAGCGATCAGCACAACCCCGAGTTAGGCAGCAGTAAATAAACAGCAGGACAAACCACAGACCCAAAGCAGACTTTCATACATTTGTATGTTTATTATTTCAAAGTACAGTATATACATAAGGTATAGCAATATCTTCAAAAACTTTATACAGAAACAGGTATCTACAAAATTAAACCAATAGACATTCTGTGTATATTCGGATGACTTACACACATATATTGGAAGATTCAACATAGTTTCAGTTAGGACACGAAAACGGGAAGGAAACATCCATCCATCTTGGAAAAGCTCTAAATACCACCCAGCTCCCCCTGCACCGCAGCCATCTGCCCATGGACAGGTGGGACACGGTACACCTGATTCCTTGTGCCACCTACTGCTGGTATGCAGTCACAGTGCTTCCTGCTGACAGCAGGAAGGGTGAAGATCCTTTTCTGACAGGCCTTGTTCTCTGAGCCCCTCCTAGATTCAGACACCTGATGCACTGGAAGCCAGAGATACAGTTTCTTTTTTTTTTTTTAGTTATGAACCAAACCATTGTAATGAGAAATATTCCATGAGAGACACTGCAGGTGTTGCCAGCAACAAGTAAAGATAAGGAGAAAATATCCAAGGAAGAAATCAATCTCCATTTTTCTGGACACTATAATTAAAAATATTGCACAAGTCTACATGGCAGAAAGCCAGTGATTTCTATAGCATAAAATGGTATTCCTCAGGTCAAAGGGTCTGGCTTCATTCAGAAAATGAAAGCTCTGAATTTTACAGAGGGTAGAAAAGCATAGGCAGCTTTCTTGTAGGGCCTCTAACAACATCTGTATGTGTGATGTTCGAATTAAAAGAGCACCCTGAGTATTTAAGAAACAGATGTTTAAGCCTGTAAGACACAACTAGCTTCAAGCTTGGAATTTTCAACAGCAGCCTGTAGCAATTACACATCTAATTGGACACTGAATTTCAGTGACAGGTAGGTACCTAAATGCTCCAGGCTGCCTTCATAATTAGTTTATCTCTAAAATTCAGTTTATCAGAGAACAGTTTTCAGTTTCAGGTTCATAATGTAAAGTTTCCAAAACAAAGATAAGTGGAATGTGATTGCAAGCAAGTCTTGCAGCCACTCTGCACCAGCTGGTGTTCACCTGTGTGAACCACCCCAAAGGAACACATTTTTCCACAGAAAGTATTCTCTTTACGTGCACCAACAGTATCACCCTCCTGACAAGTAATCCCATGGAAACCACAGCACCTGGTCTGCCAGCAACATTTTATGGCTAATACATAACTGCCTCTCAGAAATGAGGAACATCAAGTAAAGTTGCTGGCTGACTCCATCGGGTATTCATCACATTCTGGGCTAACTAGAGAGTCATTTGCCACTGTGCAAGCTAGAATGACATTTCCATCTCTAACAGATGTGTTTCGAGTAACACCTGTGGATGACAACTTTGGTCCATGAAAGTACCGTGCACCATAAACAATGTGATATTTTGTCTGCTTTGTGTGTCTCCATGACCAAGGAAAAAAAAAAAGTCTGAAAAGTTACTAGTGCTACAAAGAGTAAGCAGCATTGCCAGTAGGGCAGGAGGACAGCTAACTGGGTTTCTCAAATAACTTAAAAGGAGAAACAACCATGCCAAAAAGAAATAAGAATTTCCACATCATTGCACTGATTCCATCTGCACCACACCCCTCCTTCATTCATACTGTACACCTGGAGAACATACATTAAATGATTACAATATTAACATGGTATCTAAAATACTGGAGTCATTCAGCTGAACGCCTGAAAATATCTGGAGATCTGGTACATTAAAGCATGAAAACACAAACATACAAGAGCTAAGCTATGTTTTAGCATGCAAATTGTTCTAAAATACTTTCTCTCAGCAGAAGATCTAGCTCAGTCACAAACAACTGTCTGTTCACTTCCTGGAAGCTGGTGACAAATCTGCTCCAGCAGAGCCAGGTATTTTCCTTTTTACATCACTTAAACAACAGTAAAGCAGAGGTAGTCCCATGACTGGACTGGTCCAAGTTCCCTAACACTTCAGATAACCACTGCTCTCAGGAATTAGAAAAATAGATGTATAAAAACCCACCCAGATTAAAGGCTTGCAATTTCTACATAATGCTCGGTCAGGTTTTAAACAATTTGTTCCCACTCTCCCTTTCTAAAGAGATACTTGATCCTTTGACACTGAAAGGACCTGTCACCCCAGGCTCTTGAAGTCCTCTGGACCACAAACCAGGTCTTGATCCCGCAAGGACTTTCAGAGACGTCTATTTTAAAAGTAATAAGGAAATCTCATTGTCTTGAACCAAACTATTCAAAGCAAATCAGGCCCTTTTGCTCTGTGTGTTTCATTACAAAGCTCAAGCAACTCAGTGGCACCTGAAAATGGAGTACACACCCCTACGTCATTCATATGTGTAGGATGCAAAAGGTGCCTGCACTAAGACAGATTCTTACACCCCCCCCCCTTCTGATTAAAATAGCTAAAGCACTGCTATTGTAAATGTACAGGGACTCTGTTTTCATGTCAATAGGAAGTTCAAGTATTTAATAAAAACTTGATGTATATATTTACACTGTAATCTCATCTATTTATTTTGGTCAAAAGGCAATAGATACAGAAACTATGCATTTACTGCTTCAATAGAGATATTTCAGATCCTGTATATTATTTATCCTGGAATTAAAATGTGAACATGATGTTGTGACTAACCCAAATTTTGTCACCTTGATACTCTTCCTCCATAACCCTCTCAGACACCGAAGGACTAAATAACAGCCCTCAGTTTGTGCCATTTTGACCAACTAATTCTTTACAACAGTAAAATCAAGGAGTTGCACAGATTTCTGTGCCATTTTCACAGTCCAACAATAGATTAAAATCCCATTTAAATATATATCTTATTTTTTACCACTACTCTCATTGACTGGTCTAGCCACAGGTAATAAGAAAAGTTAGTTAGCTTCCATTTGTCTTTGAAACAGATGCAATCACCACGTCTACGTGTACTTACGGAACAATGGGCAACTAACACTCCTACTTCTTAAATGCTGTTAGTTACACAGAAGCTCAGAAATCTTTATTAACCAATTACTTGATATCAGACTTCTTTAGATCCATATGCCTAAAGATCAAGGGTTTAAAAGATTTGTTGAACTGACATTGGTTTCAATTACATGTACTCAAGACCTAAATCAGAAAGCTTCTTAATCCCTTAGTTTTACTGTTGTTTCACTTCATTTGAATAAAGAAACTGAGCAGTTGAATGTTAATCTAAAGCAGAAAATATGCAATATCGTGGTCACCACTTAAATCCCAAAATTTTGTGACAGAGCACTTTTCCATGCATATGTCAAAAATGCTTAATCAACCTAAGGATCAGAAATAATATGCAAGAAAGGAAATAATGTCTGAAAGCCCTTAAAGCTCAGTAACACTGGATATATTCAAAAGCAACTAAGACATAATTGGCTTTATTTTTTTCAAGCTCCATCATTAAGAGACTGATTAATTACACAGTGAAGAAATTAAAATCTTACAGCAACTCACTCAAAACGTAGTATGCACTGCAAAGCATCTGTATGTCCTTTCAAATAAAAGTTCTAGATAAATGTAGTGTGTAGTGAAATTCAGCAGCTCCTCAGGTTGGAACTGGGTTGACAGAACCACAGTGATGCCAAACCCTGTCGATCTCTCACACAACTAAGCCTCTGTGGTCAAAGGTTTTTTTTGCAAAATACCAGATGCTTGTGCTGGCAGGCAAAGTGTAAAAAAACAGTGGTCTGTAGCACCTGCCTTTTCTGCATCTTCCATGTTGGTTAGTCCATAGAAGTTTTAGTTATGTCTGCTTTATTCTCTGTTCCAGTTCATGCTTGTGTTTAATAAGCCGTTCTATTTCTGTTCCTAGAGTTTGAAGGTTTTCCTTTGAGGGGAAAAAAAATGATAGGGCAAGTTATACAGGGAAAAGGAGTCAATCAGCACAAAATACACTAATAAGTCAAAATTACTGTTTATGTCAGCAGGTTGATACTTTCAAGTACTCAGAACAAATGCAAATGATTAGACAGAGTTGGAGAAAACCAAGCTCACTTCAATAAAGGACACAAACCTCTCAGCAAGTCTTTTTCTGCAGTTACAAATATTCTACAGGATGTCTAGAAAGTACAGCATTCAAGGGGAATTATAATTACAGGAAGAGATCGCCAACTTCTGCAGAACACTGCAGTCCAGCTGGTAGCCTGCACACTGTTTTCCAGCTGGTAGCCTGCACACAGTTTTCCAGCCTGACTCATTCCCTTGCAGCAGAGGTGCTGCCCCAATAGGAGGGCACCCAGGTGCTGGTACAGGGCCAGGCAGGCAGAGCCCATGCTCCTGGCTCCATGTGACTGGGGCAGAGCACAGAGAGACCCTGCCCTGCTGAAGGCCTAGGCAGGCCAGACTTTATTTCAAGCAGCAACCCATCAGTGCACTGTACTCCAAGGGTCCCAGATCAGAGGTTCAGCATGGATCATGCCACATAACTCTCTGGTTAACCAATCCACAGTGAGCTGACTTCTGAAAAGCCTTTTAACTCCATGCATCTCTGAAGGCAGCATCTCAGAAGCACAAGAATGAAAGAACTGGCATAGGTACTCACTTTCAATGTAATGTTTTTCAGTAATGTATCCTCTAACACAGCCTGTAGCTTCCTGTTTATCTCTAAGGAGAGTTCCAATGTGAGACCACTATCTGCAGGATGAGATGTGTACAGAGATGCCATAATCCCACCCCGTCTACTCAGGTGTACTTTGTTGAAGTCAGAGGCCTCTGATGACAGTGTTCCAGCTTCTTCCCGCAAAATGTAACTCTGAATAATTCTGGGGAATAAAAAAAATAAAAACAACAACATCACAGTGTTACATTGTTGTGAAAGGCAGTGAAAAGTCAGACACTGAAGTAACTTCAGACTCTTGACATGAGTAATTTTATTTACAAGCAGTACTATATTACTAAAAAGACAGTAAAAATTTACTCCTGCAATTTCAAAGTCAGAGGAAAACCTGGGATACCAAAAGTGATAGAGGAGATACTCGTATGATGAGGCACTACAATGCACAAGGTTTTTCTTATTTAGAAGTATTCTGAAAAGCTACTGGGACAAAAAAAGGTACTTTAAAAAGATGTCTCTACTTTTCTTCGCTGAAAGACTCCAGACAGAGAATCTTAAGCTTTCTATATGTGAGACAAAAATTACAAAGTCTCTTCTCAGGACTCTTCCCAAGCTGTGATCATGTTCTGTGAAATGGGACCAGATGGGCATAAATGTATGGACTCATTAAACAAGGGCTATTCTTAACAGGCAAGTGCACTTTCCAGAGGAAGGCATATGCCATCATTCCTTCCCCTCCTAACTAATGTTCCAGACATTATCCTGTAAGATGATTTCCATTTAAGTGGAATCTTGTCTCACATGTTAACTACTGACCACCTTTGGCTCAGATACATTACTTCTCTGATACATATGCCAGACTACCATCTGGAGTTATGCAGATTCTCCTTCCAAAACACTTACAATCAGCACTCTTTTAAGCACAGGAAGAGAATGGACTCTTCTGTTAGCCAGTGGCAGCAGTCCACCTCAAATCAGCCACCTAGTGACCATTTTGCTAACAAAAACCCACCTGCAGCAGTCTATTCCTCCTGAAAAAATTTAGTAATAGTAATAATTGTCAAAAACTTGGCAATTACTAAAACTGCCAAGGAAAGATAAGGAAAAAAAACCCAAGACTAATCCTACTTTTAAAATCTACTGTCACTGCAATATTTTTATTATTTTAAAACATTTTCCTTTAGACAATTACTTGTCTTACATAAAATCCAGACTATTTATCTAGTACATCAGCTCAACACTGACAAACTGTATGAACAGAACACAGAACATACTTTGTTTTTTTCCTGATTTCTTCCACCAGTTGTTTAATGTGATCCTCCATAAACTCCATCTTCTCATTTTTTCGAGCATGTGCCTTCTGTAGCCTCAGTATTCTTTCAACCAGGACAGACTTGTCCACCTCTGGGAAGCTATCCACAGCTACTGAAGATCCAGTATTCTCAGGTGACCGATCCTCATTGCTGCTGCGCGCGTTAAGGGACCCTGAAACACACGTGTATTTGTACAAATTCCTTTTGCATTTATTCCAGAAGTGCCCCCCCAGTGCAGTGCATGCATTCATTGTTTCAGGAGCTCAGGATGTTTGCTTCAGGATGTCAGTTTCCCTTGTATGTTAGCGGGGTTTTCTATAAACAATCCTTACACCAGCACAGGCTGAGACAGCAGGGCAGTCCCCTCTTATGGGCGTACTTCCTTTAGCCTAAGGGTGCTTCCTTCAATAATGCTTCTTCCTGTTTAAATACCTTCATATTCATTAACTTGGTACAAGATTGAGCTGATTTTAAATATACACATTTTGGAGTACACTAAAATTACAACACTATGAAAACTGGACAGACTGACAAAGCCCTACGTACAAACACTCTGCAGCACCAATCACTTAAAGCTTGAAGTACTTTCTTTACTTTCTGTTCTTCTTTCTAAGCATTTGTCTCTCTCATACAGTGACGTTACAGGACACTTTGACAAAACAAAGCCCTTTTAAACCCCAAAGATACAAAGGAAGGAAACAGATGTCATTTTCAGTGCTGAAGATCACTGTTCTAGTTCTAACCAGATAGAAAGTAATGAATTTTACACAAAACCACTGATGCCTCTAATGATGTTAATTGATTTATCATTTACACAGTTGCAACTGTCAATATGGCAATTAAACAATGCTGGAAGCCACTGCTCTTTTTTTTTTTTTTTTTTTTGCCTCTGGCAGCATGTGAAAGGGTCTTGTATAAACTGGAGTCCTCTGAGCTTCCTCCAAACATAAAAGCAACAAAATAAAACAGAGAGGTATTTAAAAAGAACTGAGATACATAAACTTACACTTTAATCTTAATAAGCACCTACAACTGCAGTCAGCCAAAGAGCATTTTGGTGCTTAAAGGCTATTTTGTCAGCTTTACTGGGAGGCTGCCCACACACTGTATATGCACAAACCACAGAAAGAGTGAGGCTCACGGCAGCACATCATGGCAGCTGTACTAAGATCGAAAGGTTATTTTGGCAGCCCTGCTATGTGCTGTATTACCTGATGAACTGGAACGGCTCCCCATGCTGCTGACTTCTTTGTCATAATTACCATTTTCAATCTGATCCAATTTCCTCCGTGCTAAAAGTGTAACAAAGTGATGGTTACCAATAGCAGATTAAAACCTAAAAATTACAGTGTTACCCAACATACAAAAACTCTAATCCTCTACCTGCACTAATTTAACATGGCTTGAAAACCAAAAGGTAATGGTAGCAACTAAAAACAAAACCCAAAACCAAACAGCTCCCCATCTCTCTCCATCCCTGACCACGAAGCACTTGAATGTATCATCCACCACAATCCCTAAACACTGCAGCCAGTTGAAACGGGTAATGTCATACATAGGATTAACTGGGAACAGTAAGACTAAATTTGATTTTACTTTTGATTAGGACTGCCATGTAAATAACTCCTGAATGGAAGAATGGCAGCTCTGTTCCAGCATCTGATAACTGTATCACTACGGCCAGCCCAGTGCAGTACTTGTGCCAGAAGCACTACTCATTCAGTAGGGATCAAGAAGGAAAGCACATAGTTGTTCTTTTATGTACAAAAAGGGGCATGGAACTTGTCTTGCACAATGCCAACAGGACATCTTCTTTAAAACACACTTTAAACAGATTTGATTAACTTCAGATCTATTTGCATTCAGAACATATGCATTATTGGGTATTTGATGGCTTCTATTTATACAAAAAGTTAGTCACCAGTCCCTCCACATCCAGCTTTTAAAAACTGAAGTGTTTTAATGTACTAAAAAAATAACTGTCACCAGCAATTCCTGATACAGTCAGCAACTAGGAAACTTCTAGCAACTTTTGAATATACTCCTACACAGACTAGGATCCATATATACCCACAGTGACATTTCAGTAGTCACATACATCATAACAAAGACCAAACTCTTTTGCAACAAATCTTTCATTTTAGGTCTAAGCCCACTTCAAGAGTTACATTTAAGACCAAAAATTGACACAAAGGTCTGTAAGTGCAGCTTCCACAAGATCTAACTTGTTCACTCAATCTTGTTAGGGACAGGGAGAGCTTGAAGGGTGACACTCAAGCAGTGCATACACACACACAGACAGCTCTCTACCAGACACTGTGAAGGGATTTACAGAGGGGGGCTGACTCATAACTGAATATAATTTCCACCTAGCTGAAGTTGTTTTGTGAGGTCTTTCAGGTTTGCTGCGTGCTTGCGCTTCTGGGTAGCCAGGTCATCCTTGAGCTCATCCACCTGGGTCTTCAGTGCTGCTCGTTCCTCCTGCTCTGATGCCACCTGGGTCTGCAGCGTCTCAACCTCCAGCTTCCGTTGATCCTCCTCCTTCTGTAACTTGGTGGCCTGAAAGTGTGATTTTATTTTCAGTTATCTACAAAAACATTCTAGCCTAACCATACTGTATGCTCAACAGCTCTAACTGCACTTTTCAACTCAAAATCTTTCACATTTTACATTTATTATTTAGGCTGAACAATAGCCCTGCAGATGAATAGTAAGATTCCTGAACTATCTCTAAAACATCTGGATGATAAAGTACAAAGCCTTGCAGAGTTGTACAGTACAGTCACATTACCTTCCATGACACACTAAGTTTACTAAAAATTACATTTATCTCATACTACAAACAGGACCTGAGAAAGTTTACAGTAATAAATTTCACAGGATATTACAACCTTTCATTTGTTTCAATGACAGCTGCACAGAGAACCACTCTTTACTCCCAGAAAGAGCAACACAATAACACCTCCTCATTCCAGTGCATTGCACCTCAGAATTTCTTTTCCTTTAGGAACATGAGGTGTTCATATCCCACTGCCACTATTCTACCAAATTGGCAAACACCATGAGAAACTGCAGTCAGGTAAGCAAAGACACAAGGTGGTATTCATGTGGAACATCTTTATCTGTATCAGACATCTTACTAGTGCAAAAATCAAGCTGCACACTCTACTCACCAGATCATCTTTAGTCTGTTGAACACATTCCAGCTGATTCTGCAGCTCTCTTTCGCTGTAAGAAAGCTTATCCAACTGGCTCTGCAAGGAATTGTTTTCAGACTGAAGCTGTGCATTCTTACTGGTTAATTTTTCAGTGAATATCAATAGTTCAGATTCTCTTTTCCGACTACCTTCAATGTCCTTCTGGAGATCAGCAACCAGAGAATTGAAACCATCTATTTCTTCCTTTAAAGCATTGATTTCTTGTTCATCTCTGTCAAAACAATTATATCTTATTAGGGATAACCTGAGCTTAAAGACATGACATCTTATTGAAATAAAGGCATTCAGGTCAAGTTCAAAGAAGGCAGGGGAACAATTAGTGACCCTGGGGCATCTGTTAGTCACTGGATGATTTTAAATGTCAAAGTTTTCACTTCATGACATGCTGCAGTGCACCCCACAGAAGGACATGCAGGCATTAGCTCCCTTCAAGGAAGAACATCTCTCTATATTCAACTTCCTGAGCTTCAGAACAGGGTACAAACAAAACCCCCAAAACCAAATCCAGCAGGCAAAAGGAAGGTCTGCAAAGGTGGCCATTCTGTAAGAGGACTTGTCTTCAAGAGATAGGGATATACTCCAGTTCTGAGCTTCTCTAGGCAGTAGTACAATGATTTCTGAAACATCCTTATCCAAGCAATGCAGCTCTGAATCAAAGGACCTATCTTACTCCACTATCCCTCCCCCAAAAATTAAGTCCCTCCCTCTACAAACCAAGTTTTTGTTTTTACTGAAACACTCCCATTAGGACACTTTTCACATGCAATCCATTTGACTGAAAAATGCTGTATCTTCAGTTATCATCAACACTTTAAAGAAAGTGATAAGATCAAAGGTATTGCACCCTGCCTTTAAAGTCCTTTTAGGCTAATTCCATCTTTCAGAATACTTAAGGTTGATTTATTTCAGTCATTTGTACTGCAATCTCACCTATAGCTCCCATTTAAAAATCTATGCCAGAAGGCTATGCTTATATTTTACATTTTCAAATATGTTGTTTCATTATGACAGGAGAAATCTATGTCTACAGTCAGGGTTGAACCAGGCAAAATTAAATGTTTAGACCATTCTAAAAGAGATCTCTAGCTTATCCTTCAAGTTTGCCAATGAAGGAGACCAGGGAATGCTGCAGGTGATCAGTATCCAGCTCAGCCATAAAGACCTTCCCAGTATTCAACCTAAAATCATCTTGCTCCACTGAACAAGGATAGCTGAACATTCCCTGTATAATACATTTCAGGATGTTTGCCTTCCATCTTTTCTTCCCTAGCCTAAAGAAATCTGCCTCCTCTATTTTTTTCTCATGAAGGAAAGAGTTATGATTTTGTGTGAATGAAGATGAAATTCCTTCCATTTGCTTCCAAGAAAATGAAGGGCAGTTAAGTTTATTTATTCTATAAAATAATAGGTAAAAGAAGGCAAAATTCCAGGATTTCTCTTTCACAGATGGTAACAGGAATTTACCAGTCCAAGTTTTAAATCTGTGGTTGATATTGCACAACTTTACCATTCTAAGGAGTACCAAAAACATTAAAATCTTTTAAAAGAGAAATAAAAGACAATATGAAATTTGATGTAGCAATAATAAATGTTGTATGGCACAGATACTGAAAAAAAAAAATCCAAATTGAATAGGAATGAGAGACAGATATTTAAGCATGTCTCAATTACCAAGAGGAAAAGATAACTGGAAAGACACATTTGTAGTTTCACACTTTGATCACAGTCACTTTAATTCATTTGGCAAGATTCCAAGTGAAAAATAACTGTTACTGATCCAAGTGTAGGCTTCAGTTGTCTCTCATTCATTGCAGTTTCCCTAGAAAGGCTGATGACATGGTGACAATACAGCTGACCAGCACACAGTAAATGGAAAGAGTTTAATTGTCTAAACACTTAGGAAGGCCTGTAATTACTGAAGTGTTTTTCAGTGATAAATGAGAATTGTTTAACAGCACAAGAGGAACACATGCAGGTAGTTTTGCTTAGCTGACATTTATCTATCTCCATGTATGCAACACCACTAGAACCAGCAGAGTGGAGAGCATTTGTATATCCTGGTCCATATGTACCACACAGAAACATGACTATGCTCAGACACTCCTGAACTGTGCATGAGCCCAATCCTTCTCTGAGATTATTTCCCTCACATTCTTAAATGAGCAAACTTTGACACAGCAGAATGAATTCCAGTCCATTAGAAATACAAGTGCTCCATACTGTCTGAATGCAGCATCTGTCAAGTACATAAAATTCTTTTCATTAAATCCTTTCCTTCATCCATCACAACTGCACATTTGTGAAGCAATCTATTTCCCAGTTTAGTTGGTTCTCCCCAGTCTTTCAATAAAATAAGCACTTGGCAGACACCTAAAAGGCCTAACTTCCTATGCTGGAAATCAAGCACTTCTTATTCTAATAATGAAAGACACTGAATTAGATTTATCAATCTCAATCCCCTTGTTTTATAAGAGACCACCAAGGTTAATCTCAAGTATTACGAATATTGATTTAAATTAGGAAAACACTTAAATTAGGACAGGAATTCTTCAGATTACAATCCATTTTAAAGCATCAATAACTTCAATAAAGAAAACACTTCCACATCTCAGATAATCTTTTAAGTCATTACTCAAAGGCACAGCTATACCTCTGATGTTGATCCTGTAGGTGATCTACAGTTTTGACTCTGTCCAGTAAATTCTGAATTTCAGTTTTCTGTCTATTTATTATTTCTTTATACTTGGATAATTCGTCTTCTGTTCTTAAACGCTCATCCTCTAGACACTTTACCTAAACAGAAAAAAAAAAATCAGAAACTATTTAGTCTCAGAAACTTCAGAGGTAAATTATTCTGATAGTATGTCTAGACTGTTGTAAAAAGCTCACGTGTTAATTTTTTGGTGGTTCCAAGTAGCTTAGAGCAATATCCCAAAATATTTCAGATCAAATACAGTCAGAAAAATAAACAAAACAAAACAAAACAATGAAACAACAAGTGTGATTAATGTTAGTTTGGTCCAAAGACTCAAATTTACCAGCCTAATGGACCAGGATCCACAGACATCATCTTTCTCCCGTTACCAAGCCAACCCCCTATTTCCTTCCTTTTCCTGCAGTCCTACTGAGCTAACTTCCCTGCTCTGGATAAAGTGACTGACACGCTAATCTACAGACTGTCCACAAGTTATAGACAGCATATACTCCTTACCAGAGGCCATATGAGACTTCTAGTCTCATGCCAGCCAGTAGAAGTACCATTAAGAGACTGAATGTAGTCTTGTTCCAAAACCCAACACTGCTTCAGCCCCACTGCAATCCAGCACAGCACACGTTACCTTTGTTCTCAGTGTCCGAAGCTCATCCATGCCTTCCTTAAACGTTCTCTTCAGGTCTTCCAGTTCTTTTATTTTGGCATGATGCACCTTTTTAAAGGGTGAAAAGTTCATTGAGAAAACTAAATGTACAATGGCACCTCAAAAAATCTAGGCCAATATAGGCCATTCCAACAGCTGAGGAGGCTTGAGGCAGCACAGGTAACCCAAAGAGTTGGTTTACGTCTTCAAAAGCAAAGCAAAACCTCAAGTTTCTTTATTCTCTGAACTGAAGAAAAGAGAGATTACACACACTGGTTTTAGGTATACAAATGGCTAAAACCAGATGTCTGTGCCACAACTGCCCCTGGGGAAAGTTCCAGGCAAACTGACACTTGGTCAGTTCTGAAGATGGCATATGCATATTTGAGCTGTGAGCAGGTACTACATCATTAGAAAATTTCACTGTTAGATTAGCAAATCTCTTCACAGAACAGAGACTGTTCCTTTTCTCTCCTTGCCATATAACTTGCCAAAACATTGGTCAGACAAAGGCCTGCCTATCATCTGAATTTGTGCTTTAAATTACAGCAACATTCATGTTTATAAATGAAAGAGCATATATTTCATGTTCATTATACCACATTTTTCTCATAAATCTCATTTTAAAAAGTTAATCCAAGGTAGTATCTGAAAACATCCTCCTAAAAGCAGTGCTGGAGGCAGACACCTGGAATGTAGTATTAGGCCAAAAGAACCCAACAACTCCAAACCAAAGAGTTTGGCAAAAATGTAAGCAGCTAAAAATAAGATTCTCAAAACTAAAATCTCATGGAATTCTTAACTACTAAGTTACCAGTTGTGTGGACTCCACACACCACATATTTACCTCCAGGTGATCAGACTTCTCCTGAATTTGTTTCTCGAGTTCTCCTTTAGTTACTCGGAGTTTTCCATCCAATTCATTTGATTTAATTTCTTCTGATTCCTAAAGGGATTGAGAAATATATGCAGAGTTTTAGAGCTCTGTGTTCTCATTTCTAATACTATGAGTGTACAGACAGCTTTTCATATCACTCAGTCTTTCCTGCAGATACATATCTAATTATCCTGAACATGCCAAGAGAGACCCCCACGCCACATACCAATCAAGACAAACATTTTCCCTTTTATTCAACAACTTTCCAGTAAAGAAACCAGGCACTATTCATCTCAGTTTGTGGCTTGCACAGGATAATTCTTCCCTGCTACAGCCTAAGATAGAAATGGACGAAAAAGAAGACTCAGACACTAAACATTAATTTGACCTCCTTAGAAAGTGTACCTACTTGATAGGATTTTATCATTTCTTGACAGTTTATCCTTATCTGATCTGCTTCTTCTTTTGCTTCTGTTAATTTTGTCATTGCATCTTTAAGACGTTCTTTTGTTTCCTATAAAAAGAGTAATAAAGAATGGGTTAAACCCAGTTAAACCTGTTTATCTAATTAACCTGGGAAGAAAATTTCTCATAATAAAACTTTCCTATTTCAGTCCGGAAAGAATTAACAAAACAAAGAGTCTAACATTACTTTTCCTCTTGTTTCCATTCAGCTATTGCTTTATGCAATTTCACTTGTCCCAACACTGAAAGCACAACAAAATGATCTCTTGCTTGTGTTCCAAGATGATAGATTTTCAGATGATAGATTTAACTCTATCTCTTAAAAACTAAACAAAGATGACAGTTAATTCAAACAAAAAACCCCCCAACAAGAAATTAAAAGTTTATCACCAGATTAAACAGAATCTCCCACACGTACTCCCCTCACATCCTTTCAACATTTCCATTTCAGTATCAGTATCTCTCAGAGCACTATTCTGACTCTTGCTGCAGGTATTCAAATTAAACAAAAAGACACTTTAAAAATAGATTTTAATACTATATAAATAGTAAACAGTATAACAACTATATTACTCTGACTATATTTTCATGTCATGGTATCAGCACCGCTTCACTGACCTTGTGTGAATCCATTTCTGTTTTCAATTTGTTCTGAGCCCATTTTACTTTGATAACATGAGAATTGATTTCTTCTTTCAACTTTTCTATTTCTCTGTTGAGTCGAGTGGCTTCACCATCCTACAAAAATGTTATAGGTTTTACTTTGATTTAAATCATCCAGTGTTCCTACAACAAGACTCCTGTTTAAGTGTCAAGTTGGGTTTTTTCCTTAATGTCTGGATTTTGCAAAATCATGCACATGTTTGAGAATGCCCAATAATGCTGTGGTCCATAATCCAGGGGAAAAAAAACCCAAAATAGTGCTTTGGTTTGAATACCAAGGTAAGGTTGCATTACTGTTAGTATATGTTAACATTGAATATCTGTCAAAAGACAAAGCACAGTCTGTAGTTCTGATCTCCAATACTTCTTGTGAAAGCTGCACAGTCTTCTTTTTGTTCTTTTTTTTTTTTTTTTTGCAAAAGGATGAGGTTCAAAGTGGTAAGGTCATACATTATACAAGGCTACAGACAAAAATCATGATGCCAGTGAAATGGTGTTACCAACTATGCGGGTGCAGGCGTGGGAGCACTGACAGCAAAACCTCTGCAAGTCAAATCAGTAACCTGTGCCAAGAAAGGATGTTAACAGAAACACACTGCTGGTGTGGCCTTCCAGATCATCAGTATCCACAAACTACTGCATTAAGCCAAATTTCTTAACTATTCCTGAAGTAATACTCTCATCCTACAAATAGAGTTTCAAGCAGCACAATTCCTGTAGGGCTCTAGTGTAACCATCAGGAATTACAAACATAGACAGTATGTTAAGTTCTGTTTGGTAAACCTGAAGTCATGCTCCCAACTTCCTAGTCATGTGAGAGAGAACACAAAGGTGATTTTTTTTTTTGTTTCAGAAGCATAATTTTTAGTACTTTTATTAGGAGGTATCCTTCAGAGCATATTACAATTGCTCAGAAGAGGCCCAAATATAAGTTTGATGACTTGTCATTTATCAATTTTTGGATCTTTCAGATGAAATAGAATTGCAAAACACAGCTGTGAAGCACAATACAAAAAGACGTGAATAATTTAATAGTTCTCTCTCACTGCTTTCTAAAAACAAAAAAAAGGCAAATTTTTGGAATTGGGCCTGAAAAATCCTATTGCTTTATTATTACTTTTTAGTATTACAAAAGAGGAAGTCCAGAGCTTAAACACAGAAAAACAGCAAAAAAAGACTGCAATAATTTAATGGCATTGCAGCCTTTAAAAAAAACCCAAACAACCTAGAAATTACCTCAAAATCTAGATATCTGCAACAAATAGTCTTTTCAATTTTGTAAAAAGAAAAAAAAAATCCATGTTTCACAAATTAATATTCAGGGAAATATTAAAAGGAACTTCAAAAAGATGACAATGAGAACTCAGTAACTTCTTCCCCTTCACTCGGAGGAAAGGTGCTTTCACAGCTATACAGCAAAACCAAATGAAAGCAGGTTTCTTTCACCAACTACAAGAGCAAACAAGTGATAAGGTTGTTCTGACAGCGCTTTTAATCATTCACTCCAGTCATACAGCAAAACTTAGTGTACCTTAGTTTCATAGAGCTGGTGCAACCTTCCTTTTTCCTGAGAAAGTTGTTTGATTTTATTAGTATGCTTTTCTATTTCTTTGTTTGCATCTCTCACTTTTCTCTCAAGGATCTCCTTTTCTTTCCGGAGGTCAAGTGACTCCTTCTCCCCTCGGACGTATTTCATCACCATTGTTTCCTTCTCATGGCGTGCTTCCTCACATTTCTTGTTTGCCTTGAAAAATACCAAAACAGAATGAATCATTCTTGTATTTCATAATTAACTTTTGTAAGACACTACTGGATATTTTCAGTATTGCAGTAGAGTAGCATAATAAGGCAGGACTCAAAAACTCCAGTTTTGCAAAGATTACCATTAGATCCCTCTTAAGCACTGCAATGACACATACTTCTAATGGTGCATATGTGTCTAAGGAGCTGCAGCTTCACAGCTAAACATCTCAAGTGAGTTATCAATACATCAGTAATTTGGTATATAATTTGTTGTTTCAGAAGGAAGGAAGTGTATTTGGGAAGTTTTAGTAATAAAATAATTTTGCAAATACTCAGTACCAGTCCTCTTTCTACCCTCATCCACATGCCAACTGCACAATCATTTTCCAGTGGACTATATTACAGATGGCTTACTTTCAGTGACTTATTTTTATAGATTCCCTTCACCCCAGCACTAACAAATTCTGTTTCAAATTAGGGAAAAAAAAAAATCACATACCAAGCTTTAGAATACATTCAACAGAGAAAATACTGGCATAGTATGATATGAAGAAGGGAAAAAAAATCTCAGTAATACATAAAGACAAAATAACAGCTTTGTGCTGGAGTTGAGAAAAATATTAAATTTTTGATAGCCTGTCTGAAAAAAGCTACTTCCAGTTTTTAGCTCCTTTTGAATCAAATTCAGCTTAGAGGTAAGAAAAATGAGATTTCCTTGAGGGCTAAATTCCATACATATAAAAATACAAATTTTTAAAAAGAGTTATCAGGCTCTCTATAGTGTTAACTGCTATTTGGAAATTCACTGATACCAGTTATCAAAAATGCATGTTTAACCCTGATTCCAATTTTGGAAAATTTTGCCCTACCGAGTGATCCAACATGTTTCCTACAAGAACCAAGTTCTTTCATTAGACTTTCAATAATTTAAGGTTTTCTATATCACCTGTTCCATTCGAAAGGCCATCTCCTTATGCAACTGCTGAATAGTATTTTTGGCTGCTGCATCCTGAGTTACAAGTTTGTCTTTACTAGCTTTCACTTCTTTATTAAGCTCTTCTATTCTTGCTTCCAGCTGAAAGACAACATTATGATATAATTACAGGGAAAATAACACTTTGATCATGTTTTATACAGGCAGGAACATTTCACACAAAATTAGATGCTTCAACAGATATTTACCTGTATTTTACACTTGTCAAGATGCAACTACCCATATCAACATCTACTTTTGCATGACAGTAAAAGCATGAAAGATGTCACTTCTCATCTTCAGTGAGACTGAAGATGCATCAAATCAAGTAAAACACAAGGCACAGTAATTTACTACACAAAAAAAACCAGATTGACAGCAAGTGCTGAGATGCAGGAGCAGAGCTGGCTGCTATCTTAAGTTGCTTCACCTTCCACCCTTTTTTTGTTCCTATTCCCTGTGCCATATCCTTCACCTTGCCAGCAAAGCAGTCCATACTGAACTGGACTGGGAATTAATCCATTGAAAAATAACTCAGCAAATGAAGAGGACCTTAGTCATTGTGCTGGCACTCTTTTTAGCCACCTAGTGAACCAAATCAGAGACCTGATCAGGATGAAGAATAATTACCCACGTTAACTGGAACACTTCCCAGAACGTGTTCGCTGCCAAGTCATGCAAGTCCAGTAGGAGCAGCGAGGTGGCTACATAAAGCTGTGATACTGCCCAAACCTTGTTCAAATTGTGCCTAAAGATTATCCCCTTGTCCCAGGGGAAAGCCAACTCACCAAGATTATGGGTTTTTGTTTGCTTGGGGAGAGAAGGGGCAAGATCTCAGGGTCAGTGTCTTACATTTTTGTGCAATTCCAAGCTGCTACATAACAGGCAAGAACCACCTAAAATGCTTCTGTTACTGCACCATGACCTGATCACACTCTGTTCAGCTTTTCAAATTCATCACTGGCCATACAAGAAGTTTTACACATAAAAGCATGCACAGTTTGCTTGGAGCTGCTAGTGCAGCCAAGCTTTCATTTACTTGAAAGTTATCAGAAAACACTAATTCAGAAATTCGAACAATAAAACACTCACAATCACAAATGAGAAGACTCAAGTGTATCACAGCAATGTATCTTACAACTCCAGGTGCTATCCAACCACCATATAAAACTATTACACTCCAAGACAATATTTTCTGAAATTTCTTGCAAGCATGTAATATGACAAACTCCCTCACAAATGCTTTTTTTAAGAATGGGATAAAGCAATTGCTGCATGATATACCTTCATGAAATCATACAGTGCTATCATGGAAACACAGACTAAAGAAAATGAGTGAGCTGCTCATACTGATTTATTCAGGCACAAGCAACTCTAATTAGTAGCCTAAAAATAAGATCTTTCAATTCCATTTTCAATCACATCACGGATTTTCAAAGACTCTTTGAAATTAAGCAAACTACAGCCAGACTAAGCTTCTAGACACATTAATATATTCCTCTGGAACTATAAGCCTGACAACTGTTTTATGAACAGATTTCTGTGTGATGCAGACATTAACAGAGAAACCTGACAACCAGGATAGTCACCACTACTTTGACAAACAGAAATTAGTATTTTAAATACTATCTCTTGTCAGATTTCCAAGATACAATCTGTAATCAGCTGGCCAACCAACTGTAGGGATATCAGCAGATAGGTTTGTAACACCTGATGTGATACCTTTTATTCCCACACTGAGACCAGCCCACACCAATGCACACACCATGTTCCTCTTTGGCCTTTCGTGGTTCTAACAAGTCCCTGAGGAAACGCTTGTATACAAAGTCAGTTTATCCAAAGACACTAAAGGCTTTCAAACAATTTCTTGAAATAGAAGAACAGAATTATCCTCTTAAAAAGTTCAGAATAATATGCCCTGGCATCCCTTCCTTCTTTGTGCTACCAGGGATCATGTCTTATTAAACAGTGGCAACAGTGACACTATATACAGGTGAGATACTAACCAGCACTTCTGTTTTGTTATCTGTACCTGCTTAATAATGCTGAGGTGTTGCTTTTCTGTTTCTGTTCGTTTTTTCAGCTCATCTTTTAAGTTGTCCTTTTCTGAGCAAATTTCCAAAATCAGTTCCTGATGTTTTTTATTTTCTTTAATCAACCTGTAAAGAAAAAAAAAAAGAAATTAAAAACAAAGTACATCAGTTTTTTTGTTGTTTGTTTTCAGTTTTGAGATACATGATTTTTGCTCTTCGATCTGCAAATTTTATTGGGAAGCCAGAAATTCTAATAAAATTCATGAAAGCCTTACAAAAAAACCCTCAGAATAATTTTATGCCTGTGAAACTTAACTCCAAACCAGCAAGCAGCATCTTCCTTGTGAGGAAATTGCTTGTTTCCAGCATTTTGGAGTTGTTGTGATACAGATGACATGAGACATCTGGTAACTCTCTGAAACTCCAGAGTTATCTATGTTAGTAATTTTAAGGTACATGTAAGACAGTAACTTCCAGTCAGACAGTTCCACCAGTCAAATGTCTGCAAACATGGAGATTTTATTCACTTAATGAAGTGAATAGTACCCAGAGTGCCCCTGGAAGTTCACAGCCTGGTAAGAAATGGAATCCTGATTCTTTTAAGTCCTAAGTAGGTATATAACAAGTGTCATGCTCATGCTCCTTATAAAATTCAATTTTTAGCAATAGTTCCAGTTTAGCTCAGCTGTTTGAAGCCACCACATACGTAGTTTGACCTTCTAGCATAAAACTCAGAAGTTACATTATCAGAACTGCTGAATAAAAGGTCTCAAATATATTTACATGTTTGCAGATCTGTTAGATGGTGGGTATTTTAGACCACTAACTGCATGAATTTGTGGAAGGCATGCATTTACCTGGGAGAAAATATTTAAATATCCCTTTACACATATATTTTCATCTTTAGCTCCACTCTGTTGAAAAAAAATTTCTCTAAACAAACTAATCTCCTAAATTATAAGGAAGTAGAAACCAGCGAAAGACAGCTTAGCACCTGTGATCTGGTTTTGATCTATTAATGAATATTCCAGGATTACAAATTCTTAATTTATGCCATAGCTGCTCACATATATATTTAGATCCGATCATAGGAGAGAACTTGGCTATTTTCAGAACAATGTTACAAAAAATTCTGCTGATCATAAAAGTCAGGGACAAAATAAACACAACCCAGAATACTCTTTGGACCAACCATGACATATTCCACAGCAGTTTTACACCCTTCAGGTGACCTCAAGAGTCAAATGAGTTCAGCTGGAGAGACCAAACATATATTTATATAAAAAGCCTTCTGTGTGTATACATAACATGTACATATATATATAAACAGTTGTCTTTAAGGAAGTAATTGGTCCACGGCTGAAAATGCTGACCTGTCTGAGTTTACCTTAAACAAGTAAAACTCATTACCTCATGAACTCCTGGAATTACAACTATCTACACACCCATCACTTCAGATTCCACTCCTCCTCTGTAACTACTCAATGTCTAACTGTGCATTCTCATGCCTTCCTGTCATCAATTGACTTTCCTCACATTTATGATTTCTCAGGTTAACTGGTGAAGTGTAAGAGAACATTTTCCCTATTGGGACTCTCCCTCTATCTGGTTTCCCTTCTTCTGATGTCCTCCCATATCATGGTATTTGAGAGCTTTATATGAAAAGCAGGACACTCATTTCCAGCTCTGGGAAAAGGAATAAATATGAAATTAGAGGCTACATTTTGTTAGCAAAAACACCCAAACATTTTTAAGGCGGTAACAAAACATGAAACACCAAGTAAGGGATCATGAAATCAAGCTTTTGATGAACAGAAATATTCTTCATGTTGTACACACTGTCTGGTAGAACTATTAAGCCCAGATCATTACAGCAAAGTTTATAAGCCATGTACTTCAGAAGCTGTCCAATAAAATGTGGGAAGACATTGGTTCATCTATATATGACACTTCCAACTCAAAGAATAGTTCTCAGCTGGTTAACAGCTTTGCTGGATTATGACAAGAGATTGAATATTACTCGAAAAGGAAACAGGCAATTTCAAACATAAATAAAATGCACACTGTGGGAGTTAGTACTTACAAAGATTCATTTCTCCCAAGACACATATGCACTGAACGAATCCCGGACTATCTGTATTTCGCCATTAATTTTACAGTATTTAAGCAATTCTAGACATTGGCAGGCTATTCAATGATACAGTTGGCTATTCAGTTCCTGCCAAATTCTGCCAGTATTCAGATATCTAAGCACACGCTTTTATTTACAAGTACATCCCACAAGTAAAAATAATTCCTCGCTTAGAGAATATAATTAGAAAAAGCTCATTAACTATCCTTTTAACAACTCAAGAGACAATTTGCTTCATATCAAAATGTTATATGCAGATGCACACAACACACAGCCGAAACTGTTCGGTACAAACCTTCACCTGTGATGAGCATACTCAAATACTCACTTTTTTATAGTTTGTTCTTGCTGCAGGTATTTGTCTTGCACACATTTTTCAAACACAGCCAAGGCATGTTCACCCTTCTGCACACCATTTGGGAGTTTTCGCTCCTTTGAAAAATCCGTGGATAAGAGTTCAGATTCTATTTCCTTTAGCAAATCCTCCTGTGAGGAAGTCTGATGTATTGTGGAAATAAGCTTCTTTGTGCAGTCTGTGTCGAAAGGGCTTTCTAAATAGATTTTATCGCTCGATTTTTTCACGAAGTCAGACTCCTCCCTTAGATCCTGTAATATTTCCATTAATGATTGTTCAGTCTGGTTAATTTTTGGATTGTGTTGTTCAAGTTTTTCAGTAGGTAAATGTTCTGTTTTCGTGGTGCCTTCTACCTTTCTTTCACAGTAGGTATTGGCACAGCAGTCTGTCCCTCCACTCTGCTGCTCTCCTGCTGTTGGGCCCCCATTGCTGCTTATGCCAACAGCTGCTGAATCCTGATCTGAGGGCAAATTCGATTCCCTTTCCAAGACACTAGCAACATCTCCAGTATAACTGATGCTTGAGCAGTCCTCCATTCCAGATGTTTTATCACACTTCTCATTATCTGGGGTCTTGAAAGAGGCATCATCCGACAGACTGACTGACTCCAGTGTGCTTTGCATTTCCGGTAAATGTTCCTCCATAATCTTCCTTCAGAAATCTAGATGTAGAATTCATATTACACAACATATTATATTCACAACCAAAAGAGACTGAGGGGAGATAAAGGCTACTTTATAAGTAAAATTCAAGGCATTATGCTAAGTGTTATGCAGAGTTTGTTGCTCTTTCAGCACAACTTTTAAGTAAATGCTCCAATATTAAGTTTTTCTAAAACAAGGTGAGAAATCAGGGATAACAAACAGCAATTAGTGAAACAGTAAATGCCAAGACAATAAAACCACCACCAGATTTTTAGAATTAATAATTCTACCATTTAAATCCACAAAAATTCCAAGTAATCACCTCTGAAAAGCACTTCAGACATAAAATGACAAAAAAAGTAACCATCTAGAATCTTACAGCTTTCACTTTCGTACAAATTATTTGAAAGCAACAATATGTCTTGACTTACTCATTTTTACAACATAGGGTGACCTCCCCCCCTCAGCGAGCCAGAATATTCAACTTCCTTACTGTCACATCCTCACTCAGCAGTCATACAGCAAATGTGTCTGTACCCAGGAACCCAAGGGAAGGGACTGGGGGAGGATGGGGGTGAGATTCTCTTTTCCCATCTGCTTTCAAGAAACCAAAATCCCCTGTGGAAGAGCACAGATGGTCTGTGGCAGATCTGCTCTCTCAAAAAGTAGCTTGCAGAGCAAATATTAGAAGACTTGAAAAGCTCTGCAGAAAGCGTTCTACTAATAGGACACCATCTTGAGATGCCAATAGCCAGAACAGTTATGGAAGAGCCTGGGTATAACACTGTATCTTCTTTTTCAGGATTTCCAGATGGTCAGGTGCCTGGCAATTTTAGCAAGCACAAGAAGCCCTTATTTCCATTAGGAGAAATTCATTACAGCAATCCTAACTTTTAGATGCAGCCCTATCCCCCTATACTGGATAAATTAGGCTACTTAAAAACAAAGCAAATTCTTCATTTATAAATTCAACTCTGCTATTCCAACAGTTGTCTCAAAGAAAGCAGTAACCTTGCCACATCAAACTTGTTTTCACCCTTGCTTTCTCATTTGTTCAGCTCTCCCTCACACAGCCACACAATCCAAGTCACTCAGCTCCATGCTCCGTGCCCTGCCCTTTGCCTCAGTCTGAAAGTAAACCCCTTTGTACTGCTTGGCTCCACTCCCCCTAGTCCTGCCTTATTAGCCAACATTCCATACTAAGGCTCACATTGCTAAAGCAGAAGGATAAGTAGGTCCCATTAGGTCTGTCACTAATTGTTACCACTATGACCTTGCACTATTAGGTATAAAAATCAGCTAAGGAAAGAAAGCAGCACCTTCAGCCCAGCTGTTTCTACCAGAAAATACCACTACACAAAACATCTACCACCAAGACCTGAAACCAACAGCTGAGCTACAACTGCCACTTAATCAACAAGAGAAAAGCATATGCAAAAACTGAGCATATGGCTGAGAGTACGAAAGGGAACACGTCATGACTGGACAAGAGTCACAAGTAATCAAACAAGAATTAAACATTTATTAAGTAACATGCAAACCACTTTTCCCTTTTGGTTTTAAAGCAAAAAACCTCAGTGCCACAATCTCTAACTCCCTACAAATCAACATGAACAAATAGTAAGGGACAGGTACAAATGAGAATAGAGAAGGGGAATCAGAGAATTCTACAAACACATCTCCAATAATTAATAAACTCCTTGATTCCTCTTTGCTTCAAATGATTTATGTTTGGTCAACACTGGAGACAAGAAATCCATCTACTTGGTTTGTGCAGTCCAAACAAACGCTCTTTTGGAACCTATCTAATCTCTGGTAACTTCTGCTAGTAATGAAAGCTCACAGTGTACTACTGATATTCTAAAACAAAAAAAACCTCAACTGACAATCTCAATGTGTAATCAAAAGAATGAATACTTTTTTTTGCAGTTATGCTCAGTTTGATAGTAGCAGAACACGTTAGGTCCTACTTAATTAAAAAGCCAGTAAGAACCAATGCTTTGAGACTGGTGCACTTAATACAGTCAATAACCATAAGATAATTTGCAAATGATACAGTTAAGATGGAAGAAAATTTCACCTTCTAGTAAGTGTTCCCTCTCGTCATAGGTAGTTTATTATCCATTCAGCTGTAAAAGAACTATTATATTAGCATAAAGCTGAGGTACTGAGGTATTTTTTTCCATAGCAGTTACTCCAGTCTAAGTTCTTGCTGATGCTTTCTATAGAATGATCAGAGGGGTTTTTAGCTTATTTTAAGCCTTTTATAAAGTATCTTCTAAAGCGTTATAAAATCTCCAAAAACATGTAGTTGTTTGAGGTACTACTGCCTCAACCCTGCTCATGACTGCCCAGCTGCTGCAGTTCACCACTTCCACAAGAAAAAAGTGGTAGAATCAGATACATGAACTTCTGTGTTGGTTGTTATACCTAAAATTTCCCCTCCAGTCAGCAAACTGGGTGGTGTTTATCTTCATCTGAAAGTAACAAGTGAAAAATACATCCCTGTTAAGAGAGCACATTAGGGAGGTCACTAAGTTTTCTTATTGTGTTACTTCCTTCTATAAACAACACTGTGAATTAAAGAGAAAGATTAATCTACATGGAAGCAGAAATACAATTATTTGCACAACTCAATTAGTCACAGAGCAAAAAAAAAAAAAAAAGCCACCTACTCTATATCCATAATAGCTTACAGTTAATATCAATCATAAATAAAGTGCAGGTTTCGTATCAAATGTAAGAATTTGAGCAGTGATTATACCAATTGGTTAAAGCGTGAAAAGTAAATTATGATTCAGTGTTCCCTACAGTCCTACTTGAATTTTCAATAGCACCTAGAATAAAATTTACCACATTAAGTTCCCAGTCTTTCTGATTCCAATACACTGCATTTTAGACTTATCTGTTCAAATCTATCTGAATCTGTTCATGACATACATAGATTTTTTTTTTCCTACTGTCACTGAATAGTATTATTTTTTGTATTCTAATTACTAACTTTTAAACAGAAACTGAACTTAACAGTTGACCACAGGATCACAATTTATATTCACATCAGAAACTTCCAGACAAAGTGGAAGTTTGTGGAGCAGTGCAAGTTCACATTGATATTCAAATGTCTCTTGAACATCCAAAGTTTGTTGTGCCTCCCTGAGGCAACTGAGTATAGCAGATACCTCCTCTGTAATGCCAGAGACAGAAAACTGCAGTAATTCTACTAAAGGAAAGGCTCATGGCTTTGTAAGCAAAAGGTTTTGTGTGAAAGAAGCTTAAAAGGATCAACACTGCCAGCCTAGCAGTAGCTAGCTGAAATGAGACATGCTAATATCTGACTGTTTTACATCAAACACACAAATATAGCAAGTTGCAGATACTATTTGGATACCAGCTACACATTTGATAGCAGCTCCATGCCTTTCCAGGTTTAATATCAATTGTCTATCATCCTACTCAGCCTTACAAATGATTTTTCCAAAATCAGGAAAGTACTAAGGTTAAGTAATATTGCACTTTAAGAAAACACAATAGTTTAGTGCCTGTTATGTGATTTTCAGAAGGCATCAAAAACTATCAAAAAAGGCAAATCTTGACTCAAGCAAGTGAACTAGTTTATGTAATGATATGTTCAAACATCAAACAAGCACACAGTGTGTTGATTGACAGCAAAGTGCCAGGTGAGCACTGGATGACCTTCTTGCACTGTTTTGCTAAGCTTTCACCTTCAACCACCTGCTCTGCTCCTTCCTCAGGGCTGATGTTCATCTTAACAATACAGCACAAGTGTCTTGTTCCTAATGCCCTCCATGTGACGTTTGTCTCACCCTCACAGTGTATGTCCCTTCTGCTCCCCATGCCACAGATAATGTAATCACTACCAAGTCAGGTTAAAAGCCCGAGCAGGAACTTCTCCAACTGGCATTCTGAGATCAGCCCAGCCCAAGCTTGCTTGCTCACATACCGTGAATAACTTCCATCCATCTAGTGCAGCATGTGAAAAGCTTTCTGTCACCGGCCTGTAACACTTTGCTGCTGCTGTGACAGGACTCTTTGCACTCAAACAACTGGTCTGACCAGTCCTCCTCCTCCTCTCTGATTTACGGCTCACAATTAGTTTGACACTCTAACACACCTTCCCCGTGTCCCTGCCCCTATTCCACAGCTGAGGACACAGCCGGCTGTGTTTTCCCACAATGCAGCAACAAAAACCAAAGCAAATGGAAACGCAGCAACTGAAAATGTGGTGATGTGAGCAGCAGAGAATGAGGAACAGGAGCACAGCTCAGACAGACTCACTTTGCAGATTAATGGGCCCTTGGGCCGCATTTTCACAAGCAAACAAAACATCTCCCTGTATATATACATCAGAATACAGACTGTACCCTTCAAAAGCAAAAGTTTGCCTTTTTCTTGAAGATATACTGTTTTCTCTCATCAGAGATGTGTTTTTCAAAGATGCAACGCCCATATATACTTTTCCTCATTACTCACAAAACTAGAGTTTAAATCTGCATCAGCACAGAGGATCTCCAAGTCCTAAAGTAAAATTTAAAATGGATAAGTAGTTAAACAGCAGCCACAGGACACAAAACATTAAAGGTTGGTACTGGCAAGGGTTACAACCATTTGTCATGCTACTTAAATTGAGATGTGCTTATCTGCTGAACTGCTGATAGCACAAGTGACTGGAATCAAAAGCAGGGAGCAGAGAGCCTGCCAATACATTAAGTGGACAACACAACAGCTTTCTAAGACAGAAAGGTCTCACAGGTATGTAAGGGAATGCAAATACTCAGGAAATAGCAATTTTTTCATTCACTTCCTTTGTTACACAATATAAGCATCCTCTATTAATAGCTAACCAAATGATAAAAATAGCAACAAATGTGACAACCATTCATTTAAGCTCTTCAAGAAAGTATCTTCTACAACATAAGTATTGATTAGCTTGGTAGAACATCAAAAATCTTGATACATGGTTCTATAAGATGCAAAACAAAAAAAAAAAGAAAAATATTTCCTGTAGCCACCTTCAGCAGCAGTACAGAGAAGGTTATGCTTTAACAGTGAATTCTCACTTCAGAGTCCATTCACTGGCACAGAGAAAAGCAGTGTCTGCAACAGTCAATCCTCCCCTTTCCTCTGCTGAAAAGTACATACACTCCTACTTTTTAGGAAAGCCATTGACACCCTCATCCTTGCCTGCTCATCCACTGTACCAGTTGAAAATCCTTCTCCCCCCTCCTCTATTCCAGTACTGCTAATTCCCAGCCACTGAAAGGTAATTCATGATGAAAGCAATTCCCTATATGCTTTCTACTGTCTGCACAGATCTAATTAGGAACACAACCTGTCCCAACTGTAGTCTGCTATCCTGTGAGTACAGGCACGTGCTGAGGATCTGGTACATTTTAATTCAATATTATGTCATTTCAAACTGCCTGTCTTTTCAATCTTCCTATTTAATGCAAACATGATTTTTTTAAATCCCTGACTACAAAGGACTTCCCTATTAACTCTAACTTTTAATTTCATAAAATAGATAGTTTGATCTAAAGTATGAACACTTAACTTGTAAATAGGCAAGGAGGAAATTACTTTGCTTCAGCCAATTTTAAAATACATGCAAGAGGACATCTAAAGGAACATAACAAATTATAACTATAGGAAGCATTTGCTGAGGTGAGGCTGTCTAGAAGAACTCACTAACAACAAGGGGAAAAAATAAAGTGTGTGCCTTGTCACCTAGTAACTATCGCAGTGGGGCTCTTTAACAACAAAGAGATTAAAGAATGACAGAAGTGTGTGCCTGGGGTGGTTCTGTAAGCAAACAGATTGATGGTCATGGTCTTCAGAAATAAAAATTACTGCTTTAAAAGAAAAAAAACTATGCTACAAAGCTTAAAAATACTGCAGAGAGAGAGGCTTCATGGGTGTGTGCACACACAAAACCTTGTTCAACCCAGGGTTGAAAAGAAAGTGAAGAGCATTGAGATAAGTGACTCTGAGGCACAAAACCTTCTGAAAGGGGAGTAACAGGAAGTTAATACAGTAAATGTAGTTCACTGTACATGAGACACATTCAACCACACATTACATAATATAATGGACAGTAGCAGTCAATTATGTCAGCTCCACTCAACAAGAAATGGGTTTGTATCATCTTTGGGTACGTGTTTTTCACTCATAGCTGTGTTCCTAAGAGAGGTCTTGTAGCAGAGTCACTGATGAAGAGGGAATCATCTGCTCTCCAAACAAGTACACAAACAATCCACAAAATCACGAAAAAACAGTTCTCACATCAGCTAAGACCATATGTGCTCTTCAGCTCTGGATATGTAAAAACCAGGTTTTTTAGGCTATGAAACAAGCTCATCTTTAAACAGAAGTACAAGGTAAATTTACAAAGCTTTCCTCTTTTCATTTCAGATCCGTCACAGCAGAGTACTCAAACTTCCTTTAAATAATAGACTAAAGTCTCAAAATTACTCAAAGCTGCAATACAGATAAGATGCATTTCAGAGAGCAGGTGGGGGACCAGGAGAGATGAAGTACTCCATGGCTCATGGGCAGCTGACTCCAACAGTCAGGAGGGTCCTAAGTACCATGACCTGGCCAGGCAAGCAGCTCAGTGACAGAAAAATCTGGTGACGCTGACACAAGCAGCCCATGTTCACAGAAGTCCCTCCCACTCTTACATGGATGTCAACTCAGCACTCAGAGTTCCTCTGTCACTGCAGTGTGTGCTGTGAACTTGCTAAGACAACACCACACACCTCTAAACAAAGTCCACCTGTTTACAGGAAAAACCTACCTAGATAATAAGGCCCTTGAAATTGCTTCAGAGTCATTCTCTTTATGTTGTAATTTGCGATCCTTACTTCCTCGTTCTTTCTCAATAACTGGATCGATAACTCACAAAATTGCTGCTGTTACTCTTTATTTGGCTCTACAAGATGGCACATTCTCAAGACAAGTTCCACTAGAAATTCATCATAAAAGTCTAAGCAAACACCCTTAAGCAGTAGCCTCTTCAAATGCTCTGTAATACTCACTAACCTTCCGCATTGGTTCTGGTTTCCAAACTACGCAGTTCAGCTTTAGCATGCAGTGTCAATAACCAGAAGGGATAATGCCTGTCCTTTGGAGAGCTTCTTATGAAGATACCTATAAAAGGGGTTTATTCTTAACATCCTCAGACTGCCCAGTGAAAGCAAATCATTACTTCTTTTCCCTAGTACCAGACCAAAAAACTTGAGGTAGCACTACAAAAACCTCAAAATAATGAGCTGTCTATTCCAGGTGCTGTGTTACTGTTCTCTGTACCACATTCTTAGTTATTTTACAAACACCTCTACTCTTCTGCATTCTTCTTCCCAATTCAACCAAAAAAATGCTTGTTTGATATATGGGTTTACAAAGATTTTTTTTGCTAGCAGATCCCAATATTGCAGGAACAAGAGAGGAAAAAACAGCTTCATTTTGATACTGGAGGTGCCAGAAGCAGACATTTATGAATCACTATGGTTCTGGTAAAACTGAATTCAGGAAAGTGGACATACAGCTTGCCTTCACATCTAGAGAGTTCTGGGTTTTATCTCTGCATAGCCCAGTGTTAGATGAACAGAAAATTCTACACCTCAGTTAAACCACTTGGAAATGTAATGCTTTCCCAATGATTGCCCTGTTTGTTCACCTCCAATTCTTCAGACAGCAAAGTAGAGCACTGAAGCACCTGAAGCTGGAGCTGGTCTAAACAAATACCAGAAACTGTTTATTTCATTACTCTGGCTTTCCAACAGCTCTCCAATCATCAAGAAGCCTGTTCATTGATATGTTACATCTGAAAACAGAAATATTTTTAACTCAGTTGCATAACCTTTCAAAACTGACATAATAATAATAACAAAAGCCAATACACAAACACCAAAAGGCTACTAAAAAAGTCCAAACTAACAGCCAAATCTAGAGCTGGGAGTGTGGACAACAGACTTTTTTTTAAAGGAAAAGTATTATCCTCATAAAATTATAACTGGCAAAGAAAACACTGTCTTCTGTATCACCCAACAGCAGATTGAAATGCAGTTATTAATTTCCAAGAGGATGTTACATGCATTTTACATCTATTTTGAAGATTCCCACTTACAAGATTTATTTTTACATGCAGTTCATTGCACTCAATGAAGCATCTCTATGTACTACTGCTCATGAAGCAAAGACAAATACATAACTTTAGCAAAACCACAGTTATCATTTATACTGCAATAATGTGTTGCCTCTTTCCCCAGTCATTGCAGTATAGACTAAAGGATCTGCTAAGGACAATTTTTTTATACTGCCTTCCATTTCCACTCATGATCTATGAAGTGAAGTGACATATGACTGAAATTTCAACGGTCATTAGAGTGTTTTTGATGGAGCTCAGATGCTCATCAGAAGACCCTCCAACAAAAGCAAAAACTGCACATCAGCAGCATTTGAACAGTTTGGTTACAAATCCACTTCCCTCTTGAAAGTTCCTGGGCAACAAAAAGACTAAGTACAAATGATTTAGCAGTTTTCAATTGCAAATTCGAGTTAAAAATGAGATGCAATATAACTCGGTGTAACACAGGAGATGGACTTCATTTCAAAGAGTTAATTAGTATTTATTGGCTGAAGAACACTGAAGAGAATAATAATGATTTTTAGAGTTTTCTTGACAAGGCACACACATGAAGCTATCAGTAACCAAAGTAAGACTTTAGGAAGTTATATGTAAAAAAAGTCCCACAAATGCCATAGCATTTATTATAATGACCATAATTTGTCTGAACAGTTTGTTCCACAATGGACTGTTCCTCTCCTTTAGATATCACACTACAATATATTTTATTAGAAACAATCTTAGATGAATCACTACAGAATAATAAAGTACTATTATCTTTAAACACATTATCCTAAGACAGAGACATTAAAGTAACCATTAGCCACCAGACAACTGTTAGAATCAGTTGCCACTTCAATTTAGATTTAATTCCAAACTATTATACTCAGATAAGAAATGAAGCTGTAGGACAGCTTACATGCTACCATATATATAATGACAACCCAATAAATCTGCTAAAGAAAAATTCCGGGGTAAAAAAATGCTTCTATCTTCTTATAGCGGGGTTGTTCCATTGTAAAACCCAAGATGCCTCTCTTCAAAAGCTTTTCACATCTTTACTAGATAATAATCATTATTCAAGCTTTTCCAAGTCAGTGCCAACCTGTCATTGCACTAGAACTCTTGCTAAGAATTTTCCATGACAGTAAGACTAAAAATAAAATTGAAGATATTTTTTTCAGTTTGTTTATCTTACGGTAATCCTGATAATACCTTCACCTAAACTAATCTGAACAGAGTGAACATACCTTTCTACTTCACTTGTTGGGTGAGGTTTTCAGTTTCTTTTTCTGAGGCCACTTTTTCCTTAACTACCGTCTACTGCTCAACACATTGCAAAACAAACTGCACTGGCAAAACAGACTTAACTGTTATTCCCAATTAATACCCAACTTAACCTGTATTTTGTATGGTATCTTTCACAAGAACTCTGACAAAAATTACTTTCCCAGACTAAGCATTATGTCACCAGCAATACTGCAGAAGAGAAAAACTGAAATCCTAGAGATAATTCTATTTACAACTGAAGTTTATAACAGGAAAAAAAAAAAGAGGATTTAACTAAAGAAGTTCTATTCCACACGACAAGATAAGAAACGCAGCTCTACTGCGCAGCAGTTCTGTAGAGGGACAAACCAAGGGTTTCAACTAAATCAAAAGGGACTGGGATAGAAAGGTCCACAAAATCAGATATTTTACATAATCTAGTGAGAGATGAATTTCAAAAAAAATCCTTCTGGTTTCAGGTTCTAACATTTGGTTACAACTCTGCACATAACATTAATCAGAGCAGCAAGCCACCCAAATTAGAAGTGATGACCCACAATAAAAGGAGATGAACTGGACTGAAAAGCATCACACCATTTAAGAATTCTTAAGCTTAAGAAGAGATGCAGTTGATCACCACAGTTGGTGTTTCAAACAAAACCAAGGGTGATCATGAGGTCTCATACACTCACGGTCTTCCTGTATTCCTGCATTCACAGAGAACATACACAGGAAAAAAAGAAACACACCTGAGTCCCACCTACACTAGCTCTCCAGATTCACATTTGTCCAAGATCAAATAGACGATACTGTTGTAATTCAGACTGAAGATTACTGGGGTATTGGTGAGAAGGAAGATGCAATGTAACATGGCTCCATCCACACAGAAACACTCGAGGACTGCAATACAGACAGTGGAAAAGCTGGCTGTGCACTGGGACATCAAGTCCTCCAGCCCAGGCATAACTTGACACAGCTCCTGACTCAGCTCACACAAAGACTTGCTTTGATGCATATGCTTGAAGGGAAGGGAGTAGAGCAGTGCATGTACACAGTGGGTACTCTCAGGATTTCCTTGCTTTTATCAGTTTAATACTTAATCTCAATTACTTTTCTCAGTTTTTTAATCTTACTTTATTAAGCACCAACTGCACCCCCTCATGCCAGCACCAAGGTGCAAAGCTCAGCATTTCTATCGATTCTTTGAATGTGGGACAACTACTTTAGAAGAAAAGGTTTACTCAAACTTTATCCTTGCTTACATCACAAGTTTGATAGCTGAACAATAGCATATGATTCCTTCAGGGCACCGCCAGGTTTTCCACCAACCTCATGCAAGTGTTAATAATATGGTCATATTAACTCCACGTCTGGAGTCAAGTAACAGCACCACTCGAAAATAAAGTCCATCAGTTAAGGTTTAACAAGTGAGGCTGGATTTGTTCCCATCACAAGCCACGGGGTACACCTTGAGAGTGTTATTTTTTGTCACACTAGTCCGAAGGTTGGAAGCTCATCTATCAGGGGAAAACAACATTCTAGCAACAGCATCCTTCATAAGACTTGGATACTTAAGGGTTTACGTACAGACTTGCAACCTTCTGTTACTGCAATGTCTTCAGCATAGAACAACTCTTAAGTTAAGAAAATGAGTCTACACTTCAGCAACCAATGCAATGCCAGCAACAGCACTACTCTAACCTTTCAGATTTCAGCATCATCCTTGCAGCTTTGCTTACAACAGGGCCAGTAGAAGCCAGGGCACTCATTATTACTACTGCCCTGTTCACATTCACATTCTGACACTGATAACATCACCTCTGCAAAGAAGAATGTCTTAAGGGAGGATAAAAAAAATCAAATTTACGACTGAGCGCACATTCTATGACAGGTCTTCTACACCTATAACAAAGCTGTAACTCTTGTTCACACTACAGAAGTTGGAGCCCTGGCAGACCTTCTCACAAACCTGTAGTGTTATGGCATTGTACAATACAGATCTTAGCATATTTGGCATTGGAGATGACAGTAGGTTTGCTTTAAATGGCTCTTTTCACACTTTGTTCCCGGAACATGCAAAAGGGTTGTAAAATTCCAACCATGGCATTACCATTTGCATGATCACTGCATACTGGAAAACACCACTCAGGGGGACGGTAAGGTTCTACTCTTTTCAAACCTGATTTTCCTAGAGAGTTTCTCCAATATCCCTGGAAACAAATGAGTAAAAAACTTCAGTCCTTTAAGGATGTGAACAAGTCAACTGTAAGTCTACAGAAGACTGCCTTCTGTTACTTAATATGAGGTATTATTATATCCAATATTATCACAGTAAAAAAATCAACCAGTATTCCATGTACTTCTTGAAATTAGAGTCATGATTTTGTCCCCTATTATGACACGAGTTTGTTTCTGATGCTTTTTTTTTTCACCCTCAATCTGATCCAGCAGGGTCTTGGTCTATGACTTGAAGATAAGAATTATCCATAAGGCTTTCCAATATTGTTTTTGGCAATAGGAAAATCAGTTCAGAACAAGCCAGCCCAGAACTAAGTATAGGATATTGCCTCCTGGAACCCACACATCAGCAAAACTTGCAGACTACTGATTCAACATGCCTAATAACACTATAGAAATGAAAAAAAACACTTGCCTTTCTATTTTTCATAGTTCTTTAAAAAGCCAGCTTCGGGAAATCCAATATTAGCCTTGGGTAGCGTTAAGCAACATAGCTGCTAACTATGACCTAAAAAAACTCTCTCTGTATTTGATTCTTCAGTCCTTTTCTCAACAGTTTGAAACACTGAAGTGAACAAACATCTGTCAACAACCCCAAATAAAGTCTTATAAAATGATAGAATAATACTGTTTTAAAGCCAAGACAAGAATAGATGATGGAAGATTTTCAGAAAAAGGAGGACTCAAAGGCAATACAGAACTAGGTTTGGGGTTTTTTTTCATAAAATGTCATTTCAAATGTCATCTTATGGCCTCTTGAAACATCTTCACTTTCAGTTTCCATATTTCTAGAGCTTAACCATCTCTTCTGTAAAGTCAATGGCAACACAAGCATTCATAGCTACTAGTGATTACATTTCCTTGCAGATAGAGAAAAGCAGCTGTGGCTCATGCTGTTACAACAATTTCCTTATACAACAAAACATTCTGAGACACCGGCCACATGTGAGGTTTTACTGCATTCTGCTTGCAACATTTTGACTTCTGAAAAGCAGTTTTACAAGAAGGTAAAGCAAACCAACACTAAAGCTGGAATGCCATACTTTTAATCTTACACACAGGTTTCAAATTCACAAGAAATCCACTGCTGGTCTGCCCAGAGTCTCGCTGGCAGTATACACATATCAGACTCACCTGTGCAGACTATTTTCCAGGATAAGAGCCAAAATCCGCAAGCCTACATCATAATCACCTCGCTGAAGTCCTTCTTTCAAACCTAGAAGGGCAAGCAGCTTTTGCAAATACCATCCGCAAAAGCCAGGACACACTGTACCGCAGCACCACAGCCGAGTCTAAAAAATAACCCTCATACTGGCTTAACAGTTACTGGGGTTTGTTACCTAATTATTTAACCATACAGCGAAATCAAGACGCAGCCAAACGAAACAGGACAACCTAATTAACACCGTGGAGGAGAAAGCTGTCAAGAAACAAAGAGATTGCGAGCCAGCACCGGAGCCAGCGCTGCCCGCCCGGAGGTCCTGGCTGAGAGGGGGCTGTCAAGGCAGGACTGCACCCCCCGGCCACCGTGTCACCGCGCTCCCACCTCCCTGTGCCTCACCCACGGACCTGTGGCCAGCCCAGTGCCCCCACCCGCACGGGGAGATGCCCCGCCGCGGCCACCCGGGGGAAGTGTGTCTGTCTGCCTGTCTGCCTCCCTCTCTCCTCCTCCCGCCCCCGCGGCCACGTCCCCCCCGGGTTTATCGTCCGCCGACAGCGAAGCGGATCACTGCGCGCCGCCCCTCCCGACCCGCCGGGCAGCGCCGTCCGTCCCGTCCCGTCCCCCGAGCCCCGGCGCCCTCGGCGCAGGTGCCGCGCCGCCCTCTCGGCGACCCCGGCAGCGCCCGCGGGCTGGGGGGCGCTGCCACCGAGTACCCACACACACACATACGTACACACACATACACATAAACATACACATACACACCCCCGCCCGCCTTTCCCGGGGCGCGACCCTCACCCGCTCGCTACGCGGCCGGCAGGGTGAACAACAGCCCCGCCATGGCGGCACACGGCGCTCCGGTGCCGTTCCCCGCCGGCCGCCCCGGCCCGGCGCGCTGACACATCAACAAAGATGGCGGCGGCGGGCGGGCCCGGCCAGCAGCGGGGCGGGACCGGGGGGAGCCGGCGGGGCCCGGGGCGGGACCGGCCGGGCGGCACCGGGGGGTCCGGGGCCAGCGGCGCCGAAAGGCTGCGATCCGCTGTGATCCAGGGCCACGAAACGACACGTTCGCTGACGGTGCTAACAGCTCCAAGCGGCTGGTCCTACAGGATATAGGAGATGGTCTTAAGCTGCGCCAGGGGAGGTTCAGGTTGGACATCAGGAAGAATTTCCACACAGAAAGGGGGATTAGATATTGGAATGGACTGCTCAGGGAGGCAGTGGAGTCACTGTCTCTGGAGGTGTTCAAGGAAAGACTGGACGCGGCACTTGGTGCCATGGTCTGGTTGACGTGGTGGTGTTCGGTCACAGGTCGGACTCGATGATCTCAGAGGTCTTTTCCAACAGAATATGGGATTTCACACAGTAGAGAATTTAGAGCAGGTGACTGAAAATTATTTCAATCTGTAGTTCTTTTTTCCCCTCTCTTCTTATTTAAAGATGCACCCTTCTGGGCAAGGGATCTCACGTCAGGCATTCTATGGCGGTACCCAAGACCCAGAGCCCTGAGGAGCCCTCCTGCCGTACAGGAGGGACTCTTCACCTCAAGACTTTTCAGAGAGATGGTCACAAAGACGCCTCTCCTTTTTGCAAGATCAGTGCACAAGTAAGGACTAATAGAATCTCTTCACCCTTAAGTAAACAGCACCTCATTCTCCAGAACCAACCCCTACACATGACATCAAAACCCTCTGCACCTACGTGCCACTAAGAGTCAGTCCAGTGATGTTAATAAACGGAGCCCAGCTTCATTTAACACCTGCTGGGACTTCATTCCTTATTCTGACTGGATTTAAAAAAAAAAAAAAAAAAAAAAAAAAAGTGAAAAATTTGCTAGGCATCAAAAACTGCATTTCAGAGATGGGAGCAGCAATTTTTCAGTGGCACACAAAGCTTTTTGGAATCTAGAGCGAGGCATAAATGCCATTCTATTTAATACAAAATAAATTGAAAAAAATACCTTAGCAGACAAGCTGTTAAGTGAAAGCAGTTGTATTTACTATAGCAGCTCAGTTAAAATAAGTACTGGCATCTCTCTTGCAGTAAGTTCTTTAACATAACAATAGAAAAGCAAGTTAAAATCATTGAATAATTCAGGTTGGAAAGGACCTCAGAAACTTACCTAGTACAATCCCCTACTCATAGCAAACCTAACTTTGATGTTAGATCAGACTGTTCCTTTATTTTGGCTAATTTATTTTTATATACTTAAAAAAACCATGCACATACCTGCATATATGAAATCATCACACAACAGTAATGATTTTTTCTGTTCCTACTGTGGATGACCTTGAAAACAGAATGTGCTGCATAACTTTACTTGCAAACATTAATTAGGAGACTTATTTTAGAGCAAGTTATTTTTCTCCATATTCTTTCTAGGTATTTGGAATTTCAGAGCTGCAAATGCAAATTTTAGGGTCCTAGAAAATGCTCCCTTGAAACCTGTCATTTAACGCCAGCCAGCAACTGAGCCCCACACAGCTGCTGGCTCGTGTCCCTCCCCAGCAAGATGGGGGAGAGAACTGGAAGACTCAAACTCGTGGGTTGAGATAAAGACAGTTTAATGTGACAGAAAAGAAAATAATAATTATATTAATAATAACGATGATAAAAGAATTAGAATGTACAAAACCAGTGATGCACAATGCACTTGCTTACCACATGCTGATCAATGCCCAGAGAGTTCCCAAATAGCAGACCCTGGTCAGCTTTTCCTTCTGTTTATGTACTGAGGATGACACCATTTGGTGTGGAATATCCCTTTGGCCAGCTGGGCTCAGCTGTCCAAGCCATCTCCCTCCCACCCTCTTGTTCCCTCCCTTCTTGCTGGCAGGGCATGAGAATTTGAAAAGTCCTTGACATAGTGTAAACACTACTTAGAAACAACTAAAAACGTTAGTTTGTTATCAACATTATTTTCGTTGGAAATCCAAAACACAGCTCTGTACCAGCTACTGGGAAGAAAATTAACTCTATCCCAGCCAAAACCTTTTTACAGATCCTTAAAAAGAACAATGGGATTTTAGAGAAAATCAATCTGCAAACTGTTCAGTGCTATCATAACTGTAATTTTTATTTTGGGAAAGATAATACTGCTTCAGATAACTAAACAAAGTCCTAGCCATCACTTCTAAAGCCGTGAAGGAGTCAGTCATATGCAGGCATATGTCTTTAAGAGCATTATTAAGTTTAGATCATAAATGAAAGTAGGTTGCAGAGACAACTTGTGCCCTCAGCTTTAACCTCCAAATACCATTTTAAAGGCAAATGCTTTGTTCATAATATGCTGTTCATAATATGCTGTGCATTCCATCTCATAAAAAAATACAAAAAAAGATCAGGTGTGGAATAGGGATAAGTAAAAATTGTCCCTCTTCAGAAAGCAGTGCCATGCAAAACTCACTTGCTAATTGCCATACAGTCCAAATCTAAGCTTAGCTTTCAGAAAGGCTTCTTTGCCTCTCCTGCTCCTGTTCTGCAGCTGAGCCACAAAGTTCACACAGCCCTGCTGCTCTGTAACACAGTCATTTCAGTCCCCAAATGCTTCTTATTTGGTCTTCTAGTTATTTAAAGGCAACTTCAGAGACATCAGTGTACTCTGGCCCTGTCCTTCTAAGATCTGCGCTTCTGCCTTGCTGAACACTTTGTAGTCTTACTGATGCTAATTGTGTGTGGTTTAGTGTGTTCCACCAGACTTGGCAGAATTTCAGATGATTTTTACCTTTTATTCTGGACATTTTTTTTTCAGCAGGATTGAAATCAGGTTAAGAAAATAGAGCCTGGTTAGTGGAGTTCTTTAAAGGCAGGAGAAAAGGGGTTTTTTTGTACTCAGCTAGACTCCTCATAGCTCTAGTACCAGAACTGATGTTGACAGTTCTGTAATACCTGTGCTTAGGCCACATTTTCATCTAAAGAGTATCTTATCCCCAGGAGGCAGCCACAGATACTTAGGAAATGATAATGACATGTCACAGAGAGAGCCCTTCCCCAAACTGCTTGTGTTCATATTAAATAAGAATGAATTACTGTACCTCTTAATTAGCCAGTCATAGCTGTCATTTGTCATGTACAAATGCTGAGGAAAACAATTCCTGAGTGAGAGAACTAACCATCTGAAAGACAGACAGTCCTACACAAAGACTTCTCTTCTGCTGCAGACAAGCTCTGCATTGCAGAGGCAGAAGCTGAATTTGGCCCACATATTCAAAAGGTTGTAGTTCTAACTTTTGGCTCATGCTTTGTTATGTAAGAAAAAGAAAAGTAAGTGTTCATGTAATTGCTCAATGTCCAGTTGACATTTGTCAATTATACAGAGCATTTTTATAGCTTTGCCTGCTGAAAGTGCTTACAAACATATGTTGTCTTCTTCAGCTAAAAAAGTGTTTGCAACTCCACTTTAAGGGAAAACAATGAGATGGCTGAAACAGCAGATGAAGAGCCATATCTGGCACTGCCAAGGAGGAGTTGGGAGCACAGTCCAGCTTGTTCAACTCCCATCTTCTGTATTTGTCAGAACACTGGTCTGTTATACTGTAATTACGGATGGCTGACTTGATTCCTACATTTCACATCATGTCAAGATTACATGAAGAGTTATTATTTTCTTCATTAGGAATGGCTTTCATTGTCTAACCATTTTATTCTGAGCAAGCACAGTTTGCCAGGGGTTGTCAGGGAGCCCCCGGGAACCCCATCTTCCCTCCCTGTGTCAGGTAAGGACAGCACCTCTGCTGAAGCTGCTTGCCACCACTGTTGTGTCTGATCTATGCATGGTAAATCCTAAGCATGCCTGTGATCACTCAAGTGCTCTAAGTTATAACTGGAAAAAACTATTTTCATTATATGTTGCGTGGGCTGTCCTCTGTTCAGCATGTAGCCCAGTGGTGTCCCAGCTAATTCCTAGGCACTTAGATCCTACAGCTAATGACACACTGGCACAGATATTACAGAACCTACATGTAGGATAGCCTGAAGCTCTTGCTAACAATTGCAGGCAAGCTACATCAACATCCTGCAGCTCCTGTGATGTCGCTTCTGATCAGGCTCCATGCTAACAGTACTGTGCTCAGTTACCTCTGACACTCATTTATATTTCACTTTGGGAGGGAGAGCTACCCTGCAGGAAGACATGGATAGGCTGGAGGAATGAGCTAAGAAGAACCTTATGAAATTCAACAAGATCAAGTGTAAGGTCTTGCACCTGGGACAACATAAACCAGGATGCTGCTGTGGCAAAGAAAGCCAACAGGATGCTAGGCTGCATGAACAAGGACATCACCAGCACAGATAGAGAAGTATTTGTCCCACTCAGTGTTTGCCAGGCTACACATGGAATACTGTGTTCAGTTTTGGTCCCTGCTGTACAAAAGAGAGGTGGACAGGCTGGAGAGGGGAAAGAGAAGGGCCACAAAGATGATCAAAGGTCTGAGAAGCTTGCTATAGGAGGAACAGCTGAGAGAAGTGGTTTCTTCTGCCATCAGAAAAGAAGGCTCAGGGGAGACCTTATCCGTGTTCCAGTATTTAAAGGGTGGCTACAAAGAAGATGGAGACTCAGGAGCCCCATGGAAAAGACAAAAGGTAATGGATACCAGTCACTTATGGGGAGATTCCAATTAGATACAAGAGTAAAATGTTTCACAATAAGAATAATCAGGCATTGGAATAATCTCCCCGGGGAAGTGGTAGATTCCCCAACGCTGGACAATTTTAAGATTCACCTGGACAGGGTGCTGGGCCATCTTGTCTAGTGTGCACTTTTGCCACTAGATGACCAGATGATACTTGTATTCTGGTATTCATAGTATACCTGACCTGGGATTCCACAGTTCTATTATTTTTTTTCCATTGCTGCAGCCAGACCTGTTATTTTTTCTTTTTAGAATGAATTTTACTGCTGTCATTTCCTGCCCTTTCTTGTTGCACTATCCTGAGGCATGGAAAGTTCCAAATGACTGACACTTAAAAAACAAAAACAAAACATTTGCCTTAACTGCAAGAAAACTTTGTGCTTATTCACATGCTGATAAAGTTCTGTCTCCAGTGGGATTCTTGACTTGCCTTTTCATTATAATCTGTCAATATACTTCCAGAACAGTCTATAGTGTTAATTAGTATAATTTCAAAAGACTGTTGTGACTGGCAGCACTGTTTGCTTCAGCAGGCACTGGGGATTGAAATGACCAGCCAGCTAAATGTACTAGAAACATGGATGTTTTAAGCCACAAAGTCGTCGTCGTCGTCTTCTTCTTTTTTTTTTTTTTTTTTTTTTTGAGAGAGAGAGGGGGAGACAGAGAGAGAGAGAGAGAGGTCTGAATGACAGAGTTCTTCTTAGGCATGAGGACTGGTGAGCTAACCTTAGGGACAGAGGAACAAAGTGCAGGGAGGCAATGAAGGCTGTATGATCATGATTACCCTGTTTCCCAGCAACCTCCCAATGTACAACTGTGCCTACTCTGATATGCAATGCTGGGCAATTTGGCAGATGGATTTCCTGAAATCCCACATAATCCCACCTAATTTCACCTCTTGCTTTCAGAGCAGCCTCTGATACAGTCAGCTTCTGCTCAGGTTGCAGCTGAGGGCTGGTGGTTCATTGGAGCCCAGAAGAGTCTCTCCTCTGGCTTTGGTAGGTGGTATCTAAACCACCTAGAGAAAACTTAGCAGCCCTTAGATGTGTTCTGCACTTTGAGAATGCTTAGAGCAATGGTTTGGCAGACAGGATCCTAGACTTAAACACAGAAGATTTAGACTGAAATGCTGTCATAGCCAGACTCTAAATGTCTTTAAGGCAGAATAGCTGTGCCTCAGTTACTTCTCTGTGAACAGAGATAATTATTCCCTGCTGTACAGAACATGTAAGAAGAAAATCCATCACTGATTTTATACACTTTAATAATAAGTACAACAATGTAGGCACTAAAATAGACCATTGTCACTGAAATTGGAGAATAAAACTCCTTAACACCAATGCAGTATTAAGGAGCAGGCATTAGTCTATTACAGCACAGATGTACAGGGGATAACTCAGCCTAAGGTGCACACCTGGCTCAAGATGGTACATATTTATTAGCCAGGGATATACATATCCATCAGAGTACATGTTTCTGAACAATTTGTTACTTTAGGAGGCCACAGAGTCCCTTAACTGGCTTGGGCCGACTTGACTTGTTACCGAGCTCTCACCCTTCATGACATTTCATTAACTGCCACCTTGTTGTAATTTGCAACACCATCCCTAAGGGTGTTCAAGGCCAGGCTGGATGGGGCTCTGAGAAACCTGGTCTAGTGGAAGCTGTCCCTGCCCATTCTAGGGGAATTGGAACTAGATGATTTTTAAGGTCCTTTCCAACCCAAATCATTTTATGATACTGTAATACTTCACTGTCCCTCAGCGAATTTTGTTGAAGACAGAGTGAGAAAATTATTTTGAGTAATAAAATCCAACCCGTCGCTTGCCACACACTGGGTGTAATACAATTTATGACTAATGTATTTTTGACCACGGCTCTGACAACCACACCACAGTCCATGTGAAAACCACACAGCCACAGCTACCAGGTCCTGGGACAGGGGACACTGACAAGGAGGCACCAGTTGTGGTGGCCAGCTGAGGGGTCTGACCCAGCACTCTGCTGCAGCAGTAACCTCAGAATCACAGAATCAACTAGGTTGGAAAAGACCTCTGAGATTATTGAGCCCATGACCCAACACCACCCTGTCTACTAAACCACGGCACCAAGTACCACGTCCAGTCTCTTCTTAAACACCTCCGGGGCGCCGACTCCACCACCTCCCTGGGCAGCCCATTCCAATGCCCAATCATTCTCTCTGTGAAGAACTTCTTCCTAAAGTCTAACCTAAACCTCCCCTGGTGCAGCTTAAGACTGTATCCTCTTGTCCTACTGCTGGATGCCTGGGAGAAGAGACCGACCCCACGTGGCTACACCCTCCTGTCAGGGAGTTGTAGAGAGTGATGAGGTCTCCCCTGAGCCTCCTCTTCTCCAGGCTAAACAACCCCAGCTCCCCCAGCTGCTCCTCATAGGACTTGTGCTCCAGTCCCTTCACCAGCCTCGTTGCCCTTCTCTGGACCTGCTCCAGCACCTCAGTATCCTTCTTGAACTGAGGGGCCCAGAACTGGATGCAGCACTCCAGGTGCGGCCTCACCAGCGCCAAGTACAGGGGATGAATCGCTCTCCCGGTCCTCCCGTCCACACAATTCCTGACACAGGCCGGCTGTGCCTCGTGGGCGGCCCCGCGTGTGCCGCTATAGGCCCGCGGGCCCGGGGCTGCTCGCCCTGCCCAGGCTGAGATGGCGTCACCGCCGGCTCCCCTCGCGCGCCCGGCACGTGCCGCGCCCCGCCCCGAGAGAGCGCGGGCCCGGCCGGGCGGGCGGCGGGAACGGGAGCGGGACCGGGAGCACACGGCCGGGGACGGGAGCGCCGGGGACCGTCTCTGCGCTCCGGGGGCTGGTGCTCCTTCTCCGGCCGCCGTCAGTCCTCGAGTGAGCCACCGCGCCGTCCGCCCACGTGGGGCAGCTCGGGCGGCAGGGAAGCGGCCCGAGGTGTGCGCTGCCCTGAGGAGGAAACCGCGCCGGAGGCGGTCGGAGGTGAGTGCTGCCCTGAGGGGGGCAAAGGGGTCGGAGGCAGCCGAGGATGAGCGCTGCCTCGATGGGGAGAAGAGGGCACGGGCTGCCCAGGGGGTTAGTGCTGCCCTGAGTGGGGAGAAGGGCCGGGGCTGTCAGGGGGGAAGGGCGCTGGGCGGGGGTGTCTAATTTTATTCTTAGTTGAATTAGCTTAATTAGAATAGCACCTAACACTACTGTTCAGGTGCGGAAGTGCATTTCTGGTTGAGTGGGTTGCAGTGTCGCTTCGAAAACTGCTCTGCTTTATCTGCAAGTTCGTTTTAATTTGATTTCACCTATATACTACAGCAAGACTTTTACATTTAAAATAATTATATTGAGTGTTAACGTTTGGAAAGCAGGTGCCAGAAGTTCATCTCAGCAGAGCCCGGTCCGTGGTTGCTCTCAGGCAGCCCGTGTTTGTCCCAGAGCTCCCGGTCATGAGGAACCCAGGAGTGCAGCCTTCCTTTTCATTACTACAAACTTTTTGTACCCAAACTAGTGAGGTCTCCTCCAGAGAGACACGTCTCTTGTGGATCCAGCGAGCTTCACGTGCAGTTGGTGATGGCCACTCCTGCTTGTAGTGTGTTCCTCTCCTGAAGGAATTTTCGTTGTTTAATCTGCAGTGTTTGTTTATTGTCAAGGTCTGAGACCTAGAAAGCTTTTTGTTGTGCAGACTAAAGAAACGAACGGTAGAGAATGAGCCTTCCAAAATGGATGCTGAAATATGGCTTCAGAACATGACCCAAAAATACTTTAATTCGTGAGCCTACCTGAATTAATCTTTAAATCCATGCTTTTGCAGTTACCTGGCCCACCGGCATCTTTGGTCATACTCTGATGAGACGTGATGGTGGAACACCTTATCTCCAACATAATGAAGTTGCAGGTGCAGATTTAAGCATCAGTGCCAACTTCCTGTTAAAAGACTTCCAGTTTTGAGTCTGAGTTTTTCATTATCTAACCAAAATCAGTATTTTGTAAGCAAACTGTGCAATATTTTTTACAAGTGTAGAAACAGTACAGTAGAAAGTTTTAACTGCAGCACAAGTGCAATAAGAGAGACTTTGTCTGAAGCTTAACACAGGTATCTTGACTTTGTTCTTCTGTTATTGTGTATATACTTGATTATTGATGAATATCATCAGTACGAGTATGGCTTATAAATGCAACTAGCTCCTAATTATCCAAACCTGTGCAGGCTGAAATGCCTTAGATAATTGGAAAAAAACCCAGGATAATTGGCATACTAGGGAATTTGGGACAGATATCCACAGTGGGAGTTGGAGTTCCTTCAGCAATGTTTCTTGCCTCATCAGAGGTACTGTCTGATCCGTGTTCTCTTACTCCAAGCTGAGGAGCAGGAAAGGCTTGGTATACAACCATCTTGGGTCTGGAGAGTTCATGAAATTTGATTTCATGTTAGGCCAGAGTTCAGGCAAAGTTTACAGGTGGGGATAAAAAGGCCACATAAGCTTTATGATGGCTCAGTGGAGACCTCAGGTTAATAGTCCTGCCAGACTGGAACAAGCTCCGAATGGCATGTGTAGCCTACAACTGAAACAAATTCTTTGTGGGTGAATGAGTTGCACACTTATAAAAACAGAGTTCCTAGTGTGTTGGTATGCAGGCTTAGCTGAATGTCTTGTAAGAGTTGTTTCATAGACAAAAAACTCCCAGGAAAGGCTACAAGGTTTATAAGGCACTCACTAGAAAGTCAGAATCTCTTGTTTCGGAGATTTTGTTTCTGAATACTTGCTGATGTGACAAAACTATGCAGAGGTATAACATAGGCCACATTTTCAACAGTAATGAGGAAACTCATACTGTTACAGCTACTGTAAAGTTGCATGTTCTGACTATCGCAAATTATGTAATTTTTTTTTTCTAAACAACTTTAATTGAAGCAAATTCATGGGTGGAGGACATTTTTGGCATTATATTGAGTGGCAAGCACAGAACAGTTAAAACTGTTGCTTTAATAATACCACTGATTGTATTATTGAATAAATGTAGTATCAGAGTGAAAACAAGAAGTGACTTCCAGAGTGTGTCATGTTCCTAGCATCCCCACGTGCTCAAATGTGCTGGTAGAATAGTAGGAGTAGCCAAGATCCTTGTTTCTTCCTGCAAATACTCCATAACATAGACATGCATTAGTGTTGTTAATCGGATCCCTTTGCAAAAACTTCTGCTTCTAGGAAGTTCCATGGAAGACAAAACTCGTAGAGGAAACTTGACAGCTGCAGCTGATGAAGAAAATACTGTGAGTTATTTCACACTCCAAGTATTCTGAGCATTTCTGGATAGCAGAAATGATCAGCATATGTGGCTCATTCCAGAACTCTGAAGTTTCGGCTCTTTTTGTTGTCATGGTTTTGTAAATCAGAATACATTTTTCTAGTAAGAATAACTTCAGGTTTTTCTTCCACAGGACTCACATTCTAACTCAATTAATGGGAAGCCAAAGAAATTGCAATGTTTCTCTAAGAATGCTTTTTCTGTTTGCTGTGATGAGAGTCTCTTGAGTTTGTTAGTACCACCCCCTAAAGGTGGGACTTGCCATCATTGTGGTCTGTATGGTAAGTGCCTGTTGTCCTGTAGTCTGACATACAGTGTATTTGTCAGTGAAAGCAGATCAGGCTTGCTCAGAAGTTTCTTAAAGTGAATGTATATTTTTGACTCTGAGATGCAAATACAGACTATTCAGAACATAGTTGGAGTAGTAGAACTGATAAACAGGAGATAGCATCTCCTTATCAAAAGTGGTGGGGTTTTTACCTTAAATGTGGAAGTAATTTGGGACATTTTGGCATTAATGTCTAACAGCTGTGTGTGAATACAAATACCTCTTTGTAGGTGCTTAGAATAGTAGTGGAGCTGTTTTGTAAAGCAATTATCTTAACAGCTCTTGTCCATTCCAATATATGTTTCTCTCAGACTTCTCTTTTCTGTCTTTTTTCTTTAGGAACTCTCAGGTGTTCCCAATGTATGCAAACATACTATTGCTCTGCAGATTGTCAGAAAAAAGATTGGCCAACACATAGGGTTGTATGTGATCCCATTAAACAGAAGTAAGTTTGTTAAAAGTTCTGCCACATAATCTGCACAGAAAGACAATATCCCTCCCAAAACAACAGAAATGACCATTGGAAGGCACTGTTACAGTAAAATATATTGCTTCTTCTTAGGCTAGTACTGCATTATCTTATACCTGGCTGAAAACTCAGCTCTTCTGCTTCAGAAGGGTTACTTGAAAGATATTTTTGGAGTTCTTAAGGCATATTGTAGAGTGATTTAAAACAAAAGCATTAATTTTACCAGGTGAGGATGCAGTAAGGATACCAGTTTGTCTCATGACTTTGTTATTGCTGTTCTTAACATAGGGAGAGGAGAAACAAGACTCTGCTCTCAGCAGTGTCATGGTTAAGGGATTGCAGGTTCTGAGGAGCACCCTTTGAATCTGGCTGTAATGTCAGTGAAATTCGTGGATATTTATCTTTGATGAGCACAGTTGCAATTAGAAGTAGTTGTTTGAGCCAGACCATTCTCTGGTGCTCATTGTTTTTTGCCATGCTGGTTTGGAGGCTCAATAGATCACTCACTAATCTGTTTCAATTAAAGTAAGCACCATTAGTTTATGTCACAGTACAGATTGACTGGCTGGCTTTGGAACAGCTTAGGGGGTGATCTGAGCATTTTGACAGTCTCTTGCAAGGAGTGATGATTGCAGTTCAGCGAATCTGCAGCCAGGTGTACACAAAGGAGATTGTTTTTTTGGACAAGTTTTGCTGCAGTGATGAATGTGGAGGGGAACATGGGGACAGTCTGGCATGCATGTTACCTGAATATTACTTTCGTATTCTACTGAAATAGCAAATTTTTTTCCAATTTTATAGTTCTTGAGGTTGGCTTGGGATTAAGGTGTTAGCAGAACTCCACAACAGTGTCAAATATCTCAATTTTAATCGAAATCAGTTTGTCAGGAAAAACACACCAGGTGTTGCTTAATAGGGAACTAACATATAGTTCATTTTCTTGGATGAGGAATAAGGGTTGACAAAAACACATATTATGAACACAGCCTTTTATTTCTATGTGCAAGTAGACTGTATTATTAATGCTACTTGTCAGTCTTTGGTTCTTCAGAATTAACATTTTTTCTTTGATTACAGTGCAAGTAAGAACAAAACCAAGGAGGGAGTTTGTCTTAAGGTATGGAATACAATTTTGACTATATCTTGAATGGATCTGCTGTGAGCGAGATTTAACCTGTACAGGAAAGGAACAAGTTTCTTCTTTCAGAAAGAACAGTGCTTCAAATGAAAAGTTACTGGGGGAAGCATTCAGAAATAGTTACATCTAGAGCCCTTAAAGGCACTATCAGAGACAACTCTGGTATTGTTTGAAAAAACATATGTGAAAAAGTTAAAAATCAAGACATGCATGATGTTGCTGGAGGAATTATGGAAAGGAAACAGATGCAGTGTGTCCAGTTCAGAAAACTTCTGGTGCTTTCTTTTCTGTATAGATCATGAGGTGATGCTTGAAGCCTTGGCAGTTTATTAGAGAAGTAAATTTAATGTAATATTGAACAGTAACAACTGCAGATAAGCTGTTGTTTCTTTGCTGTACCAGGAATTAAAGATGACACAGTTCTCCTTTGTAATATTTTGAAGCCTCTCTTGATCTTACTTTGAGCCTGCAGTCTTCCTATGAACTCTTCTGCAGGAGTTGATTTTTTTGTCTTCATTGTTTCTTGGGATTGTATTTGTGGAAGGGAATAAACGTGCATGCCTCCAACTAGCCTCGTGTTTGCACTGTACAGAGAACTCCTCTGTCATGTGCTCTTTGAAGCTACAGCTGAACAACTGCAGTTTAAACATAACTTATACCTGTTTTAAGTAGAGTAATTCAGCTTTTATGGATTCTCTTTTTACTTAATTGCCGAATTCTTTAGAAGAGAGTTAAGAAGTTAGTTGAATTGATAGCACTTCAAATCCCAGCAGCAGCTTTACCTTTTATAGGCAAGGTGATATTTCTGAAGGCCTCAATTATTTAGTTGCTTAGATAGGGGCCAAACAGTCCTCTACCCATCTTGTTCTAGTTGTAATTCTTTCCAGGCCACTGTTCAGTAACTGTTGTTGATATATTACAGGAGGAAGTGACATTGAGTTTTGCTGTAGATGTTGTTCTTCCAGAGACTGGTAAGTACTTAGTTGAGTGTGGGGAAAAAGAACAATACAATTCAGGCTTTTATGTTCACACCCCTCCCCAACACCCTTAAAAGACGAGTGTTTTCTTTTGTTCTCCTTTTGTCACTGTTCCAGCTTGCTTTCTTTTACCTTTCCATATAGAGGTATTCTTAAAATGTCAGTGCTCAAAATACCTTCTTAGGCTTAATAACCTTAAATTTTGGTAATTCTACTTTTCCAGTAGAATAGCAATAAATTCAGTGTGTTCTAGACTAACTTGTTTATTTTTTTTTTCTTTGTTTTAATAGATGCATGAAAATTTGGTACTGTTTTGTTTCTTTGTCTCATCCTTTTTTAACTCTTTAAAAATTAAAGTATCATTTTCTAGTTCCATCTAGGATTTTACCAGCTTTTTTATATTTCATACATGCTCACTAAAGTATCCCAAAGAAAGTGCAATCACTGGATGTTGCTGTATCTAGTTGGAGAACTCTGTAAGAATGTTTGTATTTCTGACTTTGCAAGCCTCAGTGGATAGAAACAAGCCAAGCACCAGACCTTTGAGGAGTCAGAATTCAGATTTTCAGTTGAGCTGGGTGGCTTTGATTGTCAGACAAGATCAATACACACAAGGTGTACCTTTTGTCATTATTTGGAGGGCTGTATTGTTTAGGTTTTCTTCTGCCTGCAGAGCAAGAACAATATAGAGCTGAGAGCACATTCATTTCATTGATCTACAGCCCACAGAAACTTTGAAGGAGTGATGGTCGATCCTCTTAGCTTGCTAAAATTCCTCATGTGCAGGAAGCTTATTCTCTGTGTCATACTCTCTGCAGTGTCTAAAAGGATGGTTCTGCTTAGTCCCATGTATATTCAACTGATTCAGGATTGTGCTGGGCATATTTCCCATTTGATTGCTTTACAGCACATTAATGGCAAAGCAATATATAACTTGCCAACCTTTTGGAGGGAACATCACATAAATATCACTGCATTCTTGAAATGTTCCATGCATTTATCCCATGACTTCACAAGCAACTTAAACACCTGTATTAAGGTTTTCATTTGAAAATAATGATATTGAAAGCTTGGAATACTGTTCTCATGCATCAGAAAAAGAATATGTAATAGCTAAGGAACTCAAGATTTCTTTATAATTCTTAGTAACTCATTATATAATCAGTGTTTTAAATACTGAGCTAAGTTATAAACCTTTGTGTCTGAAAAGCTCTAACCAGTTTTTCAGTTAACAGTAGTGACTGCAAACAAATGTTGATTGTTACTGCTTTGCTCATTTTATTTTGTCGAACAGTCTTGGAGCCGTGAATGTGTTCAGAAAACTCAAGTAGTTGAGCTACTCTGAAATTACTTTTATTTTGCATTTTAAACATATTAAGTGCTGAGCAAATAAGTCAAACATGCTCACCTTGTGATAAGGATATAGGGGATATAGGTCAGGCTCACTAACTGATGGCTGTCTTACATGGTAAATCGCTTTCTCACGTCTGTATTTTAGGCGACTGCCTAAATAAGGTTCCCTTAGAAATGAAGTCTCACTTAATTCCAGAAAGTGATGCCAGCGGAGGAGATTCTCCAAGAGGTAAGCAAGCAAATCAAACTAAACTTGGGGAATTTTAGGTTCTTCCATATTGCACCATATTCAAGCTGTTCAGCAGCATCCCCTCACACTTAAAAATATATGCTAGTGAAGCTTCCTTCAGGTCACTTCTTAATAGTATAAAATATTAGTGATAATAGTATAAAATTTTAGTGATTATTATGTGAGCATCAGTTTTGTGGATTAGGTGACAGAAGCCTTCAAAGTCTAAAGCGTCAACAAAAAGAATAAACTGTTTCAGTATGTTTATATTTTCAAAGTCATCTAGCTTTTGATCAGCAACCTTTTTTCTTTTTTATGTACAGTGTCAGAAAACCATTCAAAGGGAGGTGAAAAGAAAATACCTGAAGATGAAGACTCTCTTCACTGTGCTAATTCATTTGCAAAGTGTGTCTCTTTAAGCATAGGAGACAAATTTTCTGGTATGGTTTCCCACATTCAAAATCCAGACACCTTCTTCTGTCAGCAGATGGACAATGCCTGTAAGTGATGTGTTGGGAACAGAATGTAGGATGCCTAATATGGCATTTTTCTCTTCATTAGAGAGTGGCTGGAGGGAGGTGTTGCTGGTCTTGTAGTTTTACCTGAAATAGTGATTCCCTGTAGCTTAAGGCCATGCTTCAGTTAGTTAAGAGCCACAGTATTGTAGAGGATAGTTTTTGGCAGTGTTAGCTGTTAATATTACTTGCTAACTGCTCTTGTGTTAATTTGTGGGCAGTCTGAGTAGTGCAAAGTACAAAGGTGATATGGCTTGGATTTAAGCAATCTGAAGTCAATTCGTATCACAAATATTTAGTGTTAAATGTGTTCACTCGGGTGTGCTAGAAATGTGTTTTGAGTTTGTAATTACTTTTTTAACTCCTATAATACCTTGTTATTCCCTTTAACAGTGGAGGGAAGTGTTTCCTTAAGACTAGGTGTGTGGACTGAACGTCTTTGATATGTAGTATGAGTAGAATATCTGAGTATGAGGAGGCCAGGTAATAGTGCTTTGGTGCTTCCTGACAGAGTAAAACCTAAGACTGTAAGTGACACTGTAGAGGCCAGAGTGTGAGGCTGCAGGGCCTTCAGGTGCATCTTCCACAGTGCCCATAAACAGATGGCTGGGGGACAATGAAAAGGAGAATAAGTTGGTGAGATGTGTCCCTCTCCCAGTGCTGACTGAGCCAGTGGGCTTTTTTCAGCTAAAATGGCTTTGGCAGCTGGATGTGATCTGGTGTATCTCCTGCATTGGATTTTTCTTTTGTGTACATCTGCAGCCTTTTAATTCTGGGTAGTCCAATAGCATAGCATGTCCTTCGGCAAGAAGTGACCTACCTCATCGTCTGCCTGTTGTTTAAAGAGCTGCCTTCCTTGTTTCTTTCTGGCACACTTCCACTAGCTTGCTTTCAATTTCCACTGGCTTCAGTTTTGTTCCTCTGTTCAAAAAGTCCATCACTGGTTTTCCATATTCCTTCTCTTTACTGCTGATTCCTCACACTTGCATGAGGACCCTCTTCAATCTTACTGATTGAAGAGTTCTGGTCTCATCGCTATTTTGCTATTATGTTAAACTCTTTAAATAATCTCCATTAGACTACAAGATGTTCTTCCAGGCTTTGAGGTTAATATTTGTGTACTTTTGTAATAATTGCAAGAGAGGCTATGTTCCAAAACTTATATATTTTAACATTAGGTCAACTTGCTGAGCTTGAAGTGTCTCTTAATGAATATTGTGGCAGATTTCCCAGTAGTCCGTCTTTCCATCCTGCTGTTGGAAGTGTGTGCTGTGCCCAGTTCACAGGTAAAAACAGAGTGAAAATACTAATTCACGTTACTTTAAAATTGCATTCCATAATTATGTTTAAAAACATTTCACATAGAGTTTATTTTATTTCTGTCTGGTTTTTAGCTGTGGATAATGCTTGGTAATGATTGAAGAAATTATATCTATAAAATACTTATTTAAGAATGACCCTTCATTGAGCAAACTCTTAACACTGGATTTAGATTATTTAGAATAGCTTTTTATGAGGTCACGAAGGAATTTGGGGTTTTGTACATTGCTAAGTATTATCTCCCCATGGCTGGAAATAAATATATACTTGAAATTTCAGATCCCACAAAAGGGACAGAAGAAATGGGATTATATGTAATGATGAGGCTCTGATAGGCTGCTTCTCAAAACGTTATTTAGCCAAGACCTGGTAGTCCTGAATCGTATTGAGACAGATGTATTTTTTAATGTAAAAAAAAATCATTCTGTTCTCAGAATTTACAAGTAAATACAATGAACATCTGTATCTTCCTTTCTAGAAGACAATCTTTGGTATCGTGCTGCTGTCACAGCATATGCTTCTGAAGATACTGTTTTGGTGGACTATGTGGATTATGGTAATTCTGACTCTGTTCCACTGATGAAACTTCGTCCTGTGATTCCAGCATTAATGGACTTGCCAGCTCAAGCCATAAGGTGTTCCTTGGCAGGTAGGAAATAAATTATAAGGTGTTTCAAACTACATAGAGGCAAAATAAGTGGGATTACATAGCCATCACACCTGTAGTATCTTACATGGAAATATGGGGATGGATGCAGGTTTCAGTAGGCATTATTTCCAGAATTCTTAACTGTAGTGGCATATCTACAAAATGTGACAAATCTGTCATAATGTACCTGGTGACTTGAGTTATATGTCTGGAAAACTGTTATATGAACATGACCATTAGATTTTGCATATGCTTTTGTTCTAAGCACAATCAGTAATTTACTGGATATGTGGAATTCTTAAATCTGTTGTGGTTCTAATACTGCAGGGGAAGGTAGATTTCGTTTTATATCTCCAAATTCAGAGCTGTATTGGTCCCACTCCCCTATGGCAAATCTAGTAAAAGTACTGATAGATTCCTCACCATAGGCTCGTGGAATCTGTGAAGTTGGAAAAGGGCATTGACAGTTCCTAGTTCACTTTTCTGTCTCAAGCCAGGATCAATCAATTTATGCTTGTCTTTGTGTGATTTTTAATTATTAAACTAATTAAAAAGTTCAGAATCTAAATAACTGGTTTTGAAATCTTGTTATGGGCAAGAGGAGTAAGGGTGAGTCACCTGGTGTATCTGCTGCTTTATCTGTTGCTTTACATAGCCTTGTTGTGCTTTTCCACACATTGGTGAGACTTGGACTGACCTCAAAACCTTTTCATACTGTGTCACTTTTTAGGTGTGAAGCCACCACTGGGAACTTGGACCTCAGAAGGTACTTCTTTTATGAAAAATCTGGTGAAAGACAAAGTGTTCACAGTAAAAGTAGTGGATAAAGAAGGTTCTACATCTGTGGTGGAGCTTGTGGACGCATCAGTTACTCCGGCGATAAATATATCAAGCCTTCTCATAGAGGAAGGCTGTGCAGCTGAGGAGTCAAGGGTGGCCTTACCAGCAGTCACAATGAGTGATGTTAAGCAAGAAAATGGTGAGTATGAGCATGTCCTGCTGAGCTGGCATTATGTAATCTCCCACTGGAGTGGGTACAGAGAATGCAAGCTCTTTGCTGGTCAGAGCTTTCCAGTCTGGCTCATGAAGTGTAGGCTTCACAGCTCAAAGGTTTAACCATGGCAACTTTGCCATGAAGAAATCGTGTGTCTGTATGTGTCTGTGCATACATAACAAAGTTTGAATTGCCTATTTTTGGAAGTTGGTACTGACTCTGGTTAGAAGTCTTACGGTTTCTAGTTGGATATGACTAGCTAGTACCTGCTTGTTCTTATGCCCTTGTCCATTAGTGCAAAAAGTATTTTCTCTATTTTCATCTTCATTGTCCTATATTTTACACATAAACCCACCTAACTCACTCCTTGAAAATTTGACAGTAGCCTATAGAGTTTCCAGGCTATGCCTAAATTGCCTTTTTTGCATTTAGTGACCAAAGCTTCTATCTGAGACATTTGCAAAAGTTATATTGGATTTCTTTGAAATCTGGGGGAAGATTCCTAGCTTCTCTCTTATGAAGCATGTTAAATCCTTCTTTTCCATCCTGTGTCTGGTAAATGTATGTGGTGTTCCCTCCTGATCCATTGGTTCTGAAAACTGGGGGGAAGTCTTTTTGTCAAATCTATGTTCAAATCCCTTAATTTTTGATCTTCCCTGCTAGACACTTTGTGGCCAAGACATGATTATTGTTCAGAAGGGTAAGGAATGTTACATAAAATTCAAATGAACGGTAACTCCCGTGGCTGCATCCAAACACATTTTGATATGTTGCTCTCATGTCAGACATGCTATTGGGCAGATGAAACAGCATCTCAGCATGGCCATTCTTGAATCTCAAGTTCCCCAGGGACCAAGGTTCCCCAGTGTCCCTCTTGCCTAGGCTGTTGCCACATAGTCTGTACCTCGTTGTATGATTACTCTTCCCTGTTCATCTGTGGCTCGCTCCTTTTGGTAGTGAAGAAATACATTAAGCAGCTGGCATGTTCCTCTTACTTGATTTTACTCTGCAAAAAAGGCTCTCACTATAAATAGTCTGTCAGGCTATTTATAACAAGAATTTCAAGGATATGAATGAACATTCAAGATGTATAATTTTTTTCCTGTAAAAACGTCTTTTCATTCTCTCCTTTTTTCTGTCTTCTCTAGAGGACACGATAAACAAAAGAACATGCAAGTGGGTTAAATTAACTCTTAAGCAAACAGTCAGTGTCACAGTGTGTACAGTATACAGTCCTGGGGAATTTTATTGTCAGATTTCAAATACCCATGGTAAGTTTATTCTGCTTTTTTCTTCTAGTTTCTTTGCTTCCTGATTTGTCATTTTTTGTAGTTCTAATGAATTACTGTTTGAAGGGAGCTTATAGCACGAAGGCTTACCTCTGAGTTTTTTATCTAAGAATACAAGTGGAGTGGCAAAGAAATTGGATCATGTTATTTAGTGACTCCAGTTTGAAATCTGAAAATGTTGAAGGTAAGCAGTTGAATAAAAATCCAAGAATGTAGAGGAAAGTGAAAAGTACCATAACTAGCCAAAGGACATCTAAAATTTTTTTTTCACAGAAGGAGTGGTCAGGCATTGGAATAAGTTGCCCAGGGAGGTGGTGGAGTCTGAATGTGGCACTTGGGGATGTGGTTTAGGTGTGATTACGGCAGTGCTGTGTTGACAGTCAGACTCAGATAATCTTGAAGCTCTCTTCCAGCCCTGATGATTCTGTAAATAAGAGACGTGTTCCCTGTGCACAAACAGTATTTACCAGAGCTATCCTCTAGTACTCTCTTCTGATTTATAAAAACTTACAAAGAGATGATAACTGTAACATGAAAATGAGTAAATGCAGCTTTTGAGGCTTGACTTCCTCTTGGATAAGCTAAAAAAAAAAAGTCTTGGTTCTCTATCAGAAGTCTCTATAAAGGCTTTTTAACCTGCTAGAAAAAGAACATGACAAAAGTCAGTGCTGAAGTGGAAGCTAAAGGCATTCAAACAGAAAATATGGGGCAGATCTTAAAAAGTGACATGTTTATTCTTTGACTTATCTAGGGATAGTATAAATTCCTCATGGTTTATAGACTTCAAATGACCAAAATCCTCCCTAAAAGTGATGTGTATAGAGCAGGCTGAAGGTCTCAGTATAAAAAATAAACGAGTAGGGTAAGATCCTATAACTTGTCATATGCACTGGCTGAACTAGGTAGTTTCCATGGTGTTACCTAACTGTAAAATATACTTTAGATTTTACAAGAAAGTGTGGGTTTTTTTGGTTAGCAGGAAGAATTACTGGTCATTTTGTTATCATACTGAACTAATGTGTCAGGAAATAGCAGCTGTCTCATCATTTCCTGCTAATAAGCCTGTGTAGTGAATTAAATAGTTAATTCGGTGTCAACAGTGTCTTCATTTTTTCTTTTTATGAAATTCTAAAATTCACAGAAATCTCCCATGAAATGTTTTACAAATAAGCTATACAGTGGACAGTATTGATAAAGTTCAAGTCAGCTTATTTAGTTGATCTCATATTTTTTTTTCTTTCTAATTTTCAGAATTGCTTGCTCTAAACTCACTTAACAAATCCATGTCTGAATACTGTCAGAAAACTCCACCAGATGTTTTCAAGCCTGAGAATGGAGAACCTTGCTGTGCTTTTTTCTCTGGCAAGTAACAGCCTGAAATATTTTTGTTTTTACAGGGTGAACACAAACAAAAAAAAAATTAGCTGATAGTTTGCACTGTACAGAGGATAGAAAAGAATTGGATTTATTTACTGAAAAATGAAAGCTGGTAGACCTACCAAGTGTGTGAAGTAATTATTAATTTATTTTTTAAAAAACTTTTTTAAAATTAGGAGATGGTAACTGGTACCGTGCTGTGGTGCAAAACATCACTTCAGGTGGAACTGTTGAAGTGAGCTTTGTGGACTATGGAAATTTTGAGGAAGTACCATTGGATAAAATACGGAAGATCTCACCGTCATTCCTAAAACTTCCATTTCAAGCAATTAAATGCTGGCTCTCAGGTGTGTCTTATGGGTTCTTTCTCTTAGGAGAGCTATTGCATTTACAGACTTGCTGCTGTGGGGGAAGGAGGTGATGAAAGCAAATACTGTACAGAATTTTGTTCTTTTGGGGTTTGTTTTGTCTTCCCTGAGCTCCTCCCAGTGCTGTGGAGTGATCTGCATGGACTTCATTTACTGATTTACTGGTCAAAGGGAACTTGTTTAGTTCTGTGTAGTGCTTACTGGCTTTGGGTTGCTGCCTTGAAACACAAGTAAATGTGCTTTTGTGCAACTTTATTACTCAAAATTTTTGCAGGCAAAGGAGCTAATCTGTTTTAATGAAGCAAGTCGGCCTTTCAGTTCTCTGAAATGGGATGTTTCATTTGATTCCTGTAGAGTTTGGCACCATACTTCTGTTTCTCAATCTTATAAAAATTCCCTTTCTACAGCAAATCACTCAAAATTGTGCATAGTTATCATTTCTTTCTAATGTAGTCTACTTGGTTTAAAAATGAAAAATGTGGAAACAGGAAAAAGCTCAAACTCACATTTCACTGAAGTGTCTTTTGCTGGTGTCCCCTCCGCCCTTAAAACACTTGGGGGTTTTTCTGCTCTTTTGATAAAAAGGCCATATTATACTAATGCATAAACAGTCTTAGTTGTGTTTTCTGTGCAAAGGCACAAGGATATACTTAATAGAATCACAAAACATAGAAAACAAAACTTGGGAGTCCTGAGGAAATGTGTTCATTTCAAAGAAAGGAGGAACAGGGAGACCACTTAAGAGGATGAAGGGCAATGTGTTTCCCTAAGGTAGTAAAATAGCCTTGATATTTCAAGTTATGCTTTAAAAAAAAAAAAAAAAAGGTTTTTCTAAAGGAAATTATAATGTTGAAGAAAGTCAGCATTACTGAATGGAGATATTTTAACAGTTATTTTACTTCCTAGGTATAAAGCCTCACAATAACAAGTGGAATAAAGAAGCTGCAATAAGATTTCATATGTGCACTTCAGGGTTAGAGCTTCAAGCCACCGTAACCTCCCTGTCCAGAGATGGGGCAGGTGTGGTGCTTACAGACAATTCCACAGTTCGTCCAAAAGTGATCAATGACATACTGACTTCTGAAAATTTGGCTGTAAAGGAAGTTCTACAAGATAAAAATAACTTTCCAAACAAGTCTGTTGACCAAAAAGGTAATTAAAGGAATGTTAACTTTTAGATTTTCAGTATTCAAGCTTGTGACTGTGATCTTGTTGTTTCACTGTAGTTAGATGTCAATAACAAACATGTATAGTTTTTGTTATGTTGTCAGTTTTTACAGCTGAACACAAGCTGCCCTGCAGGTGGCATTACAGACAAAAAGAGAAAGATAAAAATTTGTGTCTGTCTTAAATGAATGCTGTTTGACTCTTTGAGAGTTAGAGAATTAGAAATTTTTTATGACTGAAACTTTTCTCATGTTTATTTTCCAATATCTTATTTTTTCTGAGGTGTTTTTTTAACTTCAGCTACTTTTATATGCCAATAGTTTGTGAATAGCAAATTAAGCATCAGTTATCTTGGTTTAGATTTGTCTTCCTGAAGGAAAGACATATAGTTGTCTTTGAAATTCAAAAAGATATTATAAATATCAAATAAAGTAACAGTTACTTATAATATGTATATGCATGGAGGATAGTGGTAACACTTCATTTTCTTACAATTTCTATTAGTAACCTCACTTGGGCACTGGAAGTCATTTAAATTGGCTGTAGGTGAAACCATAAGGGTCTTTGTAACAGAAATTGTAAGCCCAGACTTGTTCTACGCTGTACCAGTTCTAAATGAAGGTAAGAAAAAGTGTTCACTGTTCCTAATACCAGTAAGAAGACACTGTTGCAACCTAGTTAATAAAATGAATGCCTATAGTGAACTGGACCATGTGGAAATGTACCTCAGAGAATAGGAAAATATAAAATATGCCAAAGCTGGGATCAGGGGAGCATAAAACTGAAGTATGCTCTTCATTATATCCAAATGTGTTTAACTACCAAGTGGTTTTTTTCTGTAGTTCAAAAGAAGGAGTATAGGGAGCTGGCTGCACTAGGAACCTATTGCAGATCTTGTAAGAAAGAGCCCTTCCAACCAAAACTGGGTGAAGCTTGTTGTGCCCAGTTTTCAGGTGAGACAATTGTTTGTTCTTGTATTTCCTTGACCAGGGTAAAACAGAGCGTTCATTTTTGCTTTAGAAAAAGGAAAAACACCAACTTGAAAGTGCTTACAGATCTCTTAATGCTGTTACAAAGGATAGTCTGGCTGCATCTTTAGGGCAAAGAAACTCCTGACAGTCAGGGAGAGGAAATAAGGAATAGGTTGTGCCCAACAAAACGTATGGAGCTTTAAGTGGGAAGAAAACTAATTACTGTTTAGACTGCCATGAAAGTCATGGCAGAGCAGTGCAGACCCACTTCTGGATTGTGGGTGCCCGAGTAGTTTTTCACTGTTGCTTTGTGTGAGTGTGGGGCACTGACACTGGTTATGATCAGCCTTGTTAGGCTAACAAGTTGTCCAGGCTTAGTGACCTCTTAATTCAAGTCAGAAATATTCTTAACAGCGAGGGAATTTTGATTTATTATTTTAGTCTTTCAGAAGAGGGGATACTCTCCTGGTACCTAGCTCACTATTTAAAAAAAAAAAAAAAGTGTTGATTCAAATAAATGTTGACTGCATGTGGCTTGTTACAAGCAACCTGGCAAGTGCTGAAAATTAACTTGGGTGCTAGATCAGGTAACAGTTCATGGAAAACAAGATAGATGAATTTTAAAAAATGCGAGAATACAAGAGTACAGAGTATACCTAAGTGTTTGACAGTTGTCTTTGACTTCTGATGATGAGTTGTTGTTACTGCTTGTTGCCTTTCAGGATAATTGAGGAAATGAGATTTTTTTAAGTTTTTTATTTTAGTTATGTTTCGAGAGGGAGTATGTGTTGAAAAACAAAGGTAAGGAGCTAGAAACAGAGTGTGCAGACATCCTTAAAACAGTCTTGTAGTAAAAATCTTACCTGTACAAGTTGAAGCAATATTCTCAAAGCAAAACTTGTATCTTTATGAATACAGCAGTCAGAAACTATTGCCTTGTTTTGTGAGCCTGCTTCTTGTCAAGTGGTCTTATATATGTGCCAGAGGGTTTAAAAATTCCTGTAGAACTCTATAGATTCTTGTTCTTGGAATAAACTGTGTTTTTAAGATGATACTTCACATGTGACTATTCTTGTCCCAATCTTTTCAGGTAATGGCCGGTGGTACAGAGCTCTTGTTCTAGAAGCTTCCCAGTCTGCAGTGAAAGTACTGTATGCAGACTATGGGAACACAGAAACTTTACCACTTTCAAGGGTGCTGCCAATCAGTGATTCCTTTTTAAAGCTGCCTTTTCAGACAATTACATGTTCACTTGCAGGTAAAAAAGGTCCCAAAAATAAGCAAAACAAAAACATCCCAAAAACCCCTGACTTGTTTTCTTGAACGTTAGAAATCTGTACCTGTTCTGGTGGTAGAGTTCATTCCTTAATACTGGTAAACAACATGATGATCCCACTGAAATAGTACACTGGTTAACATTGCAAAAGCTGTTTTAGAAAGCATGTTTTTAGTTCATTATCTGTAGCATTTAAGCTATTTATACTTGGAAAATTTAGCATCACATTTTCAAAAACATGCATGTAAGATTTGAGTCATATCATAAAGGAATTATTTAGATGACAAACTAGGTTGTCTTTTTTTTTTTTTTTTTGCAGGAATAGAGAAAGTTGAGTGGTCTCCACTACTGCTTGACAAGTTGAAAGAAATGGTATTGAAGCAATTCGTTGCAATTACAGTGAAAGGGTTTAACGGAGATGTTAAGTTAGTAACAGTAGAGAAACACTGTGAAAATGGTGATCTGAATGTAGCTGACAAACTTGTAGAGCAAGGTTTGATCAAATCCTGCAGTGCTGAAAACTCACATAGTGAATGTCAAGGTACGTACTCTCGCTTAATTACTTCAGTTTACTTATTTTGAAGAACTTGTAAACACATTGGGGTGTCTAAGTAACTTCCTTCTAAAAATCTTGAATTCCACATGTCACCTCTTAATTTGGGAAGCAGTGCCCATGTGTATTTTACTCATTCACTTTGCTTGGGTTTTTGTAGGTAATGGAGGTGAGACCAAATGCTGCTGCACGGAATTAAAAGAGCAAGTAAGATCCAATCCAAGCAATACTTCCTTATGTTTGTAGAGTTTAAAAGAAACCATATGTGGGGAAGCAAATGGGAGTAGGGAGACAGTAGCTAACTGGAACATGGAAGATATGCAAAGTGTATCCTAACACTTTTTCTCAGTTTTCTGTAGGTGCTAATAATTAAAGCACCCTGAGACTGAGGGAGGATAGTGTATAGATCACACAGACTTCATTAGTCTGTACTTTGCCCCACATATGGCTCTTACTTTATTTTTCTATAGTGTGAAGTCTCAGGAGTGTTACTTTGTCTAAAGATAGTTCTGGTGTTTTGCATCACCTGTGTCATTTGGACAAAGGGCAGCTGGATTTTTTTCAGTAATATGGCTCTGTTTTGCTGTACACAACTTGGCAGACAGTTGCATATGTAAGAAAATTCTTACCATGTGTATTTCAGATAGAGATTAATATTAATATGTGCCACAGTTTCAGTCATGGAGCTAGGCTGAGAATCTGAGTGCAGTAGAAGACTGGAATATGTAACAGGGTTCACCAGTTGCAAGATTATTTTTTTCCTTTTAGAAAAAATTGAAATGTCTTACAGATATAGAATATTCACATAATTTTTGAAAGCTTTCTGGTTTTAAGCTTTCTCCTTTGCTATTTTAATTTAAGCTATTTATTAAAACTTTAGAACTTTAGATAAAGTGTAAAAAAAGTACACCAGAAAAGATGCATCAGCCTTTGTCAAAGTGATGTTCTTTGTCAGAGGAATAAGCAAATGTAATTTTAAAGACAGAAACCCCTTTCAAGGGTGTTTCAAACTTTCCTGTCTTCCCCCAACCACAGGCAGCAAGATGAAAAGCAAAAATGGTATTTTAGAGGTAGGAAAAGAACATTTCTGTTCAAAGTCTCACTGCTTCAGAGTTAGTGTCGTTACTGGGAGTTCACTGGCAGAAAGGCAGTAATGTTCCTCAGTGTAGCTGGTTTCTCTGTCCCAGTGTAGGCTGTTGAGCCCCCTTTTCCATTCCCCCTCTGTGTCTCTTTGATCTTCCAGTTTGATCTAGCTAATATGTTTTCTGACTTCAGTTTGATCATCTTCTGTTACACTTCCTTACTGGTTTTGTTCAAAGTCTCATGAGAGATGAAGAGAAGACAGATGATTATATTATAAACTGAAAACATAAGAAAATAGACATGTGTGAATAACCAGATTGTGATCTCAGTCCTGATTTGAGTATTTAATCAATTAGGTTTGAGGAAGCTGCTTCAGCAAAAACAAAAGTGGGGAAAGGGACACATTCACATGGACAGGGAAAGTCAGCTAAAATTCTGCTGGATTTTCCCCCCTCCAGAAGATTTTACAACAGAAAGGAACCAATATGGGGTTTTGCTGAGTTAGTAGTGTCAGGATCTACCCTGATCTGAAACCAGCAATTAAAAAACCACCAGAATTGTGCATCTCTAATTCTTTCTGCTTATTCCACAGCTTAAAAAGCATGAACAGGTCCTGCTCTTCCTTTTAAACAAGTATGGGAATACAGATGGATTCACTGAAATGAAAAATCTGTTGCAGCCTTAAGTCTCTGACAGGCACCAATTCATTTGTCTGTAACCAGTTCCTTTTTTTGGAAGAGGAAGAGCATCCACCAGCTTAAAAAATGAGTCACTTTGTAGAGATTCTGCTGTTTAAGTACCTATATTTATCTGTATGCTTGGGTTGTTATTGTGACAAAAGTATGTAACTTGAAGAATTGCAAAGTGGCAAGCTAAAAATTCTATTCTGTTTTTGTTTTATTCTACCATGTCCTGCTAAACTTCTTGCTTTTATTTTCCTGTTGAATGCACAGAAGTTTATGAAATGGCCACTACATTGTAAGTCTATTTTGTAAACTTGCATTGGAAATTATTGTAATCATAAAGCTTACTTAATTTTCATATCATTAATGTTACTTGAAAAACTGTATCTAACCTTGATTACTCTTCTTTCAGCTTAATTTCTGGTCTCAAGTTAGACAGAATTGTTCTTTATAAACTTGGTTTCAGTATCATTAAAGGGTGAATGTTGTCTTGGACTACATACAGGTAGTTCTCTCTAAAATCAGTAAACACTTTAATGTGCACTGTTCTTTATTTACACCTATGCTATCTATTATGCATCTGTGAATATTGTTTTGAAGTGAATTGTATTAGAGCTGTTTTGTGTGTAGCTACATCATCAGGATTTCTACCTATCAAGTTTTCACATCATAACAGAAAAGACCCATTCTGGGTTATGACAAAAATACTGAGTCAGATTATTAACAGATGTTCAGTATTTCTGTAGTTGAGTACCTAGTTGTCCTTTCTGACTAATCTAGGAATGTCACATTACTGTTTGTGGAACCTAATAAACATTTGCTCATGAAACTGCAGTCAGCCTTTCTTGTCCACTTGAACTATATATTTTAAGCTTGGGCTTTGTGCAAATTGGACAAATCTTGAGATTAAGCTTGTTGTGCAAGTGAAATATTTTTGAGTTCATGTTTTATTACCCTTAAATTGCCTCAGATTTTTTTCCCTGCCTCTTAGTTTTTGTTGCATCATGTTCTTGCAGTAACTAATAATTAGATGAATGCTTGCACTTGGGTTTCTAGAGTTCTGTTTGTGCCCCTGGTTCTGAACCAAAATTGTAGTTGTGTCAAGTGTCCTTTGACCCTGTCATGTAAGGCAGAAATGTTTTGTCCAAAGCTGGACCATCCTGTATTTTAAATTAATTGCTTGAGTAATGCTTTCTTCCTTGGCTGTTATTGTGGGAGCTGCTTTTTGGTGGCAGGTGGGATCTACCCCAGTTCTGTATCCTTTAGCTCCGAATCAGACCTGTGCAGAACAGAGAACAGCTGGGCAGGGCCTGGGTGCTGCACACACAGCTCATCTTGTGTCCTTTTCCTGCTGGGGAATTCTTGCATTGCTCAGCTCTCAGGGGTAGGGACTCGTTACAGCATGTGTGAGTGGCACCACGTGTCCTGACAGAGAACAGAAGTGAAAAGCAGGATAAGGAAAGCTGATCTAGGAATGGGATCCTACTTCAGTATAGCTTCTGTTAGTGAAATAATCTTATTATGTGAATTCCACTTTATTCCTAAAAAATGCAGCTATTTATAACTCCAAAGTATATGAAGTTAATGCTTTTCAAAAAATACTGACTTGCAGAGAGTTTTTTTTCTGCTGCTGCGGTTGCACGTCTTCAGTTACAGAACAAAACATCCCCCCCAGTTAAACAAAAGACCCCAAACAAACAAACCCACCAAAGAGCCAACCACACAAAACTAAAACAACTCCAAGCAACACAACACTTCTGAAACAGACCCCCTACATCATTCCTCTAGGTGTAGTATGTGCGAACATGGCACTTTTACTCACCAGTAGAGTGTTTTCTCTGGACAAACAAGCATTAGGAAAACAGTCTCAAAAAAAAAAAAAAAAAAGTTGAATCCTAGGTGAAGCTACTGTAGAGCTGTTAGGAGGCAGAGTAACCCGGAGCCTGTGGCTGTACTTGTGCTCTGTGCTGTTGCCAGGCCTGCTGGCTGTGCTCCAGGAGCGCAGACATTTTCAGCTATGCGAAGTCGGTGTAAATGAGCGGATACAACAGTGTTGCTCTTAAATCTAACCTACGGCAATGTGGGTGGGTGTTCCTGGTGCTGCTTCCCCCGCCCCAATTCAAGGTTGCAGGTGGCAGGATGTGATGGATGGGGAGGAGAGGCTGTCACAGCTGAGCATGGTATAAATTCAAGAGGGGAGGAGGCTGTTCGTGAATTCCGTAGGTGTACGAGAGCTGCGCAGAGTCTGCAGAAAAAAGGTAAAGTGCACCTCGGACAGGCTTTTTTTCCTTATATGCATATATATACATTATTATTTTCCTTTTTTATTTGATAACATCTTAAACCTTACCTTGGAGGGTAGAGCCCGCGTGGGGAGGCAGAGGTGCTGGAGGTTCGCTCGCCCAGCGGGGCCGGGTGGGCTGCAGTCTGCGGGGCAGGGGGCGAGGGCAGCCCCGGCCCGGCCCCTCCGGGCGCCCTGGCGGGGAGCGGAGCCGGGCTGGATCAGGAGGTGATGGAGCCAGGGTGAGCCTTCCCGAGGAGGGCTTGGGCTGGTCCCCAGCGGGGCGGGCCGGTCCCAACAACGAAACCTCTCCGGCCCCTCGCAGGGGTGCGCGGGCAGCGGGATGCGGCCGGCGGGCCGGAGCCCCTGGGCCAGCCGGGGTCAGGGAGGTGGTGGTGGCAGGAGCACCCAAAGGAGCCGGTTGCACAGCTGAGGTCCTGCTCCGGGTCGGGAGGAGCCTGGCCACCGGTGAGCCCCGGCGGGTGTGTGCCTGTGGTCCCGCCCAGGGCACAGCTCTGCCCCTGCGCTCAGTCGCGGGGATTTGGGCAGGCTCCACCGCAACACGTGGTTAATCTGTTTTCTGTAACGAATGAATAGTGCCGTGCTACCTTATTAAAATAACAAAACCCCCCCATCACCTAGAAAACCAGACCCAGCGCACGTTCTAGTGCTTGAATGGATTTGTTTCTAGCTCTTCTAGGGTGCGGCCAGGGGAAAGTGCTGAACCTGCCAGGGCAGGTTCCAACAGGTTGTGTCCCATGTCCTTAATAGAAATCTTTCTGCAGAAGACGCAAAACCAACTTGATTAAATCTTGATGATCAAGGAAGGACTAAAGGACCTGGAATGATACAGGTAATGTGTTTGGACCTTTGTACTTCATGAAGAAACGAGAATGGCTGTTGTCTGTGAATACAGCAACAGCAGCTTTTCCTGCTATGGTGCAATGGGTAGAGGAGGACTCAGGCTGGTTCCTAGTTGTGATATAAATTCATGCACCTGTGAGCAAGTCACTTTGTCTCTTCTTACCTTGGCTTCTGTTAAAGAGGGATGAAGATGCCTTCCCCAGTGGCCTGGGCTGGAAAGAAAACGGAGATGGCTGGACCCTGCTTCCGAGTTATCTGGGAAAATGTGAACAGACATTAAAATGTGACCTAGTAATTGTGAAAATTATTTCATGGGGACTTGTGCTAAGTTGACTTCCATTTTGTTTGTTTATTTTGCATAGTAAAGATGAGGCATTACCGTGAGACAAGTCCCACATATAACCACATTTTCCCACTTCATTCAGAGAGGGCTGTGCTGTACAGGCAGTGTGTGTGCTGAGCCATTCTTCATCTTCTGTGTGCTGAGCTATCGACCACATCATCTCCTGTGTGTGTTCCTAAAGATATCTGGGTCTTCCAGGAAGACTCTGAAAGGAATAAGTAGATGGAATGACTTAAAAGTTAGGTCTCTTTTGACCCTACTGCAGTTTCGGAAACAAACAAAAAAACATGTGGAAGATTCCTATTTTCTAGAGTAGGGCCTTTAGGAAGAGCCCACAGGCTGCTGTTCTGAAAATGCATGCAGGTATCAGCTTGTACATGTTTGTGGGAGTGACACCATGGAGATAATTCCCAGGTTTGTGGTTTGTCTTTGGGGCTCACAGAGATGCAGCAGGAAGATAAGGTGTGTATCAGGGTTAGTTTTGTAAAAGGGGCCAGGTGAGATAATCTCAGTATGTTTCATATTCTGAGAGTTGAATTGAATACCAGAGATGTTCGAAAAGGATGTTTCCTCTCTCCCTTCAGCCTCTGCTTTAGGTAATCACTGCAGCTGACAGGCTTGGGAAAAGTACAGTTCCTCATTTTTGGCAGTATCAAGTGTCTTGGGAAGGGCAGACCAGAATTCTGTTTCCTCGACCAGTTGCAACCCTTTTTTTCCCCCTTTCTTACAGAGACCAGTCCCTTCTCAGGCAGGTGCTTGGCTCATTGTAGGTGCAGTTGTGCACCTGCAGGTAGCACAGGTGACCATAGTAGCCCATGGTACTGGGTTCACTGTGTCTTCAGACCACAGTTTGATTTTGTCTCATCAGTAAGAATAAGCAAGCCTGGATATTTGGCAGATGCTGAAAGACATGTTGGGAAGGTACTTGTCAAGAAGATCTCTTCTCCCCTCTACCTCTCTCTCCCCTCTCATTTCACTCCTCCAAATAAGGTGGTTATACTCTTACTTCGCTTTGCATAAGTTGTCATCACATTTAAATGGCCTGAGTAAGAATCTGGATACAAAAGTAGGAGTTTTGACTGACTGACTGCGGTTTGGAAAAGAAAAATAAATTATTTTTGACTCTGTGCTGAGGTAAATATTTTTGAGATTCCCTTCCTTAATGGCCACTAAGATAAACTGAAAAGGACCTTCACTCACCACCCCATCCCCCAGCAAAGCTGCTGTCTAAAGTTGCTGCTGCTAATCCTGGGCTAATGCTGATGTGCAGCAGGTGATGATGAAGCTTTCTTTCAATTCCTGCTGCTGAGAGTCTACCTGGACTGAAAGCAAAGAATTCATCGTGCAGGTTAGTTGATTTAAATCCAAGATAAGACCAAGTTGTAGAAACATCTTGACCTGTCAATGTTTTGTATGAAAAGAACCTGAAATCCCCCCCTCACACACACCTGTCACATCTGTTGCAAGCAGAGGCTTGTCCTCCATTGGGTGATGTGAGCTCTGGAAATAGCTCCTAGAAAGAATGTCCTTGGGGCATGGCAAAAGAATGACCTTCCCTCTGTGGCATGTGCCAGGGCTTGGAGCTTCTGAGGGACATAAGGGCCCCCTTGGTGAACTCATGTTTTGTGTTGACCTCCCTTTACTTAACCAAGCTTGGGTTAGTTTGATGAAGTCTGGTGGGGGTGTGAGAGGATGTGATGAAGGGTGATGCTTGTAAAGCACCTGGTACTGCAAGACACAGTGTTACTGTGTTAATAATCCTTGGTGACACTTAATCCCCTCTTCATTGTGGACCTGGGCAGGTAACTGGTCATGGCCTGCTGCAGATATCTTACCTTGTCTGATGAGAGGGGTGTGAGGTGCAAGCAGCTGCATGGGCTTAATGAGCCCTTGCTCTGAGCAGTGTGTCTGGGATGGGTGCTACAGATTCCCCTGGCAGAGGGAAGGATCAGAGACTGATGCTCTACTGTAAGACAAGCCCATCACTTCAGGTATCTCTCCCACTCTCCTGAGGAGCTGGCACAGAAGAGAAGTTTCTGATGCTTAAAGCTCAACTTGTGTCCTGGGGTTTAAAGTTTTACGTATCCCTGGGAGTATGCCTGCCTCTTGATAAAGTCTTCCCATCCGTAGAAACACAAGGGGTGCTGGCATCCAATCTGAAAAATTGGGGAAACTGAGGAAGATTAAATCCAAGGTAAAACAGCAAGACAGAAAAAGGATCCATCGCTCAGCTCCTTCCTCTGACTGAATGCATTCCTTTCTGTGCAAGCTAATATAGACAGATGTGTTCAAGGGCAGTGGTGGAAAGTTGGACCGGGACAGGCAGTGTGGAGACCCCATGGGACACCCAGGAGACTATTTGTTGACCCCCACTGCCCTGACTCGTAAGGTTTGCCGGATTACACTTCCAAAGAATTGGCACCTGGAGTGATGGGAATGGGCCTATTTTGGTGATTTCCCCAACATGCCTCAGTTTTTCCCATCTGCTTATTAAATATATAATTTGCTGCAGACAAGTCTTTCCTGAGAAAAATCCCCCTCTGTTTTCTTGGAAAAACAGTTGGTTAATAGAGCTGGTAATAAAATGTGCTCTTATTTGTCTTTAACTACACGAAGAAAATCTGCTTTTGCAATGACAGAGGCAGAAACTCATTGGGAATCCGGTCAAGGGTGTTCTAGTGACTGCTTTTAGTCTGGAGAAAAAAAAAAAATATGTATTTGAAACAGAAAGCCAAGGGCTCTGCCAGACACACTTGGTCTAAATCTGAGCATGCTTGAAAGTGTCACTGAAGTCCTCCAATGATGTGATGGCAGCCTTGCTGATTTCAGAGGAAAAATGAGCAGAAGATATACTTGCCTGGACAGTTATACATAAAAGCATCTCCCCAGAAAGCTGGCCTCTGAAAAATGTAAGGCATGAAAGAGCCTGTGGTTGAATGTTGTTGAAGACCCATGATGAGGACATGCAGCAGTGCTGGCTGAGGCAGAATCCACGGGATGGGTCCCTGCTGTGTCAGGGGACATGGCTCTGCCCTGTGCTCAGTAAACCCCAAGAGTGGATGTGTTCAGCTCTCCACTGGCTTCCTGAGGGACACAGAGGCCCTGGTGGGATTCAGCTTCGAGAGGAAGGTGCAATGAAGAGGAGGGACATGGAGTAAGGAGAGAAGAGGTCTGGGTGGGCATGGAGGGGAGGAGAGGAGGGCAGGCTAGGCTAGGCAGCTCCTCCCTCCCTCCCCTGCAAAACCTGCTCTCCCTGCTTGTGATAGGAAAGGAGATGAGTAGGGAGATTTTCTTTTCTATCTTTCCCTCATTTTCATGTTTTGTCCTTTTGTTTCCCACCCATCTCCCCAGGGCAGGAGTTACTTTTGCCCCTCAGACAAAATGTTTCTGAGATGCCCAGCAAGGAGATGATCAGCTGCAGGTAAAGAAACTGGCTTTAGGAACTGGATTCTTATTCCTCTCTTTTTTTTTTTCTTTTCCCCTCCCAGATTTGTCACCATGAGCCTCTTGTCACTTCCATCCATCTGCATTTTCCTGCTTTCCCAAGGTACATTTAAATTCATCATTTTGCATTAGTGGTTTTTGTCTCAGGTGCTTCCCCACCTCTGGCCGGAGTTCTTCATTCTGAGGAATGAGAACCAAGTCAGTGCCTCTCCCGGAGGTTTAGGAATAAACTTCTGAAACATAGTTTCACACAGAAGGAGAGAAAATAATATACCTGGAGAAACAGCTTTTCTGAGAATTCGAACATATGTGACTGATCTGTAGGTGAAGTGTCTAATTGATATGGGAAAAGCTGAAGTTGTTATCATAGTAAAAGTGCATAAATTTCTCCAGTGCTTATGACTGAAATCTCAGAAGCCTAAGCTTGGTCTAGCTCTCATTTTTGCACTGTCCCCACACACAGTGAGCATAGGGTCTGTCCTGTGTGCTGGAGTCATGTCCTCGGCATTTTTCATCCTTTCTCTGTCCCTGCTAGAAGGAATTTCCTGTCATAGGTAAGCTGCTGTGTCACCAAATTATTTTTTTGCAAATGTGAAATGTATACAGCAAACCAGAATTTTTGCTATTATAGATTAAAGCAGGTGTGGGATTTTTTGGGTTTGTTTTTTTATTTGTGAGGCAGTTTGTAGCATTCATGGGTGATTATTTGTTTAATCCCACAGTTTTGCTGGTGTTGGGTGTACTAGAAATCCATGTTGACCAGGAGATGGTTGGCAAGATCTCAGCTGCTGTCAAGTGTAAGTTTGCTTTATAAAGCAAGTCCTTTCTATTTCTGTTTTTCTCCTTCCTTTGTTTTTGTTTCATTTGTTGCACCCATTAAGTCCATAAAGTCTCCAGCAATGATCTGGCAAGCACAGCACAGTGGCTGCTTCTGCCCTAACATGGCTTTCTTCCTCATTGGTGTTGGCTCTTCTGGGATGCAGCCTACTCTGTTTTTCCCAAATTGGCTATTTGCCAGCTGGCTGGTGTTTCTGTCAGTTCCTTCAGAGCTGACTTCAAGCAGTCCTGATTTAGAGAGCTGTGTTTAATTACAGATTTGATCAGACATCCCACGTGGGTAGTTGTTTTGGGCTGTAAAGCCAGCAGCAGTCACGATGCTGTGAGTAGGGGTGACAGAGCTCTGGCTGGCTGGCAAACCATGTTCACCTGCAGCTCCCCGGATGTACTTGCAATCACTGATAAACTGTATTGTGTGTTCTCCTGCTAACCATTATTTTCTGTTGGCTGTCAAGTGATAAATTACATTTTTTCCTAGGCTGGGAATGCCCTCCAGCCCCATCCTACAGCACCATGTGTTCAGTTCAGATATCCCATCTTGAGGTGCTGTGTTTGGGTGTTCCTCACTGCTGCACATCACCACAAGTCCTTGGGTGGGCTGCAGACATCCTACTTACAAGTCCCAGGAAGAAAACTGCATGGCTGCAGCTGGAGCCCCCTCCTCGTACTGCTCGACTCCAGAGCAACCAGAGCATTTCTCCATGCTGAGTCCAGTCCAGGCTGGGGGCACAGCAGATTTCTCTGTCCATGCTTAGGCAGGCAGCTGGGGGCAGGGACAACAAACTGGGTTCTTGCATCTCCACGTTCAGCCCGGCTCAGAGGACAAGGCTGACAGGCCGGGAAGGCGCTGGAAGGGGGGCTGTGCTCCAGCTTGTCCTCAACACAGTGCTCCAGGGCAAGGCTGGGTGCCCTCTTAGAAGAACCAGTGACCCAGAAGGGAATGCTTTACAACTTTCGATCCCTATAATCTGGTATGAGAAAACCATAATTATAAATTCAGGTTTTGGCTAGCAGAAATGATTTGGAAAAAGTGGTGATAATAAAGAGATTATAATAATGGGGATAGAGTAATGTCACTGGCCAAAATGGTTCAAAGGTTTGGTGTGCTTGCTCTCTGTATTGAGCTTCTGGATTCAATTTCCCTTGAAGTTGGTTCTGGTAAATGCTGCAGAGGTGACTTTAAAATTTCCGTTTAAATGCTTTGAAAATGACTCTTCAGCGTCTGCAAACTGCCATTTATTTATTTATGTCAGTGAAATTATCTAAAGCATAAGCACCTCAGAAACTTGTACTTGGGAGCAGTTGTGTTCATGCAGGCTGGGGTGATACAAGGACACATCTCTGAAGATGAGATAAAAGGCAGATTTTTGTGAGAAGTGTTTCTGTCAGTGTCTGGGAGCTGTTCAGAGAGTTCATGTTTAGAAAAATAAGAGTACGTTTTGAAAGATGTGCTGCAGATGAAACACTTTGGTCTCCAAGGGACTCTGTGCACTTTGCAAATGCCTCCTGTGTTCCCATCTGTGCCCTGGGCTGGGAGAGCCTGCAGGTCCCACCAGCACGGCCACCTTTCCCTGCTGCTCACCCCTGCAAGTCCTCACAGCAAGAGCAGCTCTCCCTGCGGTTGATGATGCTGCTCCTGTGCTTTCACTGAGCTGGGAAACCAGGCTGGGGACCTGGACTCTAAGGTGAAAGCCTGGCAGACTGTGAGAGCTGAGCTGGAGCTGCTGCAGGCCAGAGCGTGAGTGCCTGTGGGTGATGGGATATCAGCATTGGGCTACCCCCCATCTGCAAGTCCATTTGTCTGTCTGGATTTTCACCTCTTGGCTGTCTACTTTCAAAGAGTGGGACTAACAAAGTGCAGTTTCACGGTGTATATATTTTTTATTCCCAGTGATGCAGTGCTCTGCTTCGTTAGATGTCCTTTTCCTCTTGGATGGCTCCTACAGCATTGGCAAAGGAAGCTTTGAAAGGTCCAAGCACTTTGCAGGCAAGCTCTGTGATGCCTTGGACATCCATCCAGACAGAGTGAGTGTCAGGAATGTCTCATCTAAGTTTCAAGCAGGTTGGCAATGTGTGGAAAGGCCAGTGGTAACGTGCTGAGTGAAATTGCAAAATCCAGCCTACCAGCTGCCATGAGGTCAGAGTATTTATCCAAAAGCCAGACAGGCTGCGGTTCCTGGTGTGCATCAGTCCCACAACACTACCCTGGCTGAGGGCCTTGGGGTGGGCTGGTATGGTGGTTGTACTTGATTCCCTGCCAGTACCTTTCCAAATAAATGTCAGGTCTTTGGGAAGGTTGTGTCAGAGACATGAGGTCTCTGTGTAGCAGGAAGAGGAACCTGATGCTGGACAGCCTGTGGCTTTGAGGACTCCTGATCCATGTCTGATTGTCTAATTCTCCAGAGAGATCTGGGAGCAAGGCAACAGAGGCAGGTCTTGTGTTTGCTCCTGGTTCCCACAGCTGGGATGCTTAGACTTGTACCCAAAAAACCTCCTCCAAATCAGATACCACTGCTGTTCCAGGTCCTAAGATCGAAAGGTGCTGCTCTGCCCCTGTTGCAGAGGGGCTTTCAGCTTTGGAAGCTGAAGTCACCATTCCCTTCCATCATTTTTTCACCTAAAAAATCTTTCACCCTTCACGTCTCAGCTAATAGCCACACAGCATAGGAAGCTTTCTGCAGCCTGAACAGTGATGGAAAGGAACCACAATGCATGTGTGAGGCTTTGAGAGATGCTGGGGGGGCTCAGGTTGAAAGGGACATTTACTTCTTGTGGCGCACACTAAATTGACTAAAAGACTTGCATCTAGGGACCAATTGCAATGTAGGCTTAGGCAAAAGAATGTAAACATTTACTGTTTGAAGATTTACTGTTGTGTTTTGTCTTGGTTTTTAAATACCATCCTTCCCCTAGTCTTTCACTTAATCCTCACATAGACTGGACTGAAAATCAGTAGCCTTTTTGACTTCAAAGTTGTCACATTCCATAAAACTTCTTGTCAGACTTCAGTGAAATATTCTGGATCACTGCCCAATACAGACAATTTAGTCCATTTGCATTTTCAACTATAGAAAATGGTTTTAGAGGAAGTAGTAGAAAAGTTATTGGTTTGTGTTACCTACTGTACTGAGTGCCAGAGGGAGCTGCTCCTAGTAATGGAAAGATTTCCTGCACAGTGTCTAAATGGGTTGGTATAGAAGGTGTTATTTTTAAACTTACTGTCCCTGAGGCTACTAGGATCTAAATATAAATCCTAAGCTGCCTGTAACTGCAGCAAAGGCTCCTGTTGCCTGTAGATGAACTTTCTTGCCTTGTTTATAGTCTGTATAGATAATACTGGGGTTTCTGCTCTATTTTGAGTTCATTTAGAGTGCCAGTGGTTCAACAGGGAAAGCAGTTTGCCTCTATACAATTTAGTCTTCCCAAATTTGTAAATTGATCAAAAGAGTAAACTTGCACTCATAATCTTAAACCTTTTCTTTTAGGTCCGTGTGGGAATGATACAGTTTAGCTCAACTTCCCACCTTGAATTCCCACTGGATTCTTACCTAACCAAACAAGAAGTGAAAGAGAGAATCAAGAGGACTCTGTTCAGGTCAGCTTATTTTACAGCTCTTCTCTTTTTCTGGGCTATGAATAATTTCTGGATTGAGAGTTTTGTGAGATTCAGACATCTGTTTTGCTGTCCAAACACAATGTGGTGCCCGCTGGGAGGGAGGTGAATGAACACTGTGGTCCATAATCCACAACCTGCTAAAAACATGCAACCTGGTCTGTCTTTGGCAGGGAAAGTTGATAGGGGAGAAAGTTTTCAGAGTCCTACTATAACATGGTAAATTCCAGATTTTTCTGGCCATTTGTGCCAGGCAGTGGGTTACACCCTCCATGGAAAAGCAGGCATGGTGTTCCCTCATGGCCAAGCAAAGGCAGGACAATGTGCTGCTTCATTTTTTGGTGGTTACAATTTCCTGTGTCCTGAGAGGTAGTGACAAATTGCTGGTCTGTAGATATCTGTGCATGAGTGCTTGCTGAATTCAAAAGGATCAGGTTTTCAGATGGAAACCTTTTTTCTTTCTGAATGTTAAGATTTGGATGTCTTCCCATGACCTCAGGAAATGGAGCCAGAAGTTCAAGGAAGCACTGTCCTTAGAGCCTCTTAAAATCCAAAGTTTTAATCTCAGAGAAATACATTTGGATCTACAAAGGATCTGACAATCACCCCAAAATAAAACTTGTTTTGGTGATAGACAAGGTGCTGGTTATGGCCTGTGAGTGTCTATTCTTTTAGCTGATCTGCTTTAGGATTAAAGATTATATCAGCAATCCTCATGGATGTCTTCTGCTTTCAGAATGATGTACATATTGCAAGTGAATGTGATCACTTTTGCATTTTTCAAGCAAGATCAATTGGCTGGTTTTGCTGTATTTCTTTTGATAAGTTTAGCCAATCAAGAAAACCTCTCGTGTACTGTTACAGGAAAAACTTTCCAGAAAACAAGATTCAAGCAACAGCCAGAGAGGAGGATGTAAGTCTGTGAGAGCAGAGAAAGTGAAGCAGTGTTTGGTGTCTGGCACTGAAATTCCTTCATGACAACAGATGGATGCTGACAGATCAAACAGAAATAATGACCTTGTGCTTGGCTGTTTCATCCAGTTTAAATGAAAAGCTGACATTTTGAAGTAGATAAAATAGTTATGGATGGATTCCAGTTGGCTTCTGGAAAAAAAAAAAAAGAGTGTTTGTCATCTTGGTTGAGAGGCTCCTTGATGTGCTTCTGATGAGCCTTTTGGCCAGTGAGGCATTTCCTGACTTCAGCCCTGTGCTCCAGGCACAACGCTGACAGCACTTGGAAGGAGACAGCGCTGGACTGAAGTGAAGCTTTTGTGATTTATTCAGAGACTGTTGGTCTCTCTCTGTGAATGCTATCCAAAGAGCTTTGGAATTCATTGGCCAGTTTCAACCATATTCAGTGGTAATCTCAGAAGCTAAATTTTATATGAATTTCTTTCATATAAGTCAGCAGCTTGTTACAGGAGAGAAACCTTCTTAGTACTGTTCCTAAAGAAAAGCAGCAGGAAAAGTCCGGACCTCTTTTGGATTCAGAAAATCCTTATTTGACTAAAGGCTCAAGCACAATTCCACTGTGTCAAAACCCAGCATACCTCCAAATGCAAATTGATAAGAAATTGAATTTAATCTGTTTTGGAGCAGAGACTCTTTATTGACTTTTTCTAATCCTCAGGGCTCATATGGGCACAGTGTACTGAGTTCGTCAAGATTTAGTCATCACACTGACTACACACAATGTGTCTTCTCTCATGCATATCACTTCTCACTGAAATGTCTGATAGATACAGATATCTGGCCAGAAAAAGGCAGATCTGAACATGCTATGAATATATGGTCACCGAGTATGCTTTGACATGATGGAGTGCAGAGGAAGAAGTACCTCAAGGAAGAAGCTCAAAGCAAAAAGGCCTGGCAGATACTGAATGAAAAAGGTTTCTATGAAAATCAGAGGATAGATGGAAAAATAATGATTTTGGGCATGATGAAATGATTTTATAGAACAAGCAAATCAGGAATCAGATGCTGAAGCAAAGGATGGATGTTCAGAAAGCAAATGAGGTGTGTTTGTGTCAACGCCGATGTAGGAGAACATGAATCCTCCAAGGAAGGAGTGACACTTCTGGTTTGGTTTCCCTGGCTCTCTCTGGATGACAGTAAAAGCAGCCCTAAAGGGCAATCACAGAAAGTGATTTATAGCACAGCTCCTTGGACAGAATTAGAGGGCAGCTGGAAATGTCTCTTTTTTTGATCTAGTGGCTGTATTATCACCAGATCTGTGCCATATTCCCAGTGAGCTGGAGTCAAATATCCAGTTGAGGATTGCACGTTACAGACTGCTTGCATTATACAGATGGAGAACCAGCAAAAAAGGAAGAGGGAGACTCATGTCCATGCCGGACTTACCCCTTTGAGATAAGCAGAAATTTAGCCCTCCAACAACAAAAAGATGATGCCTTGTAGGCAGGGATTGAAGCTGGCCACAGGAGCTGAAGAACTTGCAGTGGAGGTTGCCCTCAGTTTTTCCAGGGGACGAAAAGCCTTTACCCAGCATGTTGTGTTGTAGCAAGGCCTTTGGTGTTGGCTGGGTGGGGAACAAAGGTGGTTGATGTGAGGCTTGAGTTGGTTGTGTCAGGTGGCCATAGCAGGGCCTGAGGTGCCTGGGCAGTCTGAGGCTCTTAGTGTGGGAGGTAGGGAGGGAGTTGGGGCATCTGGGAATGATTTCACCCAGTCACCTTGGGATCCACCTGCATGGCCCACCAAACCTCACCCTGCAAGACAGAGGCAAGACCACCTCCTACCTCCGATCCAAGGTCTCTATCATGTTACTCGTGGCTTTTACTTAAATAAAACTTCAGTGTTTGGCTCAAAATGTAATCATTCCTGCCTCAACCTGACAGAGATCATAGTTTTATATATAATTCTGATGACATTTCATGGGACATAGAACATGGAGTCCAGTCTTGACTAGGCATCTCTAACAGTCATTTAATGTTAAATCCTAAAAGCAGAGGAGGACAGTCCCTGTCCATGGAGCTCACTAATAAGAATTAACAACTAGAGTAAATGTGCAGCCCATGAAAATAACCATACCCTGTCCTTCCCCTCCTAGATCTCTGTGCATGTACAGCACTCCCCTTTTTTATTCCCTTCTTTATTTTTAGCACCCTCTGCAATGAGGAGCTCCTTGCCAGTTCACATCTAGTATGCCATCACCATGCACCTTGCTGTGCAGACACTGGCCATAGCCCTGCCTGCCTGCAGTCAGCATCCCTTCTCTCGGGTGCACTCTGCTGCCAGAGGGACCTCTCTTGTCCCTCCCCAGGCCTTGTGCTGATGTGCAGCACTCCCTCCTAGACAGACAGCTGCAGTATCTACACGCTCAGCAGGGCAATCAGACTCTCAGGTTAAGGAGGCATCCAGGAGTCATCAAATCTTATTTTTTAATAATATCAAAAGAAATGAGTCTCAGGATTTCTAAAGCATCTTTGACTGAAGCTGTCCTCTGGCAAGCTGTAGCTTATTTTCTACTTATACTGCATTCAAGATTGCTTTTCCTTGGGAGTTATTGCACAGCTGCAAGGCTTGATGTCTGCCCTTTCCTAGTGCTTAGCAGCAGCCCATTTTACCTGCTGATTTATGTCACTGCTGGAATGTGCCCCCTTTGGCACTGGAGTCCTGCTGTGGATTTAGTATTTTGCTACTGAGAGGATTGCTGAGTATTGAACTAATCAGCTTATACCTCAGGAACATTCCCTTCTCCAGGGAATATGGAAATTGCTAAAATATACCAAAATATGAAGGTACATGGTTCCTTGCACCACCAGAAACAGCTTTTGTGGGGTCAGGCAAGAGGGATTAGATGGTTTTGTGGAGAAGAACTTGGGATCAGTGCTCAAATCTGCCTCTGTTGTCTTTGGTCCAAGATGACACTTAGTTTTCATCCCTTCAGAGGTCAGCTTGAACACCCCTCCATCTCTGTGGATGTGTTGTGTGGCAACAAGCAGAAATATGCTACGTTTCCCATTACCAGAGGGGGGAAATTTGAAAACCAAATTTCAAATTTGGTAGCAGAAGAGCTTTGATTTCTGCTTTTCTAATTTTTATCTCCTTGCTTTCTAGAGGTGGGAGCACAGAGACAGGTCGAGCTCTGAAGTACATTCTCCGCAAGGGATTCCCTGGTGGCAGAAACTCAAGTGTCCCTGAAGTCCTGATCATCATTTCCGATGGGAAGTCCCAGGGCAGCACTGTGATGCCTGCAATGCAGGTGAAGGAGAGACACATCACAGTTTTTGCAGTGGGAATCAAGTTTCCAAGGTAGGGAACTTTCCAGAGTGGGAAAGGGGAGTCCCAGCTAGGCAAGTGGCAGGTCCTAGTGAGTGAGGGGTGGTCTTGGGCTAGATATGAGTTTTGGGAAAAGAAAAGGGGAATTTGCAGATTAACACAGGCGTGGAGGAAACACTGCTTTAGTGACTGATGTAGAAGGAGGACTAGAGTTAGTGAGGGAAGGTTTTCCACTCAGGAGAGCTGTGCTACTGCCTGAGACTAAACAGAGGAGCACCTGGAAAACTATTTGATGAGTGTCATGGTTTTGTGTCAGCTCTCTATTTGTTGCACAAGGGTTGGCCTTTGATACGCAATTCTTTGGGGGGAGACTAAGCAGTTGAACCCTCCCTTGCCTGGCAGGTGGGAGGAGCTGCACGTGCTGGCCAGTGAGCCCCCCGAGCAGCACCTGCTCTTTGCTGGAGATGCTGATGATGCTGCCAACGGCCTGTACAGTGCCCTGACTGGCTCTGTCTGCAGTACCACTGCTCCAGGTAACCCCTCTCCTGGCTCTACCTTCATGCCCATGCTTTGAGCTTGGACCATGTCACTGGGTGAGGAAGATGAGGCGGGATCAGGAAGCGTACAGGGGAATTAGCAGGTGTTGCACTTCAAGGTAACCTGCTTCTGGTGCCCAGACTGGATGGTGTGCTTGCCAGCTACCTCTTCAGATACTTCTTGCAGGATCTTAAATCTTTCTGTTTCTCAGCTCACCTTTGAAAATGAGTATATCAGTCCTTGTGTATGTCATGGGGGATAGAGGGATAAATACAATTGTGTGACATTTTCTAATGGACTTGGCTGTGTGTTAAGGGGAAGTACCAAGGGCTTGCTGGAGATAGTAAAAAGATAAAACTAGAGCGGTCCAGAGGTAGAAGAAAATCAAATACATGAATGGTAAAGGCAGCAAGGGGTCTGAAAAGCTGTAATTGAATCCTGAACTCAGCAGTGCAAGGTTTATAGCAAAGCAAAGGAGGCTGAATAGTGAGCTCCCCAGAAAGTGGACTAGGCTGGTGAGCTTGTCGACAGAAAATTTCCCTTCTGGGGTCTCATGGAGGCTCTTGGAAGCACTACTTGGTCTGCTGCTGGCAAGTAGTTGAAAATGGTTCTCTTTTCAGGCAATTGATGCTAATTTGCATTTTTCTTTGCCACAGGCTGTAAAGTTGAATCCCACCCTTGTGAACGCAGGACCCTGGAAACTGTGAAAGAGCTGGCTGGGAACTATGTGTGTTGGAAAGGCTCAAAGCAGCCCAATGCAGTGCAGGCTTCACTGTGCCCCTTCATCAGGTGAGCTGGACACTCACACCTCTACAAGTGAGTGGGGCTGAGAGAACATGAGAGATACAGTAATGAGGCTTTTGTCTGACCTTAACTCTATACTGGGATGAAGACTGATGCAAACATGGTCTGTAGTCGTAGGAGTAGGCTCTGCTCTGACCATTGGCTGATCTGAGAAGCAAAGGGTAAGAGGAGGAACTGAGACAAGCAGAAGAAAATTATCCGAAGATCACCATATATATTATAAATGGAATTTGGATTAGTTTCTGACCTGTTGAACCAAGATCTTTTGAAGTTTACATCTCTGTAAATTTCTGTTTACATCTCTGTAGACTGCACTACAGAGGGTTTCTAGGTCCAGCTCCCTGTGCTGGTGCTGGTTCTGTTTTTGTCCACTCAGGCTTTCTTCTTTTCAGAGAAGACCCCTTTCCTTTGCTTGACTGCCCTGGGGTAGCTTAGGAAGGACTTTCCTATGGGAAAGTTCCAGTCACTGTCAGAAAACACTACTTGGAATGGATGTTTTCTTTGAAATACTTGTTTTGAAAAATTGTATTTTCAAAGGAAAATTTGTTCCATTGAAAACACAGTAAGGTCAACCTTGAAGACACCTTGTTAATCTTTCAATTCTTGATGGGTCTTATTCTTCCTGTTTCAGATGGAAGAGAGTCTTGGTAAAATACCCATCCAGATGCTTCCGGACTGTATGTCCAGGTGGGACTGTGCTTTTCTAAAATTTTTATTTACGAAGCAGGAAAGAATAAAAAGACAGGGCTTTGCTTTCAATTCTAAAAATTTTGTTCTGAGTGAGAGACTGTGATTCTTAGCAAGCAGTTGATAGTTCATCCATTTTTTTTGTCTCATGAATATCTATGACCAGAGCTCTTCTGGATTAAAATGTCTTCTTGTCATTTCTTCTTCTGTTTGAGAAGCCTGTGAATCCTCATCTACTCAAATGCCTATGGAAGAGGTCTGTGCTTGCAGGGTGCCACTGCTCTCCAGCTAAGGGAGTATGCAGTGATGCCTCCAGCCATCGACCTGCTACCCTGAACAGCATCAGTTTAGCGGGGAACCTGAGCCATGATGATTGCCAGCCTTGTTTGTTGTGGCTGTTGAAATAGCTGTGGTCCTTCAGTTCTATTTGCAAATTCAGGTGACAGCAGCTTTATTTTCTTTGTCAGTACAACACTGTTCAAGCAGCAGACCAGACTGACTCATTCACTGCTGCTGTAAATCTGGCAGAGCTGCAGGACCTTTAGTTATTCTGTATTTATATGTATGAAGCTTCAATGGTGTTGTTCCAAAGCAAACAAAGTGAGGTCAGTCTGGTTTGCTTTCTTGTCCTTGCCTGCTGGAGAGCCATCCCAAAATGAAATTGCCATTGAGGTGAGGGTACACATGTCCCTGTGTTAGTTCAAACTCTACAGCAAGAGGGGCAGAGCTGTGACCCCTTTTCCATTAATGGTGATGCTCACACTGGCAGAGGACGGGAAGGGGCAGGCTCCCTGTTGAGTCCTTGTCTTTCTCTCCCCTGGTCCTGTTTAGACCCTTGTGACTCCCAGCCATGCCAGAATGGTGGCACATGTGTCCCAGAGGGACTGGACAGATACCACTGCCTCTGCCTGGTGGGGTACGGAGGAGATTTCCACTGTGGTAGGTGTGAACTTGTGCTCTGCCTCCTTCCTTCTCAGCTGTGGTGGGCCTTTGTGGTGCCCTTTGCACTGCCATGGGTATGACTGGGATTGGGCTGCAGTCTTTGGGCTTTTCTCCAGAAGACTGGCTAAGTTTATTCCCATACTGATTACGATTGTGTCAGGCCCAGTGACTGAGTCCTGCTGTTCAGAAACCACGTGGATATGGAGAGCATCAATACTGACAGTCTCAACCTGGTGTGGCTGCCTTTGGGTGTAAATGGAGGTGCCATGTGATCAGGATAACAGAGAAATTGGGAGAGACACATTGATGTGTCTGTTGGTCCCCTCCCTGCACACATGAACCCAGGAGGAAGTCCTGGTTTGGGGAGTTCAGTGTAAGGAAGCCAAGAAGGTCCTGTTCGTTAGAAAATGCCTTGTACTTACTTTCCCCAGAACCAAGACTCCTACTTCAAAGTGTCTCAGGGTGTTATAGGTGAGAGTTTGGTGCTTGGACTCTCTCCTTTCTTCAGTGTGTGATTGTGTTACACTCAGAGTGTTTTGTCCGCTGTACTAAGAGAGTGAAGTTGTCATTTCTGATTTGAAATTTGCCACCCAAAAGTTCGTGAATTCCCCCAGACCCCTATAGGTATTTCCTGTCTCTAAAGGCTTATGTGGCATCCAACCAAAATAAAGCTCACTCTTGGCACACTTGTCCTGCAGCTCACGACATGACTGGGTTTGGGTTACTGGACACAATGTCCCTTCTCCACACCACAGGGCTCCCACCAGGCCCCAGCTGAGGTGCCTGGCATGCTTGTCTTCTTGCCCTGTAAATGACTGATTGCTGTCTCCCTTTCCAGCAGCAAAGCTGAGCCTGGAGTGCGGTGTGGATCTCCTTTTCCTGCTGGACAGCTCAGCGGGGGTCACACTGGAAGGGTTCCTGCGCTACAAGGCTTTCCTCAAGAGGTTCCTCCAGGCAGCGATGGGCCAGGACTCGCCAATGAACGTGGGGGTGGCCCAGTACGATGATGATATCAGAATACCCATTGAATTGGGCCAACACAAGGATACACTCAGTCTCATGAAGAGCGTTGATGCTTTGGATTTCAGTGGAGGAAGAACTCTTACAGGCAGAGCCCTGCAGTACATTGCAGAGCACGGTTTTAGGAGCACCCCGGTCTTTGCAGATGTGCAGGATGATCTCCCACGTGTGATTGTCTTGCTCACTGACTCGAAGTCCCAGGATTCAGTGGCAGAAGCCCCTCAGTACATGAAGGACCGAAATCTCTTCTTGATTGGTGTAGGCAGCAGCTTCATGAGAGCAGAGCTGACCAAGGTGACTGGCAATCCACAGCAGACAATTGTCTACTCTGACCCCCAGGACCTATTCAACAGGATCCCAGAGCTGCAGAGAAGAATCTGCAGTGTGGACAATGCTGAAGGTAAGGCTGTGGTATGGGCATTGTGGGATGAGTTTGCTAAGCCATGAAGAGGTGTTCTGAACTCCACTGGGGAAGAGGGAAGGACAGAATGATAATTATCCTTGTTTGGTTTGTGTCAGTCACAGATCCAGGGACCAACTTTCCATGAGTGATTTTTTGTGAGGGATCTCTACCTGCTGGTGTGAGAGAGACATAGATCATTCTTCACAGTGCAGCATTGAATTTTGCCCACAATTTCCTCCTGCTGCTTTTTTTTGGTCAGAAAGGAGTACATGTATATTCTGAAAGATACCACGTTTGCACTCTTTTACCCAGGCTGCCAGGCACAGTCTCTTGATTTGACATTTGCTGTGGATGCCTCATCTGGAGTTGGCCCAGAGAACTTTCTGCGTCTGAGGCACTTTGTCAGGAGCAGCTGTTTCCACTTCACCATCAACCGAGATCTCACCCAAATTGCCCTTGTGATCTATGGCAGCAAAGCTCACACTGCGTTTGCTTTGGCCACCCACACAAGCAATTCTGCTGTCCTGCAAGCCATCGACCAGGTGCCTTTCCTTGGGGACTCAGCCTCTGCTGGCAATGCCTTGCTGCATATTTATGGTGACGTGATGACCGTGCAGAAGGGAGCAAGACCTGGTGTCAACAAGGTGGTGGTGCTGCTCACAAACGGGGGTGGACTGGAGGATGCAGCTGCCCCAGCTCAGCAGCTGAGGCACAGCGGCATCTTGGTGTTTGTGGTTGTCGTTGGGGACGCACAGAGGGACACGCTACTGAGAGTTGCTGGGTCTCCCAGCTACCTGGTCCACATCTCCTCCTATGAAGACCTGCAGTATTACCAAGGCTTTATCATTGAAAGAATCTGTGAAGGTAAGAGGACATCCAATCCTTACTCTGTATGTTGGTGCCACCAGCTGCTGTTATTGTAGGTTTTCTGATTCTTTACCAAGTGAGCTCGATACTGTCTTTTGCATTTTGTTGATGGGGAAACTGTGACATAGAGAGCTGGTGACTGTCCAAAGCAGTCCTATAGGAATGGTAAGCAACTAAGATTCAGTCCAGTGGGTGAGACTGGGCATAGTATGACTGGCTCTTTTCTAGCCCTGCTAGATCTAGATTCTGCTTTCCCTGAAAGAAAAAAAAGTTTGTTCTTTTTCTGATGTTGTTTTAAATCTGTAGAATTTTCTGTGAGTTACTGTACTACCTACCGTGTTGCTGGGGGGGCTTAATGGCACATGTTTCTGTGCTGGTCCCTGAGTGTCTTGCTCAACAGGTTTATGACCAGATGTTTTCAAAGTGGTGAGTCTGCAACCTCATTACTCCTTTGCTCCTTAGTGTCTCACTGCTGAAGTTATGGTGTAGGCTTTCAAGAGTTTATATGTGTTGCACAGGATTTAATCTTAAAATCGGGATCTGCCCGTTTTGAAGCCTGTGGACTGCTAAACTAGGCCTTCAGACAGCTTGTGATTAATTTTTTTTGCAGGACCAAATCCTTATCTTCAAAGTGGGAGGGAAGGATTTTCAAATATTCATGTAAAAACTCATGTTTGTGGGGGAAAGAAAAAAGAAAAAGGTGTGCTTTCTTCAAAACTTTGAGTCCTGAGTGCCAGTCCGCAGCTGGGGAAAAAGAAGAGGCTCTAATACTAAGATTGAAACACTTGCATGCTGAGTGTGAGTGCCTGTGTTTGATGAAAATCAGCTTTTCAGAAAGGACAGCGACCTTCATTTTCACATGTTAATGGTGGTGAAAGTGTTTCTAGTTAAAATGCCATGCTTTGTTTCCCATTCAAAATAACCCGAGTTTAACATCTAGTTATTTACTTTTGTTATGTTTTAACACATTCATAAGACCAAATGAAGAAGAAGCATGTTTTGAGCTTCAGCACAACCAAAGGTCCTTTTCACCTCTGGGAATACCTGTGTCTCCTTCAGGCTTAGAAAGAAATACAGCACCCTCTCTTTGGGGTGAAGAGCCAATCTCCCGGCAGGCTCTGCAGATGGTTTCTACCCGGAGCTTTTCAAAGGGTTTCTGTTGCAGTGGTACTTTCAGCTAAGTTATTATAAAAACAATGTGCTGTACCATGAAATTAACTGAAACACCGCAAATGAAGGAGAAGAGACAGCAAGGTTCAATGAGTCAGGGTAAGAACTCATCATTTCCTGAGACTGAATTACTGCTTTCATTTTATGTGCAGGTAATCACTGTTTGTACTAGATAAGCCCTTCATTCATTCTTCTACTCCCAAATCCAAGACTCAATAACAGAACCATGGTCTGTGAAAGGACTTAAAAAAATTTATGACTCATGATAAAAGTATTTGAGAAACAGACCCTGCCTCTGGATACCTGGAATATGGTATTTATTCTGAGACTCAGCTGAGAAGTGTCCAGAAAAAAGGACCCAGGGTCTAAGAGAAAAGATCCCAAACATTAAATGTATACAAACCTGATTAATGGAAATAAAAGTTCTTGGGATCCTCAAAGGATATAATCTTTGAAGTGCAAGAAGCTTATTTTCTCAAATACTATGCTAACGGCAGGCTTGAGTTCAGAGAAAAGGTGTCCTAGTGGAATAGCATTATTCCCCCAGATAAGGGCTGTGAGGTTATGCTGTGGAGCAGCCATGGAGGGATGTAGTGGACACATGACATGTAGAGCAAGCAGCATGGGAAAGTTCTCTGGGGAACAGCAGCGCCTGGAAGATAAGTAGTGTGTCCAAGAGACCTAGCTTTCATTGCCAGTGGCTCTACCCACCCGATGGAAGTGTCGGGTAGGAACCCATCTGAGATGTCCCATGGTGACAAAAATGTTTTTGAACCCAGCTTGGCTCCACATAAAATAAACCAGACCTAAAGATTGAGATGTCTCAGGACTGTCAAAAAAAAAATTAATTTCAATTACAATTTTGGCAGTGTTAGGTGTGGGTTGAGGCTTGATGTGCATTTATCATCATCGTCTTTACAGGGAGAACAAGCACCACGTGTGTTAAGCTGTAGAAAGCCCCCTGACAGATGGGGGATAATAGTTGTATTCTTTCCTTCTTCCCCATTTTCTATTCCCTCTGTGCTCTTCCTACTATGGAGCAAAGGGTAAAGCTAGCAGCTCTACACTACACAGTTGTTCAGCAGAGGAATTTCACACCGCTACCAACACGGTGGTGGTATTGCCAGCAGACTGGAAGCAAATCCCTCTGGGATGCTGCTACTTAATCTAATGTATTGGCAGCAAGGCAACATGAAACACTGCCAGCCCTGCTGACAGCTGGGCTCTGTTGTGTTAAGAGGGTTGGGAAAGCTGTCACATACTTCATAACAACAGGGCTAATAGCTTCTTGGGCTGTGGTTGCAGGCTTCTCTCAAACCTCCTAGAAAAGAAGCCCAGAAATTTTTCCTGTGTTGTTTTCCATTCATGCCAGCCTTGCTTCCCAGCTGACTTCTTGTCCTTGTTCTTCTCTGGTAGAAACTTATGTCCTCTCTGGGGCAAGGGGGGGTTTGAACTCCAGTGGCATCTGAGATTATAAACCTCTTGGAGCAGGGCATGTGTCTTGCTCTGCATTGTCAATGTCTGGATGTGGGGAGCTTAGAAGTGCTCATGTGTTCAGTGCATAGCTCTGAAGATGCTCCATTTTGCTTTTCTGGGATATGCAGCCTAACAGGATGTCACTCTTTTAAGCTTTATTAGGAATATTCTCTTCCAGATTACAATATCTAGGAAAGCTTTTCTGTTCTGTAGGTTAAACACAGAGGAGTTTGACACTTGGCACACAGTCCTCTGTATCAAGACAGGGTTGTGAATTTGCACCCTCTGCCACGTTAATGTGTTTTTCCAGTCCCACTAGCCCTAGATGGCATTTTTTGATGCCTGGGATATATAGTTGTTTATCAGCACTCCTGATGGATGTGGGTCCTAGCTATTAATACTCTAGATGTGCCTGAGCCTGCTCTTCTGCTTGTGTTTGTTGCAGAAGCAAAAAGCCCTGTGAACCTGTGCAAACCCAACCCCTGCATGAACCAGGGCGTGTGCATCCTGGGGCCCGGGAGCTACCGCTGCGAGTGCCATGGCTGGGAAGGACCCCACTGTGAGAGCAGTAAGGATCAGCAGACAGCGACCACGGCACATGTCATCCCTTCTGAACAGATCCCACACCACCACCTCTCCTTTGAGCTGTTTGGTGCTGATGTGGTCTCCATCAAACAGAAAGTGGAGAGGTTTGGGCTAGTGAGGGGAACAAGGGCTTCTCTCATGAAGCTGTGTCCTGTTTTGTACATTCACTGAGTTGGCTGCGAGGGGACCCTGAAAAGGTCTAAAAATTTTCGTAATCTTCCGCTCTGTTCTGTTCCTCTTTTCCCTCTGCCCTGCTAGAAGAAACAATGTCTCCTAAACTACCCAGGTAGAAAGATCTGGCTCTCTTTTAATGGGAGGGAGCTATTTCCATTGGAGCATGACCCCCTCCCTATTGCTTTCACTGCTTTTCATGGTGCAAAAGCCTCCCCATTGCCTTCCTCCTCTTCACCAGTGGAGCAATGGCCAGGAGGTTGGGAGTCACTGGCTCCCTAGAGGGGGCCCTGTGCCCACAGGGAGGAGTTCTCAATTTAAGTGGGTTTCCCTCTTCTCCAGTATTTTGCTTTTTACCTGAGCCCAGCAGTTCTGAGTTCCAGCCTGTGACCTCTAACACTTGTCAGCTAAGGCCGAGAGAATGCTTATTTGGTTGTCATGGACTGAGCGTGACCCTATCCCTTGGTCCTAAAGCCCTTATCTCACATCTGTGCCTCTCTTCTGCAACAGGAGTTCTCCGGGGTGATTCTCCAAGATCTCCGGTTCTTCCTCCGCACTCCCATGTGCAGTGGAGTCCAAGGGGTTTGCAGCACTTCTCCAGAGCCCTCTGGCACACTGAAAGGCACCTGGATCAGAGACACTGACACAGATGTGCTGAGTGCTCCAGTTCTCCCTCCAGGAACACTTATTGCCACTCACAGGCACAATCCAGCAAGCCACCACTGTCTTTGGCAGTGATGGAGCTGCTGCAGCACAGGGACTGTGCTGAGGCCATTCCCGGTTCCTGCATTGCACAAACTGGGCTTTCCAGTTCTCTCTTTCTTTTATAATTGAAGTAAATATTTGTGTTTCAGTATTTATTTCTGGAATTTTACATTTTCTCATCCAGGTCCTAGGGCCATGGGATTGGTTTTTTAAACAGATTTTGAGAGATCTTTGTGCTAGTTTCAAAATATGTAGAAGTTTGAGCAATTCTGGAGCTCCTGCTGAAGGGGTATAACAGATTACACACTTGCAGCCACGTGCTGGAGTGAATGGCTTGTTATATGCAGGAAGACAAAGAAGAGGAAGGAGAACTGATTACAAACCTCTGTTCTGTTTCAGAAGTTGTCCATTCTGCTTTCTTCTCTGAATTTATTTGGAGGGATCGAATATGGTTTATCTTCATGGGCATTTTGTAGCTGCATATTTTTCATAAGAAGAGGTTTTAAAGAGTGTTTAATGATTGATGCAACTCTAAAGCAGAGCTTTGGCACTCAGGGTGTGTTGCTGGGTTTTTAGTAGGTGTGTTGACTGCTTTTCTTTTAGATTTGACCCAGGTCAAATCCCGTTACCTGTGCTGCAAACACACCAAGTAAGGGCAATCCCCCAACCATCTGCAACAAAGGTCTGGTCTGTTTAGGCTCTGGATGGAGCCATGATTTGTACCATCCTTTTGGTCTTGGATCTTGGTCTATCTGCTGTGAGGTTTAACTCCACTCCTCCCCTTCCAGCAGCACTTGTATCTGACAGCCACAGGCTGACCTGGAGGGACCAGATCAGGGCAGCCTCTCAAGTGCCTTTGCAGCGTGCTGGGAGTAGGCCAGAGGAGGAAGGGGCCTGGACCTCTCCCCCAAGTTCTCACCCACCCTTTCTTTCCTTCTCCTGCTGGCCATCTCTTTGCTCTCTCCTTTGCTGGTGCATGCTTTCTCTTATTTCTTCTTTTTTGCCTATCCCAGGTCAAGTCTCACCTCTTCTTTTTGGTTCTGTTTCCATGGCTCAGAGCTTTGCCATGTCGCTTTGCTCTCGTTTTTCAGCTGGCTGAGGAAAAGTCTGCTTGTCCTGGCCTGAACCTGGACAGATGAGCTGAATTGCATTCCTGCCTTCTCTCATTGTTTTAAGCTGATCTGGTTCCTAGCAAAGCAGTGATCTCTGCAGTGGTTTCTAGTGGGCTGTGACGGTTCACATGTCTCCAGAGACAGTTTGGCCACAGGCCTGCATCCTTTGGAGCATCAGCCTCACTGTACCTCGAGATCAATTTGCCTATGAAACTGTAAAATCTACATAACTGCTCCCCCAGAGCCCACGGTTCCCAGTGTTGTGTTCCCACTGCCTTTCCCATGGTGTCTGTCACATCAGGAGAGCAGGAGCAGGTCTGGAGGAGACTGAGGCAGAGGTAAAAACTGTGGCTGCCAGTGCTCATGAGAATACTGTCTGTTGTTCACAGAAGAAAAATCCCCTCACTCAGATGTCCTGGCCCCATGTTTGAATAGTAACATTAGATGGACAAAGAGAGACACAAATTGCTCTGCAGGTTTGTTGTCAAAAGAAGAATGGTCTGAAAGCACTCTCAGGGATAAAAGCTGGCACTGAGACAGGAGCAGCACTGTCATGCCTTGTGGGAGAAACCAGGCTAGGAGAAAGGAGAATTTCCTTTCTTTTCACTGTCACTTTAGTAGGTTGTCTGTGTCCTAAGGCACAGCAGAATAGAGGCTTAGTTGAAGGACTGACATTTGGGATACAAAGAGAATCTAATCTATTAATGTTACTTAGGCATGGCTGTAGCTAAGCACTGCCTCTGTTGTTAAACTGTCAGTCTTCTCGTGGGGAGAATGGGCTAGATCAGACCCTCAGCTGACACCAAAGATGTGGTTTGTGTTTTATGGCACAGAGGGGTCTGTGGAGCTGGCTATTCAGACTGCTCTGAAAAGTCTCCCCAGCCTCCCTGCACGTCCTGTGTTGTATGGAGGGTATGAGGGACCCCAGTTCTCACCCCTGCTGTCCTGGGGGGTTTGCAGCTCCCTGGGGGTTTCTCTGCCATTGTTTGTGTAACAGCATCGTTAGTTCTCTCCTCTCAGAGGCATTTGTCCTCTATGGGATCAGTCTGCTCTCTCAAACAGCAGCACATTTGCCTCTTCCAGCATGCAGCTCTGGGGCTGGGATGTGCTTACCTGCCCTGGTACCAGTGCCTAAAGCCATTTCCTGTGGGATAGTTTGTACAGTGCTGCTGAGCACTTTGCCAATGTGTTGTGATGTAATCTTAGTTTGTGAGTTCTTTATTTTAATGCACAGCTAGTAAGAATGTTTTTGGTGTGTGGGGACTTTCCTTGGGACAAAGTATGCTCGCTGGGGTCCTGACCCGGTGTTTTTACCATCCTGCTGTTTTAAGCACAGATGCACAAACACCTCTGTAGGATTCAGGAATCACAGACTGCAAAATCTCATGCTGGAGACTACATTTTAATGCTAGATGAGATACATCTAGCCATGTGCACCAGTTTCTCAAGCAGAAATGATATGAAAAATTGGAAACTCATGGAGCAGCTCAGGAAAGCTGGTTTCTAAATCCATCCCTTGGGCTCTGGGAACATCTGGCTGAGGTCTCAGTACCCAGCGTGCCCCAGGGATCTCCATGTGTCAGGGATCTACAGGTGCTGTGACTTTTCTCCTGAATGTGACTGATCACTGAAGCCTTGGATGGATCCTCAGATGGATGCTCTGGCAGTGGCAGAGCCCACGAGCTCTCCTTTTTGTATGAGACAAAGCACTTTGCAAGGTAAGAAGGTGGTGGAGCTTTGGAGGAGATGGGATAAGCCAGGCTGATAATAGATTAAGATATATGGGATGGTCTTTGAGAGACCTGCTGATCCCACAGGGAAGCAGGACACCACTGAGCCGTTGTTGGAGCTGTTTTTATTTTCTTTTAAAAAATTTGAGTTGAAAATCTTGGCTAATTTCTAGGCCCTTTCTCTTGCAAATTTTAATTAAGAGTAAGTAGGTAAGTGGCTTGGATCTCTGACATGATTCCTTATTAAATTCATTCTTTCAGACTAGCTTTGATTCAATCAGAAATATTTAATGAGACTTCACCTGATGGGAACTCATTCCATTAAGGCTGGGTCAATGTTTGAGGCTGGCAAGGGCACTGAGGAGGTGGGGTCCCTGCAAAGCCAGCACAAATCCTGTCTGGCATCAGGGCAGTGCAGAGGATGCTGTCTGTGCCAGGTCATCATTAGATGTCCGGGCTGCTGTGACTAACAATTATTATGTTAGTTATTATGAATTATTCTCACTCTGTAGGACTGCTGGGTGAGCCTTGGCTGATCACGAGTCATGTGCTGGCTCCAGGAGAGAGCCTGTTTCTCCTTTAAAAAACTGGGATTTAAGTAAGTTTCATGGATGTCACCCCCTTTAGTCCCACCTCCCCTCAGCAAGCAAAATCATGCCAGTTTGGTGGTAAGTAAATGTGTACGGCACCTGTACTGTAATGGCTGCAGCAGGGAACCTGGGATTTGGATCCCACTGTGCCACCCTCACTGGGTACTGAAGGCCCAGGTCATCCTGCAAGAGGTCTGCTGATGCTCCCCTTAAAGTTAATTGGCTTCTTCAGCTTGGAAAACCCCTGCAATCTTACTCTCTTCAATAGAAATAAATTAATTTGATTCATACCCAGGACAACTTACATAAATGTTCAGGCCAACTTCACCACCAATATGAGATTTTTTTTTTTCTTCCTTTAAAAAACTGGCACTTCTTAGTTGCAAATCAGTGTGCCCACTGGCAATCTTGATGTGCTAATCGGGAAGCCCCAGGAGCTCTTATACAGTTGCTCCGTGTATCCACAGCAAGAACTGTGGAGGTACTTAAGTGAGAAAGTCGCTAAGAAAAATGGTTTGTAGCAGCAGTTTTCCCTCCAGAAGAATATGGGCTTCTGCATGAGACACGCTGCAGGCCCCAAGTGGCCTGGCTGCATTGTGTACAGGTGAGAATTACACTGGGAGTGACTAACAAAGCAGTGACTTTATCAGCTGGAGCTCATACCCAGATGTTCTGAATCAGCCACAGGTGATGGGCAGGGCTGCTGGGGAGGGAGGAATGCAATTGCTGCTGCTGCCCATTGAGTGCACAAAACCAGCCACCCTAAATGGAGTTGTGCTTTGGGGATTCCTGGGCTCAGAGGCTGGCAGGACACTATCAGCCTCACTGGCAGGTTTGTGTCAGTGGGTGGGCTAGGGGAGACCTTCCCCAGGATTTTGTGCCATAGCTACAGTGCCTTCCCAAACTTTCTGCAGGAGTGGAACTAGTGGTCGTACAGCCACCAAAAGGTATTTCACAGAGGTGTCTGGTGTCTAAAGACTGGCCTCAAACACCTTCTTTACTAACTTTTTTCCTTCGTTTCCAGCTAAAGCTCATCCTGGTTCTCAGTGACTGCAGCAGGCGCTAAGCCTGCACACAGTTGCTATCTAGTGGCCAGAGGAAGGTAGTGGAAGCATTTTTCATGGCTGGTTCTGTGCAAGACGGCTGTCTACGGAGATACAGGCAGGAATCCATTACATATATTCATACAAACTGTTGAGGTAACTGCTATTTTTCATTGTGTTAGATCTTTGAAAATTGTTTTGCTTCATGTTGCAATCACAGAGGAATAAATTATTTAAGCTGTAGTCCATTGCAGTTGTAGGCTGCATAGCTGAGGAACTTCATAGGAACTAATAGTGTTGGGGTTTGATATACTTGAAATCTGCTGAAAAGTAGAGCAGGGACAAGCCACATTACAAAGAAAAACACTGATAACATAATATACTCAACATTTTATTATAAAACCCTCTAAAGCGCCACTTGATAGGTCACAGTTACAACAAAGGAAATGCCTTGAGTTAGGAAAACAATGGGGAGGGCAGAGACATTGTTTAACATTTCTTGTTTTGGGGAAGTGTGTTGTTCAGGCCTTGCCTATGTTTACCATCCCCTGATGGAGACATCCCAGCAGGATCAAGGAAGCTGACTGGGCTGTGGAGGGGAAAGTGGAGCTGTTCTCCTCCATTGCTGTCTCAGTACCACTGTGAAATGTCTGGACAACTTCTGGAGGATGACAGTAGGTGTATGGTGAGGGCATGGTACTACATGTATATTTAGTGTGTAGAGAGGGTCTCTTGCCAGTTCATCATGGGTCAAAACAAAGGCTTCATGTGTCTGTGGCCTTCCTGTGCTGTGGAGAGGGAAATCCCTAGGGTCCTGAACTAGAAGATTCAGTGGTTGATTTGTGTGAATTTTTCCTATGTGCAAAACCTTTCACGGGGACAGCCTGACAGCTGGGGCTGATACAACTACTCCTGAGGTCTGGAATTAGCAATTTCTCCATCTGCACCACAGTGGACACTTTTAAAGTAAAAAAAAAAAACATGTGAGCAAGTTGTCCTTTTGTGCTTCCAGGTACCCTGACCAAGTGCTTTGTTGCACCCTGGCTCTATGGCCATGGCCAGCAAGTCCAGAAACCCTTCTGGGCACATTCTCACTCACCCCAGTGCCACCACCAGCTCTAGATGTCACAGCTCTGTGCAACCCCCTGGCTGTTTGGCCTTTGTGTGGAGAAGGAACATCCCTTTAGAGGTCATCTCAAGCCTGTCAAAGATTTTCAAGGGTGAGGAAGGTAAAACATTTTTCCTGTCTGCCTTTACCCTGACTCTGGGTGCTGCTCTCTGGTGTAGCTACAGGACTCCAGGAAGAACCCAGCCAGGGAACTGGTGCTGCTTTAACTTTGTAGGGTTGGAAAACACTTCCAGCCCTGTACAGCCAACCCAGTTACTGAGCCTGGGCTCCAGGGCTGAAGGACCATTAGGAGAGACAGGCAGAGGTGTCCCCAGGCCATCAGAGATGACAGCAGGCTACAGGGAGGAGACTGTGCATAGATTGGTGCCAACCCACCCCCCTTCAAATTTCAATGTCTCTAAGTTTAGCAGTTTCAAATATCCAACATTTTCATTAGAAAGCGTGGCTAGGGCAGAGAGGTGTGGGCTTTGTGGGCCACACTGCCAGGGCCCAGTGTTTAATAATTTGGAAATAAGGGTGATAGCACCAAGATGGCCAGCAGCTCACCAGAGATGTGGCAGTGCAGCCTCACTGCAGGGCAGGCTGCTCAGCCCTGCCTGTGTGGAGGGGCCCCTTCTGCCCAGGGGTGTCTTCAGCAGATTGTACAGCTGCAGCTCTGTGAGGATCAGAGACCATTACAGCATGGGCAGGAGCATGAGGACAGCTTTACCTCCTCTCTCCTGGGAAAGGGCAAGCCCTGAAGGATACACTGAGATCCACCTTTCCAAGAAAAGAGCTGAGCAGGCCTTCAAATATGATTTCTCTTTTTTTTTTTTTTCCCAGACCAAACTCCTCAGGTCATGGACCAAGATCTTCAAGAAAATTAACCGAATCTGCTTCGCAGACCTTCTTTGCCCAGAGCTCTTGGTGCTGCCAGTCTGTAACACAATTTACAGCATAAGAAGGTGACCAGCTCAATACTCTGGCAAATCTGCAGCTGGTAGGAGTAAGCAAATGCTGGAATGCACCAGGACACTGATTAAAAGGCCCTGGACAGGCTTCTGTGTGCTTCTCATTCATGTTTCAAGCATTGCTCAGGTGTGGGAATCATCCTTGACTGAAGGCTGGATGAAATGCAGCTGAATGATGACTGGCAGCAAGGCAGGGGAGACTTTAGTTGACTGCAATTTACCGGGATAGGTTGAAACCCACTAGGGTATAAAGAATAGCAGAGGCCCCTTCTGAACCCACTAAAGTCACTAATATAGAAACCTTAATAACTCATTGATAAACCTTCAGAGTAGAAATACACAAAACACCCCTATGTACAGTAACATTCTTGTTTACATCAGCTGGGTTAGGACTTTGATGGAAGGATTGCCACTGGTTGTTATTGTTTTAGCTACGTGATTGGGATTTGTCTGAAAAAGAGCAAGATCATTTGGGATAACTCGTTTTGGCAGCTGTTGAGTCCATTGCTGCGTCTGAGGAGTTGGCACGACGTGGAGAGGTGCCTGGTGTGTGGTTGTGTTGCACACCCAACCTCCACCTACAGGTGGTTGAATCCTCTGGGCCATGCACGGGCAATTCGAGTCTTTAGTCCATCTCTGAAAAACATGCTTCTAACTAGCTCCCTTTTTCTCCCATTCCTGTCAAGGAATAAAGGCAAATTAGTCAAAATGCAAATCTGGCAAGCCACAGTAGCCATAACGCGCACAGGATCAACGTGATCGTCTGGTGCCTCAGTGGTTTTGGCTGCAGGATATCTCTTCATTATAAGCAATACACATATTTATTCATTTAAATTGCAGGCAAAGCAAACCCAGGTGAAAAGACTGGAGGAAAACCAGGCTGATGTGCTGAACGGTGCTTGGTCAGGGGTGTTCCCAAGATATGAGACCTCCCACAACCCCCTCCCATCACAGCCCATCTGCTCCACTGCAAGGAGGGAAAAGCAGTGGCTGTCCCAGATGGATTTTTCTCCTGTACAACTGATGTGTTACCTTAGCTTTCTGTAGGACTGTTCCCTTCCCCGTGACCATGACAGATAAAGGCCGGTTTTTTAAAGCCGTTGCTGAGTTGACGGGTGAGTTCTCTGCGCTGTTTGCTGGGCTGGCACTTTTTACCTGAATGTACAATAAAAATCAGAGAGATAATGATGACTACAAATTACTGAGAAAGATTGCTGCCTTTTCCCACTTCTCCCACCATTTCCTAGTTACAGTCTAATCTATGTACTGAGGCACATTGTTTCAGTGACGTGCCAATTTCAAAACACCACCAGGATGTGTGCGTGGTGTGTTTGGGTGCTGAGGACTCAGGCAGAGGTCCAGAGCGAGGTTCAGGTGGTGAGCATCTCAATTTCATGGGAACCAAGTTCCCAAGAGTGAATTTAAATGCCTGTAGCTCCTCCTGCAAAAATCACCCCTTGGCTCAGCTGAGTGCAGAAGGAGCTGCATCCAGACCTGCACAGTCTTGGAGGGTGTTGCTCAAGGCCAACAAAATTAAGCCACTCTCCTGAGCCCCAAACACCTTTCATGACTCCAACACTGCTGTTACCTCATTAGATGATTATTACATTATGTATGTTATATATAACGTAATACTTACATAATACATATATGCTATAACTTTATACAAGATTACATATTATAATACTGATGTATTATTAATTATTATTAAGCAGGCTCAGACAATGTGACAGCCTAGCTGCCAGAGAGCTGCTGTGCATCCCAGGGGTGCCCCCCACATACCCGTGGGGCTGCATTCTCCAGGTGTGTGGTGTCAACTGCAGTGCCCAGCGTTACTGGGCCAGACTCTGCCTTCTTCAGGTTCTCCTTCACCTCCACCAGGCTCAGCTCCAGGTCCACCCTCTGGCTTTCTTTCCTTTTGCATTCTTCGTCTATCTCCTTCAGCCTCTGCTCCAGGCTCTTGTCTGTGAAAGGAGGAGTATCGTGGTGCTTGCTGGGAACTTGGGGAGCTCATGAGGGAAGGAGGGACCAGGGCATGTCTTGTACATTTTCCTTATGTTTTGCCCTAAGAGGGACTGTGGCAGAGCAAGTTCTGGCTCTAGTGCAACCTGGGCTACATGGTTTGACTCAAAGCACCAAGTTCCCCCTCGCCCTTCTGGTCCCAGGTTCATTGCTCCCCTCTTTCCCTGTGGTCCCTTGGCCCATTTCCACACATCACACCTTGCCCTGCTCTACCTGTGCTGCTCCCGAGCATTTCCTTCAGCTCCCGTCTCTCCTTGCGTAGCTGGGTGAGCTGAGCCCGGATTTCATCCTTCTCCTTCTCCAGTCGTTCCTTCTCCTCTGTGAACCGCTTCACCTCTGCCTCCGTCCTGTTCTTGCCCAGCTTGGTTTCCACTGCTGCCGCTGGAAACACAGCACATCAAAACAAGCTCAGCCAGGGGGAAAAAAGCAGGAGGGAAAACCTTTTCAGGTGCTTGGAAACAACACACATGAGGGTCTGGAAAGTCAGCAACCAGGAGACTCATCAGCCCCTTGGGCACTGTAAAGCTGCTCTACAGCAGCAGCCAAACCACAGGATACCAACTCCCTCCAAGCCCCTGTTGCTGAGGCACTCCCTGGCCACTTGTGCAGCACACTCACCTGGCAGTGGCATCTTGGGCCGGTGTGCAGGCACCAGCTGGGGGCTGCCCGCTGGCACTGGGCCCGCTGGCACCTCGGGGGCTGGCTGGGGGAAGGCGATGCTCTGCTGCTGGGGTTGGATTTTGACAGCAGGCACTCGTGGCGCCGCCTCCTCGGGCTCTGGCTTCTCTGGGTGTTTCTGGGGAGGGGAGATGAAGTGAAATGATGTGGTGGGGGGAGCTGGCTCACTGATTAAGCCTGGCCTTCACCACAGTTTGGACAGTACCTGCTCCAAGGGCTCCATCGCCTTGGTACAGGGCTCGGCTTCCTTAGTCACGAGGGCTGTCTCAGCTGTGGTCTCAGCAGCAGCCTTGGTGGCAGCCCTTTCCAAAGATGGTGAGCTAAGGGGTGAAGGCTGGCATGACATCCTGCCAGCACAGTGGAGGAAGGACTTCACTGGGGTGAGATCCAGATACACTCTGTCTTGGTCCCCTTCTGATTTGCTCTCATTCTTGGGTACTTCTTCCTGCAAAAGGAGAATGTTCCCCAGAAAAGGGACCATCTGCTGCAATCAGAAGTACAAAAAGCATCTCGCTGCAAAGCAGCGGCATCTCACACAATCTGGAGTATTTTCCAAAAACCTTAGAGAAACTAAAACCCCATTGTCTAATTTATTCCATACAAGGCTTTTTGGTGTACTGAAGGAAAGGCCCCTCCTGCTCTCCTTCTTTAGGTCTCTAATAGTAGCAGCAGCCCCATGCAAGTATCTCCCACCATTGTACATCCAGCAACCCCTGCTAGATTCTTTGCCTTTCCTGGGATAACAGTCCCTATTCCAGCATGACCCATCGTTCTTGCCCTTACACACAGGACTTGGTCTTACAGGCAACAAAAACCCCACTATCTATTAAGAAATAATCCATGCTGTTTGCTGATGGAAACTGGGGGATTTTATCCCAGCTTTCTATAGCACCTTTCTGGAAGCCTCTTTCCCATTCCCTAGAAACTCCTCTCCAGCATTTGCTTCTGCCCCATTGCAAAAGTCAGGATTTCCCCAGGGTCTGGGAATCCCCTTCATCACTGTTGGGAAAAACTTCCCCTTTCACTGCTGGTGACTCTCCATGGCCAGATGTTTGCCCTGGTCCCCACAGAGCTCACTGCAGCAGGGCTTGTGCCTGTGGCACTGGACATCTTACCACAGGCAGGTCTGGCAGATCCACGTCATCGTACAGCTCCTCCTGCTGCACCCGGCCCTTGGGCAGGTTGTCGATGTAGGCGTTGGGCTCAGAGTACTTCCTCTGCATGAGGCTGTGAACAGGCAGCAGGACATCCCATCAGGAGGGATCAGACTTGCTGTGTGGCTCTGCAGTGCTGCATTTTGGGACATCTTGGCACAGCAGTCCTGAGGTCTGGGCAGAGCCACGCAGACCAGATGCAGGAGGTGAGAAGGCAGAGCCATACAAGCAGTGGGATCACTGCTCCTGTTGCCCGTTAAGCAGCGCCCACCTGAGTGGAGCTGCATTTCCCCTCCACGCTTTCCTTTCTCACCCAGCCCTCGGGCACATCACCCCAGCAGCACAATCACCCTGCCCCAGTGGCGTGGTGAACTGGGGGGCTGCGTGCCCAGAGCCCTGCACCCCCCAGCCAAGCCAACCCACCAACCTGCCTTTGCAAGAGCCACCTGGGCATGTGGCCAAGCTGCAGCTCAGTCTAGATGCACCATGGCAGGACAGTAAGTGTTCTTACTGTCACACACTGAGCTTCTAAAGAAAGAGACTGAGCTGTAGCTATGAATTCACCACCTGTTCCCACAGCAGCCAGCCTCCCACAAATGGACAGACCCCTGCTCAGGCTTGTTTCCCTCTACCAGCCCCATGCAGCCCCCAACCCATTACCACTGACATACAAGAAGGAATTCTTCGCAGCGCTCACAATGCAGGAAACTCTGTCAGCATCCACATAATCGTAGGTAAATTCCTCTGGGTCTGTTTTCGAACCTGATTCCGACAAGAGAAGGCCCAGCCAGTGGCCCATTTCCTCGGAGGACTTTGCCTATAGGGTGATCAGACAGACAGGACAGGCTGCAGCAGCAGTTTCTCTGCACACACAAGGCTAAGGCTGGCTAAGCCTTGGGTAGGGAAGTAAGCTGGCAGTTCTTTGGGCTTCCAAGGGGAAAGATGAACTACTGGGTATTTATAATATATCTGAGGCTGCTTTGTGTATGGACTGATTCACAAATTTGGCAGCTACGTAAGTGCAGCTCTTTGCTTACCTCCTTCCTAAAATTTCTAGTCAGTTTGCATTTACCTTTCACTGGTGATAACTCAGCTGCCTACAAGAGTAAGAGAAGTCTCTGGGGCTGGAGATGCTAGCTGGGAACAGCTTTGGGTGCGGGTTTTATTTTGCGCCAGCAGAGTGCAGCAATGGGATTGCCAAAACAGACAGGCAAGGAGACCCAAGCCTGTGAGGTCCTGATGCCAGAGCCTAAACCCCTTCCAGGGCTTTTTGCACAAGGGGACAGGGGAAGTGAATTGTTTAAAGCATCGGAGAGAGTCCCTTGCTTTAACGTGGTCGAATTCTCAGCTGCGGTGAGCAGTTTGACATTTTGTGACAGGAAGAGTTAAATACTGTGCCTTCAAGTCAGCTCTAGCAAATAGCCATGTGCACCTCCTGGTAGCAGGGGATTCTACCTGAAGCAAGAAGTGGGCTGATGCAGCCACCTTCTGCTTTGATTTGAGGAGTCAGAGCAGTGAGCACAAAGTAAAATTCAGGGCAAGGGAATATACATATATATACTTTCCAAACTGGAAAGCATATTTTAAGCTTTCAATCTGTTTTATTTAGCAGAGACTTCAGTCCCTGGGAAGCCTGCCAGCCAGCCAGTCTGTACATTGAGTCTGACATTGAGTCTGACATCCCAACAAAATACAGATTCTTCCATTCACAAAATGTAAATTTTCTCAGCACCTCTACTTTCACATCTGTAATTGGGCAAAATTTCTTAGATACAGACATACCCTGCACCAGAAGCTAAACAAAAACATCACGGCAAGCCCTCAAAGTCAGTTGTTTAGCTATAAATATTCCACCCACTGGAAAAATACAGGAAATTGCTCACATTGTCCACCTCCTACTATAATCATGCTGTCGTCAGAGAGAACTAAGATTAGAGATAAACAGTCCTGGATGCAGGCAAAGGAAAGTAACAGATGGAGATGAATTCACTTGCACTTTCAGGGTCAGATCCGTGATCAGTTTACTTGGGATGCATGACCCATGGCTTTGGGACTGCATTGTCAAAAGATGAAGTTCTCTGTTCCTCCCAACTACAGACTTAAATCCCTGAAGTGACATTTTTCTTATCTAACATTAACCATCTGGAATGCAGTCTACAGAACTTAAGTATTCAAAGAGAAAGATGGGCATCTCCAAAGGACCCTTCATCCCATCCTAAGATGAGTGCCCAAGATGAAGGCTGAATGGTCCTCTGGAGGGACCAGCATCAGACACAGCCTGGATTACCAGCTAGATGGGACACATCCTAGGTGACCACAGGCAGATGAACCCAAGTCCCACACTTCAGGTTCTGTTTTGCTGGACTGAGGGCTCCCCTGGAGGACCTCACTGGCATTTAGACCCACTAAGGTACCCAAGCTGATGACTTAAAGCAGAGCTTTCTTGCACATATACACCCTACCTCCAAAATGACCCGTTCTTCCCCGTTCTGCAAGATGCGGAAGGAGTAGAGATGATCAGGGCTTGGCTCTGGGATAATTTCACAACCTGCCAGACTTAAGGGCTGCTGAGCCAGTTTGCTTCGGTTCTTGTCCTGGTAGAAATGGAGGTGACCATCTTTTATCTGACACCAACGTGACTTCCACTGGCTGTTCACTAGCACATTCAGGTAACCTGCAAGCAAACAGAGCTTACTTAGACATATTTTCCATCCCTCCAGTTGAGAGAACCCAAATTCATTTGCGTGATGTCTAATGGGTGAGTTACGAGACCACTACACAACACAAAGCCACAGGCAAAAATAAAGAGCAAAAGCAGAAGGACAAGCTGTCCTATCCATAGAAAACAGTGTGGAAACCAAAAATATTTTCAAAATGAGACTCTTGAAATTCAGCTTAGGTTTGGAGCAGCAAAGTTGGCTGCAGTGGTTGGACAAAGTTGGCCCTAGATTGTCAAATACCAGCTGGCCACACAACTCTCTCCCTGCGGACTCCCACAGCCTGGGCTGGTGTCAAGGAAGAGCAGCACAGATGTCCTCTGTGTGCATCTCTGGTATTACCTGCCCTTCCTCTTGGGTCACCCTGCGAGCTATTGCCTGCCCTTGTAAGCCCAACAGTCACCTTAATGTGCAGGAGGCACCACAATCTGCTTGGATTTATTGGCAGGGACCAAGCAGACTGTGGCCTCTTTGCTGCCAACAGCAGGACAGTCTGGCACAGGCATGTTTGAGGAGGATGATGCCTGGTGCTCATCCTGCCCTGCACACTGAGATCCAGCCCTGAGACAGGTCCCTGCAGAGGGGCCCACGCTGCCACTTACTTGAAGTCTCCAAGGATCTCTCTGGGCTATCCATGGAGCTGGACTTTTTCCTCCCGAGGTTCATCAGGTTGCTCAGTTTCAGGCCAGTTGTGCCCTTCTTCTTAACTATCGGAAATGAAAAAGACACATGCGTGGCTTTCCCAGCTCACAGCCATACACACAGCCTGCTGTCCCAGCTGGGTGTCCTGCCCCAAAGCTGCCTGTACTGCTGTCCTGCACCCACAGCACAGACATCCCTTGCAGAGGGCAAACCTGTGACTCAGGGACAGGCTGTAATAGTCCCAAGCCCAGGGAGTCGACAAGCAAGATGCCACCAGTAAGCTCAGTTAGTGATTTGTTGAAGATTCTCATCTAAATTGCTTTAAACTTGGGTTAGCTCTGACCAAAGGTCAGTCGCTGCAGGAGTGGTGGGAAGGCTGTTTGCACAGGTCTTGCTGTGCAAATCTCCCTTCACTTTCTTATACTACAAAGAATTGAACTAAAAACCATTAACCATAAACATTTACTGCATTCAGTCTTTTCTTCTATAAAACAGGGATGCAAGGTAGGGAGAGGGAAAATTTACGTCCAAAGAGCCTCTTCAGCATTTTCCTACTGAGCACATCAGTCAGTGTGTGCATAAGGTTCTGTCATCATCAGGGAATCCTGGTAAGACATTGACTTGGATTTTTTTAGTCCAGATTTTCCTTCCCACTATCATAACAAAATGACAAAGTCCAAGCATAGAGGGACTCAGCAGCTGAAGTCCATTTGCTGGGTGACTCCAGTGGGTTCGCAGCATGGATTTATCTCTCTCCGATATAGAGATGGGTCCCACATCTTTCTAATAGACCATCTCCTCTTTTGCTGTACTTACCTGCCCCATCTTAAATTACACCTTCACACTAGAGCTTCATCCTAGTGTGAAGGTGTAAGTCTCCCATTGGAGGCAGCTCAGCATTTCACAAAGGACTCCACGTTTCTCTGCAGACATCTCTGAGGAAAGTCACTTCAGTTGGCAGTTCTGCCATCTCAAACTGTCCCAGAGTGACTTGCTCAGAGACATGTAGAAACTCTGTGGTAGACCAGGTACCACATCCAGGCTTCTCAAGCCCTATCCTGATCCTGATAAACCTCAACATCCACCTGTTACTTCACTATGAAAAATGAAGTCAAACAATCAAATTGAAATCAAATTCACAGGCAGTGAATGCACACACAGCTTTCACCCTGCATCAGGTCCATTTGAGGTGGCAGTGACAGAAAAAGCTACACAAATCCTCGCCTCATGCAGGGTCAAGGGCCCATTCTCCCTGTCATTCTCAGGGTGAGGTTTTACCATCTTTTGTCTCAGCTGTCTCTGGGTGGCCATCCGTGCTGCTCCCGCTCTCAGAGGCTGCAGAGTATCTCTCGGATACCTCCACCTGTCAACAAACACCAGACACAAGCTCAGCAGATGCACATGACCCATTCCTCCAGACAGAATGTGCCACAAGGACCTTTTTCCCCTCTCTTATATTACAAGGTCCCACCTTCTCTGTAGCAGATGCTTTCACCCATACATCCCCTGCTGGCTCCCTCTCACTGTGCCCTTCCCACTGTTCCTGAGCTCAGCATGGGCAGATCCAGCACATGCACCTCCCCACCTGGGCTCATCTCTGAGGTGACATGGTGGCACCACTCATGTCACAGTTTGGCCTCCTACCCTGCAGCCTGGCTGGTAGGGGCATTTGACAGTCTCTGTAGGGGGCATGGGCAGAGGAACCAGCCAGGTGCCCAAACAGGTCCATTTTGGGTGTGCACCAGAGACTTACAAAAGTTTCTTTCTCCTCCCTCTGTTTTGAAACAAGCTGCTCATAGGGTGGTGTCACCTAAACCTGGACTAGAGATGGCCTAAGCCCTGGTGTCCAGGGGTCTATGTCCCTCCCAAAGCTCTTGGTGAACACAAACATCCCATTGGATGAGAGTGGCTGCTGCCCTCTATGGTGGAGACCCACATGTTGAGTCAATCTGGGGGGAAAGATATGGCAACAAAATTAAGATTGCAAAGGAAAATTAAGATTGTTCCAATAATGCTCCTTTTCAGCAGCACAGGGGTCTGGTTACACTCATATCAGTCTTTTCTCAGGTAGAATTAGGGCACCTACACTGTTATTTATTAAAGGAACAGGGTTAAAAAGCCTAAGTGCTAGTTCTCTCTGCAGATACAAGATGTACCTTTGGGTAGCTGAGGCGCTGTGAATCTGGGATGTACTGGTTGCCTTCACTGCCTCCTTCGCACAGCAGACCACTGGTCTCCTGGATTACCTGTGCAGAAGGGGAAGCCATAGCCTGTCAGAGAGCTGCAGGATCTACAGGATCAATACTTCTCCCCCACCCAGCAGCCGGGGAAACCCGTGGTTTACAGTCCCTGTGACCCTGGGGTCTGTCCTGGTGTTGCAGCAGGCAGCCAGCAGGAACTGCTGGATCCAAGTCAGCTGGGAGAGGCTGCCAGCAAAGGCAGCTCCATCGTCTCGCTGCTGTCCTGGGCTCCACAAAGGCCTCAGGGGAAGGGCCACCCCTGCCCTAAGCCAATTTATGCTGGGCACCCACGCCAGACATCTCCCCCATCATAGCAGCTGTGCTGGGAGGCCCCTACATGGACTCCAGCATGCTGAAGGTGGCAGGGAGCTGCAGGAAGAAGCTATCCCAGGACATGAAAATGAAGTGGATTATTTGTATAAAGGCTTGCAGCGAGGAAGGGAGCCAGAGCTCACAAGGACAGGGCTGAGATAAGCAATGGTCTCCCATCAAAGCATGGTAACACCAGCAGGGTAAGTCCTGAAAGTGTCACTGACCCTGAGCCACTGCTCTGCCTGGTCTTTACTCTGCAGCCCCAGCACAATGACGTCAGCATTCGTGGGAATGATCTTCAGCTTGTGCTCTTTCTTCTTCACTTGCTTTTCCTTGTGAATGACAGTGCAGCCCAGCAAATTCACGTCCAGCTGAGGGCTGTGGTCTTTGGAGCTCTTGTAGCACTGGGGAAGGAAGATGGGAGGGGGTGAGAGGCAGAGGAGGAGCCTTCGCTCTCACTCATCAGTATGAACTCAACCCCGTAAGTGACTCAGTGCCAACTATATGCATTAAGTACACTGAACACAAAAAGGTCCTATAGCTTTTACAAAGCTGTGTCCTACAAAGTACAGAGACTATACACATATTTATGTGCATGCACATATAATCTGAAATACCTCTCACCACTAGAGGGTCAAGTATGTGGTCAGTCTGTGGGATAAGCATCCCTTCTGCTTAACCACCTCAAATAGTTTCCCCAAAAGCATCCCTAGGCATTTTGGGGAATTGGAATTTTGGCCACAAATGCACCCTTGTGCCTCCCTCAGCAGTCCCATGCCTACATTCCTTCTGAAAATGGAATGGAATCTTGAGATCTCTGGGACACATTTTTTGAAACACTGCTTCTAGAAGCACTTTGCTTCTGCCAGCTTGTTAACATGGCCTGAGGTGCCACTTCCCTTCCCAGCTCACGCAAACAGATTGTTTTAGGCAGAGAATAGAGGATCTACCCACCAGCAACCTGGTGTCCTTGATAACACACAGCTGTTTTGCCCACTGTCCCAGCCACTTCTTTCTCCACAGGAAGGCACAGATGCGGGCATCCTTCATCAGCTCAATAGTGGCCTCCGTGGATGGCCACTGATGGGTTGCTGACTTGCCTTTGCTGCTCTCTTCTTCATCATAAGATTCATAGGAACTACTAATGGCTTCACCATCTTCTATAACAAAAGCAAAGCTCTATCATTAAATACATTTTTAGAATAACTCTGAGCCTAATGCTTTGCCTCAGCCATGCTCACACATGCAAAAGCTTCCAGTGCAGGGATGTGTCTTTTGAGGCTCTCCTACAGGAGGATAATAAATAGGAAAGTAACCCTCATAGATTCTTTTTTCTTTCTACCCCAATATGAATTTCATAGCAATATTTTGTGCCTAATAGCCTCCATTAGCAAACGCTCAAAAGACACTTTTCAGTTGACCACAAATTCGAGAACATTCCCTTAGACGTTTTCTGATGTTTGCTGCTTCCTTCCCCCCCTCCGAAAAGATGCTTTTTACATTTTCCACTTCAAGTCAAACACAATTTTTAAGGCAACATCAAACTACAATCAGCCCTTGTCCTCTGAATGTCAGAAGTACAAATGGCATTTGCAAGGCCATGCAGCAAGCAAGGATCTATTGCATTTGAGATGTCGTTCCCCTTTCCTGGGCTAACAGGTCCCTCTCCCTACTCAGCATCTAAGGGACAGCAAGAGGTTTTGAAGTAATACACCGTTGCAGCAGCAATCCATTCTTAAAAGGACTGCTATGTTACTAGGATGAATTGGGATTTTCAATACCCAGATCTAATGTATTGTAGGTTATTGGAGTTTTCAGCTGATCATTGGTACCAGACTCATCAGAAACATTAAAAATGTTCCCTCTGACTGCTGGGGGATTTGCAATGCTCTGCTGGCATTTACAGTACAGCTCTTATTCACAAGATAAGCTCACAGAGCAAGATGGTAAGATTTGGGCAGCATCTGTGTAGGGTTTTGCATTCTTGCCCTACCAAACAGCACAGAGGAATATTGTTAAGTTACTCTCACTGGAATTTAATTTTGATTTTCACCATATCTTAATATCTACATAAAAGTAATGTTATCAGATTGGTGCAAATTAAAAAGAGGAAAAGCAGTCAGAAAAGAGACAAAGAAAAAGAAACACATTAGGAGCTCCGATGAAATACATTTCAGTTGGGTTTATTTGTTCTTAAAAGGAACTGAGATGCAGTAACAAAGCTACAGCCCCACTGAAATCTTACTCTATAACATCCCCTAAGTGATCAAAGCTGCATCAATTAAACTTATTAAAAAGCAAATACTCCCTTTCAAAGTCTCTGAATGGAGCACACTACTGGCTCACCATCTCCAACTCTCCATCTTTTATGGAAAACCTTTATCCCCTTCCATGCATTCTTACTATGCAGACCTTGTCCACAGGCACCCTGTGCAGAAATTCAGATGAAGTAAAAGTGTTGAGGTTTCTCAACCCTACAAACACCAAGAAGCTGAACCTCTGCACTGTTAGGGACTTTTCCTTATGCAGCAGCAACGATGCCTAAGGGAACCTCATCTTCTAAATCTCCCTCCGTATCAACATGGGGCTATTGCTAACTGCCCCTCTGGCCTCTTTTGGGAGTCTCCGGTGTCCCTCACCAAGGCATAAGGTCTCAGGCTGCCACCTTTCTCCTGGGGAAATGGCAGTTTTCTTCCATGCTCTCAGTGAGAGTCCTGGCTGCTCTTTTGTGCATCAACCACAACCACAAGTGTGGTTCCTCAAGAGATGAGCTCCTCTCTACCTGAAGAACTACAGTCGTTGCTTGCCTGGTGACACTGCTATGGCCTCATGATGGAAAGGCATTTACCAGGATGTGTAACAAGGCAAACTGGGCCAAACTTTGCCTGGGTGACTTGAGACAACACTGTGGTCACTACTAAGGCTCATGCAGTCCCATGTCATCAGTGCAGCCACGATCTTGGGTATCTTTACCTAAATCCACTTCTCCTTTTCCGTTTGTCTTCCCATGGCCTCCCAGGGAGCGAAATCAATGCCATGAAGTAGGAAGCTCCAACCCTCTCGTACACCCAAGCTGCCTCTGCCCCAGCAGAGCACCTTCAACCATTCACCAAACAGCTACTCGTCAATACAGCCAGTGTTACCACATATCAGCTCCACATCAGTGACAGAACCAGCGGAATAAGAGCTAGGGAAGTTCTCTTATTGTCATCCTGAGCACAGGGAAAGCCACAAAAAATAACACCTTGTGTATGTAACAGGCAGGGAGAGGGGACAGGTGGTTACTCTCCATGCAGGTAATAGGCAATGCCAGGGGGAGGTACCTGATAAGCTTTGCTAAAACTGAGTTGTTGGGGATTTTTTCGTGGTGTTTTTTTTTTTGTTGTTGTTGTTAAAAAAAGGCACTTTAGGTTTGGAAAGCATGCCATACCCATTGTTATTGTGGCATAAATAACGCCCTCAGTAACCTGCAACCCTGGCCTGGGTCCAGCTGCAGCAAGCCTACCAAAAAGACCTGCACAATCAAAAGGAAAGAGAAAGGGAGACAAAGAGAAAAAGCCACAGATAAGCAAATGCAGAGAACAAGGGTGTCAATCCGGCTCAGCTCCCCGGCTCCCCTTGGCCAGTGAGGCTGTCCCATCCCTACACAACATATGCAAGGTGAGACTTCAAACAGGGACATTTTCAACCCATCCCCTCAAACAAGGCGATTCCCTTTAAAATTGAATCATTGTCATGGTAATTAAAACCAGCCAGGGCAGAGGAGCTGTTTCAGCCAGAATAATTATTGCTCAGTTGGCAGCCACAGCCGCCCCTCGCGCTTTCTCTCTGCTGCTTTATCGCACCCTCCAATTATGCAAAGGCGGCGATAAGGGTTTAACACATTTCAGCCCAGGAGGGGAGGGAAGGCAGCAGCTTTTGCGGGAACTGTAAAATGAAAGGCAGAGGCGTCCCCAGCGGAGAGGCGGGAATCCTGCTGATGAAAGAGGGACTGCAAGACCCAGCGGACTCGCCTGACTGCTTCATTCTAATTAATACACCCACAGTTTGTTACAGTGCCTCGCACTCCCACCTCTGATGCTGCATGAAACCTCTATCTCCTCAGCCCATCTGGAAGCTTGCTTTGATGTCCTTTCTTGGCAGTGACCCCACTTATTTTAGTGGTGTTCCTATTTTTGTTTGATTTCACTACGCCCATTTGTTTGGGGACATATGGGTGTCTTCCAAGGCTCATGCTGTAATACTGTCAAAAACAGTATTGGAGACAGACTTATTACAAGATCATGTAGTGACAGAACAATGGGAAACAGGTTCAAATTGAAAGAGAGTAGATTTAGATTAGATATTAGAAAAAAATTTTTTACTGTGAGGGTGATAAGGAACTGGAACAGGTTGCCCAGAGAAGCTGTGGATGCCCCACCTCTGGAAGTGTTCAAGGCCAGGCTGGATGGGGCTCTGAGCAATCGGATCTGGAAGGTGTCCTTTTCCACAGCAGGGAACTAGATGATTTTTAAGGTCCCTTCCAACTCAGGCCACTCTATGAAACATCACCAGCAGCTCCCTGGACTGCTGGCCCCTTCCCTATCCAGCCTGTGGGGAAAGGGGTGAGCACAGAGGGCCTGGGGGGTTACTGGGGTCAGGCTTTGGCATCTTTGGCTAGGGCAAACCCATGCATGTTCAGACTGCCTTTTAGCAACAGCAATCACACCAAGGTCCCAAGGCAGTTTCTAGCAATGAGCATCACTCTGTATAGTACAGGTACAAGGTTCTATCAGCATCTGATAAGTCAATTTGTGCTTGCTGAAACAAAGGGCAGGACAGGGACCTGCAGGTTTGCCTATGCACCGTGGGAGTTGCAGCCTGATCTCAAGGCAAACTGGGGCACCAGCATCCACCCAGCATCGCTGCACAGCCTCCCCTCTGCACAGCACAGCACACTTCACCTTCTCCCGAGCCCCCCAGCCCCCTCCTGCCACACACCTGCTGCTCCACATCTTTCCCTGCTCCTTCTGGCTCAGCCCAAGGCACCACCTCAAGCATGAAGCTGCCAAAAAGCAGAGAGACTCTCAGTGACACAATGCTGTCTTCCTTCTCACACAAACCACCTTAAAAACCACCAGCATTGTAGTACACCTGGAGGTTCCTGTGGGAGGGACCTGCTGGGGCCTGCAGAGGGGACCAGTGGCTGAGCAGTCACAGGAGGCAAAGGCACCACACATCTCAGTGGTGAGAGACTGCCTGGAATCCTACATCCCATCTCTGCTGGCTTCACAGGCTCCTATCTACACTTACAGCTGTGACACTGCTCAGTAAAGCACTGAGCCCACTGGTACAACAGCAGTTCACAGGAGCCCCAGACCTGACCCATTGACACCCACAGCTGCCTCATTTTAAGAGTGCTCCCATCATATGGGCTTTTCTCTCTTTTTGCAGGGCTCTGATTTCCCATTTCCTTAGGCATCTGACTGGCCTAGATTTCAGTGGATGGTGGGTGTATTTGCATCTCTGAGCAGCAGGTTACCGAGCAAAAGCAGAGGTGGAAGCTGTGAGTGTGCTTATCGCTCCTGCCAGCCAAGTCTCTGAACTCAGGGCAAGTTTATGGAGCTGCCTGGATAACATAAGCTGGGTATCCCAGCACATAGATCCATGGCTGTGTCTTTTTATGCCATGGTTCTTAACACATTATCCACTTCCCCAAAGTGCAGCAGGGGAAAAAAAACCCTCCGTTTATCTTACAGTGCAGGCAACTGGGACCTCCTGCCATGGGGATGAGGCTGCAGCACCCTGTGCTGCCAAAACTGCAGGAGAGCTTCACCTCCTGTGCCCTGTGCATCACAGCCCTCACCTCAAGCCAAACAATGCAGAGCATTTCAGCAAAACACGTGGCAGAGCTGGGGGGACCTCTCCTCTGCACCCCAACCATAATGAGCCTGTATCTTTTCTCACCTGAGCTGGGGTCTATCTTCTTGTTCACTGCTGTAATGCAGTTGCAGACAAAATGGGATGGTTCAGTCAAACAAAGATCTTTTTACATCTCTTTTGTTTTGTTTAGCACTGTAACTCCTCATGAGAACAGTGACCCATGCTGAGATATGAGCTGTCCTGGAGTGCAAGGTGCTCACAGGCAGTGAGTGCTGTTCAGATACATCAACCCTCGGCCACTTTAAACAGTGGCACAGCTGGTGCTTCCCTGCCAGGGAGCTTCAAAGCTCAGTGGGGCTGGAGAGGACTCGGCTTCTCTCACAAGCAGCTCAGACTCAACAGCCAAGGGTTTAGATCCAAATCTTTTATCCTTAACTCTCACTTCTTTGCCTGCCTCAACTCTCCCCACTCAGCTCTGCCCCATGCCATGCACTCTGCTGCAGACGAGGCTGAGGAGCAGACATCTGCTTCTGCAGCAGAGCAATACAATCTGTCTCATTTGTGCTTAAAGGGATTATAAAGCGATGAGAAGATCAGCTCCGCTATCAGATCAGAGGAAGGCAATCTCTCATGAAGGGTGTTCACCAAAAGAAGGATGCAAGAATACATCTTAAAAAGTGAGAATCTGGGAGCTCAGCCTGCATGCAGCCATCTCCTCCAGAGGGATGGGGAACCCACAGGGGGCAGGTGTGGGTGGCACTGCTGAGGACATGGCTGGAGGTGCTGACCCAGGCAGCGAGTGTGTGCAGAGGGAACACACACGCTGCCCCTCGCATGGAGTGTGGCTTTTTAATCCAGTGTAAAGATGGTTAAACTGCCACAAGAGACAGAGCTGAATAAATAGCCAATTATAAAAACGGTTATCACTCCTCACAGACCAACAGAGCCACGGACTTTGAGCCCCAAGGGGACAATTAGAGCACTAGGACATGAGAGCAAGCCACCACAGCTTCACCACTCACTCCTGAATAGAAATTTGTGTTTGACTACAGCTTATCTGCAGAAAAACATCCAAAGAGAACCTGCAATGGTTTTACAGTGATGTTATATTGACCCAAGCATACTACTTACTTCTACAGGAAAGTTAAGATTTGAGTAATTCAGTAGTCTTTGCTTTCCAACTAGCATGAGATCTGTAATATCAAGTGTGATGAGCAGCAGAAAACAAACTTGTCACATAAGCTGCAAGAAACGTCTGTGCTTTCATTTACTCATTCTCATAAACCTCAAGTCCTCCATCTCCCACATGAACCCCTGCCCCCAAGAGTTTTACGATATACCATTTACAGAGATGTCATATGGCTCAGCCTCTTCATAATATCCCTCTGGGGATTCGATCTTGGGGACTGGAGGTTGTTTTGTTTCGGGAATCTGCAAAACAAATACAGTAAAGAAAAATTATTTAAGGTAAAAACACGTCCTGGAAAACAATGGGGCACTCCTTGTCCTTTGTTTTTTAGCACTCAAGTGCATCCCACTGGATGAGATCTTTTAGATGTGTACACCAGGATGTGGTACAGTTAGCTCAAATATAAAGAAGTTCTTTGAAATTACTGTATAATTGTGTCATAAATGGTACTTTCTTTCATACTGCTGAAAGCCCTGCAAAGATCAACTCACAGCAGCAATTGCAACCCACTGGCCTTACCATGAACTGGGGCTTCTGCCTGCTGCACTGACCCCCCCCTAAGCTGCTCATCCTAACTGGAGATGATCCCCTGTGCTATGGATTATTTTATCAGAGAGAACAATTGGTGCAATCTTGGCTTTACACTGAAAGTGCAGCCTGAGCAGTCACTGATCATGACTCCAAGTCTCTGACTGATAGCAAACCAACAGCTAAAAACCTCCCCTTTAGGAACTATATCAGGAGTCTTTAATTGTGCTCTGAACAAAAAATGAAGGAAATGGATAAACAACACTGATGGAAAATAAGCCTTTGAAAAGAGTCCAAGTTCTGGAAAATCCCTGTGGTGCCTGCCAAACCCCTCCCTAAACACAAGCAAGGACTGGCAGGAAAAACAGCGCCTTGATCCTTTAGAAATACCAACACATGAGGAAAAAAAAGTGAAGTTAAGAAATTATCTTTCTACTTTTCAGGTATTTCACATGTTGAACATGAGAGCAGTCTAAGGCAAGATCAATCCATTTGCAGCATGCCAGTATCATCAAATGCAAGATCAAAACTGCCCATCCTGCCCTGGATATTTACACCTGGACATTTACACCTTCCTGCTGCTGTTGCCCAGAAGCAGAAAGGAAGCTTGGAAGGAAAAGGTTTTCTGTCAGCAGCACCCTGGGAAGGGAAGCTGCTGAGCCTGTGGGAGTGAGGAACCCTGACCACACCAAAGTCATGCGTCTCTGCTCCCACATGGGCGAGCTGCCCCTGGCTCTGCCAACCTCCCAAACTTCTCTAGTGTTTTGGATCAAAAACTCCTTCTTACGTGGGTCTGCCAGATGCTGTGAGCAGACTCTGAGCCTGCATTCTGGAGCCACTGCTGGAAAACATCTGCCCTCCAAAGACTTAAAGGTTTAGGAACTTGTCCTAATGTGTTAAATTAAAGAAACAAAAACAAACCCAGTCACTCCAAGCTTTACTTAATCCCTTCCTTGGCCAGGGAATGTGTCTGTAATTGCCATCTGTGGTGGCCTCCTGCATGTAGCCAGCTCACATTCTGCTATGACCATAAACAAATTGCCTACACAAAGAAACACTGTGGGTTTATTTGACACTATCCCACAAGTGTCAGGGAAGGGGTTGCTCTGTTTTGTTTTCTACAGACAACAGAAGCCATCAGGGACTAGGTGGGACTGCACCTTAGCTGCCCCAGAAGCTATTTTTTTCTCTTCTCTTTCTCTAAAAGTGTGGAGTTGTTTTCTCTCTACCTTAAGTCAAAGGGTATATATTGTATCATTTAACCATGCTGGCCCTTGCAGAACATATGCCTGTTGCATTATGGCACAATGAGCATGCAAATATAACCACCTTGGGCATCTGCATCCGCCCCGTGTGACTTTCTCTGTGCATGGCTGTGCAAAGCAAAGGAGCTGCTGCAGAAGAGAGGTCACCAGTGTCTGAGCCACAGCCTGCAGAACTCATTGTTTTAAGGGTGCTTTGGGACAAAGCCAAAGAAATTAGTGGGATCCAGCTGGGCCACCCCTGTTGGGTTGACCATTGACTGCTGGTGTCAGTGGACACCAGGGACAATCTGCTGTGCAGAGCTTTATCACCAGATTTCTCCTATGTCTCAAAAGACAAGTGTACAGCAACACCACAGGGTGCCTTAGCATCACCAAACCACAGAAAACTCCACAGAGCTAAACCAGATCTAATCTGAATGCCTCTCCTAAGCTCCCAGTTTCTGTGTAAGGAGTTTACTCCCTCCTCCACCTCTGCTCCTGTCCACACTGGAAGCCGCAAATGCAGACAGGGAAAATCCATTTTCCCACAACAGCAATTTCCACACGTTAAAGCTCTCCCCAGCCCTGCTCCTTGAAGGACACTCAGGACCTCTGCTGCCAACAGCTCACTGACACTCAGATGCTCACAGCAAGGAGGTACATGACTACTGTATCCAAGGAGGGTTAGCTCTAATGGTAAGAAGGTGGGAGAAGGTCGTTTCCAGCACAGGTCTGTGAGAAGACAGATGGCTTAGGTACCCTTCTCAGCTAAGGTACCCTTCTCAGCTAAAATCCAGACTATCTTTTTCTAATTCCCTCATTTAACTTCCTGATTGCCCAATCAGAAAGCTGGGCTGCACCAAGCACAAGCAAAATGCCTTGTGCACACCCGGTTGCTGCTTCCTCAGTTGTGCTTTCCTTCCACCACTCAGCTGTCCTCCTGCCCACCACAAAACCCAAAGCCAAACAACGATTCCTGCTCTGGTCACTGCTCCCAGGCAAATCCAGCTCCAGTACTGTATTTCCAGCCAGCTGTGTGGGCAGAGCCCTCAGGGGCTGGAGCAGCTCCCAGCAGGCAACCACACTGCATCCGGGGGTTTGTCAGCTCATCCCATCCTACCCCCTTGCTTTCCCAGATTCTCCAGCTAACTCCAGCTGAGACATAGCCCTCTGGGTAAAAGTCCTGGGGCCTCACCCTGCCCTCCCCTTCCTGGGAAAGGAGCAGATCCTCCTTTGTGGTTGATGGATGCACCATCCCATCTTCCTCCATGCCTCCCCCTCCTCCCCATACATACTCCCTGCCCTCCTTTCCTTTCACATCCTGAAATCCCAGCTACAGCAATTCCTACATTGCATCAACTACTGAACAACATCATCCAGGGTCTCAAGGATGACCTGTGCCTCTCTAGGACAGCCAGGCTGGCTGGCTGGCATGGAGACAACATCTCACTGAAACCTGATGGTGTTTACCTGATTTACAGCTGCCCTACAGAAAAATCCACAGTGCCAGAAACTCCTCCTTGCAGACCTGTGGGCTGTGCAACCAGCATAACATCAGCACCCAATGCAGAGACAGCACCAGGTGCTGCAACTGTAAGCAAACCTCTGGTAATGGCCAAACTGAGGAAGACTCTGCCAGCAAGGGAGATCCTGGTACTTCCCAGGGACCACCCCAGCACCCTGCAGCTGAAGGATTTCTGACTTTTACAAGTTCGAGTCAGCAGTCCAGGCACAGCTGCTTTACCACTCAGGAGATTTCCGAAGCAACAGCCAAGAACCACCGTCACCTTTGTTTCATTGAAAATCTCACTTCTCCTTCTTTGAGCCTGGATTGCCATGCAATGGATATGGGTCTCCCCAGCGGGGAACACAGCCCAATTTTCCCAGTACTCCTGCACACTCACGGGAAGCTCAAGGCTCCCACAGCTGCCTGCTCCATCTATGCACAAGCCTTGGGAACCACAGGGGTTTCTGGATGCCCAGCCATCCCAGGCCACCAGCCAGCTGCAGCGCCTGCACCAGCCACACACTGACTTGCAGTCTACATAGGAGCATAGAGCTGGAAACCCCTAGTTCAATATTTTATTACTATTTTTTAAATAAAGCTCACCAGGACTCTTTGCCTCACTCACTCCCGTGGGCAGAGGTCTCTCCATCCAGCCCTGCTGCACAGTGCATGACAACAGTGAAGCGTCAAGGGGTTCAGATCCCCAGGAAAGCAAAGGATGTACAATACTTACCTTGGGAGGGGGAAGGTCTGGCAGGCTCTTCTGAGGAGGTGACAAATGCAGTCCTGAGTCTCCATTGGTCAAGGAGTTTCTCTGATCCAGCACTGCAAGCCAGAATCACAATTATACTGATGACATGTGGCACCTCCCAGCAGAACACTCGCTACCCTGGGCTGTGCTGGAGCAGCGAGGTGCTATTTCAGGAGGAAGCACAGTGACAATTACAGGCAGGGCTGCAGGGCCACCATGTCATTTCAGGCCATAGCCAGGAATGTGACACTAGGAGACCCAGCAAAAGAGCTGACCTCTGGTTTTAGGGCATGTTTTTCCTTCTGTGAAGGCCAGACCCACTGCTGAGACTTTAAAGGGTCTTGAGAAGCAGCATGGGCAGACACTACACAGTATCTGGAAATCCACAGCACTTTAGTCCTTGTTAGCTCTGATCCTTGCTGCTGTGAGCAGACAGGTTGGTGACTATCTGCTCCTCTGCTGCCTTTCCCAAAAACTGGACCTAACACCACCCAGCTCCCAGGGCAAATTGCAAAGGTGGCTGTCTAGCTGACTGCACAATGGCTTATAAAAGCCAGCCACAGAGTAATTGCTGCTGAAGAAAGAGCTGCTCTTGAAGCAGCCCAGGCCAAACATGCAAAAGGGCACATGGCAGCACAACTGCTCCAGGCAATCCGTGTCTGCCCCTGGAGGGTCAGATTTTCCAAGCAGCTGAATGCAGAGTGATTCAGTAGCTGGAGTGGCACACTGAAGGTTCAGAAAACTTGTGTTCAGCCCCTCTTCCTCCACCACAGAATCCTTGGGTGGCCTCAAACTTAAGTGCCCAAATCCCACGACCTCTGAGATACTGCAATGCTCGGGAACAAGTGAAGCAAGGCATGAATGGCTGGAAATTTATGGACCTTGAAGGCATTATCTTGTGCAGAGGCAAAGTTCCCTTTTACAGTGTCTGTCGTCAAATACCTTGGAGAAATGAGGCTAAGGTAACCAGATATTGCAAGTCCAGTAAATTAAGTAAGGTAATTAGCTCCAAAATCTGGAGTGAGCTAATGCTGCAGCACCCCAGTCACCTGCTGATGCTCCAGCCACATTTCTTGGGCACACACAGAAACCACCAAGACATCATACAGTGCCCAGCAACAGTCAGCACTGTGCTCAGAATATATGAGCAAGAACTTTGCTGCATATTTCTGGGCTTTAAAAATAGAAGCTGAAAACCACATTACTCTGTTCATGGGCTAGGAAGCCACACTGACAGCTCTGCCCTGCCAGGTTGCAGCCTGCAGTGCCTGGCCTGATGGCACAAAAGTCCAAAACATGTCTCTTGTGACAGATAGTGGTCTCCTGGTCATCAGCACTAGCTGACTTTGATAAGTCATGAGGACATAGAGGTCCACGGACAGACACCGTCTCTAAGCAGCTGTCTGCACCCCTCAAGTAGGGCTGCTGGATGCCTTGTAAAGTTCACACTAAAGCAGGTGAGACTGTTCAGAGTAAAGCAGGTGAGCCTATGACAACAACTGATCATGGGGAGATCCACCTACCAAAATACCCCATGATTATACTGCCAGAGTCATACCTGCAGGCTGCTGTTGCAGGTTGTTGGCCTTTTCTGTAAAGGAGCAACAACGTGGCACTCTCAGGGCAGACACCTTCCATCAACAGCAGCTGCTGAGGCCATTGCTACTTTTGTAAGCACCAAAAACAAGGTTAAGATTTCCTAAAGCCACAGTGGCTATTCCCCAAAAGGGGATTATCTCAGCACTCATGGTTGTCTACACAGGGAACTTTTTAGGGGCCTATTGAGCAGAGAGAATCAGACAAGTCAACTCGCATCCACTTGTGTCAGGCAGAGCCTCCCCTGCTCAGCTCCAAGGAGGAGAAATCATTGCAGCAGCAAAAAACACTGTCAAACCCTTCACAAGTGGTGTCCATCTGTCCTTGATTCTCCAGAAAACCTAGCAGTCATCCCACTGAACCTCACTGTGCCAGGAAAATGCTGTTTGATTTCTGTACCAGCAGTTCCTCCTCCTCCTCCTCCCACCAACCTTGGAGCATGGGATGGAGACCACAGTTTCAGTCCTCACCCTGCTGGAAACCTGCCCACCTCCATGGACACATGCCCATGTACTCCAGCTGAGGAGCAGAGCAGGATGAGACGGAGCTTTGATTTTCAGGCTCTCTGAAAGAAGAACTACCACTTTAACCTTCATCCTGACAAGACCCCTGGAAGATGTTCCAGGGTTTTCTGCTCTGTGGTGGCAGAGGGCAGCTATTGCTGTGCCCAGTGTATGAGGACAAGCATCCAACGCCTGCCTTCAGAATGGAGAGTCTACGCAGCAAATGCTGTACAGACCCCTTCCTTCTCTGGCTACACATGCCAGCACCACAAATTACAGGCTGTTTCCTTACTGGGATGGAAGGAAAGGAGTCTTTTTCCCTAGATGAGCACTAACACTTTGCAAGTGTCCTCTGATAAAGATGTCTCTCTAAAACCTGCAGTTTGGAGAGAATTTAGAAAAGAGAAGGAAAAAGAAAACCCAGCCAAAATCCTGCTAAAATTCACATCTGTACTAACTGTGCTCTCTGTGTGCTTATCTGTGCTCTCTGTTCTTTGTAAAACTAAATGTTACCTGGTATTTGGGCTAGGAGTCCACCACATCAGTCCCACCTCCAAGACTCCTGCCCCACAGTGCTGACTTCAGGAGATAGCACCTGGCTAACTGAATAGCCCTGTGGACTTAAAGAGTAGAGACTCTAGTACATGAGATCAAGTAAATGATGGTGCCTTCATCACCCACAGCAGCAAATTCAATTAATGTGCCACAAAAAGGCACCTCAAAAGCAGTGTTGTGTTCAGCTTAAATCCTTATTGATGAAATTGCAAGCAGATACAGAGAGCAGTCAAATACAGTTTTTGCAGAGATAGCATATTTTGAAGTTTGGAGGTGGGACTTCTGGACCTGATGTACTATCACTTTGGAAAGCACTTCACCCTATGCTGCTAGAGCACACTTGAGCACAGCTACTGTGATGAAGAAACTCTGCAGGACACAAGAGGTCCTGTTGGCCTCAGCCAGAAAAGTGTTCTCCCCCATCCCATCACAGGTCTTTGATGCACAGACTGGCAGTAGATGAAAAGGGTAAAGGGAGCTGCAGAATCACGGGGAGATCCATATCACATCCCTATCACCAGTGGGCACCAGGGTGCACCTTCTGCTAGACCTGAACCTGCAGGCAGAGACCTTTCCATCCAGTTACAGAGGCAGGATCAGGGTGTACACCCAGCTGCAGCTGTGGCTAAGATCCCACACATGTGTCTTAATGACTTCAGCATTTCCAAATAACTCAAATTTTACTTGGAATAGGGAGGTTGTTGAAAACAGAGAAAGAGAGAAGTGCTAGGTCCCACAGGGAGTGATGGAGTGGGCAGGCTCATGGCCTTGATAGGGAAAAGTCTGAAATAAAAGAACCTAAACCTAAAAATAAAGTTTCTGAAATTTGCCCTGTGTTTCAGCATGGCAGATGAGTGCAAGCCTTGCTTTATCCACCCAAATGAACTTGCATAAAGAGATATTTCTGTTGCTGCTCAACCATTGGGTGCTACCAGGAAGCTGTGTGATCCTGTTATAGAGCATTACAGCATCACCCAAAGGGCCCTGTCTGGAGATCATGCTGGGGCTGCATGTGTAATCTAGGAGGACATCCTGTCTTCAGGGGCATTTGAAGTTAATCCAAATTCAGCTGCAGGTAGTTTAAAGAACAAAACAGAGCAAACAAACAAAAAAACCCAACACAAAGCAACAAAACCAAAACAACTGCGGAAGTGGAGCAATCCCAACTATTGCAGGACCAGCACATCAACAGCAGGCTGCATAGAGGCATCCTTGTCTCATCCCTTTTGATTGGAAACTCTGGGGTAGGACCAGCCCCTAACTAGGAGTGCACTAAGGACATGTGTGTCACTAATAATCGCATTCCACACAATTATCAAGAACAACTTTCACGATGAACTTCAAAGAAGAAGAGCATTTTTAGACAATTATGTTCTTCGCTGCGTTACAAATTCAAAACCTGGCTGATCTAAATTGGAAATTAATATTTTATCTAGGTTCAATTTCTTGGCTTGTACACCACGAAACTCTTGCATCCCTGGGAGATGAAGGTACTCTGCCTGTGCAGATGGTGAGGGTGCAAGCTGGGCCCAGGAACTTGCTTCAGTGATGACACAGAGCATCTGGGCCAGAGCAGAGCAACACAGCAAGAAGACACATGCTTTTCGAGGTCTCAAAGAGGTGAAGTGACTTGTTTTGTGGCCAAAGAAAGCATGAAGGCTTCTTTAAATACTTCAGCCACTGGAGCTTCAAGCCTTAGAAGGCAACATTTTTATCCCAAAATAACGACCTCCAAAGTGCTACTTCCAGGAATAACCTCACAGTGCTGGCAAGGACCACTATTTCCAAGGGAATGTTACAAAAATGGCAGTCCTTCCACACCATCAACTGCACCAGCCCTCAGAGCTGCCAGAGCACCGGCAGAGGAAGGCTCTAACTGTGTGTGCCTTCATCACCCTGCTAGACACGATGCAACCATTAATTTTTAGCTCCCTACCTTTGTCTTGATTGTCTTGGTCACTCTGCTGTTTATGGACTGTCACTTTGTTCATATAAATATACTCCTCATCGCCACCTGCAACCAAAGGGAAAAGTGAACTCTATACCCACACGTTGCTTTTACAGTGCTAAGTTTTTCCACAAAGACAGATGTAAAAAGTGCCTCCGCTGAGTACATGTGGGGAGAGAATGCTGGTTGAGAAAACGTGCAGGAAAAACCTCAAGCAATAATAAAAAGCTGAAAAAATTAAGTGCTTTATAGTCAGGAAATTCCGTAAGTTAAAATTTCTACTTAAACATTAACTTGGCCAAACAGTACATCCTGTGTATCTTACAAAGTGGATTAAATAAACTTAAGATTTAATATGGAAAACAGAAAGGATCAGGAATCTTGAGAATCCTTTGCTTGTAAAGCTGGACACATAACTATAGTAATTTTACATAAACAATTAGAGGTCACTGCAAAAATAAACTCGGTTTCATTTTCTCCATGTCTCTGCTTCCCACCAGCCTCCAAAAAAATGCTGCTCCAAGACCCTGCAGCAATTCCCATGACAGCCCACTGCCCCATCCATGGTTTTCCATGCCATACCACTGGACTTGGTGTAGACTCGCAGAAGGTCAGACAGGAAGCTTTTCTTCACAACAGCAGTGCTGCTCAAGTTCTCCTTGTCCAGTATCCTCAGAAAATCTTCAAGCTCTGTGAGCAGCTGCTCGAGAGCTACAACAGAAACAGAGACAACTTTTGGCAAAGCAGTTGAGTTGTGTGTCAAAAGAGGACATACATTAATTCCATGTGTTCTGAGACTCTTTGCATTTTTCTGCCCAGAAATAATTCATATTTAATTTTCCAGCTTGAGCCCTACCTCTATTTTTGGAAAGAAAGTGGGTCCCAAACTGAAAAAGTCTCCGACTTCCCTTAGTCTGTTCATACATCAGTGAAATCCTATGTAAGTACCTATTCTTCTTCCAATAGGACTTTTTCCTCAAGTGGGAAAACCTGAGGAACTCTGAGCATTTGGGCTGAGATTACATGAAAGCAGCTTGCAAGACCTTGATACCTGCATCGTGAGTCCTGGCAAACATCACTCAAGCCTCATTTGGCTTGGGATTTACTAAAGCCCTGCCTTTTGCTTCCTCTTTCTAAACCTCCTCCTTGCTTGGGAGGGATGGGGCCCTGGGCAACCTGGTCTAGTGAAAGGTGCCCCTCTCCGCAGAAGGGAGGTTGGAACCAGATGATACTTAAAGTCCCTTCCAGCACAAACCAATCTATGATTTTTTGATTCATTCTATGATTATTTCTCTCTCTGTATTGATTTGAAAATGTTTATTATGTGTGTCTTCCAAAAAGAGCACAAAAAATGTCCCAAAACCCCCGCATACATAAACCACAATTCAGAAACTTCTCAAGCTATCTTGCTTGGGTAGTGGCCTCACAGATCATTGTACCATGTGGAACTTAAGACAGTAGCATCTCACGGAGCCTCGGGAAACCCTGTTGTACCAAAGACATCCCTGCATACCCGAAACAAGCAGCTGGGACACACCACTCCCCAGCACCAGCAGCTGAGCCAGGCCAGTGGGTTTGTTTTCCTCCCAGGGAGGTGCTACCCAGCTCTGCCACCAACAAATCACTTCTCTGACAGGGCTCACACTGAAGCAACAGACGTTTAATTGCTTGCTTTTGTTCACACCAAGGTTTATCGAGGGCTAATTAGCAGCAGTGGCAGGAGCCCATTCTGAAGAGGAAATAACAGGGTATTATGTGGAGAGAGAGGAAGCACCGGCGCAAGAATGACAGTGTGTGGGAAAAACAGGCCAAACCCAGCGGGGACTGTTCCTCCCCTCTGAAGGCTCCCCTGCTACCCTGCTCCATCGCTCCCTGATGCTGAGGATCTGTGGAGGAGATGGGCAGTGAAGCTTGGGTTTGACACCACCACGCTGCCAGCCAGGAAATGACTCCTCAGCACTCCACCAGGGAATGTGACTTATGGATAGCTTAACTGGACAATGCTCCATTCCCTTTACTTACAGCATTTCCACACTGTATGATCCCATGATACCCCTAAGAGTCACAGTTCACACCAATGAACTATGAGAGTGTTAATATTTTGGTTTCATAATACAAAACATCTGAGTATCTCTAGCTCAAAGAGCTATCACCTCCAAAGTCACAAAGAACATTTGTTAAAGGACAGGAGATAGCCATCACCTTCTTACTCCCCCATCTCTAGCCACGAGGCAACCTTTCCTTGGGTGAATACAAGTTAGAAAATTGATAAATATAGCACAAATTATACTGTAAAGGTTTATGTTGCTAGACACTAATTGAGAAAACTTGCTACTGCTCTCAAATTGTATTAATCTTCACTAGCTTGACTGTAAAAGTCTAATGACTCCAGATCAATCAATAACAGTTCCAGAGGAACTGATCAACTGGTAGTTACTCACACTTCGTTTCATACCCTCTACACCAAATTAATTCTCTTTGGTCTGATTTAGGATCAGTAGGGAGTGGAAAACACCTGCATCGTGCTGTGTTGACTTGAATGGTTTTGCTAGCTGCTGCTCTGGCCAGAGAAAACAAGCATCACTTCAATAAACAGCAGCTTTTTTTCCATAAACTGTGAGAAAACAGGTAGTATTTGCTGACAACAATATTAGATGCCACTGATACCATTAAGCAATGAACTGTGAGATTTGGTGTTAAATCTACTCATAACTGGCTCCTCTCAAACTCTAGGGTCCCTGTTTCTTTTAAGTTTAAGAAAACCCCACTAGGGGAAGTCACAGCCTTGCTATATTTGTCTGCTTCAGTGGCCCATTTCAGAAAATTTAAATTGAGGTCAGTTCCTGCTGGTCAGGCCAGCTGGACAGGACGTTTATGTGTCGGGGTGATATCAGAAGAAACAGCACAAAGAACACCTAACCTGAATTTGAAGCTTCAGAAGCAGGTCAGCTCCCAATATCTGCTCACGTGGATGTCACGACAGTGGGTTTGCAGGGAAGGGGGTACAATTCCCATTCCCTCTTCCACCCCCACGACTGCAGAAAATGACTTTATTCTTCTCCCAGGCATCCACAGCTAGAGCACACACAGGGTGAGTGCTTATGAATAGCACAGCCCATACAGTAGGTTACATTTTCCAACCCACCAAAGCTGAACTCAGGCTTCTAGAGACTCAAAGCAGCTCATTTAGGATGTGATCCTGGGGCCACAGAGGTCAGTGGAAAGACTCTGTCAGCCTTGAATGGATTCAGAGTTCAGGGACTCAAGAGAGATTAATCTTGCTCTTCTGCAGCAAGAAACAGTATATAAACCATCTGCTCCTATGCAAGTATCTCACTGATCTCAGCTGGACATTCCCAATCCAAACCTGATATCTACAAAAACAAACCACCACTGACCATTCCTTCTCTTGTATCAGAGCTAATAGCACAAGCTAATACTTATCAGACTGATGAATGTGGGAAGTAAGAAGAACTAATACGATGAGGGCCTGTAAGATCTTCTGTGCAAGCAAGCATCACAGCAAGTCCCAGCAGGTCAATAGGATTAAAAACAATAGAGAGCCCTTATACATCAAACAATCTCAGGATTTCAAATGCTGGAAGTTACTGACTGATCTCAGCTAAAGACCTGTCATGCTGTGGTGATGATGTATGGAACATGATCATGGTAAAACCAGGTTGGTGGTTATCCAAAGCAGCCTGAAACAAATGGTTCTCCCTCCAAGCTGCCCTGTTTTGCTCTCCTTACCTTAGCAGTTTAGAAACGAGAGCACATAAAGAGGTAATTCCTGTAGCTAGGTTTGCTCTGCAGGGCAATAAGTTGCAGATGCGAGGAACATACTTGCAGAATCAAATGGCTGTGAGCAGCAGGATGAGAGAATCAGAAGTAGACAGAAGCCGAAGTCACAAGGCAGTGCAATTCTTAGAGGTGCTTTTGTGAAACCTTTTTCCACAGCTACATCACTCTTCTCAACTCTCATAGCACTTCTTTGTAACTCAACTAATCTTTGTGGCACCATCTCAAATAAATACATCCATACCATTTGCTAAAATTCATTTTGCTTCATGGAAAACAGGAGATTACCTCTAAGGTTAAGACTGTCAGAAGAATTAAGAGGCTTGGCCAAGGTCACTGTGAATACCTGTACTGAGTCCAATCCTCTCAAGCCCCAGGATATGACCTACTCCAATTTCTTACAAAGCATGGCCACAGATCTGGGGTACCACTAGAAATCACAAGACAACTCGTGTCATGTTCTTCTCCACGGCAACAGGCATCAGTAACTGGATAAAACCCATTAGGATTTCACAATGCACATTGGAGAGAGGTGTAGGAGCATCACAGTCACTGGAAAACCTACAATTTGCCTCTGCAGTGAGTGGATGATCACCATTGAAAGGAGTGTATTTTAAAGTGTATAGAAATATCACATCTTTACTGATGTAATAAGGACTTACGGGGGGGTTTACAATCAGAACTACCAACTCCTTCCTCTTGCATGAACTTAACTGGATGATGAGAGATGTTCTCCCTCCTTTTACTCCCAGACAATGCAGCCCTTTTTACAGAAACTCCTGGGCTGCCTCTGCCCACTGCAGACTCTCTGGGTTTGAAGTCTGCAACTCTGGTCACAGCAATAAGCAAAGAAATGCTTTAAACACAACTGATCTGTTTCAACAGCAATTCAGTGGCAGTAGGGAGAGCACTTAAAAGGGCTTCTTTTGGCAGGAGTCTATGCCTTTCTTTGCAGACAGAAAAGTCTCTTGCATTGCAGCAGTGTCTGTCCTAGTTCATGAGAAGCTAGAGCCAAGAATGAAGCAGCTTGCAAAGACCTCATTGAGGAAGCACATTCCTTGCAAAAGAGCTGCCAATTTTGCCTGACACCAAGGTCACTGAAAGGTAAATGACCATTAAACTAGATTATAAAAGCCATTCCTACCAATAACCACTGATCTCTGTCATTGTGCTACAATAACAACCTACATCTACATCTAATTACTTCATGTCTTGGCCTTATGAGGAAATGGAAAGACAGGCTCAGAATGAACTTTCATTCAAGTGTTTTAGTAACCACTGGGCAGGATTATGTTAGACCATTTAATCTAAATTCAATTACTTATTTTATCAAGGTAGAGGGCCCCAGTCATCAGACAAAAAACTGTAATAAGAGACATACTAAAAGACAAACGTTTTTCTCTGCTGAGATGAGAGGTGAAAGATAAGGAGTATCATTTGCTAACAGGAAACTAAGGCATAGAGAGATTAAGTGATTAGTCCAAGGATACTAATAATATATGTTCATATTCTTCAGCAGATCAGGAATATGACTTATCTTTTCTGTGTCCCAGCCTGCAGCTCTTGCTCCCAACTCCCCTGTCCTTGGATCCCAAAGTGCTGGGAGATATCCCACCCTCCTGCCCAAAGCAGGGTCTGGGTTTGGTGCTTTCAGCTTCACCCTTCCTTTCTAGAAGGGGCTGTGCAAAGCTGCTGGCAAACAGCTCGATTCAGGCACCAAGTAAATACCTGCTGCCTGTGTCATGCCAAGCTTTTTGCTTCAAAAACTTCAGAAAATCCCAAGACTGCAAAACTGGTAAAAGGCTGGTTCATGAAGGCCTCAGTCCACAGGAGCAGAAGGGCTCCTGAGGGGTATCTTGAGGGCCCTGCTCATGCCCAGCCTCCCCAGACTGCCTCCACCTTGCAGTACCTCCCACAGCAACCTCTGGGCCCCCATTTCCTGCTGACCAGCCCTGGCTGGCAGCACTGGGATTCCCCAGGGGCTGCTTTGGCAGAAAGCAGTTCCTTTCTAGCCCTGGTTTCTTTTTTTCCTTTGCTGCATAAAATGAATAGGGCAGCTGACGAGCGTGCAGAGAGGACAGGCGGGCACAGAGGCAGCATTCAGGCTGCTGAATAGCAAGTGCTGTCAGAAGAGCAGGAGGACCCAGCCCAGGCCTCCTTGGCTAATTTGGAATCTTACAGTAACAGTTGGGCTTTGCAAGAGGGAAAAGTCGCCCACGGTTACAGCTAGAGAAGGCCATTCTCCTCAGCTGTGAGGAAAGGCAGATGTGTGGATGGTGACAGCTGTAACAGCTGGATGACCCCTACACCGGGCCACCTTCCAAAACAGCAAAGCAGATCCTTCCTCAGACGAACCAACTCTCCTCATCCTGCAGGCTTCAGGGTCTTGCAGAGAAAGGAGCAGTGAAGAAAAGGGCACAGCAATGCTTTGGCCCTTCTGCAGTAGTTATGTCTCCTCTGCCCTGCTCTGGGTGCCACAGGCTTTGGGACACACAGGCAATGGAATGCAAGGAAGGACAGGTGGCAAATGGCTCGTCCAAATACAGCACTGGGAAGAAGCGATTTCTCTGTTGAACCCAGAAAGCTGCTCCTCTGAGAAACACCCCCTTCACACTGAAACTCCACCAGCCTTCACCCAGGGTGATGAGCAGAATAAAGCAGATGAGTGTAGACTATGGTTTACCACTCTGGTTTTGATCATCAGAAACAATGCTTTACTTCCCACACTTGTCCCTACAATGACCGGAGAGCCTTCCTTCTTCTAGCTTTTCATGGGAAGAGAATAAAAATCCAGCCCACTGTTGTCCAGTTGAAACTCCCCAGTTTTTTTCCCCAACAGACAAATAATTATGAATATGTAAATATTTGTAGAAAAAAGAGATCTCCCCACAGCAAAATGAGAAGTGCTGTGTTTATTGAAGGAAAACCCACAAAAAACCCTCTCCAAGCTTCTGGTAAACAATGAACTTTCTCACTGGAGAATCACTGCTAGATTAAACAGAAGGCAAAATTCAGAGTCCCGAGACAAGCTAAAATTCCTCAAAATAACAAAACTGTAGAATTAAAGAACTCCTATCAGAGTTTTCCTAATAAGCCAGACAAGTGTCAGACAGTTACAACCACTGTCACAAAGCTGTCTGACTTTCAGACACAGTGAGTGCTCACAAGGAAAAAAAGAAAGAAAAAGCAAACCCGCTCAGACTGCTTCTATTGATGTACCTAAAATCCAGTACCGCCTGGATTCACACTCATGTTGGGAGCATTAGGCTTGTCTTTGTTGCAGAGTATGATTCACAGAAGGAGAGAGGCAAACAATGAGTTTTGTTGGTCGTGGGCTGTGAACTGCGCAGATGAACCCAAGGAGCTCTGCGTGGGCTGCTCTGGAAGTTCGAACAACACTCGTATTGAGAAGTGGCAGCTCTAACCCAGGAACTCTGAACTTTAACAAAACGGCAGCAGAAAATGCACACAAAGCTTTTTTCAGTTAGCTGAGCAAACAACAGACTCCTCTTCCCTCCGCTGGAAGGTGGGAAACAGCATCCAAGAAAAATTAACAAAAAAAAATAAAAAAAGAAGAGAGAAGAGAAGCAGAACATGAAAATTACTGTGTCCTAAGGAGTTTTTACTGAGGACTCTTGTAGTTTAGTGCCATATTGCTTTATTATATCATAGAAAGGTTTGGGTTGGAAGGGGCCTTAAAGATCATCTAGTATGCAATGGAGGGTGTATGCATGAAACTTCAATATAGTGATGTCTTTCTTTGCAAAGGGTTTCAGCCTTTCCATGAGAGAGCAACTGGTGAGTCACTGGAGGTCTCACACTGCCAAATAAACTTGATGGATGACATCTGAGAGAAGTTGGCATCTCTTCCCTTTGGAGCATGCCATATTAGCAGACTGCCCATCAAACTCAGAAGATCCCCAAAGTTTTACTAGGCTACAAACTGCAAGTCTGTGCTCACGTGTTTAGTGATGTACATAGCATCAGCAAATGGGAACATATCACAGAGTGTCATGGAAAACTGTGCTGGGACCTGGGGTGGATCAGACTGTCACCCTGAGACGTGCTGCATCCTCAGCGTGTGGGGGACCGGGTCACATACCACTTGTGTAACACGTTAACTCCTGCTGGGGCAGAACTGAGCCAGGAAAACATTAGGGAAGCAATTAAAGAAACATCAGTGCAGTAGTCAAGAGATGAAATAATGATCAATCCAAATCAAGATATCTGTCAACTAAAAAAATTTGGACCAAGTCATGCAGGGGAGTATGTTAAAGACAACACTCTTTCTAAGGCAAATATCCCCAAGAGCAGGGCCTGGTGGGTTCTCTTCCCAGTGGGGAGGAAAACAATCCCAACAGTTTGTGCAAAGCAGAAATCATGTTTTGCTGCCAAGCCCCAGAGTTGAATCCTACACTGGTGTGACAGAGAGAGACACGATTTCCTCCGAAGCTTCCACCATTGATTCTCTTCTGTCCCTGCAGTCTTTTCTACTGTTTTTTTCCCCTTACTCCTTCAGTTTTGAGCTAAGATTGGTGGTTGGTTGGTTTGGGTTTTTTCTGCCTTGTGAGTGTTGCTCTCCTCTCCATCACTCTGTGTGGTTGATTTCACTGGGGGGGGGGTGGTGACCACCTGACCTGCAACTTAAAGTACATCCGCTGTTTGCTATCCAATGTAATGCACAGCTATATCCAGGAATGGGCTACTAAGAGGCGTCTAATCAAATAGAACAGCTTCTTTCAAGAAAAAGAAACATGCAAAAACCTCAAATACATGCCACAAACACATGGGGCTCTACTGCTGGAACACAGGAAAAGAAGGAAACCCAGAGCTGCCCACTCAGCACAGACTCGTTCTCCTCTGCCCCAATGCAGTCTTTGCTCCATAAATGGGGCAACATGTGTTCCCTGGACCTCAGCTCAGGTCTTTACCAAGGCTCCTGGGTTAAGGAGCATGGTTGCAGGCAAAATGCTATGGTAGACTTTGGGTTATCTGTGTGGTAGACTTGTTCATCACTCTGCATGGCTGCATCTGGAGGAAACATTTCCATCCTTGTCCACATTACAGAACAGCAGCAGAATAGCTGGCACACAACTGTCCTAATGCCTGCCGAGCCTACAGCTACAGGACCCCTCTTTCCCATGGAAAAAGGAAGCCTGGAATACCACATTCCCAAAACAGCGACTGAGAAAATGCAAAGTCCTAACGAGATTAACTATCACAATGATGGTGAAAGACAGCCCTGGAATGACACCCTGCAGTTTGTACCACTTCAACACAAATAAAGGAGGTTAACTGCCAAAAATATTTTGAGATGGATTTCTCTCTCTCAGGCAAGACACAAATTAAAGGAAGCTGCCAGATACACATAGGGTTGTGTTGTTTTTTTTAAGAGAGGATAAGCACACACATACACATGCACACACCCTCCTAAGGCCCCATATCAAAGCATTTTCCCACCATTCTCTGTTGATTTAATGGCATCATTTCTCCAACAAACAATAGGAACATAACAGAAGGGGAAAGCAATTATGTTTGAGAAAGCAAAAGCGAGAGCTCTGGGGTCAGAGAGAAAGACAGACACACAGCCCTGGCGTCCCCAGTCTTTTGCTTGCTGTTTCCTCTGCAGCAAGAGCTCTTCAGGCCACAACAGCCAGGGCTGGGCCTCTGTGCCTACAGCTGAAAAGCAGAATGACCACACAAGGCTATTTCACTAGTGCAGGGGAAGAACAGGTTCTAAAAGTATCCTGAATGTATCAGGATAGGCTGACAGAGCCTACAGAAATATCATCATTGATTGCTAGATTTCTTTCTTAATAATCTTGCTCAATCCCTTGTCCAAATATTGCATGCAGTCCTTATCCATCCTCTTCAAGGTAATCTGAAAGCCTAAACATGAGGAGGGAGTATCATAAAGCTCTGGTGCTGAGCAGCGTTTTCACATAGCAATGTGCAAACCAGAGATTGTTTTGCCCTGGAAACCCAGTGTATAATCATCAGCAGAGAAATTTGCTAAAAATCCCACAGACAACACTATCCTCCCCCCCAAAAATATCCCCCCCAAAATTCCCCAATCTACAGACATCACCAAAGATCAAAGCTTACACTCATTCCTAACATGATTCAAAGCAAAGCAGCATCTACTAAACTTCAGTTTAGGGTTAAGAACTGTGGAAGGGTAAGGTTTAGGAATACTACAAAGAGGCCAAATGACAAACCTTCTCCTGCCATGAGTCACCAGTGCTCAGTGAGAACCTCCCAACAGGGCTCCAACATCTGCCACCAAAGGAGGCCACGGCTCCCACCCACCCTCCCACACGCGAGGGGAAGGCATGGCTGCCAGATGACCTGAGGACAGTCTCTACTCTTATATTTAAGAAATGCCACCTTTATTCCTCTTCCACACCTCCACCATGACATTTCACTGAAGTCAGGGTGGCAGAGCAGCCTCCCAGGAGCAGGCAGCTCCCTTGTTTGCTTTGGATTCCCAAGGCAATTGGGCACCACGAGCTGTTTCAAGACACGTGTGCCCTGTGGGGAAACACCTTGTCCTAATGTGATGCTCAGAGAAAGAGAGGCTCTGCCCTGCTTCACACCCCAAACATCGCTTTCATTACTCAACAGGTTTTCAAATGGGGTTCAAGTTTTTGGTACCATTTGTCATCTGTGTTATTAATTGATGTTGCCAGGAAACTCCCAAATATATTTTCTTAGTGGAGGCTCTCCGTCCAATAATCATAAAAACAAGTATTGGTGACCTTGGGAAAAACAAGTGTCACTCATGGGGAGGAGCCTCAGAAGAGAACCTCTCCCAAGCCACCCAATTTAGGCAATGGCTGTACATACATTACTCTACCAACACAGGTCCCATTCACCACGTGGAAGAAACATGTCCTGCTAAAACACAGGTGACAATACTTGCAGGAAAAATGGTGAGAGTTCTCATAAGTCATGAGTGTACTGGGATAAGTTACAGAATACTATGCAAACCAAGGTAAAACCAGGGAAGACAGAGGGTCAGGATGCCGGTGGCCTTGGAGATTACTGGCGCTGCAAACCACTAGTGGCACAAGGAGATACAACGTGAGCTCCCACTTGTCTCCCTACAGATCCAGGCCCCACCTGGTGTGATGACCACACTCCTGGAATACAGATCAGAGAAGCCATGGACATTTATCCACTGAGATAAACAACTTCTGCAGTGACCTACCTAATGGATGGCTCCTGGTTTGACCCATGGTGACAGACCTGTCCCACTGCATGGGGGACTCTCTTACAAGGTAAGGTAGAGGCAAGTACCCAAAACGTTTCCAAGACTTAGAAATAAACCTTGATTTACCATTAGGGCCACAGGAGAAGCCCCCACCTGCACCCTGACCTTGAGCCCATCTCCAAGCAGCAGCAAGTCAGACTCACAGAGATGTCCAGGGGGAAAGAGGAGGCTCAGGACAAGACAATCATTTTGCACCTCTGTTGCCCTCCCCAGCAGGGCCCGGCAGGAGCCTTGGGGGCTGAGGCACTGGAAAACCAAGACACAGACCAGCATTTCTTTTTTTCCATGTGAATTGGAAAACTTCTCCCTTTCTGTCCTGACTGTGAGGCATGTGAAATGAAAGACAACTCTCAAAACAGCAAAAAAACCATTTACCAGATAAAAAAGATTTTCTTACTTTGTCTGTCTTGCACTTTGTTTACATGAATGAGAGTCAGATATCCAGACTGGGAACAATACTCTGAATTAAACCTCTGAAACCCACTACATAAATAGGCCAAAGGTATCACTAATTTAAAAGTTAGATCATTATTTTCATTTACCATTTCAGCAGAAAATACGCGACAAGAAACTGCTGATGAACGAGTTCAAGCCTTTTCAGCAGGTTCAGCTTCCTTGGAACTTTTCTAAACGCACTTTTGACTCTTTCATCTCCCTCTTAAGAGACTTTGAAAGCATCCTTGTAGCTTGGTTATAACTTAGCCTGGCATTTCTCTTTTCTCAGCATTACATGCTAATAAACACTTATGTCATCCTTGGTACCCAAGGATCTCATTCACGGAGCAGTGGTTTGGGATCAGCAGCTCATGCCTGGCTCCCTGTGGTTAGGGCAGGCCCCACCATCCTCACTCAAAACCACATTGCTATGTTTTCCATCCAGAAGAGGAACACAACATAGTTTGGCATTGGCACTAATGAATTAGTAACTTTTAATGAGAGTAATAACCTGAAGGAACTCTTTATTTACTTAGTGCTAAGTGCAGCCTGGCTAGTCCACCACTCTGCCTCCAGTGCTGGAAGCTGTTCTGTCGAGGACATGATTAGCATCTTGCATGAAGGAACTGACCTCGAGATAGTTTTTTAGCACTCAAAGGCATAAAGAGATGCATATCCTCACCACTGCCTGCCAGCTGGGAGGGAACAGCCAGCCCAGCAGCCTTCCCACTGCAGAGAAAACCCCTGGCCATTCGAATTGCTGATGGCCCAGAGAAAAAGAGGAGGCATAGATGTTGCTTTGCCTAACTGTTTGGGGAGCAGGACTTCTTGGGCATCACAGGCTGCCACTGCAAACCTCTACTCCACCTTTTGACTCTCCTTCCACCAACTCTGAACTTAAGCTCCAGCCCCAAAGGCAAAGCCAGGGAGACAAAGCCACAGTCTTTCAATCTTCTTGGGTTAGGAAAAAACCAAAGATTGCTTCTGTTGTGGTTTGTTGCAGTTTCATTTGTTTTATTGTTATCTGCTCACCCAGCCTTTCTAAGAAGCAGCCATTCAGATGAAGGAAAGACAAATGACTAGGAAAACACTCCCCATTTTTAGGACTAGGTATATTTTGTTGCAGAAGTCACTGAAAACAATTAAAAATGTGTGTGTGTTTGAGATAAAGTAACAATAATATGGATTTCACTTGTTTGTCTCAGGAAAAGAAAATAGAATGAAAAAAAAAGAGGGGGCAGGAGGAAGCTAAATTTCCCAAAGATGGGGCAGTTGCCCTCTCACCCTTACTTTCAAGGTGGGCAGGTGGATTTAGATCCCTCCCCTAACTGAAAGGATTTGAATTCATCTACTCTGGAGGCTGCTTCATCCATTTATGTTGCTACAGAGGGGCATGGGCTTTCCCCCTCAGAGTCCCAACTCAAACAGCAACTGGGATATAACTGCCATGTGTCTCTTTCTGTTCCACTGAAAAGCTTCTATATATCATGGTGCCTAGTCCAATACTTGACATTAGTTAAAAAGAAAACCAAACATAATCTTTTATTTGCCCCCCAAACAAGGTTTCTTTCAGGCAGTCACCCCAGAACAGTGATTTCTCTCACACTGACACCAACAGGAGTTTGCTGCCTCCCCACATTTGCCTGGGTGAAAAAATACCTAAGGGGAAAAAGTACTTGGCCTGGCAGCCAGATGGAAAGGGTAGGGAGCAGCAATCAGCTCCATCTCAGCCTTCAGCAGGGACATCTGTTACAGCTGCCTGGGTAGGCTGCTGAGCAGGTCACACACTGCACAAAATGCAGACCAAAAACCACAGGCACAAGAGCTGCCAAGCTCTCAAAGGCTGCTCAAGCATCAAACTCCTCCTTCACGGCATTCAAGAAATGTACGATCTAAATTTCCTCTCCATTTTGAATAACATCATGAAATTTCCATGTGGGACATGCCAACTTATGCTTCTACAAAACCCCCCTCCTGAGGGGCAAGGAAAGTGCAGGAAACTGTTTCAGAGATGTATAAGAGAAACTGGACCTACAGGAACCTCTCAGCAACAAAATAATACATCGCACTTTCCCTACCCGTGGTTATCCATCCTTATCTAGAGTTCTGTGCCTGTCTCAGGGCATCACGTCAAATGGGCATTTGAGGCTGGGTGTTGATATAAAGCAGCAGAACACAAGTGAAATCCCTGATGCAGGCCAAGACATCTCAATAAGGACCAGTGAGCCCAGCCCCAACCAGGTGCAGGCAAACCTGGGAAAGGTATCTGTGCAGTAAAATACTTCAGAGATTTTTCAGAAGTGCACTTTCTTCAGTATTTGCCCTTCATCACAGGCAGCCTTTTAGGTCAAAGCACATGACTTCAGCAACAGGGCTGATAACCTAAACTTTGGCAAAGATACACACCCAGCACTCACTGATGCTCAGACTCCGGTTTCACCAAGACATGTTTTCCCCTTAACAAACTTCACTGCATCCAGACTTCTGCTTCCCACCTCAGTCATCACACTTTTCAAATTTTCTGCCCTATTTGAGGTGCCTGCAGGAACTTGTCTCCTGGTTGACACAAGGCATGCTACCTTTTCTCGCATGAGTCAGCAGGCAGCAACAGGAGAGCTGTTCTTTGTACTTGAAAAAGAATTAAGTGATTTTGAAGCAGGAAAATGTTTTGGACTAGTTAGCTGACCGACAGCACGAGCGCTTCAGAAGAGGCTGCATTATGAGAAGCAAACTTCAAAGGGAGAAGTGACAAGGCCTGAGTGTTTGTGGTGCCTGAGGAAGTAATTAGAATTTAAAAGGGACACAGATTGGACAAGTACACTAGGCTAAGAAAGATGAACTGCTGCCAAAAAAAGTTTCTTTAGCTTTCCCTGCTCTCTCTAGTTTGTATTAGAAATGCAGTTTCATGAATTTCTGTGTCTCAAAACACTTTTACAGAAAATCCTTGCAGTTGTTGAAAACACGAGAAAGATGCCACCGTCAGAAACTAGATGCCTCCTGCTCCCATTTCTCTTTTTGGCTTATTAATACCTGTCTTGCTTTCATCATTCCCAAAGAGGAGAGGGTTTCTGCAAACCCCTCAGAGATAAGACATTTCTTAGAGGATGATTTTTTGTACATAGCACAGTTTATCTTCCTTCATCACAGGGTTTGGGGGTGTTTTTGAAGCAAAGGCTTCAAAGACTTCAAGAGTTGGTGAACACTGACGTTTGCTCTGCCGGTGAGTGACCTGCCAGGCCAGGAGCACTGCTCCAGCATGAGAAGTGTCATGTTAGAGATCAAACTGCATGCAAAACTCAGTGGTTTCCAGCTGCCAAGGATTATTGCTAAATTTCTGCTGCTGTGAGATCTGTGCTAGGGAGGCTTTGAACTGGTGATTCAAACAAATGTGAGGTTGCAACAGCAAAACTGCAGCTGAAAAAAGCAAAAGTCTGTTCTGGTTTTCCTCAGCAAGCTGAAGTGGCTCACAGCAAACTCAACATTTAGCCCCTTCCACCAGGAGGTCTCAACATTTCTGGTAAAGCAAAGGCCAAAGCTAGATCTCTGCAATAAAATCCAAGGACAGAAGAAGTGCAGCTTTGGAGTGAAGCCAAAGTCGGTGTTCCACCAAGGCCATTTCTTCCCAACATCTGTTCTCTACCTGAAGGCATTAATGCCCATTTTCTTGAACCTCTCCCCTATAGCAGAGACTCAACAGTTCATATTCAGACAGTGACTGAGACAACTAAAATGAGTCAACAGCTCTCTGAAGGCAAACAGGGCTTGTGTTGTCTCACCAAGTGCAGGTGAGATGTGGTGAGTCAGGCTGGAGGAATGAGCTCCTGGCACAGCCAGTCCCTCCTGACTGCCCCACTCCCAGCTCAGTGGGTCACTGCAGTTAAGGCTCTCAAGTTCCTTATCTGTCACGTGAGCAGGAAAAAAAATTGGTGGAAGTTTGGCAAGCTTAAACAGGCTTCCAGTAACTCTCCGAGGAAGCTCACAGGATGTCATAACACAAAGTATTTACTGAAAGTTGTCTCGGCATTTAAGTGTTCCTTATGGATTTAGTTCAAGCTGTGTTGGATCTCATCTGCTTCAAGTTTGTTGATCCAACCATAATCTCAAAGGAATGAAAGTTTTCACCCTATGTCACTTATGCCCACAGGTCTCATGAGGACTTTCTTTCACAGACTCCTGACTCAGTTTTGAGGGAAACAGAACAATCTTTTGTACAAATGCAGCTACTGCTGAACAAAGGCTCATCACAAGAAGGTATACGAAGGGTGCCACATTTCCAGACACAGTGGCAGATTGGCAAAGGAATCTTGCTATGGAAGTGAAGATACCACTTCAAAATTTGCTCCAGGACATATCAGTGGTACCATCAGCTTGACCCATATGCAAGCAGCCACCTGGGTGTTTGGGCCATGAATCAAAGGCAATTGGAATGCTGCTCCCTGTACTCACCTCTGTAGTCAGTGCCTGGAAATGGGTGTTCCTTAGAGGTGTCAGCTCAAGGGGCTGAGCAGGTCTACCTGGACTTTTGGACTGGCACTGGAAGTTGGAAGGTTGCACTTAGAATAAATTGGTTTACTTATAAAAGGAACATTCCTTTGAGAGCACAGAAATGCTTGGAGGATACATCAGTAGCACTGTATTGCTGTGCAATCACCACAGATATCTACTGGAGCTGTATCTCCATCTCATATAGATCTATGCAGCCCCACTGAAGCCTATCAAAATGTTTTAATTTAAGCACAGAGAAGGATGCTCTTTCATCAGGAAACTCCAGATTTATGCAGGCACAAACAGAAGAAGTTTCCCAATTCACATTAGATCCAGATGTCCAGCTCTGGGGATTCCGAAACACCAGAGAAAAACCAAGATGAAAGCCAAACAAATGCAAGCTGTACTTTACTGAAATGGGAAACCACAAACCACTCCATGTTCAATGGGAAGCCCAAACTTTGGGATTTTGTTTGTTTTGAAAAATTAAAAAAAAGACAAAATCCACCACCTTTCAATAGACAACAACCCCACATGCCAAGTAGAGCTTTTCTCTAGGATGGGAGGGACTGAGGACCAAAACCAAGCTCAGACTGCACAGCATCACAGGCACCGCCTCTGCATATCAGTTCTTCTGGAGTTGCTCTCTCCTGTTTTCTCTCATTTAAGCCATTCCCCTATATATACATATATACATGCTGCTACTGTTCCTTGGGGTAGGAGCCCCTGCAATACAAAGGCAATGACCTCTGAGGCTCAGAGGCCGGAGACCAGGGTTTCCTGGTCAGTACTGTCACCACAAAGGCTGTTCACACTCAGAAATACCAGCCAGGACCTGAGGAACTTGCACAAAAAATGTTTCTATGCAGCTTCCCATATTAAAAATAAAAAAAACTCAGCAAGTTCCTAATGGGTCAGGATCCAGAAAAACCTTCTACTTGCTGTAAGTGTGAGAGGATACCAGGACCAGACCTTTTCATGCCAGCAGAGCTCCCCTGGGCCAGATTCATCGCTCCAGCGACTCCATCCCAGAGGGGTGCTACAAAGCCCTTATAAGTTCCTGTTAACTGCACTAACAGACTAAGTTTATAGCCCTTTTGCATTAGCTCAAAATCCCAAAGCAGCTGGGAATTACCAATAAATTTGGCCTATGAACTCCAGCTGCATTACTGGTCATCTCTTATTCTCACAGTGACAGGAGAAGGATAGAATTGTTCAGATTCATCTCCTGTAGAAGCAGTGCTCTTTCCTCCAGTAGAGTGGTCAGTGCTGGCCATGCCAGCCTGTGTCCTGGTGCAGCATCCTGCATGGAAACCTGCTTAGATGCACAGTGAGGACCCCCACCTGGAGGCACAGCTGGGAATCCCCAAAATAGCCTCTTCCTGTGTGTCACAGCACATCTCAGAAATTACAGCCTGCTGCAAAGAAGTGCTTCCATGGTGTCCTTTTTTCTGCTACAGAAGGAAAAACCTCACTTATGTCCTAAGCTGCCTGCATTCCCTCCCTTCTTCTGCTGCTGACCGTGGTTCTACCAAGCACATCCTACCAAGGTGAGACCCAGCAGCTTCTGCAAGGGGCTTGCCCCCAGGTAATAGCCTTAGGAAACAGCCATTGTGTCCTCAGTCACCTTTCAGAAGGCCCTGTGGACAAAGGTGTCTGTTCCAACCTCCCCTTCATGCAACCCAATTCAGTATGAGCTGCTCGTGGTCTGACTGCTGAGAGTCACAAGGCAACCTTGAACTTCTGTTTGAAAATATTTAGGCAGGATGTCTTGCTGAGCTGACACATCTGGTTTCCAGAAGGACTTCAGATGGGAGCTGTGCTGGACTAAAACATTTCAGGATGCCCACAGAAAGATGGAAACAAGGAGCCTGGGACAGTCATTCAGCAACAGGAGGACTTGGAGCTAAAGCTGAAGAGCCCCAAGGGAGCCACTCCCATGGCTATCCCTGCTCAGCGGGGTGTGGATAACTTGAAGCAAAGTCCTCTAGTCCCTGCATGTACCAAGCACAGTAGGAGGTGATGTGAAGGCTGCATTCAATTCATCTATTTCCCCTAATCCATCACTAATAAGCCCATTTTTAGCAAGGGCAGACGTATGAAGTGCTGGTGCAACTGGCCTGTTGATGGCCCTGGTTCAACTAAAGCATATGGGTTAACTCCATCCCTTCATGGTGAACCCTTGCACTCACAACTCACTCTTAGGCAAGTCTGTGATGGGATCTGAGCCTATGTTCAGGCTGGGGGAGGGATGTCTCAGCAGCAAAGCAGGCAGGAGCAGGCAGGAACATGCCTGTGTAGTCAGTCTAAAACCTCCCAAAGCATCCCAACCAGCCATCAGGGAAGAGAGGAACTCCTAAGATGTATACAGTACTCATTCCTGACATATTTCATCTTCTAATACAGGCAGGAAGCAGGACCCAAATTTTCAGTAGGACAAAACTCCCTTTTCTTTCCCTTGCTACACCAGGTGTGGCTTAGTAGCACCAACCAGGTGAAAAGAATGGGTGGTACCTGCACCAACACAGCCCTCCCTATGCACTTCCCACTCAAACAGGCATCCCTTCTGCAAAAAGGGGAGAGGTGGGTAAGCAGGATGTATTTTGTCTCTTGCTTACCTAATAAAGATATAGACCATAAATTATAGCTGGTTTCCAGGTCCACACTATTGTCCAGCTAACATTAACAAAGGCAAGCAGGCAAACTCAGCACATACCCAGGAGACCTGGAAACACCCAGCCATTCCCAAAATAGAAGCAACTTGGCAAGTCACAGCTGGAGCATGGCTGGGCCCCCACTCCCAGCACTCTGCTCTCCCAGGCAGCGCTGCAAGCAGTGGGTCAGGAGGTGCATTCCTCTGACAAAAATACTATGAGAAAAAATGACCGAGTGGCAGCACCAGCAAAGTTCCCCACAGAAGCCACAGGAGCTGCACTGGTCCCCTTTATCTCTGGGATGCTATTGGGACTGAGGGACCCCTGGGAACAGGGCTGCTTCTCATGACATCCCTGCAGAGTGCCTGGCATTGCCTTCAGCCCTTTAGGGATGCTGCAGCCCTCAGAAATTGTGCTGGGATCCTGGTTTCACCAGGAAGAAGGGAGATGTGCAGCAGCACTCATTGTAAAAAAAAAAAAAACCAAAACCACAAAACCACCAAAAAAAAAAAAAAAGGCCTGAAATCAGCACAAACTCCAACTGCAATCAGCTCATTGCCATAGGAACAGGTTTAGTGTTATGGCAGACAGACAACTAGTGTCCTTCTGGTAACCTTGGGAAAATCATCAGCTTTTAATTACAAATCTGGGGGAACATCGGATATTAGAGTTTGCACTGCCACGTTACATCTTGGCTCTGGTTAAGGGTTCCCTTGGCTCCCAAGGTGCTGGAAGACAAACATGTATTTTCTTTTCATTTCAAGATAGCTGAAAGCCACAGACTGAGCAATGATGAGAACTGTATGTGAGGAATAAATGAATAAAACATTCTTTAACAAACAAACAGAAATCCCCTGGCCTTGAACCCCCAATCAGGGGGACCCCAGGGAGCCAGAGAGATGCAGCAATGGTGGAAACCATTGGGCCAGCAAGCCTGAATCGATACCTGGTGCTCCACAGCAGAGCAGATTCACGGGCAGCAGCAGCAGCCGCCCACCTGTGAAACAGCCAACAGGACACAGGGCTTGGGTCCACATCTTGGGGTCTCAGCATAGGAAGTTCTGATTCTCAGCATGGCACACAACCCCCACCAGATGGGAGAGTGAGTCTTTACTGAGACACTGCCAATGTGCCCTACAGTCTCCTTCCAGCCAGGGCTGCACTGCCCTGCTGAGGGACAGGCTCAAGCTCGCCAGGTGCTGCCTGCAAGACCCCACTGTCCCAGACAGCTGCTGTACAACCCCCCAGGTGCAAGGAGCCCATGTCACACTTGCTTTCTATTTCTTGCAAGTGTGCAGATTAATTTTGCCTGGCCACAAGGCACCATGCAGACTTACTGCTTTGAGCTCTGGCAGATTTGGGTTACATCCAGTTAGCAAGCCCTTTTCATAAGCAAGGTTAAGAGCAGGGATTCTTTGGCCCGAGCAGCATGTCCCACAGGTCACACTCGCAGCGGGTGAAGGAGCCCTTTCCTTTATTCACTCACCATTTCCTGCCCATTTGATTCAGCAGCAAACTTCCTGTTCTCCTAATATGTGTGTGGGATATATGGAGAGGAAAGGAGCAATCCCTCCCTGATGTACTTCTCCTCCTTCACTGTCTCTACTTCCCCATCACACAGTATCAGGATCACAAGCTGTTTCACCCTGCTCCTTCCAGGAAGGGGGAAGCTTTGCAAACACAGTCCTTCTGCTGAGAAGGACTTTTTCAGGGAAAGCAGGGACAGAACTAACAGCACCCGCAAGCGAGGCTGCACATGCAGTTTATACAAGAAATCAATGCAACAGTGCAGGGGAAACTGCCTCCCCTGGGTAAATGGCACCCCCAGGCAACTTTGCTCATTAAGAGGAGATCAGCTGCCAGAGCAGAGGGAAGAAGGAGAGACCCAGCACAATAACCCAAATCTCCCTGCTCTGATTTTGTTATTCCAGGAGGAAGGGGAATGGAAAGGAATGTGAGTAGGCTGCAAAACCACCAGTTAACCCTGAGAGCGCAGGACCAGACTGGGCTCAGCCCCTCTGTGTCACAGCACAGGCTACTCCACTCCAAAGTGGCCCTAGGAGAAGCCCTGGTGCTCCCTCTTGCTTACCCCTTGTGCAAATGAGATCAAAGTTACACTGCTGCAGGCTGCAGCCACGGCAAGAAGCAGCCAAATTGGCCAGAGCTGTACAGGCATCCTCCCCAGCACCTTGGGTGCTGTGGGGTGAGCGCAACCGGCCAGTTCATCTTAGCTGTGAGCACTGCAAATCTGCAAAGCTCTTCCCCTGTGCAAGCCTTTTTTGTACTTCTGTCCCTGCCTTCAGCTCACATGTGAGGCTTTGCAAGGAAAAAACAAGCAAATTAGCCCAGCAGTTTGATGCCTCCTCAGTGGCAATCCATGTCAGCAAGCAAGCCTGAGGACAGGAACAGAATGTGGGGGGAACCCACCACCTCTGGCCCAGATCTCCGGAGCACCAGTCTCTCCTCCCAGCCCCTGCAGTGCTCCAGTGTTTCTGTTTTATAAATACACATGCAGCGCCAGATGACTCAGCCCGCTGCTTCCCTTCAGGATTTACAGCCGGGATACAGGCAGCGGTGCAAGGGAAGGTGCAGGGAGTGGTTTTACACCATGTGAAAACAATGTCATTTGTTTTGCTGGGCACACTCGCACCCTCCAACAGGAACACTCCTGCTGGAGAAGCAAAACCGAGCACAGGAGCCAGTGGCATCCTCCATGAGCAGCTGTGCAAGGCCCCTTGCAAGGTGCATCCTGCACAAAGCTACAGCAGACACATGGGATCCTGCCTGACCAAGTCCCTCCAGCAACACAGCTGTGGGTGTCAAAGACACTGACTCAATATACTGTAATTTAAAACAAAACTAATCTCTTCAGTTAAAAAAAAGAATCAGTTATCCCAAAGACTTACAGCCCTTCCCTCTCCTCCTGAAAAATCAGAGATTAACAAGCCTTTGGTTAAGGACTGTTTTGCTGGAGGGATGGAAACCTTGACAGTGGTGACACCTAAGGAGTAACAGATGTTCCTTTCCACTAGAAGTCCCTCCTGCCCAGCTGAATTCCAATATGTGTAGAGACCCAATGTGACAATCCTCTGGTGAGGAGCATCCCAGAGACACTTCCAGATCTCTAAAAGTAGAGGGCAGCCAAGGGAGATCAACACAGCAAACACCACACTTGGCTGGGCTGGAGGGCAAACTGGCCAATAGCTCTGCCCACATCAACCACAACTGGCCAGGGGTGGGAGCTCACCTTTTGTTCACAGCAAAGGAATGGAAAACAGCAGCTTGAAGGGCCTGGGAAGTGACTGACCTTCCAAGAGAGACTTCACACTGAACCAACCAAATAAATAAATGAGTGCATTTTCCCTCCAGCCAAGCAGAACTGCTAATGAAACCACTTTTCTGTATGACACACTTAGCAGTGCTTCGAGGAAATCAGGGAGGCAGTAAATTCATTAGCACAGAAAAGCCTCATCTTCCAGCCCTGACAGCACACTGTCAACACTCAAGATTTGCATCTATAGAATAGCTTTAGAGCCACAAATTCAGAGACACCTGGAGGGTTTCAAAAGCAGATCCAGTGCAATGGGATGGGTGTTCATCCATACAGCTGTATCACATGTTATGGGAACACAGGCCCTGCTCCAGGAAGCTAAAAATCCATTGACTGACACAGATTGTGCCACTATGGAGAAACATCGTAGGATGGCTTGTGTGCTCTTTCCTTTAAAAGTTCCTTCTCTGTTACTGAAGATGTAGAAGCATCTGTTAGGACTGGAGTAATGTACACTCCCTGGACTAATGTATGCTCCATCCCAGATTTCTCACCAATCACAGATATCCATTCACAGGGATTGAGCTGGCAACCGAGAGGTTTCACTGCTCCCATGTGTGAGGTGGGCGGGCACCTCTGGAGACTGTCTAATCCAAGCCCCTCTTTGGAGCAGAGTCAGCTGCAGTACATTACTCAGAGCAACTCATTCCAGTTTCCAACAGCCCTCACAGAGAAAATGGAATTTTCCTGTATTCCAGTTTGTGCCGATTGCCTCTTGTCCTTCCACCAGGTGCCACTGATAAAAGCCTGTCTATCTTCTTTACTCCCCCACACCAGGCGTTCATATATATGGAAGAGATCACCCTGAGCTGACTATTCTCAAGGCTGAACAGTCCCAGCTCTCTCAGCCTCCCCTCTTGTAAGAGATGTTCCATTGGCTTCATCATCTTTATGGCCCTTTCCTGACCCAGCTCCAGTGTGTTCATGTCTTTCTTGTACCAGGGAGACCAGCATTGGAGCCACCATTCCTCATGTCTCTCACCAGGGACAAATAAAGGGTTAAAAACACCTCTCTCAACACGCTGGCAACCCTGTGCCTAATCCATCTCCAGAGGCTGCTGGCCTCTTGGCAGCAGGGCACACTGCTGGCTCACATTCAAACTTGGTGTCCACCAGGTCCACCGAGTGTTTTTTTGCAAACATGCTTTCCAGCTGGTTGGCCCCAGCACATACAGGCACCTGGGGTTATCCCTCCCAGAGGGCAGGACTTTGCCCTTCTTTCTTGAACTTCAGGAGATCCCTGTTGGCTCATTCCTTCAGGCTAGCGAGGTCCTTCCTAAAAGCAGCACAACCACCTGGTGTATCAACCACTCCTCCCAGTTTGGTGTTATCTACAGAACTGCTAAGGATGTACTCTGCCCCTTCAGCCAGGTCACTAATGAAGGTGTTGAACAGTACTGGTCCCAGTATCAACCCCTGGGGCACTTTACTTGAGACTGGCCTCCAGCTGGATTTCATGTCTCCAGTCACAATCCATTGAGCATGGCAGTTCAACCAGTTTTTGCCTCACCTCACCATCCACTTCTCAAGCTTGTACTTCATCAAGTTGCCTGGGAGGATGTTATGGGAGAGTGTCGAAATTAAGTCAATAAACACCCACTGCTCTCCCTTCATCTAGCAAGCTGGTTACCAGAGTTTTACACACATCAAGACTGTAATATGAGAGGGTGTAATAAATAAAGCCAACATTTCCCCAAGCTGTCTAATCATCAAAACCCAAACATAAGTAGTAAGGTGTGTTTGGGGTTATTTAGAGCAAGCAACATTGTGTATCTGTGGGTTGTTTGTATTTTTGTGTTAGGATGAAAATATAGAGAGAAGAATACCCATATATCATCAGACAGACAGAACATGGTTCCCTGACCTGTATTTCTGGATGATACCTTAAACCAAACAACAGTTGCAGCAGATAGATACTGTGTGGGCTCATTTTAATCAGCATTCACCTGCATTCAGTTTAGAGCAGAAACACTGGCACTGTGTCAAGTTACATCACCCCATTTTGGCAGCATCTGAATGCCTCCCACTAATGCATCACACCTTCTCTCTTGCCCTTTCTTTTCATGGGGTTAGAAGAACATCTTGTTCAGGACTTTTGTATAGTGTATACAAAAATCATACAAATAGGTTGATGTTTCTTTGTTAAAGTCTTGGGCTTTTGGCCTCTTGCCTGAACTTCATCCCAAGAGAACAATTCACTCTACATCAAAGAAACCCTGATTTGAGCTTCACCAATGGACAGGGTTGCTCCAAGTAGGCTGACCTATTACAGCCAGAGGAAGGAAGTCAACCTGAAGAACTCTTACTATACTGACAGCACACACAATATTTATCCCACTGTGAAAGCCACACATGAGCAGCTCCTGGCCACAAATAAGAGCAGCTTTGGACAGACAGGATGTGTATGCAGGGCTCTCACAAAATGGCTAAATACAGCTCACACAGCCTTCAGCCATTCCACTCAGGCAAGGGCCTCTCCACACACCCTGAAGGCAGAAGTTCAGGTTGAGTACAAACCACTATCTTTTTCTTATTCAGCCTCAAAATTTAGCCAGTTCTTTACTTATCTACAAGCTCACCCATCCACAGCCCACCTCCTTGGACAATAACATCCCAATCTGGGCACACATTTGAGGTGGACAAGACCATCCCCATGTCTGAGTACCACCACTGCATCCTAAGCCAGAAAACATCCACTTTTTCATCCAGAGACAGGCTTTAAGACTGGGGCAAACATATTTCTTTTCAATTTATGGTTAACAAAATACTTGCTTTACAGCAGTCAAACAAAATACTTCATATAAACTTTTCTCCATGTTGTGGATGGGGAAGAGAGCTCAGAAAAGCAAATCAGAATAGTTTACTCAGGGGGGCACTTAAAGAAATTGCATTTGCCAGCACAAAGTCATTTTGACAGAGATCTGTCTGCCTTTCCTGGTTTAACCCAGTCTGCTAGATCTAGAGTCTAATTTCCTTGAAGTCAATGGGAGACTTTCAGTAATACAGTGAGAATTTGGTCCTCAGATTGAAGTAACATAAATTATGTATACTATCAGTCAAAAAATCTAATTTAAGAACCATTTTTTAGGTTGAATATTGTATTCAAACATAAACATTATCACAAAGGCCTTGGAGGGCTTGGACAGCTCCAGCCAACAGGCAGAGCCTAAGAGGTTCTGTGGAAACAGGGACAGTAAATTCTCCAAAATTAGTTTATTTGTTGGCAAAGACAGCACAATTCCCTTCTGATTTATTTCTACTTTGAAAAAGACATTCAACACCTTTCCAGCATTAAGACATTTTCACCCTTAAGTCCAAGAAGGGTTTAGAGGTATTTATGCCCATTTACTGTACATTTCCAAAACAGTGCGGAGTCTTGGCAGGCTTCTCAACCAGCTGTGAGCCTCAAATCCACCAGAATGTGAGGAATAAAATATTTTTCCTCCCAAATTTCTGAGCAGCTGTTTCTCAGGAAAGACAATGGTCAGCTTTCAATGGATCTACATAGCTGCTGGGCAAGAATTAGGACACAATCACTTTAATATTGCTCACAAATCCAAGGCTGTCTTCACCTCTGTAGCATAATTTTAAGTGATTATTCCATATCATAGAGAATATTTCTTAAGATGAACAGGCTTTCAGATCTTCTAGATTCAGACCCCAAATGAGATTCAGGTTAGTGAAAACCTTATTTACTTCTGCTGGGTTTGGATCGGGCCCCTCCTACGTAAAAAAGCCCAACAGTTAATGGACATGCAGCATACATGGAACTTCCACTCCTATTAGCAGGTCTCTCTGAGACAAAACAATTTTCCATCCATGCATTAAGCCAGTCCAATACTGACATCAGCTCATTTCCATTGATCCTCATTACGTAATAGTGACTTAATTCTCCACAGAATTGAATTTTCCATATGTTTGGATCTTTTGCAGTTGCTACATTACTTCCTTGTTCCCTGCTGAATTTATAATTTATTATCTCTTTGTCCTATACTTAAAATTGTGGCCTTTGCTGCAAGCAGAAATTTCTACAGACTTGTTATGGTTTTCTGATACATTTATGACATCAATTTCCTTCCATCTGAGAGACCTCCATGACAATAATGCAGTATGGACACCACTACAGATTTCAGGATTGCCACCAATTCTGGAGTGAAGTTACATTTTGTTACAACATACATTAAGAGTAGCTAATATGGCATCCAAGTTTTTAGGTACATTTGCTTTTATTTATAATTCATAAACATCAATTTTATGAGATCTGGAAGTTGTCCAAAAACCCCAACTGACTGCAAAGGTTAAAGTTTTATGGCTGTAGATGAAAATTCTCACTGCATGTGTCCCACCCAATAGACAGAACTCTCTGTCAAGAAGTAAAACAATCATGATCTCTCAGCAGCTTCACCTGGATAACAATAACACCTTTGGTTCAGTCCTTTTGGCTGTTTCCTGGAGAACTGGAGTCCACATTTTCAATCTCTTTGAGAGTGCACACATTTCCAGTGCTACTCACAAGAAAATATTTTTCACATGATGCCACTGGATAAAGCCATTAACTTTCACACTACTCTTTTATAGTAAAGGCAGTTCCATGCACTCAAGACAGGAGTAAATTGGAGCATGGGAACATCAAAAACACCTCCAGAAACTAGGAGTACACCTGCACTGTCATGCTACAGACTGCTGGAGTTTTATTTGGGTTAGCCAAAACTGCACAACATCTCCACTGACACAATAAGATACAACCCACTTTGTATCCCTGCAATATCCCTTCGCTTCCTTTCCAGATTCATTGAACTTATTTTCCATTTTCTTGCTAACTCTAATGCAAGAAACCTTACAAAACTCTACCAGAGCTATTCACATACTTGAAGTTCACAGAAGTACTTCAGGACTTCTGTAGATTAAGGTTTGAGAGATCAATTACAATGTTGATCCAATCTGAGAATACTAGTCAGAGAGCAGGCTAAATTCACCTAACACTTTTCTTCCCATCCTCCTTTCCCATCTTATTTGTATTCACACCCACCTCCCAAATTTCAGGAGTCCAGGCGTAGGCAGTCCTGGTAAAGGAAGGCTCAGATTTCTTGTCAAATCAGCACTTTGTTCAACAAGAACACAAAAGCTGCCCTGATAAGAAACTCAAGAAAGTTATAGGAAAGGCTACAGCATCTACAACTGCAAGAGCAGCACCCAGTCCCTGGCAATAAGGAGTCGAGACAAAGCAGGAGGGCTCAGCTTGAACAGCTGAAATGGTGTGGGGGGGCTAAGAGCAGCCCTCCAACGTCTAGGAGGACACTAAGGAGAAGACCCAGCTCTGTGGACATGATTAGAAACAGGGAGGTGCCAACTGGATATATGGGGAAAAAAATTCTCCATAAAAATTTGTTGTGGCAGGTCTGTCCTCTGAGGTTTTCAAGACCTGACAGGACAAATTCCCAAGTGAGATGGTCTGAATTCAGCATTGGCCCTGCTCTGAGCATGTGGCTGGGGTGGAGACTTTTCCAAGTCCCTTTAGAGTTGAATAGTAAAGCCTCATTAAAAACACATTCAAAAATATCCTCTTGAAGAGGTTGAGATTTAGGGGAAAGACAATCTAATAGAAGGATCCTCAGGTTGAAGAAGTCTTTTCTGTGGCAGAAGAGCCACTGTCCACAGGAAGACTACTAATAAAAATAAAATTAAAGCAATCATCTGCTCCTCAAGCCTTCATAGAAGGAAATTCCTTCTGCCTCTGCAGGTCTTTGAAAATGATGTTAGTTCCTGGAAATGCATCATCAAAACAAATCATCATAATGGTATGTACAAAGGGAAGTTGGATGAGGAAGAGAAGCATTTGATGATATCTGGGAGCTCTCAGCCCTCTCTGCTGTAGGATGGACAGCAGGTGCCATCTCCCTCCCACACACTCCAGGGTGGGAGAACCTGTGACCCTGTTCCTTCCTCCCTGAGGAAGGGAAGCAATCCATCAGCCCTGCTGCACACCTGCAAGGAGTCAGTCCCTCGTCCCTCACCTGCACACCCTGCCAGAGGCCGGTAGGGCTGCCCTGGCCGTGTCCTCAGCAGCTGCACTGAGCAGAGAGCCCTCCCAGCCACCACAGGGGTGGTCCCTGCTGCCAGCCTGCAGGCCAGCTCAGCACCCCCTAAGCACCTTGTTGCCCTCCAGCCACACTCTTGCCACTTTCTGTTTGCAAACCTTGAGCTTCTGCCCCATCTCCAAGCACAGTCTCTGCACTCATGTGCGCACAAGCCTGACAGATCACACAGTGATGTCACGGGGGACAGCCACTGCCTGCTGAGTACAGGTGGGCTGTGACACTGGGAGCCAGGGTGGTTTTGGTTTGGGGACAGCATGCAAGGTGGGCAGCTGCATCGTCAGCACATCCCCTGGTACAGACATACCATCTCCATTTCTCACATCACAGCACTGGCTGTTCTTTGGCATCAATCAAAATGGCTTTTTCCTTGCAATGCCAAGAAAGTAAATTGACTCTTCCATTATATATATCCAACACTAATACATGCCCTTATACACCATACCCGTAAGAGTAATAAGACCTCCCAATACACAAGACCTTGCAATAACTGAGGTAAGTCACTTCACTGGGAATATTTTGCATTTAGATAGGGAGAACACCAGAATATGCACACTTTCCAGACAATGGGATAAACTAGATGGCCTAAAGGATCTTTTCCTCTCTAATTTTGTCACCTCCATACGTGCAAAGCTTGGACCACCTAATCAGACTACTACTTCGTAACAAATTCTGTGACTAGGGCTACAACACAGACAAGGAAAGCCCTTGGACTGGAAGTCCCTGCTGCCAGCCATCACTGAAGAACCTGCACACCCTCAGCATCCTGAGTAAACCCACTTAACAGTGCTTTGGTACTCAACAGACTGGTTCCTGTCCCCAACACGCTGTTCCTGCTCCCATTGCTGCCCAGACTGTCAGCAAGCCAAACCAGCAGAAGAATAACCTGGTGAAAAGCCAATAGCTGATTGCTGGTGAGAAGGAGAACTAATGCCAGAGATGGTGCAGGCAAGGAGCTGAGATTGTGAGGCTGAGGGCTGGGCCATCCTCCTCAGCAGAAATAAACTGTTAATAGCAGGATACTTCACAAGGCAACTGCGCCAAAGAAGTCCCCACCTCCTGCATGCAGTCACCCAAAAGAACTAGGAAACATTCTGAGGCCACCTTCAGGTAGATACCCATTTGTCTGTAGCCTATAGAGCACAGACAGTAGCACAGAACAAAACACAGGTCAGTGGCTGGATAGCGAAGCTGCAAAAATAATGAACACCAGTGACACTTTCCTTTCACACCGGGAATTGCCAGCATCTCTCTGTGTCGAGCCAGATGTGTTTCACCACATCCCCGGGGTCCTGGCCACGCCAGCACGGCTCAGGCCGTGCATGTGAGCTGCAGCAGGCGCAGAGACCCAGACACAGCCCAGCTGTGTTTATTCTGTCAGCTGCAGTGCCACAAAACACAGCTGCATTGATCAGGGCCCGTCACCTGGCTCCAGATAAAAGCAGCTCAGTAGCAAGATGCTGGCCCATCCCTGCTCCGTGCAACTGGAGCCAACCCAGTGACCAAGCAAGGTCTGGCTGCATCTGCCTTCTCATCCAGAGAGCTGTGAGAGGTGACAAAGGGGATGATGCATTGAGGCAGGGTGAAGAGGGGGCAGCATAGATAGATTATGGAGCCTGACTTGGGGCCAGGAGATCCCAATTTTTATCCTGGCCTGGTCTGAGCTGTGCTGCAGGAAGTCTTTCCCCTTCCTGCTTTGTCCACATTGCTCATTATTCGTATCTTGATAGGAATGATCTTCCCCCACCCCCAGTCCTTTCTGACTTCAGGAAAACTCTTGGCAACCAACATCAGAAGTGGTTTTTTCTCTTTTCAGAGAAGCCTTCACACTTCATTTCAGATGGCTTTTTTATGGTTTTCATTTTCACATAATATATACTATGACTGATGTGTCAAAGCCAACATAGCCTAAATCTTCACATTTTATTTCTAAACTCGCTATAAAGAATAGTTTCCTGCTACTGACTGAGTCATCTCCTCTAGATCAAAGCTTCTCCTGCTCTAACTGAAACAAAACAGTTTGGTATTTGACTCTTTCATCTAGAAGCCAGTTCTGTCTGTACTAAGCAGCAACTCCCTTTACATATTCAAAATAGAACATTCTCCTTCCTTCTGTCAGTATGATGGCAGAGCAGGCCTGCACATTTGGGAATAACTGATAAAAAGCAAGTGTATGAATGAGGGAAGGCAATTGTGCAATCAAGGGCTGAAAGAAAATTTGAAATTCCAACCCAGAATCTGGGACAAGTAAACATTCTTAGGAGCACCATTTCATCTGCAGCTGGAGAGGCTTCAGCCTAAAGGGTCAGAGAAGGTGAAGATGGCGTGGATGCATGGAGTCTGTTCTCCACTGCCAGCTCAGCACCAGGGACCTCAGATCTTGCTGGGATGTCCACAGATGATTTGGCTGCATGTCTCCAGTGCAGTAGAGCCTCCTCATCTTTCACAGTCCAAATAACTGTGTCTGGAGCAAGGGTCAGCCGTGTCAGCGCTATTAGCACCCGGAACTGTGAGCGTGGCTGCTTAGCTAAGAAATTCCTCCTCTATCACAAATCAGCTTTCGTCATATTAAATTCAAAGGCATCTTTATCAAGTGCACCAGAAATACGGCTAAGTAATTTCTTAAGTAATGTATCAATAAAAATGGATAAAACTTGCAGTAAACCTGATGTAAATCTTAGATCCAATCTGACCCTTGTGGTCAGCCCATTGTCTACGCTGGAATGACACAAGGAATGAATTTGGCCCTTTCTACCTTGCCTAAATGTGGGCCAAAAGACAATCATGTTCACAGGAAAAACAAGAACATATGCTGGAAACAGAGCATTTCCAACAAAAACCTCAATCAGGCATAGAAACAAAGCAAACTGCAAAGATTTCATAGCTTATCATAGCTTATCAGGAGTGTCAGGGTGAAGTTGTCTGACCAGAGTCACATGTTAGAAGAATACCTTAAAGGAAGCATCGGAGTATCATCCAGACCTACGCATTTCTTAATGGAGACACCGAGCAGCCAAATGATGTACGAACGTAGAATCTGAAAGTCGTACAGTCCATGGCCCTTATCCTGGTTTTGGGGCAACACTAGTTCCAAAGAGACAGTCAACAGCCTATATTAACTGTGAGGATAGTCTGTTTTATCACCTGCACAGCACTACCAGGACACCCAACATACGACCTTCAAACCCTCTCACACAAGTAACATTCTCTGTGCTCAACACCCAGCTGACCACCACAAGAATAAAAGGCTGGCCATAGCTGAAATGGTATCAGCAGCAAATGAAAAAACGCCCAGCACATAAGCTTAGGGGATGTCATTATTTCAGCCAAAGAATTGAAGGAAGGCTGACGTAGCCAGTCCAAAGAAATGAACGCGAAATTCTGTGTCGTTTAATACAAAATTTCAGCCAGAGTCAATCTTTGCCTCTGAGTGCTGCCCCTGCAACTCAGGCCATGCTCCAGCTTGGATGGACTCACCAGTGGTGCCAATGTCCGACTGCTGGACATACCTGCTCTCTCCCCTCCTACAGCACCCCAGGTTTGTCAACTCAGCATTGTCCAAAGCTTGCTGCACTTATTTCTAAGTAGTACAATAAACCAAAAGAGCAATGACAGTTTTAAGAGCTCCAGTGAACTATCAGAATTAAAAATAAATCATTCTGTTTCGGGGAATGCTGAGCCTCCTGGGTCTAGAAAGCATTTGTTTCTCTTCTCAGCCAGACATGGGAATTCAGCCTTTAGGATAAAGTATGGGAATTTTGATTGCCATTTCACTTCCCCCCACTCTGCCAACTCCCACTTCAGTTTCCAGAAATAGGTCTCTTCTACACTCAGAGAGCATCTGTTTGAACAACCTAATATGAAAACTACATCCACTGAAGTTAACCAGTGCAGAATGCTAACAGACATGGGCTTAAAGCAACTGCACCCTCGCCCAGGTCTTTTCTGTTTCATATATTGCCAGTTTATGCTGGCTTAGTATAAACCAGTGTAACCCACAGAAACAGATTTGAGCAGTATTTCGGCAAATATAGGTGATTAAAGCAAGAGCCTGCTGAGCTGAAGATGTGACAAGCTACCATGATCCAAGTGCTCAGATGACAGACCACATTAACAGAGTCTCAGGAGCTGTGGATCACGATCAGAGAGAGAATTACAACACAATATCCCAGAAATCAAGAGTATATGTTAGTGTAATTAATATACTTCAAGATTGATTTACTGATGATTTTTTCTAGAACCAAGCCTTGGAGTTCATATGGACTCAAATGTAAGCCAAACCACACTTGGAGCACTGATAATTTTCTGACACACTTTAATGAGTTACAAGGTCTGTACAGTACTGCATTACAGCAGCCAGCACCTAACAAGTCAATAATTCCTTTCAGCACTTGGAAGTCAACCTAATTTCCAGGAAGTATCATCTCACAAGGGAAACAATTTCAAAGCTCTAGCTACAGCAAATTAAACTGAAGTGGCATCTGGGCAACTAGATAATATCATCAGCTAGCACTGCTCATTAGAGAAAGGTGAGAGACATCGTGCATAGATACCTGTGTATCCTGTAACATGACTAGAGGAGAAAAGATGGAATAAAGTTGAAGCAGTAATGGAAACCTGTGTTTACATAAGATAATACCATGCTTAACTCGAGTAAATAATTTACTAGTGTTGCTTTGCTCAATTATATGGTAGCTAACTTCTATTTTCCGTCAGTAAGAAGAAACGAGACCTTTTGTTTTGTTTTGAGGAGAGTGCATCTCCACTGTAAACCTCAGAGAACATTTCTCTTGCTCCTTAACCCATTTAGCCTTGGCCTTGCAACAGGACAGGTCCTTGTTAGCAGAAAATGAATTATATTATCAACTCCTTAGTGTTATGATTACTTAAGGTATAGACATGATTAGGTAACACTCAATTAGAAATGTCACAAGAAGTCCTTATGTCTTCCTACAGCCAAAGGAGGTATTGCTAGAGGTATTGGTGGGTGAAGGAGGCAGAGCACACAAGAGGCTGCTCTGCAGAGATAACTTGTTCCAGAGGTCACTGGAACCGTGACCACACACAGGCTGAGCATGACCAACAACCACATCCAGCTCTGACACTGCTGCTCAGGGAAGCAAGACACAAGTAAGTGTGGAGTACAAATACTGAGGTGGGAGAAAACCAAAACCATCCAAAACTGTCACACACACATTTCACTGGTGACTGCACTGCTCTGGGGCACTTTCAAGTGACCATCTTTCAAAGAGACAGGTGAGGCTGCTGAACTCCAAATGCACTTGCAGGCCCAGCACTGCCTACACTTACAGCCCCAGGCACCAACTGCAACGTGTCCCAGATGAGGTGAACAACCTTCCTGGACTGACAAAATTCAGGAGAAAAAGCACCTAGCCACCATGCTGCCCAGCAGACTGCAGACCCCTGCAGCAGCTGATGGTGGAGCCAGGACCACCCTGCTCAGTGTGGCCCCAGCTCTTCTGTGGCCTCAGGCTCAGGGAGGAGGGCGCCTGGACCACAGAGCAGCCAAGCTTGCCTGCCTTTGCCTGGCACCTCCACAACCTCATGAAGTGTCACATACAGTTTGTCTTTTAGCAAAAAGAGCTGCCTTCACCCACATGCATGAGTACAGGGACCAAACACCTGTCTGAGGTTGGATGATATGAATGCACATCCCACCCCTCAGCCCAGACAATGACAGTCAGGTAAAGATCTAACTCAGCTGCTTTATAGATTGAGCTCATTTAGTCTGAGCAGTTCTCTTCTTTATCATATTCCAGCAGCTACCAAGATCAGTCAATTCTATAGCAGATGAGGAACGGTACATTACAATCCCAGCTCTCTGCCAGATTCTGCACACTCCAGGGCAATTGAGAAATCTGAAAAGTACAACAACAAAACCAGCAGAAGTTCCCACCATTCAAGACAACGTGGCACATTTCTAGAGACTACAGTAGAACACAAAGGATCCTTGAAGACACTGGATTTATACAAAGGAGACAGGACATGCTGGCCAGCCAAGCAGCTGGGATGAAGCTGCTGATGGGATGGATGGAACAGACGGCCTCCAGCTGTCACAAGCTGCTGCAGAAGTCTGGGCTTGCCACATGTCCACTTTTAAAGGTAGCCCCAATTTCCACTCTTCTGATATTTTGCTACCAGAAGTGGTGGCCACCTAATTGCTGAGACCATGTATCTGTTACCAGCAGGCACCAAAAAGCATCTCTGCATTCTACTGATTTCAGCTCGTTCACAGCAGGACCACCAGAAGTCAGAGCTGTTTGGCACTGGGGCTGTCTGGACACATACATGGGCTTATTCCAGAGATGACAAACTGACAGTGCTACTGGAAGGCTGTGGGACTGCAGCTGGCTTGGTTGCATTCCTCGGTAGAAGAAAGCTCCACATTTCACACACACTGTTGGAGAGACTTTCAGCTAAAGCCACTAGTGACATTGTGTAAATCTTGTGCAACTCAGGTTCTCTGCAAGCCAGCTCTTTCTTCCCAAGCCTTAATAGTTGTCATACTTTGCATTGACAAATAGCAATGATGAGATCTGCAGAGCGACTTTGGATCAGAGATTTCTTTGCAGATACCTTATCTCTTCTCACAGTAGCCCGCGCACACACTTCCCTTCACCACCTGCCTGAGCTGCCTGCCTGAGAACACACACAGGCTCCAGGACAGAGATCCTCTCCTTGCAGCAGACCAAGACTTGCTCCCCATCTAACTCAGTCCAAGAGGGAAGGGCTCAAGCCACAACTTGAGCATGAACTACAAGAATCTCCTGGCTCAGACCCGCCTCTTTCAAAGCACTGCTGCCAAGGTGTTATGCAAACTTCTTCAAAAAGCATCCCAACTGCTTAGTTGCCCACCTCTGCACCCCAAACTCAGTGCAAACTCTGGAAAGCCTCATTAATTATTTGCAAGATTTGGAATCTAAAGATACTTTTAAAAAGATTCAGTCTCCTAAGACACAAAAGCAAGTGAAAAAACATGTGCATCACACTAGTGATGGGGGGGTGGCTACTGCTCCTGGTTATCTCTGGAGGAGATCCCAGAAATAAGAAGCCCACAGGCTACACTGCCAGCTAAGACTTGTGGATCCCTATTTCCCAGGCTTTTTCTAAGACTTGTGCTATACTTTTATCCTAAGAGAATCCAAAGGGGAAAAAATCTTCGTGCAACACAGAGCACAGTCCACCCAAGGAGGGGAAATACTGGCTTTTATTAAATTGCAAGTGGCCAAGTTATGTTATGCGGGAATTTCAGTCTGATCCCATAATTCTGAGATATTTACTTCCAGACAGAGCTGTTTATAACCAAAGACAATGTTGCCATGCACCAAACCATCCTGAGACTTGCTTTCTATGGAATTTTGCCCAGGAAGAAAGCAATAGGTCAGTGAGGGCGGAGGGAATGTACTTTAGTAAGTCTCAGTCCTTGTCTTTTGAACTTCAGACCAACCCAGCACATCTCCCAGGCCTTCCCTCCACAGCATCCTGCTACACTGTGGGTCCTGCACTGACCTCCACTCCGGCACCCCCGCTCATGGTAGCAAAGGGAAGCCAATCTCCCCCTGCAGCAGGAACTTCCTTACTCACCTCCTCCAGCGACAGCTGCTCTCCCACCCAGCCTGGCCCACCAGCCCCAAGCCAAACCACTCCCAGTGGTGCCAGACCTGGTTGTTCTCTCTATGGGCTGTGGCCGGAGCAAGAGGCCAGATTTGGACCAAGGGCTCGGCCCCACAGAAGGAGCACGTGCAGGAACTGAGCCAGCACTGCTTTGCTGCAGCTTCTCAAAGGGCTTGGCTCCTCTGGCCACTCTTAGCAACTTGTGTTTGTTTTGGAGGCTTTTCCCTTCTAAAGCTCTGCTCCCTGGGTTTAAGTGAATTTAGTATTTTTATTTTTTTAAAAAATAAGAACTTTGGGTACTGGGAGATCAGCATCTTCCTACTGAATGCTTCTAAAGAGATTTTTCTTTTGTGAACTTTTACAGAAATTCCTCCAGTTCACACAAGGTTTTTAACCAGGCACTGTAGCACACGGCAAGAACTTCCCAAATTTAACCCCTCTTCTTCACATTGCAGCACAGCTCTTGCAATTGAAATGCCTTTTCTCAGCTACTACCAGGGAACTTGCCAGTTCAGTAACACTTCTTCCCTATCCAGACCCACAACAGAACCATATAAGTGGCTCCAGCGCAGAAACGGGCTGTATTGGCACCTCCACTAGCAGTTCTTTGGGGCAAGGCCCTGTCAGACACATCTCTGACCCACTGAGCTGTGCTGACAGGTTGCAGTACAGACTGGACCAGTCTGTCTTGTCTGTTGATCTGGGAGAAAAACACAAATGACTCAGCTTTTAAGATGAAGTAAACAATAATATGCAGGTCATCAAACTGGCTGTGTGACTGCAGGATCCCAATTTACTTGCTGGGTCTGGATCTGTGCTTCAGCCAGGCAGCTTCAGACAGGAACACCTATGCCGTAGGTGCACATGCTCTACGTCGTCTTTAATGAGAGGTGCACCCTTTATTTTTGGTTCCCCAAGATGTCCACTACAGCTCTGGGCTCTCTGGTTGCTATTGCCTGAAGATGCACTTCCCTGACTTAGATGAATCCTTCCTTTCCAGAGGGTACAGCAAATTAAAGTTTACAAAGACTTCTCAACAGAACAGCATTCCTAATTTCCCTGACTCAGGCAGGATGGTTGCAAGCATAGCACTGACCATTGGTTACGGAGCTTGGGATTCAGGTCCTGGATTTGCCATAAAATCTTAAGGGATTCAGTTGAGTCACTAAACTCTTCCTATGTGCTGTATGTTGAGATGGAAACGTTGAGGAGTGAGTATGCAGCTGAGCAGGCATCCAGAACTCAGATTTAAAAGCCTTGTGGTGTTTTGCTGTGCAGACCTGCAGAGCCTGGGTGACATGAGCTTCCCAGTTGCCTGCTTGCCCCCAGTCCATCATTGCTGCTGGGAGCTGAAAGAGCCAGCAATGTGTCTAAATAAAGCAGTACAAGCATTTTTGCATAGACACTCCCTGTGTTCCTGGGCTGTGGGTGTTCAATGAAAGCGATCAGTGACAACCCACGAACAATAAACTCATTCACACGGTACCTCCGGCCCCAGCCCAGCACGGGACACGGAGCCCACGGCAGGGAGTGGAGAAGGTGTGTGAAGGAAGGGCAGCAAGACTGACTTACACACTAGAAGATACCACAAGGGTAAAGGCTCATGCCCTGCCAGGAGCACTCCAAAAGCAGATGCCCAAAGGCTCAGAGCTTGTGAGCTAGCTTTTATCCTTTTTTTTTTTTTTTTCAGGAAGAAAGCTTCTCTCCTAGCTTCAGGAGCAGGGCTCTTGGCAATTTTTGGTAGTTATACAGATGGAGCACAGACCCTAGAATAGCAGGGCTACAGGGGTATTGTCCCACTGCTCTTCACTGCATGGATCTCTGCCCCTTACTCGCAAGAGATGAAGCAAAACTCAGTGACCATTTTGGGGATAGCAAAAGGAGCACCCCAAACCTGGCAGTTACACACACACCCCCAAGGGCCACCACTGCTCATCAAATGGAGCTGAAGCCAGCATCCCTCCAGCCTCATGCCCATCTGCAGTGAGCCTGTCCTGGTGTGGAGAGCCCTAGAGAGCCTCGTTGTGCCCAATACAAATCAGAGCATCCTCATGTGCCTTGTTTAAATAAGAAACGCAGCTGTGCTAGAAGGGACAGAAATACTACACTGGCACAGGTGACAGTGTGTAGGATGGTTTGGAAGGGTGGACATGGCAGATATATAATTGAGTCAGGCTGTGGTTTCAGTTACATAAAAAAAGGTTTCATGTCCTCAATCCCTGCAGAGTAAATAACTACACTCTTGCTGCCTATTCCCCAGCAGAATGTGGGGAGTGTGTTCCATTCTCCAAAACCAATCAGGGTCACTCTCACAGAAGCGAGAGTTACTGTATACTTTACGAGGTTATGCATGACATTAATTTTCATCTGCATTTAAAAGAATGCTCAGCCTGGCAGCTGAAAGTTGTATTGGATTTGGCACAGAGCAGTACATTGCCCTGCTTTCTCCAGTTGCCACACCAAGACAATGAGCTAAACACAACAGCTGTGTGGATGATCAGCTGAGGAGAAACCACATATGTCTGTACAGAGACATAGGATCATGTTCATATGAATCAATCCACTTCCGACTCTGATTAACAGGAGTTTATAAAGGGCCTCAGATTGCTACCAGGCCAGGGCTCATATCTTTTATTCATGTCTTCACTTTGCAGTTTAGTCCCAAGCATATCTATCCCTGTACTTGCAATAACTTGTTAAAAAGAACATGTGCTGAAGCCTCAAACAGACTCACCTCCCTTTCCCCTCCCAGTTAAAACATGTTAACTAGCAAGAAAACACTCCTCCTTTCTACCAAGTCTCTATTTTAATTCTTATCAACACTAAACTGTTGGTCTCTGTTAAGAAGACCACCTCTCCTCCATGGGCAAACAATGCTCATCTCTGTGGGGGAGCACTGCAAACACTACTGAAGAGCCACCGATAAGAGATATGAAACTTGTATCTTTGCTCAACAGAGATAGTAAAACATGAATGCCAAACACCTTTCTTCGAAGAACTGAGCTGCAAGTTGCTCTGATTTCCATCACAGAGCTCTAACACATTAAAAATACAATAATAATCTTACAAATCTCTCAAGGCTCAAACCACTTGACATTTTAGACTAACGAGCAAAGCGCTGCATCACAGGGAATCAATCGTGACTGCAGTGACAAGGGGTCGGTCTGAGAGGATTTGAAGGGATGGCAGACAGATAAAGGTGCCACCAACATACTCCTCATCAGTAACAGCGCATTCAGCACATCTTCCCCTCCAGGAGTGTGGAGATGGCTGGTCACAGACCAGCCAGCCATGTCTGACAAGCATGGCAAGGAGTAGGCAAGAAGCCATAGTGCCCCTGTAACAGGGAGCACAAGATGGGACAGCTGCCATATGTAAAGGCAAAGCACATGAGAAGAAAGTGAGAGAACACTTGCAGAAAACATAGGAGGAGCAAGAGATGAGCAGCTCTGTCTTTGTCACTACACAGCTGTGGGTACAGTGACCGCCCCCACTCACAGCTGCCCTCTGCAGGTCTCCCTCTTGTCCCCTTGGGCTGTTGGGTCTGGTGCTCCTTATGCCTCACCTATACTTCCTAATCAGAGAGAGAAGGTGGATTTTTAAATAGCATCTTCACCAACAGAAGGCAGTCTTTAGAGTGGCCTGACAGAAAAATCCCTACTGCACGTGAAGATCATCCTTCAGAGCTTAAACAGCCTAACGAGAGTCAAGACAGTGTCTTCCTGTGCAGCTGGCCTTGCAACCTCATTTGTAGTCACTGGGAAAGGAAGCCCATTCCCAGGAGAGTTTCACAATTCCTCCTTCACTTCCCACCATGCAAGTCCAACAGCCCAAGCGATTCCCACTCCACTGGTATCACCCTGCCAGCCACCAGACTCAGCTTCCCATCCCACCTGGCCCTGCACACTCCACCCATCCAGATTCCTGTGGCTGCTTCACTTGCCATTGAAATAGGAGAGACACCTCCTGCACGTGCCGGGTTGGAGTCCAGATTAATGCACATCCCTACCTGTGTTTAAAGGAAAGAAATGCTGCTGTTTTGCTGATGCTTGCAAGCCTAATTTCTTAAGTAATAGGAGAGATCCTGCAGTCAAATTCCTGTTCCCCAAACAACAGGCTGTTGTTCATTGCACAACAGCCCTGTTTGAGTCTGTGCACCTCTATCATTACAGGATTTCTCTGCACAAGCACTCTGCCTGGCTCACAGCAAGGCTGAAGACTTCCTGAACCATGGCAGCAACGAGTTATTCCCACCAGAACAGACATATATCCCCCTGTGCTTATTAATAACAACTCACTCCTCTGCCTTCTCCACCTGCTCCTCAGGACTCCCAACTCCCGCATGTTCTCCTCCAGCCCAGCCCCTTCCCCTGCACCTCACCAGCCCCAGGTGAGTCCAGTTACACCTCCCACCCACTAACCAACCCGTGGCTGCCCCCCAGGGCTGGTGATGCCTTGGTGCCTCATTAACACCCCCCTTCTCTCCCATGCTCCCAGACTCGTTACCACTCACACAAAAAGCACTGGCAAGGCTCCGTGATCAGTTGCGCTCGCTATTCATGACACATGTGCAGAACACATCCCTGCTGCTCTGAGGGAGCAGTGTGCATATTTAGAAAGACAATATACAAAACATAGCTGAATCCTAATGAATCTACTGCTTTACTACTGGAACTGAACGGAATTGTGCAGACCTTGCCAGCAGGAGGAAAAAAAAAAAAGACTACACAATATTTGACTTGTAATATAATCTTTAGCATCGCTTTTGCAGTACGTTACTATTGTGCTTATCAGGCCTGTAAAGTATCAATTATAAGGAAGAAAAGGATCAAAATGCAACAGGCAGCACAATGCCAGCCCTGTCAGAATACTAAAGTCAAAAAACCACAGTCCTGGCAAAAATTAACTTCGCACAAATAAAGTCCCCACCAAAGCAAGATTTAGGAACAAGGGCTATTAGTTCAGATGCATCTACTACGTCTAACCAAACCTTCCTGGTTTGATGGTTACAAGTCCAAATGAGGTCAGGCAGGAATACATCCGTTTAGTACCAAGTTCCATACTTAAATGTTCAAGCTCCATGAGGAGAACAGCCGTTACAAGGAGAATCACATTTCCTCTCAACAGGTAAAATTTACTGCGAAGTTACTCAGCGCTACACAAGTGCTGGATCCGCCTCCTCCAGGTGACGCTTTTATGCACCAGCAGGAGCAGAAATCACAGAGCACCCACACGCATCTGAGCGCCACCTGCCCGGGCACCTCGTCCCACCTCCTCCCTCCTCAGCTGGCAAGGAGCGCTTAGGTTTGAGAAGTGTCCAAGAGTGCCCATAGCAGCACGGACCCGAGATGCGGCAATCTCGGTGATTGCGACCAAGCGGCATCACAGAGGAAGCGCCGGAGCCATTGATTGTGGGGAAATAAATGGGCTGTGGGTGACAGCCAGCCTAGATGAGACCTGCCAGGGAGAAAGCTGGGAGCTACTCGCCTACCCTTTCCCTAACCACTAAAACTATTTGCGTTTAGACAACAGGACACTCAATGTCGACCCTGTTCAGCCTGGGAGGGTGGGAAGTCCGCGAAGATGAGCGGTTTAGGGTGAAAGACGGAGCGGGCAATGTCAGACAACTGAGCGGCTGCAGAAAACGCAACAAGACGCTGCTTTTAAGTGACAAAAAAGGGTCCTGATCTGTGAATCGGGTAAAACGCGAAGTTTCTCCACATCTCCCTCCCTCCCTGCCCGGTGCCCGGGACAAGTACGCAGGGACTTCACATCCCCGGGCGGGACCTGCCCGCGCTGCCCCGCACCTTCCCAGCCGCTCCCGCCGCCCGGCCTCACTCGCAGGGACCGCTCCCTCTCCATCCCCGAGCTGACCCCGGCCCCACTTGCGGGGACCTCGATCCCGGGCCCCACTCCCGGAGACTGCCTCCCCCGGGAGCCGGCTCCCGTCCCTACTATATCTCCGCCTCCTCCTCCTCCTCGTCGGACCTCTCCCTCGTCGCCCGGTCCCACTCGCGGGACAAACCCTCCCCGGCCCCTGGAACTGCGCTCGGGCTTCACTCGCGGGGACCCCTTTTCCTCGCAGCCGATCCCGGTCCCACTCTCGGGAAACATCCCCTCGGGAGCTGCCCCCCGCCCGCCACATCCCACCACCGTCGCGGTTTCCCACTCGAGGGAACAACAGTGTCAATGGGTCTGTCACTTCCCCAGGACCACCACACCTCTCCCCCTCCAGCGTCGCCCCCGCAGGTCCCCGATGCCACCCGGCGGGCCCCGCGGGACACGGACACGCGTGACGCCTCCGTCCCCTCACCTTTGTATT